>NC_031987.2:5248120-6448120 GCF_001858045.2 Oreochromis niloticus
TGTTGTATTTGAAACTTCACTTCAAAAATGTTTTTGCCTCACACAGCTTAGGTCTAAACTGTGTGCTCTTCTTCAGCTGCCAGGAGAACCACTGCTCCCACAGATAGAATCAAATGATGAAGGGAAAATCTGTGTGGTCATTGATTTGGACGAAACACTAGTGCATAGTTCATTTAAGGTAAGCCTGTGACTGTTATCTCATAATTTCGTATACTGTATACTCCATGCTTCAGTGGGAAAATAATCAACCACTCACAAAAGTTTTCATATCTATACTAATCAAAGATATTCAGAAACTATAAAGAAAAAAAACAAAAAAAAAAAACAAGATTCTTGTCCACACAGCTACTTTAAAGTCATTGTTTATAGGATATGTATTTATAATAGTCACTGTTAATGTGGAGATGCTGTTAAAGTAAAAAGTTAATTTAGTCCATAAAACAACAACAACACATAAAACATCAACATGCCAACTTGAGAGTTTACGCTGTTGGATTTGTAACTTGAGACACATGATTGCTGAGTCTTTCGTGTGTGTGTGTGTGTGTGTGTGTGTGTGTGTGAACGCTGCTATCTCTGTCTGTAGAAATTGCTTCAATCATAGGTTCATTTTTATTTCATTTTTATCTGCTGATGGTTTGAATGCTAACATCCTATTCATGTGTCTTCACTGTTCTGAGAAAATTTCAAATGGATATAGGCTTATATAAAGAGAGAGTCAAAATGCATATACACTAGAGCAGGGGTGGGCAATCTCAGTCCACGAGGGCCAGTGTCCCTGCAGGTTTTAGATCTCACCTTGGGTCAACACACCTGAATCACATGATTAGTTCGTTACCAGGCCTCTGGAGAACTTCAGGACATGTTGAGGAGCTAATTTAGCCATTTAAATCAGCTGTGATGGTTCGAGGACACATCTAAAACCTGCAGGGACACCGGCCCTCGTGGACTGAGATTGCCCACCCCTGCACTAGAGTATACAATATAAAATACAGCCCTTTAAAGATGTATTGGAATAGTCTTCACAGCAAATGTTTGGGTTTTTTTAATTACTCCTTTTACTCATTACTTTATTTGGATTACAATGATTCTGTAGACCTTCTTACATTCTTGGCCTTGGTTCACATGGACCCTCTTGCTCTTATTTCTATTTGGCTTCCATATTAAAGCAATTGGTCTTGCCAAGAAAAAAAAAACATACAAAGGAGACACATGATTGGTACAAATTTAGGAGAGACACAACATATTTTATATTTTTCACAATCCAGATCCAGCCTTCAACATAAAACCCCAAGATCTTAGGAAATGAATATTAGATTTTATAGAAAGAAAAGTAAATTTGTCTTCTATAGAACAGCTACATAAAATTCATATTTACATAAACTATTTTGTGAAACTGTGTTACTGCATTCATGAGTGTTGATATACTGTATTGTGTGTTTTTAATGAAGTATCATGCAGCTTCTTTCGGTCTGTTTGATACCTTGTATGGTAGCATTCAGTGAACAAAGTAATCAATGCCAGAAGTCGAGGCTCCTGTATCACGACAAATTATGTAATGAATGCCGCGTGCTGTTTAGTCCTTCTGCGGTCACAGCCTGTCCTGAAAGATGTCACCGGATATTAGTGTCGGCTAAACGGGGTCAGACCTCCTCTGAGCTCCATGTTTAACACAACGCGGAGTGTAAAAGTCGCTGTTACTTTGACACATGAACTGCTTTAAGAGTTCCTTATATTTGAAAGGAAGAGTGGGGGTTTTTTGACAAAAAGCTGCTAAAATTAATATAATAATGAAATGAAGTTAGCTTTGGGTGCACAGTGATTGATCTGGAAGAAATCTCAGTGGCCTTCTCTACTGTGGTTTAGAAAATCTTACCATTAAATGGTCAAACAGTTACATCAAACATGAAAGAAAATAATAATAACGTATAAAAGAAATGTATGGATGTTTAGTCAAATGCATAAGAATTTGTATGCAAAGTGTTACTACACAGTTCGAGCCACAAAAGAACATAATAATGCAAATTAAATCAATGTAATATAGAGGTAGATATAAAGTATCAAGTTTAAAAAAAATGCATTGCAGTATAATCACCCTAACTGTTTACCACTGAAGGTGAGAAACAAACCAGTGTTGTCTATACTGGGGTGGTGAAATGCTTGGAAGTTGTTGAAGTGTTCTGGTTAGCTCACACAGCCTGCTCGCTGTAAACTGATGGAGAGCAGATCTAAAAGAGGATGGAGTTGGAGCTGCTGCTATTGCTGGTGGAATTTCCTTGAGAATAACGACAATGTTTTATTAACTTTGTCTGCCATTAGAATACATAATCAAAATCATTTGCACTATTTGCTGCTGCAGGAAATAGAAAAATCCCGTGCACGTGAATGCATACTAACAGCTTCTGGATATACTCAATCTGTCTTACTTGCATTACCTCATAGTATACCAATTTAGGCCATGGTGTTATACCTTATATGGAGTACACTTGCAATGATGCTGATATCTGAGAAGCAGCCTTCTCACTTTCTGTAGTGCCTATGTTTCAGTAATCGATGGGAGAAGAATCCGTTTATTCAGTGTTTGTGCTGCTCAGAGGCGGCTGGCACAACATTTTTGCTCAATTTGTTGCTGTCATTCTTTTCTCTGTTTCAAAGAGTTCTTTGGATATTATAAGTTAAAGGTTTTTTTGCTTTTGTTTCAAACAGCCAGTGAACAATGCAGATTTTATCATTCCAGTGGAAATTGATGGAACAGTTCATCAGGTAGGAACTTTATCTGCTGAAGTTACTATTTGCTGCTATAGTAAATTTGACATTACAGGGGACCCTAAAGCTCTGAGAATTTTTTTTTTTTTTTTCCATGCACTCACCATCACTGTTGTAAACATCAAACACAGACGTTTATCCTTGCTTCAGTTTGCACGCGAAGCAGTGCACACGCAGCCTGACAGAGCTGTAGCCCTCTCTGTTGATGGCTCCAAGCAGCAGGTGCCTATTTCAGTGGCCTGACGAAATGAAGGAAGCTTGGCAGGCTTCTCAGAAAACACAGCCATTAATCTCAGTATGCTGTGCATATTATGTACGGGGCTCACTGGGATGGCATTACCTTTCCCCTACCGGCTTTAAATGGCAACTGCAGTCTGTTGAGCTTGGCCAGAAGAAAGAAGAGCTTTCCAAAGGCCTGGGTCTGTTTCAAGTAATCCAGGATAGGCTTGTTAAAGTGGGGAAAGCCTATTCGGGATGACTTGGTTCAGAAACAAGGCCACCAGCATCTCAGTGGAGGTAGATATAGAGTTTTATTAAGGTGCTTCTGCTATGTTTTATTGCACATATTATTTCTTCTTTATGTAATGCCAATAATGGCATATGTAGCTGTAGACATCACTTTTCATTAAGGGATATTTTTGCTAAAAGGAGAACTGACATGTTTAGTGGCTGTTTTTATATTCACTTCAGTTTATTTACAGCAGTTGTTTTAAGAATCTTTATGTTGTAAGGTAAAGCAAGAACCACGATCAGACTATTCACTATGTGAGATCACATGGTGACAGTGGGGAGGAGGAACTCCCTTTTAAGAGGAAGTGATATCCAACACAGCCAGGTTCAGGGAGGGGTAGACTTTTTTTCCCCCCAAGATTTTACTAACACACTAGATCTGAACTACAGTGGTTATTTACATGTGTTGTCCTTTGAGCTTTTTGTGGTCAGAATCTGTCTCTAATAGCAGCACCGATTCTGCATTTATTTATTTTTCTCCTGCACTCAGGTGTACGTGTTAAAGAGACCCCACGTTGATGAATTCCTAAAGAGGATGGGAGAAATGTTTGAGTGTGTTCTGTTCACCGCAAGCTTGTCAAAGGTATGTCGTCATCCTTTATGACCAAAACATTACACTTAGGATTACTGGAGGAAAAGACTCATTTTGTGAGTGATCTACAGACGGCATAAGAAACTTGTGATATTGGTTAGGCGAATGTGCAAATTTTAACCTCTAACCTCTTTTATTATTCTTTTTTTGTTAAATTCATATTTTTGTAAGTTTAGTTTCAGACTGCTATAATAACCTTGTAGTTATCTCATGGACTTGCATTAAACCACTTGGAGGATAAAGTTACGAGATGGCAAATCCAGTTTTGTTTTGGTATTGCTTCTATAGTATGCCGATCCTGTGTCAGACCTGTTGGATAAATGGGGGGCCTTCCGGAGCCGTCTTTTCCGGGAAGCTTGTGTCTTCCACAAAGGAAACTACGTAAAAGACCTGAGCCGTTTAGGAAGAGACCTCAACAAGGTTATCATCTTAGACAACTCCCCAGCCTCCTACATCTTCCACCCCGAAAATGCAGTAGGTCATTTAGATTTCTTTGTGCAACACACTCAAACACTGTTATTCACAGAAAAGTCTTACATTTCCATCTGAGTTTTTGGGGCGGGGGGGGTAGTGGACTATCTAAAAGAATTTCTAATCCCACCATCTGCTACTTTTGTCCACACCTCCAGGTTCCTGTAGCATCCTGGTTTAATGACATGTCAGACACTGAGCTCCTCGATCTTATCCCGTTCTTTGAGAGACTAAGCAAGGTGGACGACATCTATGACATTCTCAGACATCAGAGTACTTCACAGAGTTAACAGAGGCGGGATACTAGGATGAAGATGAGCACCAGCGGCTGTCATCCGGGGGCCACGGAGGCTGGTGGGCAGAAGGCTCCACAGTGCTTCCCAATACAAGGACCACACTGCAATAAAGGGCTGTCATTTAATCTAAGATACTCACAGCAATACTGCATACAAAGTGACAGCAGCCTTCCAGCTGGGTTGAGTGCTGCTGTACAGGCCGTTGACCTGAACGCTGTGACAGATCTGTTTTTCTTTTTTGTGAAGTCCAAGATGTGATTAAATGACTTCTGGAGATGTCTTTTGCAGTGCAGCTAGCGTGTTGTTGTTGTCGTTTTGTGACAGCACTGACCTTTGTAAGTTTGCTGTAAAGCTAGATTGTGTGAACAGTTGTTCAGCGTCGTTCTACGAATTCACCCCTATGAGTCATTTTAATGTCAGTGAAGCAAAAGCATTTGAAGTTTTCACACAGCAAATAACACATCACTGAAGACTGTAGCTCAAATCCCGCTGAGCTAATATATATATACAAAAAAACATTCATCTTGTATTGCTTATTTTGATGTTTTCTAAATGTTGTATATTTTACTGTATGTCTTTGAAAAGCTTTGAATAGAATATACCGTTTAATGTAGCACTTGCTTTTACGTGTAAAAGACGTTTTTCTTTATTCATCTTTTTTTGCAATAGAAAAAAAATATCCATTAGTCTGCTGTTAGTGAATATACACTGCTCCAGAAAATTGAGGGAATGCTCATCACAGTCCATCTGGTAAGGAAGCAGGAACCAATGAATCCATTGCACCTACTTAAATCAAAGCTGCGACAGCTACACTGGAGAGATGACAACAAGACAACCGACAAAAAGTGAGCATTTTTCTTTAGTTTTGCTTTTTGTTACTGTCATTACTGGTAGCATGAGAGCAGCTCATTCAGGTTGCACAGGTAGTCCAGCTTCTCCAGAATGCTCCAGCATCCGTAGATGCTAATACAAGAATCTTTGCTATGTCTGCCAACGCAGTCTCAATAGTGTGGAGGCGATATCAAGAGATGGTTCTTTACACAAGGAGAGCTGGATTATGCTGATTATGCGGCTTAGCAAAAGGGCCGGTATCGTCTTCTTCTGCAAGAAGGAACAGGAAGAGCATTGCCAAAATGGCCTCTAAACTTTGGAGGTCCACCACTGGCACCACATTCTCTTCACAGATGACAGCAGTTGACACTGAGCATGTTTTTAAGATGTGACAGAGTCTGATACTGTGGTGAGCATCAGCCAGGATGGCTGGTGTGGCAGTGGTTTAGTGATGATCTAGGGAGGCGCTTCCATGGAGGGTCACACAGACCTCCATGTGTTCTTGAACCGTACCTTGATCATTGTTAAGGATAAAGTTCTCAGAGCCACTCTCAGATGTTATGTAGGTGCAGTGAAAGACAATGGCCGGCCTCATGTAGCCATGGAGTGGATCTCACATTCACCAGAAGATGACTCCAGCTGAGAAATTGTCGTACATCTGATGCTGTGACCTATCACCACAGACTCTTCAGGAACTCGATGACGTGATCTAAATCTAGGAAAAGATCATCCAGCACACTGTAGACCATCTCACCAGGAGCACGAGTTGGATTGCCTATGATCTCCATTTTAAGGAGTAACGTCCTCAGTCTGTCGAGCAGGTGGGCACTGGAGAGCATGGACCCCTTTTGTGTCCTTGTAAACACAGAAACCCAAGAATTCTTCTTCGTTCATTAGAAAGTCACCTAGGATTTTCAGATTGATACCATGGATGCTTCGGCTAGGAGGCTGAGGGGTAGCACTGGTGGCCAGAAATATTTTTATTAACTAACTTTATTTAAAGGTCTCATAGTGCTGATGATTCTGGTTTCACGTGACTCACCTGATTTTAAAATAACATTTTATTTTTCAAATGCAAAGTAAGTGTTCCCCTAATTTCTTTGAGCAGTGTAGTTTTTATTCCGTTACTAAATCCTAGTGGAATATGTGAAAATCATTTTAGAAGATGTTTCAGACTGTATATAACAGATGGGTGCAGCTTTAGGGTCTAAAAGTGAAGCAGAAATTCCTCAAACTTGCATTTTTTTTTATTTCTCTCTCGACGCATGGGACTTTACAAAACAATGGGTGATGTCATGAGAGCTACATCCATCTTTTATATACAGTTTATGGTTATGCAGTTCCAGGCACCAACACCAGGTTCTTTTATTTTGCAATTTCAACCTGTAAGGCTTGTAAAGCTTAGTCAGGCTTTGTTGTACTGTATATGCAGATGGGTGACAAAGGAAAAACCAGTGTCAGGTTTCTCAGTAAGAACGACTTCACCATCAATTTAATTAGTTCCTTCAACTCTAGTGGATAGGATAACACTCTGCTAAATGATATTACCTCATTTGGTGTTTTGTTGTTGTTATGGAGAGAGTTGTCAAACATGCCAGCCCCAAATCTTCCTTAGTTATTCACTTGGGTTAAGATGTTATCACTGCAAAGTCCAAAGTATGATTTATATATTTTCAGTATGGAAGAAACCAACAGTTTAAAAATGTGTTATTCAGAGGATCACTTTTATAGAATAATAGCTTTGAAATGTTTTTTTTTCCCCCTTTTAATGGAGTAAGGTGCCCAAACTCTGCCAGAGGTACAAGAGCCACAGCAAGAGTCCAGGGTTCAGGTTTTTCCTTTAATTTGTCACCCACTGTTTAGCTCTGGAGTAGCATTAAGAAGCTGATTTACACCACACTGACTGAAGTTCACACACACACGTGTACAACAGCAAAAGTGAGTGAGGCTATTTTTGTTTTGTGGGGGGGGGGTTTGTTTTTTTTTTTTGTATATACGTTTATCAGGATTTTATTGTCATCTAGTTTTAATGTTTTTCTGAGTTATCACTTGTGTTGGCCATCAGTAATGTAATATTTGATGCTGTCTTGGAAAAGTTTGATTTGACTTTGATGCCTACTGTCAGTAAACTTGAATGTGGCGTGTACGACCTTATCGATCTGTATATTCAGTTTGATTTGAGGGGAATTTGCCGCATGTGCTCAAATCCCGATTTTGTATTTGTGTGTGAGGATTTCAGAGTGATTGCATTAGTTTATCTCTATTAGTTTTACTTTAAACAAAAGAAAAACTGTAATCTGTCTTGAAGTATTCATTTATCTTTTGGAACATATGCAACAAGATGACTCGTCTCAAGTAAAGAAGCTGGTTTAAATGAGCACGTTCCTTCAACTGCAGCTAATAACAGTCAACACTGGGGAAAAAAGACGAGATACTTTCACCTTCCATCAATAAAGCATGTTTTATTGAAACGGTCATATTTCACTACAGTACTTGACTTCACATTCCTCACACTCAACATAACATATAAGATCAAGTCGAAAGGAAAAAATGGAATATGGAACAGGTTTGATATGAAAACGGCAATCGTTCTCCACTCGACAAACGCAATACCCACACGATAAAACCATTTGGTAAATCAAGCATGCCCTGATCATCAGTCAAGGTGATCAGATGTTTTTCTTTCTTTCATTTTGGCCCAGTATATTTACATTACAAGCCGTTTGCTGCAAGACAGAAAGCTCTTTATTCAAAGTTTCCATGAAAACCTTTAAAAAAAAAAAAAAAAAAAATTTCTTTACAATGAACCAATGATGGAAACATTTATTGCGCTGACACAAAAACCAACTGGTCATACCCATAAACTGCATATAAAAGATGGGCGTTCAATGGACTTTCAGGTATGAAGAAGTATTTTTAATGTTTTACCGCGCGGCGGCTACTCTGATTGCAGAAAGAGTTATGGATCTATAAAAGTCTTAAGTGTCCTCAGAAGTCCTCAAATTCCTTCCTATGTGACTCAACATTTTCCTGATTGGCTGAATCAACTGCTTGATTTAGAGCATATTGAATACAGTACTAAATTATAGTTGTTATGGCTCGAATATAAGATAAAACACAGTATTCTCATTGGCTAATGACCTCTCACTTTTCAGACCAGTTCCAGAGGCGGGAAATGACTAAATGCAATTACTGTTACTGTACTTAAGTCAAATTTTCAGATATTTGTGCTTTTGAGTATTTATTTTTCTGATGACTTTTTACATTTAATGTATTTTCTACTCCTTCCATTTTCAAAACAGGCTCGTTATTTAGGTGTGGGGAGTCATTATTTCTTACTTATTTCCTACTGCACGCTTTAAAACATTAAGCCAGTTTACATAACAAGTAAATTGGAGAATCCATCACCAATGCTTATTGTGCAAAAAGAGATAAAGAGAGAAAAAGGCAAAATAAGCAGAAACCCACAGTCACGGGTTAACGTGGACATTCATGGTGCAGATGTTCATAAGTGCTGAAGAGTAACGGGCATAAGGGGAGCAATGTTTGGTTTTGTTAAGTGGCAGGTAATTTAAAAAGCAGCATTTCCAACAGTCCAACAAATATCAGCAAAAGCACAAACTTTGGACTTCAACGCGTCTGCTAGTTAAAGCTACACCTGCTTCAGATAACTCACCCAGAGATGGATTCGTGGACATGTCCATCATGTATATCATGGATACATCGTGTACCATCTCATACACGATGTTTTCCTGAATTATCTTTTTGTGAAATGTCCTGTACAAGACATTAAAGTATAGTAACTTTGTGTATTTCAAAGTTTAGCGAGGGCCATGCTGGTTAGTAAAAGGACTGTGGTGAAGTTGAAAGTAATAGACTATGTTGGAACAGTGCAGAGCAGCCATGATCTGCTTGGTCAGTGTAACAGAGTAACAGGCATGAATTTAAGCTGATGATTCACTGTACCGTGCACTACTCCAACCAATCCTAGGGTTCATCCACCTGCCAAATCCCACTTTAACAAATGACTGTTAAGGTGTGGAAGTATTTTATTATTTTTTAATTCCCTTTGTTTTTCTTTGTTTAGGCTCTACATGCAGATTTTCAAACTGAGTACATTGGGTACATGCTCTTATTTCATTAATATTATTTTATTATATTATTAATGGAGTTCTGTTAGCTTTACACAAAATAGCTAGCAGAAATGTCACCTGAGAAGCTACTTTTTGCTTTCATATTTGGGTACATTTCAGAGCCTGTAATGTTTTCACTTTTACTTAAGTAAAGAAGCTGAATCAGTAGTTGAACTTTCATCAGGGAATTTTTAACACAAGTATCTGTACTTCTGCTTAAGTGATGAATGTGAGTACTTTTGCCACCTCTGCCAGTGGGTTACATCATGTTGGGTAAGTCCATCTTTTATATGCAGTCTGTTCTCATACTTCATTCTGGTGTTTCTGTTTTCTAAACCAAAAGTAAAAGTCTCTGCCACAACATACACACAAAAACATGCTGTAATAAAATAAGGGGAACCTAAAATTAATGTATAATGTTAGTTTTCTAATGGAAAAGGCCTACCAATGTGTGTATACAGACACACATTGAAAGTTTTAATTTTTGCTTTACATACATTATATTCCAAATCTCTTTCGAGTTGCTGTTGTTGGGTTACTTTAACACTAATGATGCTTAAAGGAACTAACCAGAGACTTTAAGTTAGAGGATTTTAATCAGATTTTTATTTCATTTCATTCTAATTTATTTGGCACAAATACACATTCATCTTAAGCTTTCATAACCCAGTTAACCCAGTCAAACCACTTTCACATTGGACATTATTTACAACGAAACTGCAGTTTTATATAACAACAAAAAACTCTTTGTAAATGTTCTCACATGCTGGCAAATGTTGTCATTAAAATGATGACATGATTAAATGAACTGCATGAAAATCCATCACAACCCTGTTTAAGCCACGTTTACAGACTGTATTTAAATATATAAGCAATTTCAGTGGTACATTTTGAGCCACCAGTATAATAATTAAGCCACATCAAGGTGATTGCAGAGCAGGGATTTCACTCAGTGATCACCTGTGAAGCAGAGGAAAAAATTACTTTGAAGTCCAGAGCAACAAAGTCTTACAGATGTTTCAGCGAGGCTCGCCATATTTTATTTTTTAATATAATTAAACATAACTCTGACCATTCTAGACAAGCGCCTGTTTCAAAGAAGTGGTCCCTTTCAGTAAGTGGTTTTATCTGATACCCCAAAAGTACTGCCATGACAGATGAACTGGAGAACCCCCTCTCATGTTTAAATGAGTTCCCATGAAGTCATTTTATACTGGAACTGGACTATTTTCAGCTTTCCACTCTTACTCTTACCATTGAGATTCAGATTACCATTTACGAGCTATGACTCGCAAACTGTCTCCACTGTTTATTGCTAACTATTAGCTTACCATCACAACCATGTGTGCACTACTTAGGTACCACCCCAAAAATGCTGTTCATCACGTTTATTGGCCAGTTTTTAAGTATTAATGTTTAGCTAACACATTTGTTGACTGTTAGATAAAACTAAGGATAATCTGGAGTTAAATGATACTGTTAGCTATTCTTAACATAGCTTCTCCACATACCAAGCAGTCTGGTGTACCATTAGCCAACAATTTGAATTGTTAATCTTAGATTTAGCCAATAATTTTCAGCTCTTTAGTGACAAATCTGTTTCAGCTTTATTTATCTATATTGTTGGATGATAATTTCATGCTAGCATATTTTTAATTAATAAACCTTTTTATTCACAGTTGATGCTAACTATATCAACCATCCTTTTATGTTTTCTTTTCCACTTTATTTTTCTATTGCATAACCATTACATAGAACAGTAATTCTAAACCAAGGATAAAAGTAACCCCTAACACAGTGTGAGCAGAAAACTGTGGATCATAGATTGCATATAAAAGAAAGATGCAGTTTTAGGATTGAAACGCGAAGATAATGCCTGTGGGAAAAAATGACCATTGTTCCCTTGATCTTGTTCTGAGACCTCAACGAATACTTTGATAAGATTAAGAGCTAATTTCAAATCTTATTTAATACAAAATGATCTGCATTTAAAAAAAATATAATACCCATTCTAGTCAAACAGGAGGATAAACAGATCATGCCAGCCTACTTACTGTATGACCTGCTAGCCTACTTCCCTCAGTTTCAGACTCCTCACTTTTCACTGCGATGGTTCAAGCTTCTATTGAGTCTGCTTCGTTCTTTGATTAGATTAGATTAAACTAGACTACATCAGCCTTTTTTTTTTTTCCTTGGCAGAATGTCATCTTGCATACACGAGGAAATACATTATGTAATATAATACATAAACACTCATTTACAATTTCACCTATTGCAATTTATTACTTTATGCAATAATTCATACCTATTTATCTTAAAATTTGGAACTCTGTGCCTTTTTCCTGAAGGCATAAACTTATAATTAAACCCCAAAGGGAATACTTTTACCCCTGGGTAAAAATTACTTTTCTAAATAAGACTGATTCTTCTTTTATACGTTTTATTTAAGATTTTAAGAGACACAAGATCTGAAATTATGCAGTGTTTGCAAAAAAACACCCCAAACCTACCTACATGTCATGTGAAAGAGTAATAATTTTTTGCCTTCCATAATACCAACAATTTAAGCTTTCATTTTACAAAAGTAATCCACACATTTCTAATGATTTCTGAAGTCCGAGACCTGAAGGCAATCACATATATTGTAAGACCCAAATGTAGACACAGCTATCATGTGAGCAAAATTTAACTTATTATAACACAATCAGAGCAAATCCATTTACCTCCCCAGTGTTTTAATTGCCTTGACTTTTCCTACTCATGCATGGGTTCTGCTCATGTTGCAATCTGCCCTCTTTTTAAAGCTGAGTGAATTTCTGACAGTTTTACTGCCTGAACATAGCACACATTCATTTAAAAGGCGACATAATAAAACTAAAAATAGTTTAACCTACTCCTGCTTCGTCGGGTGCGTGCTCCATTTTGCTTGACCTACATGCCTGTTGATGGACTGCCACCATAAACACCCTATATTGATAATAGAACGCAGCACCCTGGGCGCCAAACATTTACTGTTTTTATTGCTTTGTGCTGTATATACCACGCCAAGTCATGCAACATACTTTAAATACGCCACATGGGCAGTTTGTTTTGTTCACCTGCAAATCTGCAGTTTCATTTCATGGCAAAGAAAACATAATGTTACTATTACACTCAAACATCATTTTCTCCTCCAACTGCGCATCATTACACTTTCTATATTTTGTTTCTTTGCATTCGAATGGGGCAAATTCGAGACTTTGTTATTACCTCCATCTAGTGGTTCAGGTGTCAATTACACCACCAGGTTTTAAATTGCATGTTTAACCAGCTAGAGCATAACTTTTACAGCACATAATAATAATCTATAATATTAAAGGTTGTCTGTAGCCATATTTTGAGAATGACGCTGCGGCCCTCTATGAATCATATAAAGTCATTTCAAATATACAAATAAAGCTACTAAAATACTGCCTCTTAAAAACTGCCATTATTCTACTTACTCACTATCCGCAGCTGGGCTTTGCTCTTTGTTTTCCCAGCTGTGAACTCTACCACGCCATTCATTTCCGGAGAGGTCTGCCTGAGAGTCAACCTGTGCACTGTGCCCATCTTCTCCAGGCGTACCCGAGAGCTCGGCTGCAAAGGCTCCCCATTCAGAGTCCACACGGGGGATTTGAAGACAGGAGCTGAGACCTCACATTCAAAGCAGGCCTCATCAGGAGCCATGACTTCCACATCTTTAAGCTCTCGGACCAACAATAAAGACAGGGCTGGGTAAGGGCACGAGAGAGAGAACGGTTAACTGTTTTAACCTATGAATACACATTTTTAAGAAGATGTCTCAGTCTGAGCAGAAAAGTTAAAACAAAGGAGGCAAAACATCCATCACTCCAGTTTTTTTAGCCCCAATTCATCCAATTCAGGGTCACAGAGAGGCTGGAGCTCATCCTAGCTGTCATAGGCCAAGGCACCCTATCTTACTTCACAAGGTAGGAAGTAGACCGTTAACTCTTTGAGGAGGCTGACACCTACTGGTTAAAAACAAAACAACAGAGGGTCGCTCTCTCTCACTATGTGTGTATATATATATATTTACACATACTATATATATTATAATATTAATATTGGAATATATATATATATAATATTAATTTATATTGTAATTTTAAAAACATTGTATTTCCCTTAGTTTTCTGATCATTAATGAACCAAAATGCATGATAAAATGTATGCTATGGTAATTAAACCCCAATTAAGAAAACTGTTTTTAAAAATTATTTAATTACAGAGCAGTGCACCAAAATAAACTGTGAAGGAAAAAACATTGAAAAATCAACCAAATATGAACAAAGGCCCCCCAGATCCCCTGAGAATCAGCTCATTTATGTCCAATAATTTCTGTCTATTTAATAAAACTATAAATTTTTCACAGGCCCTGGAACTACAGTGAGGAGGCTGAAAAAAATGATTTTTTTGACAGTTTTTTTTTTTTTTTTACAGCATTTGAGTGCTCTCATAAATTCATAAGTACAGAATACAGCCACACGAAATTTTCAAGACTGAAAAACTGTGACCAGATTTTACAGCCACACAGTCAAAAAATCAAGCTATAATCTTAATTGTTCAAGATTTTATTCTATAATCAACTCTGAACATCAGTATCCAAGGCGATATTATAGGTTCACTAGCCAAAGTGAGGCTAACACAAACATCCAGAGCACTGAATGTCAAACTACAATATATTCAACAATCTTTTTATCAGTGTTGCTGCTGCATACTAATTAGCAGTTAAGAGGCTGGATGGATGATTTTTTAAAATTACAATAGTCAATGTCTTATATCAAAGAGCCCGGCTGATATTTTTAACGTCAGATTATGTTGCCAAGAAACGTCTCGTGTTTTTGCCTTTTGGATCATCATCATCATTATTATTACATTGCTTGCCTGAAAGTTAAATAAGGCCTACTTTTGAAAAAATCTTTCTTTAACTGTTCCCATATTTACAAAGCAGCGCCACAGTAGATTTGCCCTCCCAGGAATAACCTACAAGGGGTTCTTCTGCTGGCCGTGCTCTCATTCTGTTCTCAAACAGGACTCTTTCATGATTTAGGCAAATGTGTAAACCACTACACTATGAAATCAGTGTAGAATCAAGTCAGTGTAGATGATTTTAATTTGCCAATTTGGGGACGTATCTATGAACATTACTTTATATCACCCGTGGTCAAGTTAAACAAGGTAATTGTGAAATTAAAACAGATTGACTCCTATATAAAAATGTGCCCTGATATTACACCTTTCACAAAATAAAAAATTACATGTGGTAACTCTGCTTTTCCAGTAGGTGGCACTATCTGGTTATATATGCACACAGTATTTGCTGTTGCTACTATAAGAGAGGGATTTTATCCTGTTACAGCTCCAATAACAGACTCTGGGGGGAAGGGGTGACAAAAATGTAAGTCCTGACATTTGTCAATGGCACAGAAATAAAAACAGACCTAGTAAAGGTGGTACATGCCTACATAACAATATCCTGCTAAAAGAACTAGACCTAACTTTTAGTAAGATGTCATTTGTGTGCACCGATGATGTTAAGCTTTAATGAAAAAGCCTCTTACCCTCCACTGTCAGTTTTGCAGAGCAAGTATAATCTCCAACCTGCACACTGTATGTGCCCTCATCATCTAGCGCCACCTGCTGGATGATCAGCTTGCGATAACATCCTTCGCTGCAGATCTCGAAGCGTTCAGAGGGCAGGATGACATTGCTGCCTTTGTACCAGCGGATGCTACATCTGGGGTTGGACACTGTGCAGTCCAAGATCACACGGCTCTTCTCAAGGGCCGTCTTGTCTTGCAGAGGTTTTACAATACTGACTGGAAGCTCTGAAAGGGAAGGAATGTAGTTTAAATATGGGTCTTATTGAAATCACAACACACTGAGGTAGACACCGTAACCTACCTCACCTCGCTTTAATGATTAGAAAATACATATTTCATTTATTAAATACATGCACTAGAGACAGGAAATGTGAAGCTAAATATTGATTGCATTGAAAAAATGAAATTTTACTGTTGTTGGTTTTCAAGAAACCTGTTTAGTTGGATTAACTGAGCAAAAACCATTGAATTAACCCCCCAAAACTTAAGGATCATCAGGTTGCCCCAGTATGGTTTATTTTCTAATTAGTTAGTAATTATTTAAATACCTTCCACCTCCAAGTAAGCAACAGATTCAATGTGCCTCGCCACAAATTTAATCTCTCCAGAGTCCTCTGCTCGCACGTTGCACATGAGAAGAAAATGTTTTGTCCCTGAAATGAGAAAAATTGTGAAACATTTGTTATAAAAAATTTTTTTCAAGTTCTCAAGTTTTCTTTCTGGTTAAAGCCTAAAATGTATTTTTGTTTGTTTGTTTGTTTTTGTTTTTGCAAACCTTCCTGGCGGATCTTAATGGTGCTGGTGGGCTGTATCCGCTCCCCATTTTTGTACCATTCCCCCGGCACATCCTCCACTGAGATCTCACAAACAAACACGGCGTTTTCATCCTCCTGGATGTCCAGGTCCTCAAGGCCCTGGAGGATCACCAGCTCACGCTCTGTAGAATTCAAATTTAAAACATATGTATATATAAATACATATGTATACATATATATATATACATATTTAAGATTACAGTGGAATCCTCATTCACACATCCAGCAGTCACAGAACATATAAATGTTGCAGGCAGATGGCAGCATTGTGCTGTAAAGCTGAAAAGTTTGTAAAGCTGAAAGCCAGGTCTAGAATGCAGTTTCAACTCTTTCCTAAACCAACATGGCCATAATTACCAGCCACAGCCAGCAGTACTAATAATTTATTATTAATCATTAATTACTTATTAACTTTCCAATCTAATTAGTAATAATAGCCTAATAGCACTTTTGGGGCTACAATTATGAACATTTTATTGGAACAATATTTTTGTATAGCTAAGTGTTTCATTTTTACTCAAATACAGAAACTTGTAACTAATGTGTTTTTATATGTAGCTCTGACTCTATAAATATTATTCTGATGGTATCCACACTGTGTTCTTCTTAAACATTAAGAGAACTTTATTATATGCAAATGTAAAAATATGGAGCACCTGGCACACCTACACAGCTGTTTTCTATTTCCTTCATTAAACAAGCTAGCAATAAGCAGGTGCAAAAAAGGTAACAACTCTGAACAGAACTCCAACTCTGAAACTAGCAAACTAGCAACCTTTTTTGATAACTAAGTGAGCAACATGTTTTAGCTGTAAGCAGACATTAGATAACATAAGCTAAAAGCATCAATGAAATTAGAAAGAAGCAGAAAGAAACATGGAAGCAGGAGCGCTAGCTATAGCAGTTGTATCAAGCAAAGCTAATTTAACTGTAAAGGGAGCATTGACATTTGATAAAAATATCTCACTGCTTTTTAAACTTCTGTCAAATAGATTGAACAATCTTGCAAAGAATCTTGCAAAAAGCATCAAGTAAGTACATTTTTCAAGCAACGGTGCAAAACATATTTACTCTAATGCTTCAGCGTGGCCTTTAGCCAATCACCTAAATAAAATATCCTGAGATTGAGGGAGTTAGTGAGGTTATTGCTAACTGCTAACTAAAGCTTGGCTTGTTTGCCTTGCAAATAATTGGTGATTGATGGTATAATGTCCAGCTATACCAGCATAGATACTAATAATCCGGCACGTGGGCTTTATAAGTGTTGAAGCAACAGGTGATTCTTGTTGAATACACCGGCTACAGCTGTGTAGCACTCAGGTTCCAAGCCATCTAACAGTGTCTGGTCATAGTTTAGAAGATGACCTTGGTAGTAATTGAGTAATTCTGAATAAAAATGCCAAACCATTTGACGTGGCACTGTAGTGAGTAGTGCAAGTCATCATTCTAGTTTTTGTAAAGTCCTTATTGCAAAAAACACCTCATCACCATCTCATAATATCGCTTATTATCAAAACTATATAAATTTAGGACCAGTAACAGTTTTTTTTAAACCTACAACTGCTTTAATACTTGATTGCCATCAAGTCGGTATCATTTTACACAGTAGACTGTACCATAGACTTCCACAGTGCAGGATGTAGCTGCATCTCCTGCATCGCAGGTATACACGCCAGAATCACTGACTTGGCATTTCATGATCTGGAGAAACCGCTTCCTTCCCATTGCATAAATGCGCAAGTCTTTGCTGGTCTTCACCTCAGCCCCGTCCTGAAAATTATAAGAAAACACAAAATAAAACAAACAAATGCAGTAAAATTTTACTTTGAACATTCTGCAGAGATCAAGAGTTGGTTTTGGGAAATTACTTTAAAAAAAAAACTTTTAATAACAGTGTTTTCAGGGTGTTTTTTTCTGTGGTCTTTTGTCAGTATCACAAATGTTGCCAGTAAAGAATAAATAGAAAAATCACCAACCTTCATCCATTTCACATCCACGTTGTGTCTTGACAGCTCACACTCGATGGAGATTACTGCCCCTTCAGGGAACCTCTGGTTGTCCAGTTTTCTGAAAATGGTCACTGGGGGCTCTGGTGCAGAAAGAGATTACTTAACAACCAAAATCCTGCTTAAATTTCTTCAAAGGCATTGCTGCTCAAAATTAAAGTAACCTTTACGAGTAACTTATATGGACTCATTGCGATGACATTTTTATCCAATTGTCATCCACAGCATTTCATACCGAGCTCAAAGGGATGATGCATACTGAGTGACTGGGTATGGAGTGGATTATTTTACAGCATGAGGTTAAAATGACACCTGACAGAAAAGACTCAACCGAGCCATTGCTTTTCACTTGGTTGTGCTAGGCCAATTTGTGTTTGTAACACGAGCCCAGATAAAGGCAATGGTAGCAGTGCTGTCAATCCATTCTGTTACATGCCTCCACTAATTGGCACATGGCCAGTGTTGAGTGGACCACTTTAGCTACCAGTTTAAGGTCACAACAAAATGAGTAAAGTTGCAGTTTGCCTGCTGTGGACGGAAGTACATAATAAACTGGCCTGGATTACTTACATAATTATTGAGCTTAACAGTTGAGCAATTTGCAATCATTATCGCAAAGCTGCTTCTCTTTACGATTTCTCAAAAGTACCTACCCTTTACAACAAGCCTTGCAGAGGTCTTCAGATTCTCTATGCAGAACACAAAGGTGCCAGTGTCTTCTACTGACAGGTTAGAGATAGTAAGGCTGTGGACTTGTCCTTTTGCGCTCATACGGAAGTGATTAGTTGGCTTAAGCTTGAGTCCGTTTCTCATCCATGTGCCCGGGACATTGGGATGGGACACCTCTACCTCGAAAGAAGCTGTTTCCCTCTCTGTGGTTTTAATGTCACTCAGTCCCCTCTTGATTGTGATTTTTCGAGCTACAGAGGCATCAAAGCGAGAAAAGTCATGTTTGAGAGACTGGGAACCTAACACAGGCATTTTCATTTCAGGCATTTAGCGCTGAGCAGACATGGCGTCCTTTTATAGTCGGAGAACAGGCGTGGAGTCTTTTTGGTGCACAGCGGTTAAACAATACAAGCTGGCACATACACAAGCCATTTGAGCACTGGGCTTTATGCAAAAGCCCAGTGCACTTTGGAAGGGCCAACATTTTTCACTTATTCTAACACAGACACACATTCCCTGTGGAAAAAAAGGAGTGTTTATTTTGGAGACCTGATGACAACAACCTCAGTTTTGAAGGCCAGGGTGTAAATTTAGATGCAATAGGAGGAGATCCAAATTCATAGGAGGTGCCAACAGCAGCCTGAAGTACCGACTTTCCCCTTCCCACCCACACTAGTGTTGAAAGAACAGCCTTTAATTCACCCACTGGCCTGTGGTTCATAAGACTACGAAACACAAGAAGCATCTGCAAAGAAAAACAAGCATAAGTACATCTTAATCACCACAACATGCCCGTTTTACAGTATGCCAGGCCTCAATGCTCTTGAGAAAGTTAAATGACACTTATTCATAGGAATTTTCTATTTTGTTTACAAAATCAAATTATGGGCTGTGAACAGAGGCATCTTTTGATTATCAAGCATTTAACCCTTAGAACAGAATTTTGTGTGTCCTGCCCATGTGTAATTATCAGGGCTTTGTTGATCCTGCGTCACAACAGAAAACCCTGGTCCGAAAGTCAGCTTGGGCTGTAAGGATATCACCTGTTGGATTCCATCATATTTCAGTACAAGTGCCAACCTGGTCCCCAGGTCACTCAAATTACTCTTACTCAGTTAATTGAAATTTGCCTTCACATGAAGCAGTGATGGAGGCTGCGCGTGAGATGGGGTTGTCGGCAACAGTGGTAAACAAACAACAACAGGGCATAGTGAGAACACGTGGGCACTTACGTTCCACTGTGAGCTGGGCTTGTGTGCGGTCATGAAGGGTTTCACAGCTGTAGGTGCCCCGGTCAGACATTGACACTTTGTGGAGGGTGAGACTGTGTTTGCGGCCCTTGTGCTTCAGGGTATACTTGGCCCCAGGGTGGATTAGCACCCCTTGCCTCATCCACCGCACCTCTCCCGAATCCACACTCACCTCCACTTCTAGAGTTGCTTCACTGTATTCTTCAGCTACAACTGGTGTCATTTTCTTACTGAACAGCACCTGTTGCTCTTGAAGTGAATGTTAGGAATTAGTATATAACAGCGTCAACAGTTTTACTGCATCACTTTTATTCCATCACAGTATGCTTAAGTCGTGTATGTGGTTTTTGTTAAGTCTACTGTGAAGCCACACCCAAACCAATGGGAATATGTAAACCAGCAAAGGTGCAAGTTTAAGCACAGAGAATGAGCAAAAAGCTCTGTGGGGCCTTACCCCCTGCAGTGCAATACACGCCAAAACCACTGAGCCACTTGTCTCCGTCAGTAACCAGAGGAATTTTGATATGAGAACCTGTGAGGTGCAAGCTGTCAAAGTCACCTTTTCAATAGTTTGAAGTTGTTTGCATGGAATATGTGTCATATATGCTATTAAAGGTAAACTACTCCACTGAAGCTTGATAGTCACCAGAGAAAGATAAGGAAACTTAATGTTGAATATTCTAACCTCATCATTCAGACAAATTTGTTTGGTAAAGTGTCAATCGCAGGGGCCGCAACTCACCTTGAACCTGTAGTTCTGCCTCTGAAATCAACCCCTCTGCATCAGCTGTCACTCTGCCGCTATCTGAAACCATGCAGTTGTTGATGCAGAGCATGTGGCATAGCCCATTGCTGGAAACCACAGTGCGCTCGTTCAGGGCTACTTGCTTGCCGTTTAAGTGCCACACCAACTTGGTGTCCTCCGGTGAAACCACACACTTAAAAACGGCATCTTCTCCTTCACAGATGATGACATTACGAAGCTCTGCTATGAACTCAATAATACGGGGGGCTGAAAAATATTCATATGAATTGTGAGCTCAAACTTTGCTCATATGTTACAATTGCACATTGGCCAGCATATTGTCTCTCT
Source organism: Oreochromis niloticus (assembly GCF_001858045.2). Lineage (NCBI taxonomy): Eukaryota > Metazoa > Chordata > Actinopteri > Cichliformes > Cichlidae > Oreochromis > Oreochromis niloticus. Next base: position 5,269,198 of record NC_031987.2, read on the forward strand.
TAAAGATTTACATGGGCTTACTTTCTACAGTGACAGTGGCTGAAGTCCTGTCATCTGTGGATTCACAGACATATTCTCCACCGTCTTCCTCCATTACTTGGTGGATGGTAAAGCTCCGCTCTCTACCTTGAGCCCTGATTGTGTGCCGACGGCTAGGAGAGATCTCGTGGCCATTTTTTAGCCACTGAACGTCTCCTTTTGGCTTGTTGATCTCACATTGTAACGTAAGGCGGGTTCCCTTTGGAGCCTTGATATTCTCCAACTGTCTGATAAATTTAACCTTCATTTCTGTTGGGCAAAGAAATACAGTTTTAGATCATGCCATCATTTTGACATTTGTAATCAAATACTTAACAAAATGTGACCTCTCTTTCTAAGTGACAAATTCCTACCTTTGACTAAAAGACTGAAATACATCTCATCTGTCTTTACATCACAGACATATTCTCCAGAATCAGACAGCTGCAGAGGATTAATGGTGAGCTTGTGGGTATTACCCACACTGGAGATGTGAATGTTCTCCTCGTTCAATAGTTGGCCATCTTTCAGCCACCGAACATTTGCTCTTTCATGGCTCACAATGGCACACAGTGTGACGCTCTCATTTTCATAGGCTGTGATGCTGTTTGCTTTTTTATTCAGAAACTTGGCTGGCGGCTCTGAGCAAAAATACATTCACAAAGAAGTTGCTTGAAATTCCAAGTGCAAGCATCATTAAACCTAGTCGTATGAAATTCTGACACATCTTTGAACATCATCTTAACTTACCTTGGACCTCTACAATTGTTATCAATTTGTCATCGAGGGCATCGCAAATGTATTCTCCAGAGTCCGAGGGCTGAAGTCCAAAGAGAACAAGCTTCCTCACAACGTCATAGCTGTCAATTTTTACACGAGTATCTGGTTTCAATATCTTGCCGTTCCATAACCACTCAACTGTGGCGTTTGGCCGAGACACTTCACACTCCAAAATAAGATCATCTCCTGCTACCAGTATATGATGCTCTGGGTGGCCTGCATTTCCAATGATCTGCACAGGAGGCTCTGAACAAAAACAAGCACATTATCATTTTGTGTTCAACATAAAGGAAAGACAAGTTGTTAAGTATTATTATTAATATTATTATTAGTATTAAGTATTATTAATATTACCTTTGACAGTGATATAGAAGACCATTTTATCATCCACAGCATCACAGGTATATTCCCCTGAATCTTCAAACCCAGCATTTAGGACAACCAGAGATCGGAAAACACCTTGCTCTTCGATGCAGTATCGCTCATTGTCATCAATAAGCTTGTTATCTTTATACCAGCTGACTGAGGCATTGGCTCTTGAGAGTTCACATACAAGAATAATGTCATCTGATACTAAGAACTGTTTTTCTGTTTTTGCATCTGTTTTTCCAAGAATTTTTACAGGTAATTCTGAAAATGAAGAAAACAGAACATTCCATTTATTGGAACAGAATAATTGCCAGACCATCTGCAAAGGAAATATGTATTCCTTCACTGCTAGCCAGTGGTTGCAGGACAGTCAAGTTATATACGCTCGCAAACTACTCCCCAAATGGTAGTGAAACAGTCTAGAAACCATTTGCCTTCAAAGTAAAAGCTGTGCCTTCTAAAGCAATAATGTCCTACTTTTGTCAATGTTTTCCAAGTTTTACTGCTGCTTGGAGTGTAAATGTAAAGTGTTTGCAGCCAAATCTCTATCTTTCATGCACACTACAGGCAACTGCTTGGTGCTGTTTACCAAGCAGTTGCCTGTTTACAGACAGTACGTCTGTGTTAATTCTACACCATAGATATGTCACAAGCACAAACCCTTCTGAAACCTTAGAGTATAACCTTCCTAGAAATATAACCACACATCACCATCAATGCAGCCTGCCACTTCCATGGGCAACATCATTGGCTCTACATAGATTAACCCCAGAAGCATAATTCAGGCATGAGGCTTAACCTACCTTGCACTATCACACTGAAATCCATTACATCGTCTTTTGCGTCGCAGACATATTGCCCAGCATCTTCCACTGTCAGAGAGTGAATGGTCAACTGACGGATGACGCCATCTTCAAGGATTGTGATGTTTCTAGAGTCTTCGACTTCTTCCCCATTCTTCTTCCAAGTGACTTCAGCATTTGATCTTGAAACCTCGCAGTCTAGAACTAGAGTCTCCCCGGCCATTTTCTCTACTCTACTTGCCATCTTCCGAGGACGAATGAAGCGAACAGGAGGCTCTGTGTATTAAGTGAATCTTAAGTTAGAGTGGATATAGTCTGACATAGCAAGAGCCTTCTTATTATTAAGTTTTATTACCTGCTATGTTTACAAAGAATGTCTTGGAGTCATCCGCTGTGTCGCATACATATTCTGCTGAATCTTTGACGGTGGTTTCAGGTATAATAAGTCTTCTGTAGACACCATCCACCTCCAGAATGAGATTGTCGTTCTCCTCCACCTCGAGTCCATCACGATACCAGCGTACCATTGCATTGGGCCGTGAGATCTCACAGCTTAGTACCATCCTCTCAGAGGTCTGCTGACACAGTTCCATTTCTGACTGACTCGGGGATACAATCTTCACTGGAGGTTCTGAAAGTGAACGGTATCACCCAGCTTTTCAATTAAAACAATACTGCACAATATTGTAAAGGCTTCTGTATGCAGCAGTTAAAATATTTCTCAGCTCTTTGTAGAGCGACAGACCAGAGTTAATTTTACCTTACCTTGGTGGGAGGCCATTTAGATATCAATATTTTAGCCTTAAAACATGTTCTGATGACGCGTGACATTGACTTGTTTGATTTAAATATACCAACCGCCTAATAGGACATTGTGCTAATTTCTCTTGGAACAGTGACAAATCCCCACATAGACACACAGTATCTATAGTGTCAGGTGTTTGTACCTGTGATATTTAGGTGAAAGAATATTGAATCGTCAGCTGTATCACAGACGTATTCTCCAGAATCCTCTACTCCACTAGATAGTATCTTAAGTCGTCGATAAGGCCCTTCTACCTTGAGCTTGATGTTCTCACTCTCTTGAAGCTTTTGACCGTCTTTATACCAGCTGACCACACCGCTGGCACGAGACAGTTCACAGCTCAGAATAATTTCATCGGGGACATGACGGTCAAGGTGGACATCCTCCTTGGGATAGATTATCGTCACAGGAGGTTCTTTGGAGAAAGAGTACAAGTAATTGAAGCTTCATCTGTACACGTAGATACAATCAACAGAATTTATACCGTTAATTGCTAAGATATTAGAGAAGGTTGTGGCTAAGCAGCTTACAGCAGTTTTAGACAAACATAATCTCTTTGACAAATTTCAGTCTGGCTTTCGTAGAGCTCATTCTACTGAAACAGCCCTTCTTAGAGTTTCCAGTGATATTCTGATGCAAAACGATGCGGGAAAGTGTTCTGTACTCCTAATGTTGGATCTCACGTCAGCCTTTGACACCGTTGACCATTACATGTTGCTTGAAAGGCTGAAATACTGGGTTGGTGTATCTGGGTCTGCCTTAGAGTGGTTCTCCTCGTATCTCTATGAACGATACTTTTCTGTGGCGGTCTCTAAGTTCAGGTCATCTTCTACGTCCCTGTCCTATGGTGTGCCACAAGGTTCTGTGCTGGGGCCTTTATTGTTTTTAATATATTTACTTCCTCTCCAGCATGTTTTGAGCCCCTTTGAGGACATCCGCTACCACTGCTACGCAGATGACATCCAGCTATATATGTCTTTTAAACCAGAAGATGTTTCTAAGCTGCAGATTCTAAATGTGTGCTTAGAAACCATCAAAGGTTGGATGGCTGACAACTTCCTCCAACTTAATGAAGAAAAGACTGAAGTCCTTGTATGTGCTCCAGACAGACATGTACCTAACATAATGAATGCTCTTGGTCCTCTTTCAACATTTGTGAAATCGTCTATCAGGAACCTAGGAGTAACCTTTGATTCTGCTCTTACCCTGGACGTTCACGTCAAATCTCTGGTTCGGTCCTGCTTCTATCATTTAAGAAACATTTCTAAACTGAGCCCCATAGTATCTCATACTGAACTGGAGATTGTTATTCATGCATTCATTTCATCACGACTGGACTACTGTAATTCACTGTTTACATGTCTAAACAAAAACTCCCTGGAGCGTCTGCAAATTGTCCAAAATGCTGCAGCAAGGCTTCTGACAAGAACATCTAAGTACTCTCATGTGACACCGTTGCTTATACAGCTGCACTGGCTCCCCGTTGAATTCAGAGTCCATTTTAAGATACTGGTTCTGACATTTAAAGCTCTTCAAGGACAAGCACCAGCCTATATCATTGAACTGTTACAGCCCTATGTCCCTAGTAGGTCCCTGAGGTCTTGTGATCAGGGCCTACTTGTTATTCAGCATACTAGGCTGAAAACCAAGGGTGATAGAGCTTTTGCCACTATGGCCGCCAGACTGTGGAACTCTCTTCTTCAGAACTTAAGATCTGCAGACTCATTGATTGCTTTTAAAAAACAGCTAAAAACACATCTTTTTAGAATTGCATTTTGTTAACTTTGGACTGCTTCTGTTTTATACCTTGTGAAGCACTTTGTGATCTTTTATCTAGAAATGTGCTATATAAATAAAATTTTACTTACTTACTTACTTACTAATTTTCGAATTCTGGACTGTTGTATTTGAGTATTTTATTACCTCGTATGTTAACTTTGAAGACTAAAACGTTGTCTCCTACACGGCATGTGTATGTAGCTGTGTCGGACAGTTGGGCTGAATGTATAATCAGCTTTCTTTTGGTGCCTTCTGCTTGGATTGTAACATTATTGGCTGGTTGCATTTCAGTTCCGTCTTTGTACCATTTGACAACGCCATCAGACCTTGATACTTCACATGACAGAACAAGCTGTTCATGTTCCACAACACTCTGGAAAAGGTCCCTCTCTGGGATATCAGCAAACGTTACCGGTGGTGCTGCAGAAAAAAACAAAAACAAAGCAAATACTAAAATAAGTTTTTGCATGAAGCTAGATCTCATTGTTTATGCTCATGCCGAGGTTTTCACAGCCTAGTCATGCTGATTTTAAGCTTTGCTGTCAAGATAATAACTCCTCACAGACATCAGAAGCATTGGTGGGTGTTAAGCCACATTTGAAGTGATGTAAAAATATATTTACAGCAGTGCACTGATGAAATACTATTTACACAGGTGTGCAGAAAAAAAAGTTCATCAAAATACATGCTGGACACTGAAGACGCTGTCCTAAAATGTAAAGCATGTATACAGAAAGCAGCTAAATGTTTAGACGTTTAAGAAAATCAGCTATGATGGATACAATGATGATCAGGTTTTGCTTTGTTAAGTATTAGAGGTCATGAAGGTGTACAAAACAGAACAGTTAAAACATTTGCCAAGAAAACATGGCCAAAGGAGATCATATCACCTTTCACCTCCACACAGAAATCGTTGAACTCTGAATCATCATCAGTTTTACAATTGTACACGCCAGAGCATGAAGATGTGGCCGATTTCATAACCAGTGTCCTCTTTTTGCTCTCTGAATCAACGTTTAGTTCCGATTCTGGCAAGAGTTTTATTCCATCCTCATTCAAGCAGGTCTGGATTGGAGAATGTGAGATCTCGCACTGTGGTTTTATCAGTCCGCCTGCTTCAAGAGGATTGCTCCTCTCAGCCTCTGGAACAGCTGAGAATCAAACCCATGCTATAGGATTTTCAATTCATTAACAGTAACCAGATAGCAATGGTAAACAGATTTGCTTTTGTTATCCTACACTGTACAACATACTTCAGTTTCTGTAGTCAAGGGTGAGGTATGCCAACAGTGATTTTAATTAATTGATATTTGGCTCCAGAATGTTGCAAATGTTGTTTGGCTGACAGTGAAATCACACCATTATTTTAACATATAGCACTACAATGTAGTTTGTAAAAATAGTGTAGTATGCCTTCTCTCATTCCTAGGGAGTCAGATACTGTTGTGTCAAGACGGGCATCTATCAGGTACCCACAAGTTGTCCTTTGGTGTTGGTGCAGTGACACACTGGGTTTATGGTTCCACCCATAAAGTGGTCTTACTTCAAATTCATAGCATATGGACACTCATAAAGTATGCATTGGCACCATATTTAAACTCAATGGGAAGCATAATTTCTCAGTGGGCATGGCAACTTTTGAGAAAGGGTTTTATTCCAAACCAAGATCTTTTCCTGAACCTAACCATTAGTGTTCAGTGCCTAAACATACAGTCCCAATCAAAAGTTACTTAAAAAATTAAAAAATGGCAAAAAATTATATTTTGCATGGTTGGATCATAACAAGGTTGCAAGTAGAGCCATAATTGCCAACAAGAAGAAACGGGAGTGAGACAAAACATTTTTTTGAGCATGCAATTTATTGAAAACAATGCTTAAACCGAAACAGGCTGTTTTACAGCTGATCAAAAGTTTAGGACCACATGCCTTTAAAAGGCCAAATCTGTGCAAAAATGTGTATTCATTGTCATTTTCTGTCAGGTAGTCACATTGTCATGACGTTCTGATGGCAAAGGCAAAAAATGTTCCCTTTTTGAACGTGGTCGGTCTCGCAGCACACCATTGCTGCTTAAATGATCCTGAGGGTTATGGAACAAAAAAGTCAAATGGAAAACCCCAAAAATTTCACCAGCACTGAGCCGGAGGATCCAATTGGCTGTCCTTCAAGACACTGGATAATCCTCGACCCAAATTAAGGCTGTTACTGGTGCCGACTGCAGCCCCATAACCATCAGATGGCATCTGAGACTGAAGGGCTTCAAAAACAAAAAACGTCTCCTTGATGTCATTTTCACTTTCTGGTCAACCTCAGACATAGCTGAAAATGTCTGAGGTGGCCTTATCTTCTTAAACATCACAAAACCGACCGTTTGGACTTTGCAAGAAAGCACCAAACGTGGGACATTGAAAGGTGGAAAAAGGTTTTATTCTTTGATGAGAAACAATTTAGCCTTGATGGTCCTGATGGTTTCCAGCGTTACTGGCATGACAAGCAGATCCCACCTGAGATGTTTTCTACGTGCCACAGTGGAGGGGGCGCCCTACTGGTCTGGGGTGCTTCTTCCTTCAGTGAAACAATGGAGCTTCAGGAGGTGCACTGGCGAGCATCCGTCATGACTAAGGGCCCTCGTCTGTGTGGTAATGACTGGGTTTTTCCAAAGGACAACGCTACAGTACACAATGCCCACAGGACAAGGGACATCTTCCAGGAGAATAACATCACTCGTTTGGACCATCCTGTGTGTTCCCCTGATCTAAATCCAATCGAGAACCTTTGGGGATGAATGGTAAAGGAAGTTTACAAAAATGGACAACAGTTCCAGACAGCAGATGGCCTTCGTGCGGCCGTCTTCACCACTTGGAGAAATGTTCCTACTCACCTCATGGAAACGTTTGCATCAAGCATGCTGCAACGAATTTTTGAAGTGATCAGCAATAACAGTGGAGCTACTCATTACTGAGTTCATGTTCGGAACTTTGATTTCTTTTTTTTGGAAGTGTGGTCCTAAAGTTTTGATCAGCTGTAAAAAAGCCTGTTACAGTTTAAGCATTGTTTTCAATAAATTGCATGCTCAAAAAATGTTTTGTCTCACTCTCATTTCTTCTGGCTGATTGATCCAAACATGCAAAATAGGATTTTTTGCCATTTTTAAATGGTGTTAAACTTTGATTGGGGCTATTATAAAATGCAAGTTAAAATGAAACTAATCAGTAAATCAAAAAACACGACAAAACACAGTCAAAAGACAAACAGGCATCTGTTTTTCAAAATTGTATTATATACTGTATTATAATTGATCAAATTGTGTTTTTGGAAACATTAGAGATGAAGATTATATCATTTTATATTATTTGCCGAATCTGGCGTCATTTCTGATCAACATGTGTTTCTCAACATTTTCAGCAGTTTCCTGAGCCCTTGTGCTATTTACAAAATGTAGCCTACCTGGACAGGAACTGGATGTTTTAAATAATGAATCCTGTGGAAATTTAGCATAACTCCACCACCATCCCTTCAAGCTCCAAATGTGAATTTTGTCATATTTTAAAAGCTGTCCAAAATCACTGCAGCCAGAGCGTGAAGGCATGACAGAAGACAACTTGTGCATATCTCTAAAACACATCAGTATGTGATGCACTAGGATGAGAATATGATGCATTATCTTACAGAGTTGTGGGAAATATGTTAGTAAATAGTTGCCTGCTGACACACCACCAGACATAGCAAAATAAAAAATTTAATTTAAGTGGCATTTATGTCTTGAAAAATCTAAATTTCTTTTCTTTTTTTTAATCTCAGTTTTGGTCTCCACCAGCTAAAAAGCCAACCAATTTGGCTCTTTAGCTGTTTTTTCTTTTCCTCCCAGCAAGCTGCCAGTGTTATTTCTCTGATACCTGGTTCTGGCAGCAGGGTTGATGAAACTTTAAAAGTGAGTAATTACCTATCTGTGATCAAAATCATAGCAGAAACTCAAAATTTTACATATTTAATTTGGATAAAGATGTTCACCAACATTGTAGACAAGACGAAGTACATAATCAAGCATTAATACATCTAACTTATACATTAAAATGTTGTTTAAGCTAGTCTATTAGCCAAGTATTAATAGACGGTTAGTAATTCTGACGAAGCTCAAAATACTTAGATCACCTGCAACATCCACCTTGAATTCTATATGGTCATCTGCGGCCTCACAGCTGTACATCCCAGAGTGTCTGACTTCTGCTGACTGAATGACCAGTGCTCTCAGTTTTTCTTTAGCTTGGATTTCATATTCACTCTCTGGAAGTAGCTGTTCTCCATCTTTGTTCCAATAGACTTGGGCAGTTGGCTCTGAGACTTCACACTGCAGCTTAATTGGGCAGCCTGCTTCAACAAATTTGTTTCTCGCAACCTCTGGAAGCGCTGAAAACCTCACAGGAGTAGCTGGGGGAGTATTAAAAGATTTGCAGAGGACTGCTGTTAAACTGACCGAGCATCATTTAACAAGCAGTGTGAAAATAAGACTTTTTAGGTTTGGTTAATTTAGCACAGCTAGGATTAGACTTGGTTTTTCACAAGGTGTTTTCAACTGCATGAATAAAAAGAAGTGCCTAGTTTAAGGGTAACTATGGTAACTATGGCCATGCTAAAATACCCCAAACACACACTTGCAAGCTCTTTAACTGAAAGGGAATGTAAGAAAATCACCTTCGACGTCCACATGGAATGTCACAGTGTCATCTGCAAGTTTACAGCTGTAGAGACCAGAGTCAGAGACTTTAGCAGAGTGAATCATCAATTTTCTGAAGTTGCCATCTCTTTTCATATCAAGCCCAGTTTTGCAGAATAGCTCCAAATCATCTTTAAACCAGGAAACCTGGGCAACAGGGTCTGAGACCTCACACTGGAGGATAATCGGACAACCAGCTGCAATCAGCTTGTATTTTTCTGACAGTGGGAGTGGCATGATCTGTGACGATCGGCCTAAAAGAGGAGAATAACAAGGGTACTGGGTAAGACGCTTGTGGTAGGCAAAACACAGTCCAGCCAGTCATACCATTTTCCCATGATCATTCAAATCAAAGTATGTTTCAGCCACTCACAACAGAGAATAAGAACCATAAGACGATAATGAGGATAGAAATAAATCACCTTTTACATCCACTTTAAAAGTCACAGTGTCATCTTTTGTTGAACATTCATAGGTACCAGCATCCGCACCTTCAGCTGAAGGGATGAGCAGTGTCCTTGTCAGTCCATCTGACTGTACTTCCACATTGTTTTGTGGCAGGACTTTTACCCCATCTTTAAACCAGTCGACATGAGCAGAGGGATCATGAGAGAGTTCGCATCTCAGGACAATGGGAGCGCCTTCTTCAACGGACTTGTTCCGGTCATTCTCTTGGAGCTCTGAGAACTTCACAGGTAGGGCTGTAGGTTTTTAAAATTGCAAAAGAGTGTCTTAATAAGTGTCTTTAAATATCAAAACTACACTTTATTCAGTTAGAAATGAGTAGGAAGTTAAATTCAACCAAAGCAGCAGACAGCTGACACAGGTCTTTAAGAACAAGGTGCTTTTGACAAAACAACATAAACAAGAACTCAAAGACATCTAGAACGTCTAGAAGAGCAACAATCAATATGAAACCAACAAAAAGTACAGGTTAGACATAAGAGTGTTTATGGTACAAGAAGTGCATATAATTAGTGACATTAAAAAGAATAAAGTAAACTCACAGTTTTCTTTAAATATCGGATATGCTTAACCAGAAGCTACATTATGACACCACATTTTTAATGAGATGTTTACTGTGACGATATCCTATATGCTTTCATTCCACTCTTATTAAAGTGTTAAAAAAGGGGTCATCATGAATAGGTGTGATGGGGAGTAGTTTTTCTTTAAAGTTACATAAAAAAAAATTACTTACAGTTGGCCTCTGCTTTTTAACGTGGCATGAGTAGTGTATTAGGAAGGCCGGAAAATGAACAATTTTCTGTTAGGTGACTAGAAAAACGTGATTTAATCACCTGCTGTTAACCTGTTAGTGGCAATGCAAGACAATGAAAGCGCTGCAGAGTTTTTTGAGCATCACCTTTTACATCCACAGTGAACTGGATGTCATCATCCTTTGATTCGCAACGGTATACACCCGTGTGAGCCCGCTCGGCTGATGAGACAACTAGACTCCTCAAATTTCCCTCTGACTGGATGTCTACTCCACTATGAGGTAGGAGCTTTGTTCCATCCTTGTACCAACTGACTTGTCCAGTGGGGTCTGACAGTTCACATTGTAGAGCAATGGGATAGCCTGCTATGACTGTCATTTTCTGGTCAACCTCAGACATTGCTGAAAATGTCAGAGGTGGAGCTACAGGATTGAATGTAAAATAGAACTGGTCAATAAAACATGTACTGTAATGGACCAAAAGAAGCAAAGCAAAGCCCTGAAACTGAAGCTTTCCAATAAAATCAATAAACTACATTAAAAATTAGTATTTGTAAGGAAAGATGAAGCTAGATACATTTAGTAAACCTGGTCTGTCGTCGGTCTTATAAGAAAGTTATTGCATTAATTTAAAAAAAACCCAACTGAGGTGGTTCTGCAGTGACAGCAAATGTATGATAAAGTATACTTAATTAGAAAAGGTTTATGCTTATAATTGCTTAAAAGTTTTTGTTTGTTTGTTTGTTTAACACATTCAGTCTGTGTCTACAGTATGAGTATAGAAGATGATTTAGCCTTAAGAAATTCCTGCCTTTACAGTAGGAGGCTGGAAAATTGGAATTTTTCCAATGTTCAGTCACCTTACTTAGTCAAGCAAAGAGTGAGTGTACTAATTAAAACCCTGGGTACCTGACAAAGCAGTTCAGATTTATTTGGGGCCAACTGTGAAGACATCTAAGACATTTGGGTCATAATACCTTTGCCTGCGCCATGGCTGTGTGCTTCTGTATACTGTCTTGGCAGGGACAAGGATTTCATTAATTGGATATTATGACTTAATGATAGGGTTAATATACTGAATCTCTGGGCATGTTTGGTCAGTTCACATGTCAGTGATGTCCCACAGAGAGCTGTAATGCACCCCTATTAAAGCTACAGTTGTTTCCATTAGCCCCAATCAAGAATATACATTTTTGCCAAAGACCTTTTTTTAACTTGCTTTTCTTGAACATTAAAATACTCTGTTCTGACCTAAATTGTAATAATACTGTTCTAGTAAGTGAAATTTAAGAACTTCAGCAATTAAATCCCTAACAACCCACCATCCTTCTCACAGCACAGTATACATTGTATTATATAGTGTACTTACTGTCTGTCAGAAGCTTGGTAAACATGTAGACATCATTTGTAACACTGTAAGAGAATGTTCTCAACCTCCAAGACTGCTTGATATTAGAAGTAGTCTTGCAAGTTAGCCAGGCTCATTGCTGCTGTCTTTGCAATGTTACTTGTGTCATTCTATGGAATTGTTTTAGTTCGGCCAACCGAGAGTATTTTCTCTACAAAAGATCGCAGACTTATGGAGCTCGGTGTGCTACCTCAGTGCTTGACAAAATTAAAGACTACTTATCTTCCTCTTGGATAATAAATCTAAAATCAGATTAAGCCACACTGTCTTTCTAAGGCAACTTTAGCTAATTGTAAAAAGTCCTTAGTTCTTTAATTTTGATTTAAAGATAAAATAGAGCATGGCACTGTGTTTAAAATCTCCCATTCATAAACAGAGCCTGAATGTCCCCTGAGCTGTGTTGTCAAAACTAAGCCTAAAATTAGCGCAATTAATGCAACCTGCAGACATTTTAATGTTTCGCTGTGCAACATAGATTATGCAAGTAATTACCCCACCTGTGAATTTTGAGGAAAGCATTTGCGAACAAGTGGCTAAGTGTGACTGTATAAGTTGTCACAGCATAGTCGAAATCAACACATCAGACACAGTAGCTTACTGGTATTAAGAAGTCATGTTACCATGGTGTAGTTCTTTGAGATTGTACCTACACTTCAGAAACCATACAGTTGGAATTAATTTGCAGAGATTATCCTGCTGAACAAATGTGTCATTAATTTTTATTTTACTCAGATCTTATTTTATGCGATAATCCAAAAGCATTTGGAGAAATCCAATTGACTTTTTAACGAAGGGATCCAGGGCCGTACTTCAAGGCTGGCCTACAAAAATGTCATCCCAGCAGAACTCCCAGAGTGCACCACACAGGTAGCTGTAGTTTCAGTCTCTGTGATTCATGGACTCAGACATCATAGAGTGAAGTCATGAAAGCACATGACAGTGGTTACTAGTTAAATGTTATTTTTACATATTTATTGTAATACTTATTTTTCTTTTAAATTAACTTAATCCAAGAACTCATTTTGTGCAGATTGCAAATCATAACAGTAAAGTGAAGTTTTTTAAATCAGTTGTGAGAGGGATTTGCATTTATATATATTAAAGTGTCTTGATTTTTTTTTTTCTATCAGAGAAAATGTTAAATCAGTCTACTTTATGTTAATTATATTTTTCCAGGAAACTAAAAACAAAGCTTGCGTTTTGTGAGTAAAGCAAACTTATTTGTATGCAAATAACCTCCACTAAAATCTACTTGCATAACAGGTGAAAGCATCTTTTGTCACCTTTAACATCCACATGAAACTGCACTGCATCATCTGTAGTCTTGCAGCTGTAAATCCCTGCATGAGACAGTGTCGCAGATCGGAAGGTCAGTGTTCTTATAGAACCATCTGCCAGCATGTCTTGCCCAGCTGCTTCAAGAAGTTTTATTCCGTCCTTGTACCAAGTAACTTCACCATTAGGATCTGATATCTCACACTGCAGCGTTAGGGGTTCACCAGCTTCAACAGACTTGTTCCTTTCGGCCTCACAAAGTCTTGTAATTCTCACAGGCGGAGCTGGGGATGTTTGAGGTAACATCAAGAGAAAATTGCATCACTATTACTGACTACAACGGAAATGAAGCTTTAAAAACAAAAGGAAAGAGCAAATCAAATTCTAACATCAAGATTAGTCATGCCAATAAACCTTAAGAGTTAAAATAGGTCATAATAAAAATACGTCCTCATTTATTAGTAATATAACAAGATGTGTCTTTGGTTAGACTTGAGATACCTGGGCATTCAAGTTAGGATTCGAAGCTAATGTATTTACTCTTTGCTCTATTTTGAATATTTCTCCCAGACCACCCAAGCTCAAATTCAACTACTGAAGTACTTTTAGTGTAAATAAAGTCAAGTGAGTAGTTATAGAGATTGCCGAAATGTAAAGGATTGCAAAAAAAGGCAATCTCAATCATTTTTCACAATGTCAACATTGTGCCCGTTCATTTTTTGCTTGGTAATGCTAACCGTTTAAATCACCTTCAACAGCCACCTTATTTGCAGTGACACTGTCACTCCAGTAATCATCATGTGTCCCTGAGAGGTAGAGCTCTTCTGATTCGACAGTTGCTGTCTGCTTGATATTGCAAGGCTCTGCATAGTTGGTCAAATGTCTTTTCCCAGAGTTAACTGTGATGTCTACGTGTTCTTCCGTGGTCTCCAGGATGCGATAAAACTCTGCGGGGACTGTTGCTTCCTGACTTGGCAGGGACAGGGAATCGTTGGAAACTGCTTGTCCTGTATTATCGGGATGATCCAATCTGACATATGCAGACTGCTGCAAGTCGTATGGCTCCTGTTGGAAAGTTTTTACCTCTTTAAGGTTAGAAAAATCCACTGATGGAAGGGATGCTGTTTTAGGGAAGTCCCTGAGCCCCTCTGACAGATCAGCAGATTTCTGTAGGAGTCTGTTGAACTCCTCTGATTGGTCAGTTGCAGTCCATAAAGAGTTAGCGGGCCCCTCTGAATAGACAGTTTCAGTTTGTAAACGTTCACAAGGCTTCTCTGAAAGGACAGTTGGGATCTGCATGGAATTAAAGGCCCCCTCTGACTGGACATCTGCAGTCTGCAATGACTTAAATGGTTCCTCTGATTTGACAGCTACAGTCTGTAAGGATTTAAAGGGCTCCTCTGATTTGTAACTTTCAGAGATTATGGATTCAATCGGATCCTCTGACTGTGGAGTTGCAGTTTTGAAAGACTCAGAGATCCTGTCTGATTTGACTGAAATCTGTAAGGTGTCAGTTTTGTGCTCTGATGTTGTAGCTGAATTCTGTAGAAGGCTTCCTAGCTCTAACTGGACAGATGGTGTCTGTCCTAAGCTATGTAGCTCCTCTGATTGGAAAGTTAGATTCTTGGAAGTGGATTCCTCTGATTGAACAGTTGCAATTTGAAAAAACTTGCAAAACTCATCTGTCAGAACAGCTGCCTGCAAAGAATTGTCAGGTTCTTCAGATGGGGCTTCTGTATGCTGTACATAGTAAATGAATTCCTCACCTTGTGTATCTTTGAGCTGTGTAGTGTGATGGTGTGTGTCAGACTGAGTTGTTATTGGGTTTACAGAGTCATGGTAGACTGGACATTCGGCTTTTTCCATTTGTTGACCATCATAGAGTTTGTTCAGCTGTTTAGATGCAGTGCAGTCAAACATATATTCATATGTTGACTGAGAAGTTGTTGTATGACTGGAATGGTCTTCACATGTCTCAGTATCTCCACCCTTGCCACCGGAGATCCCAGAATTGTATTTTGAGGACACCCGGATAACTTCAACAGGATAAGCCTCCTCTGTGGACTTGCTCTTCTCTTGGTCAGAAGAGAGCCTTGGCGATGTAGCTATAAGCATTGTGATGTACACAGAAGAAAGGTTTTCAGTGGTTGATGGTCTCAATACTTCTTCTCATAACAGAATTTTACATCAGTGTGGGTTAGCATGGAGTTATGGGATTATCCATTGCAAAGACAAACAAGAAGATCGACCAGGTTTGGTCTGAAAGTGAGCTCCAATATGTCTTCCTTCAACTGACTCCTAATATTCTCATACCACAAATCTGTACATTAGCACCATAAAAACCTATGGTACATTAATTTTTGTTGTCTTTGACAAGAGTTCGTTGTCATTGCAACGGGGAGACGTTCAGGGCAGCAATGTGAATGAGAGGATCTGGTGATGAATAAGACATAAGATGGACTTTAAGAGTTGTAAGTTGCTTGTTACAAGCAAAGATGACTGTTAAAATGAAGAATGAAGTGACAAACACAACGTATATGTTAGTATGAGAAGCAGCTACACAGCTACTAATCAACCATTTAAGAGGCAAAAACAGCAGGAAATGACCTGAAACCAGTGATGACAATGTGACACAGAGCAATTTTCTAAAGGAAAAAAGATTTACAGATGCCTCAGATGATTGGGCTAACAATAAAATACACCACTATTGTTAGTGGCATTTATGTGCTTGGTTAAAATGGATGATTGATGTTGAAATATCAAATCACCTTTGCCATCCACTGTGTATTGGGTAGATGCATCAGCTATCTCACCAATCTCATCACGATAGTGACACTGCTCTGCTGTTTGGACAAAGCCAAAGAGAAAACAATGAGCTGGGTGATAGCGTTACATATCTAACTTATTTCTTGATTCTTAATTGTGCAGGTACAATGAGGGGAACCACCTTTTATGTCCTCATTTAACTGTACATCATGAGCTGTTTCACAGCCAAACTTCACATCACCAGAGGAATATTGTAACTGGAGGGGCAAGCTTTGACTACTTCTCTGGGATTCACTGTCAGTTTCCCTTTTGGGGTAGATCTGGGTTCCATCTTTGTACCAACAGGCTTTGGCAACGGGATCTGAAATCTCAAATTGCTGAACAATTGAGCAGTGTGCTTCAGCAGAGTTGGCCTTCGCATCATCAGGATCAAGCAGATATGTTGGAGGTGGCACTACAGACAATCATTGGGGGGGAAACTGACTTTAAAGAGAAACTGATACATTATATATTTATATAGAAATGTTACTAGAAGCTGCACAGAGAGTTAGTACAGCTGAAGCAGAAACCACATTTGCAGAAAAGGTATAATCACCTTGATTTTTTACTATTAATTTGGCAACGTCATCTGCTGTTGCACAATAGTATGCTCCAGAGTTTGCAGGATGAGTTGGTTCAATAACAAGGGTGTTCTTGATGCCTCCATTTTCAAACTCAGGCTCTCTGTCAGGCTCTCTATCAGGTTCTGTATCCCTCTGCTTTGACACCTGGAAAGCAGGGTCTGAGGATTCACAGGCTGGTTCAGTGGGGTACGTTGCTTCAAGTAACTGTGTCTCCACAACCTCCAGCGAAGGCGACAATGACAACGTTGGAGCTAAAGATTAATGATTAATATTATGACTATGGACTTAATGGAACATATTCATACTATGAAGAAAAGGGCATTAAGTTTAACTTCCCCAAAACTGGGAAGTAATCTGCCATCTCAAATTCAACAAGAAATGCATTTTCAAGGGTTATGCTTTTTTCATTTAGTCAGTACACATTGATTTTACCATGGACAGTTACAACTTCACACAAAGCACCACTTTAACACAGACATACAGAAACGCATATCACAATGTTAGTCATATCTAGTCTCCAGAAAGCTTTAGAATTAGATCCAAACGTAAAACAATTTAATTGTAAAAACAAATCACCTTTAGCATCCACAGTGAAGTGGATAGTGTCATCAGAAGTTTCACAGCTGTATAGCCCTGAGTGCAAGAGCTCAGCAGATGGGATAATGAGTTTCCTTGATGTGCCATTACTCTGTATATCCCAACCATTCTGTGGGATGAGCTTTTTACCATCTTTATACCAGTAGACGGGCACAGTAGAGTCTGCAACCTCACATTCCAGCTCCAAAGGTTTGCCCACTTCGAGTGACTTGGTTCTCTCAACGTCAAAGATAGTAGAGTACGTCACTGGTATAGCTAGCATTGGGAATGCAGGACAGCTAAATAAAATCAAGGCCATGGAAATGGATAGCTTACAAAAATTTAACTGCTGAGCAGAAGATGAAAAGGGCTTTGGAGACTTTTAATTCACAGAGAGCCGCAGGAGTCACAAAACCAATGTATATAAATAGTAATCACCTAGTGGGTTAACGGCTCTTTAAAGTTATGTGCACGAAACACTCCTTCAAACCACATAGTAGAAGCAGGGATTATTAGTGGCATCTATGAAGAGGGGGGTGGGGTTACAAAATGAACGCAAAGATAAGAAGTGTAAAGTCACCTTTGATCTCCACTTGAAACTCCACGGTATCATCCTGTGTGGTGCATCTGTACACACCAGAATGGCTCAGCTCTGCAGACTGAATAACTAATGTCCTTGTGTTGCCCACTGAGTGGATTTCTAATCCAGAGCTTGAAATGAGCTGTATTTCGTCCTTGTACCACAGCACACGGGCCTCGGGATCCGACACCACACACTGTAGCACAACGGGGCAGCCTGCTTCAATCGACTTGGTCCTCATATCTTCAGGAATAGCTGAGAACTTCATAGGTGGAGCTATAGATATGTTTAGATTTGATGTCAACCTTAAATCAACCTCATGCCACTTAGATTATTTATCATAATCTATCTACTGACAACTTCTAACATGCTGTAATACACTGAAAAAGGTAGCGTACACTTAAGCACTTCTAAGATGAAAGGCAACAGACAACATACAAGAATGTCATTAGAGTTAGTTGCTTTGCTGAGTAGGAGCTCGTTAATGTTTCATATCACTTGAGGTAAAACAAATCACCTTTGATGTCCACATTGAAAGTGATGGTGTCACCCTTTGTCTTGCAGCAGTACAAGCCAGAGTGTGAAACTTCTGCTGAATGGATAATCAGATTCCTCATCAAGCCATCGGATATGATATCTACCCCACTTTGAGAATGGAGTTTTGATCCATCTTTGTACCAGTGCACCTGGGCAGATGGATCTGAGAGCTCACATTGTAAAACAATTGGGCAGCCTGTTTGGATGGTTTTGTTCCTCTCAGCATCTGGGAGTGCTGAAAACCTCACAGGTGGGGCTATGGATATTTAGATATTTTAATGGGTTGGTAAGTGGTAAAAAAATAAATCAGATAATTCAAATGAAGACAGCATGCATTTTTTACATAAAAAAGATGTTTGGTACAAGTCACAATGAAGAGGGTTAGTCTCTGTAAAACGAAAAACTAAACAAAAAAACGCAATGTAAGAAACTTGTTCTACTCACCCTCTACTTCCACATTGAACCTGATGACATCATCAATGGCATCACAGCAGTAGACTCCTGAATGTGATAACTCTGCTGACTGGATGACAATTCGTCTCATGGTGCCCTCTGATTGGATATGAAGACCTTCCACAGATCTTAATTCAACCCCGTTCTTGTACCAGTGCACCAGAGCTGCAGGGTCTGATACCTCACAGTAGAGCACAATGGGATTCCCGATTTCTACAAATTTATTTCGATCCATCTCTGACAATGGGAAAAACTTGACAAGAGGAGCTGCAAATTTTAGAAAACACAAGGAAAACACTGAGTGTAATGAAAGGTACATGTCCACAGTGATGGGGTGTTTTTGGGGTGAGACACTGACAGGTGTGCTTGCTCACATACAGCCCTCTACAATTGCAATTCGTCTTCATTTTTCTAAATGTTCCAGACATACCTTGAATGTACAGTGCTGCAGAATCACGGATGCCATAGGCAATGAATGTAATCTCAGCTCCATTATCTGTATCACGTACTCCTCGAATGCGGAGAGATTGGTGTGCTCGTGACCGACGCATGGAATACCGCTCATCTTCCTGAAGCTGAGTCCCATTTAAGAACCATGTACCAATAACTGAAGCAGAAAGCTCAATAGAGAAGAGGGCGTCTTGCCCCTCTGGCACCAAGGCATCCTGTAAGGGAGCTTGTATTCTGGCCACAGGAACTGGAAAAAAAAGAAGAAGTTTTTAATCATATAGCAAAAGTGGTATTGAGTTAGTTTAGTTGTAGTAAAATAAACGTTACCTAAGTGAACAGTTTTAGGGAATTCAACATTATTGCTTTTCCCATATTTGTTGACGCTGCAAATACGAAAGCGGTAATCCGCCTCACAAGGGACACTGTCACCAAGGATCTCCACAGAGGTTGCAGAATCGGTGGTCAGACACTGAAGCCATTCTTGCGAACCAGTGCCCACCTCTTGGCGTTCAAGCACATATCCAGAGGGAGGATTCTTTCGTGAGTCCTGAGCAGGAACCCACGAGAGAAGAGCTGCATTAGCACGCTCTGTGTTGATCTGCACAGCCACTGGACAGCTAGGTGGACAATGTCTGGCCGCTGAAACGAGAAAAAAGTCATCATGCACCAATGTTGCTTCAATATTGATCAAGTTTTGTGACAAATATTGTATCTAAGGCACTGTAATTTTCAGAGGACCCTACATTTCACTCTTAGCTGAGAGGAAGTCTTGGATCTGCCTACAAGGAAAGTCACGAGGCCAGAGTCCTGGGGCATTGTGTTGACGAAAACCAGGATGTGAGTTCGACCAAAGGATTTAATAATGGTCTGATGGGTTTCACGCAGCTCTAAGCCATCTTTGTACCAATGTATATCCATCTCTTCTTTTTCTACTTCAACACAAAAGGCAGCATTTTCACCTTCCAAGACATCCACTTTTCTTGGAAGCTTCCGCAAAATTGTGCCTGCAAAGAAACACCCAAGAGAGTTAATACAACACTCACAGGGCAAGAATTCTTAATGGTTAGTAGCAAACATCCATCTGTTTTCATAACTACTTATCCAATTTAGGGTTGTTCACAGCTTTCACAGGTTTGTACATTCAGAACAGTTTGTCACTGTATATGTTAAACATGCAAATTATGCAGCTGATCTCTTCAAGAGGACAAAATCATTTCTCAGTGTCTTCTTTACAGGTCACAGTTTTTTTATATGGCACCAATAACGTTTGCTGCGTGCCTCAAATTCTTCCTCAAAAAGTGTTAGTTACTAAAGACCTGTATCTGCAGGCATCTGTTTTTGTACTGGACAGGTAAATTACCAAAATATTTCTGTAAAGCCCTTCTTTTAACTTGGTCACAAAACGTATGTTTAACCCCTATGCATTCATTTTTGTGAAGATTTGTCCTTTGTAGTTTATTGTAGAAAAGCTAGCTTAAAACAATGTTGGATCAATGATACAAGTGGCAGCCAGGACAGGTTTTTACCTAAAGAGTCTTGATAATGCAAGTCACATAGGTGATTTTTTTGATTTTGAGATCTTGTTTAGAGACACTGACAAACTAGTCTGTGTTTCAATCGGAGCTGAGGAAAAACAATGTTCTCTGAGGGCTTTTCTTTCTTCTTGCTGAGAATATTGAGCACTTTCCTTTTGAATTTTACAGGATTAGTACAGAAAGTTAATGTTTTCACTGCAGAAACAACAAACCCTAAGGCAGTCCTACAAACAAATCTGAGATAATGTGTTTTCTCAAAATATTTTAAACAAGGAAAATTGACAAACCCACCACCTTCACCACCTAAAGAAATAGTAATTATATTGCTTAGTCTGTGTATGCACATTTTTGCATTGTGTTCTTAAAAAAAAATATAGCTACTTTATAATTGGATCCTAATTTACCTTTTACAGCTACCTCTGCAATGCTTCTGCCCCCATCAGGCATCTCGCAGAGGTAAATCCCATCATCATCAACTCCGATGTCGCGAATTGTCAGTCGTCGTTTCGTTCCCCACTCCTCCATTCCATATTTGGCCCCTGGTTGCAGTCGTCTATCCTCCAGATACCATGTGATGGGAACCGAGTCCTCTGGAACTTCACACTCGAGAACAGCCAAATCCCGCTCCCATACTTCAAGATCAATGAGAGGCTGCTTGAACCGCACAGGCGGCTCTGGGACCAAAGAAGTAGAAGAGCAACAGTTTGAGCCAATATGATATCTCTCATAGTGCTAAATGTAAAATATTCACATTTTATTTGATCTATCCAATGACTTTAGTAATTCAATATAAATTCTTAAAGCAAGGTGATCTAGCAAAAGCTCAGACTACATGTGCCCTTGTAGTAAACACTGTAAATTGGAATATATTTGGCAGTAAATTCCAGATAAGCAAACAAGATGAGCAAAATCATGAGACAAGTGGCTTATTTAGCTGAGGAATGGGAAGGTCATTAACACACTGGGGTGTTAGACAGGGAATAAAGTGTTTGTAACTGACACCATCAGACAGTACCAGACAGTTGTAAACAAAAGAATGTGGACTGTATTTAGTGGCGTGTGTGTGCAAAGCTCATCATTACCTTATCTTACTAATGTTTTAACAAGGCCAGTTACACACACAGCTATACAAATCATCTTCCATTTAAAATTTCTTCTTAGCCACCACTAACCATTAACTATCTCAGTTCTATTTTCTCTCTCCAGCTGATACAGTACAATACTTGAGGTTGGACTTCTTTGAGCCATGTGAGAAATAAGATCCTCTTCCCGAAGATTTCAATCACATGGACACTGAGTCCTGGACCTTTCACAGGCTAAGTAACTTTGCAGACATCCTATCACTGCTGGACTCTTCCTCAAGCTAATGAACATTGCCTGTTTAGGTATCACTTGGGTCCAGTTTCAGATCATTAATACATATTAATACATTTCCTTCGACTGCCAGTGGACCAGGGATAATCTGATTGCTGATTATTTGCCGCAGCAATATGTATATATATATCTATCTATCTATAGATAGATAGATATATATATACACACACATATACGTTTGCCATGCCTTTTTGGCCCTACCCCAGTATATGGTCTCAAAGTACCTCTTCATCTCACTGACATCATCCTAGCATCAAATGGATAGAAATGTGATCCAAGAACACCCCACTCTCTCCTCCATTACTCAGCAAAAAAGGCACCACAGGCTGTGGCTGTATCTGCATTTGCAGTCTGAGATGCACAATTTTGTGCAAAAGTCTTAAGCCACCCCTCAATTCTTTATATTTTCTTACAAAAATAAGTTTACTGATTTATTGACACATGTGTAAACATACATGGAAATACAGTATACAAGACAACAGAACAGTGTGAAAAGCCTGAAAGTCAGTATTTGATATGATCACCTATATTCTTCAAGAAAGTCCAACCTTCAAGATTGCATGAACTCTTGCACAGCTCTCTTGTAATTTCTTTACCTAGTTTTCAGGGATAGTTCTCCAGGGTTTTTGAAGAACATTCAAAACTCATCTTGTTACAAAGGAGTATTGGGACATGTTAAGAAAAAAAAATACATTATAGAGCATTTTGAGACTAAAGTTGAAATTTTGAGATTAACATCATAATTCTGTTTCATGAATAATGTGAAATGTAGAAATTAGCGTTGTTGTTTCAAGACGAACTGCCATGGTTACTATACCCTTAGTATACCCACTAACCCTTAAGGTTAGTGAAACTGTACTTCAGAATCTGTTTTAGTAAAAAGCCAGGATATGATTTCTCTTTTAGCACATAAACACAGGTGGTGATAAGTATAAGGAAGATGTTGCAGAAAGTTGCATCTTGACAGACAGAAAAACACTCAAACTTGAAAGAGTGGATTTGCACAAAATGAAATGCAGTGGACAGATGTAAGGTTACCAGTGGTTACACCCTTGTGAAATAAAGAGTCTGTGTCAGTGTATATCTGAAGGTGTATGTTGTATCACAAGTCAACAGATCAGTTTGTTTCACTAACTCATCTAAACAAGGCTTTTTGTAGAGGGTATAGCAAACGTGGGAGACTTTTTCTCAAAGTTGCATATTGAGAAAAAAGTCAAAATACTACGGCAGTTTGAGAAAACAGTTAATCTTGAAATTTAGACTTTATTATTGAAATGATCAACGATATTTTTTTTCTTAACTTGCCCTTAATACTCCGTCATATCTTTGGATGTAGGCTACTTGTTATGTTACGTTCTTTGTCAAGATGATACCACCCAACTTCAATAATGTTGAGGTCCAGGCTCTGATGAGGCCATTTGATGACTGACAGTGTTCCACTGACAATTTGTTCCCAATGGAATGAAGCTACTGGCGCTGAGACAGGTTCCAGATGGGATTTCATGGTGGATCAAAATTTGGTTGCACTTTTCTGCTTTCCTAATTCCATCAGTTTTGGCAAGATCTCCAACACCGCTGGCTAAAATGCAGCTCCAACCCATGACTTTGTTTTACAGATGGCTGTAGACACTCACTGTTGTAGCTCTCTTCTGACCTTCGATAAACAAGATGAACCAAAAGTTTTGCATTTAAATCACTCCATATGACCTGTTGCCACTGATTTTCAGTCCAGGTCTTGTGCAGTCTGGCATACCTCAGCTTTTTCTTCCTGTTCCCTTCACTATGAAAGACTTATTGAGATCAACTGATGGGCCAGATTTGTCTGTTAGATCCTGAGTCAGGCTTTTGCTCGATTTTGTCTTGTTTTTAAGGACATGACATTCAGATAGTTTTTAGACCTGCTATTTATTCTTTTGTCCTCCACTTGTCCAGTTTCCTAATTTTTTTGACACACTGCACACGATGTCAAGATATGATAAGTTTTCAGCTAATAACTCTTTGGAAATCACCTTATTGGTACAAAAAGACTGTTTCATCACATTGTTAAACTGTGTTATTTTTCTCTTTTATAAACATTTATAACAGATTCAATTAAAGAAATTAGAGCAAAATATGTAAATTTTTTGTGACATGTTGCTAGTACTGTAACAGTGCCTGAAGACACAATTTAAGACTGGTTCATCCCTTGAGTTACCTGACTTTTTTTGCTTGAATGAGACATAGTGTTAAGTGGCTTAACAATCAAACAAACAAAAAAACTTGTTGTGAAAATGGCCAGGTACAAGGGGACTGGTCTTAAAATGAGGGAACAAGCAGCCAATGACCAGAGAAAAGCTTTGAATGACATTCAGAAATCCTGGAAAACTATTGCTGGAGGTCACTTTAAAAATTACAACAACTTCTGGCTCCTTGAAAGCAAAATATAAATAAGTGAAGGGTTGCTCAAGACTGACACATTACTGTACTTTTACATACTTTTTTTACATAAATAAAAGTTGGCACTGAAAGTGATCTTGACTTACCCTTGACAGAGAGGTGTACAGCACTGAGGGTTTGCCCAGCAGTATTTGATGCGGCGCAAACATAAACTCCGTTATCCTTTTGCTTACAATAAAGAACTTTAAGTGTGAAGTAGCCTTCTCTGTCTTCATATAACAAATAACGCCTTCCAGACAGTATGAGTCTACCATCTTTCCTCCAAATTATTTCTGGTTTGGGTTTACCAGTCACAAAGCAACGGAATTTGGCATGTTTGCCCTCTGTCACAGCAAACATTTTTACTTTTGTTGACTTGGTCATGCTGTCGTCTTTTAGGCGGTTTGGCAGTTGCCTGCCACTCCTTTGTTTTCCCTGATGGACTTTCCAGTGGCCATTTATGTAGCCGTTGCGATTTCCTTCTTCTTCATGTCCTGGACCTGCATCAACAAGCAACACAGCTCCTGCTAGCGCTTCCCCAAATTCATTTCTTGCCTTGCATGTGTATACACCACCATCAGGAGCACGGGTCTTAAAGATCTTGAGCTGGAACCATCCACCATCCTGGTAGCCTACACTGAAATGTGTGCTTTCAAATATTTCATTGAGTCTTCTACCGTCTTTTTCCCAGATAACCTCTGGCTTTGGGTTTCCCCAAAGCTTACAAGAGAAGACAGCATCTTCCCCACGACCAACACGAGTGGAGAGGGGCTTGATGAGGAATCGTGGCTTATTTTCCTCCCGCAACTCCATCTCTTGCGCTTCACCTTCCACCTTCAGCGTGGCAGCTGCATAGGTTTCCCCGATGCAATTTTTTGCTTTGCATATGTACTGTCCACTATCCTCAGCTGTGACAGCTGAGATGATGAGATTGTAAACATTGCCATCCTCAAAGACCCTATATCGTCCTTGTTGGTCAATCTTTTCATTGCTTCTCTCCCAGATAACGGCAGGCCTTGGATCACCACCAATCTGACACTTAAGCACTGCATCAGTGCCGCTTTGTACCACTACAGGTCTTGGGTAGGCTAAGAAACGTGGCGCACCACCAAAAACATCCATTGCTGCTTCTTACTTAAGCAATTCAGGAGACCAGTAAGTGGCTATTCACTGGTGCAAGACCAACCAACTTCCACACTGCAGGTTTCTAAAAGGAGAAACAAAAAATTATCTACTTTCAAAACAATCAGCTTAGGCATGCTGTATAACATTGAAAAATGAAAAGACTAGAGATTAGATTTGTTTTTCTAAATTATAAAGGTGATTCAGCCTTAAATACCTGTCTGTGGTATGCAATTATTCTTCCATTTTCCCATAGGAAATGAACCCTTTGGAATAGATTCAAACGTACATTAAAACACTCAGCCGCCTCCCACTTTAAGTGCATGCATTTCAGCACAAACTCATGGTATGATTATTAGGGATAATTTAATTAGTGCTGTCTGCATGAGAGAAAATCACATGCTAGCAGTGAGAGGGGGACCAGCCTAGTTCGACTGCAATGGCAGCCACAACACATAGCCAGTACAGCTGGTGCTGTATTTCAATGGGAAAGTGCTTAATATAGTACAGCCTAAATAAAGACCTGTGAGGGAGTGTGTGTCAGGTATCACAAAGACAGCTCAGAAACCCGCGTGCTCACACAAACACCAGCCGAAATCACGGTCTCCCCACCCAAGAGGCCTTGCTGTCAAAATATGGTGAGCCTCCTTCACACCTTTAGTTGGCTGCGCTGTTGGACAATACTTTCTTTAAATGTCACTGAATTTTTTTTTTTATCATAATCCTGAATCAATGTCACTTAGCCAATCCGAGGAATCAGTTTTTCTATAAAAGTTAGTAATTCATTGTCCCGTTGAATTTTTTTTCATGACAGCTTAAATTATTAAATTTTATTTAATTTTATTGCTATAAAAATGTATTTAGTACTAAATACTAATATATTTATCGCAATATGAAATATATAGAATATATTTATCTTTAAATATATTATTTCTGTGTGTGCTTTAGGACACGTCCTAAAGTATTGAAACTAGAGATAGGAATGGAGAACATGTTTCAGTTGCGAAGTAGTTGCAATTTGTCAAATCGTTCAGGAATATTTTCCCTCGGGTTTATCAGTTTCTTTAATCACTGCTGACATGCTTTCCTGACAGTTCCACATTGCAAAACCATGAAGTCATGCTCATTGGACAGGAGTTTGCACACTTGAGTCACTTTCAACCTTCTCTGTACTCAAAAAAAGAAAAAAAAATCAAAGATAAGTAAACAGTTAAGGTGACACTGATAATCTGTGTAGGCCTGCTCTGTTTTTTCTTATATTCTACTTGTTTCCACAAATCAATGAAAGTTTTGATCTATAATGAGAATTGATCATGGCATTGTCATGGCTAAAATGTTATCACTATCCACCCGTAACTGCAACTTTGTGCCTATGGATCCATTTCTCAGTGTCAAGAAATCAAATCAAGTCAAATTTTTAAAAACATTTGACATAATTTTTATCATAATTGCCATAAAATATTGTTGTTATTGATTTAGTAAACTTAGCCCACAGTTAACTGCTGCAAACCTGAATAATGCTGTTTTATACTCTTTCCCATTTTCCAAAAATAAAAAAACTGAAATAAAAATAAATTATTTTAAACCCTCAAATAACTGAAAACTGATGCAAAAGTTGCACATGTTTTCTTGGAACAGCTGAATAATTTCAGATGTTTACATTTCATACATTGCATAAAATTTCACACAGACAGTTTAGAGATTGCATTATTGGTTAAATATTCCCTGTGGAGGTTTAAAGAGGAGATTAACCCCTGTGTTTACTTGTCTGATTTAATTGGGATGACCTCTGCCCCTTGTGAAGCTGTGCTGTGTACCCCTCACATGACCTACCTCGCTTCAGTCGCCAGGAACGACCGTCAACATACATTCCGCATTTGCAATCTCCGTCCGAGTTAAGAGGCAATGCCGCCCGTCTCCTGAAGGCTGAGTAATGTCCCAAGTTGACTTCAGATTCAGAAACATGCTACCACATGCTGTCCTCAAAGGTCCCAAGTTTTACAGCAGTACATTTTTCTTGACTTTTGTCCAGTCAAACAGGCAGAAAATGAAACATAAGTATCCACAGGGGCTTCCTGTTGAACTACAACAGAGCGGTCCCCCAATCTCTGTGTTGTTCAGGCCCTCGACACCCCAAGTGTCATTGTTCATGGAATACTGTTAAATGCTTTTGCAGCTGCTGCTGTCCCCTAAAAATACTGGCTGCCTCGATGACAGCAGTGAAGATAAGTCAGGCACTTCCACTCACTTGCCAGCAGGGGCTAAAGATAGTAAGGTGGCCAATGCAGGGCAAACTGCTTAGCTTACTTGAGGTTTTGCAATGTAAAGTCATTAAGAGAACAGCAAGCTTTTTAAGTTTTAATGTTTATCGTCATTAAACTCCTCACATTTACCTTTTTTCTTTCAGATTACACTTTGTAAGGCATGAATTATTTGTTAATATGATTAAGTTGTTCTCATAAAGTTTCAGCTTTTAGTCTGTTGTTATTGTGCAATATGCAAACGACTGAAGGCAACAATGAGCCAACAGATAATAAAACCACCCATGTAATGTTGCTTAGGTCCGCCTCCTGCTACTAAGATAGTGGAGATTAACTGAGCCATAGACACAAGACCTCTGGGGGTGTCCTGTAATGTCTGGCACCTACATTGGTTGTAGGGTGGGGCCTTCCTCGATCTGGCTTCTCCTGGCACATCTCACAAATGCTTGCTCAGACTGGAGCTAATCTGGTCAAAGCCTTGGGCTCTTTGTTTTCTTCTTTGAGCTGTTCCTGAGAAGTTTTTGTGTTATATGGATAATCAACTGTTGCTGCAATTTAACCTGTCTTTTCTTCCATAGTAGCCGATAGCCTGTATTTGATCCTATACCTTGAGGTAAAGTAGGGATTGTACGACATGTGTGCTGGAGTTTTTCAGCATGTAAGGCTGTTCTGTGATTATGAGATCTTTCCTTAATGTGGGCCACAGTGTCCCTTCAGCTGTTTAGCTGCTCCTCTGCTCTCACTCCCCCCTTCCCAGATTTCAGCTGTTGGGAGTAATGTGATATAACTCAGACCTCTGAAGCTAGTTATGAAACAATTTACGCCCAAGATTAAGTAACAGTTTGAACAATTAATACATTGTAAAATGTAAAGAACATTTTGCATATCATGATGTAATTTAACATAAAAATAGTAAAATGTGCCACATCGATAAAACTGTGAAGTAATGTTTTCTTACACAAATAGCTCTAATGTTTGTTGTGTTTTAGCTTAAATCCTTTAAAGGTTGTGCATGGTGAGGACAGTTCCTGTGTTGCAGACTCAGAAAATATACTAACTTGTTACTGGAATGGTAATGACAGATTACCTCTAATGTAATGCTGTATTACTTTTGACAGTGGGTACTCTTTTGTACCTTACAGAGACCAGTCTTCAGCTTGTGATGACTTTTTTTATGCCTTAATGTAATGTTAAAAATATGTAATTTTAAAAAGGTGCAAAACAGGCTACCCATTATTGAAAATATAATCACAGGTAGATTGGCTCACAGTTGTGTAGCATTTTTTTTTTTTTTGGTCTTTTACTTACTGTGGAGTGGCAGTGTGAACCTTGGCACCACCAAACTACCAGTATGCAAGATTGATACAGAAGAAAACTGACTTTTTACCCAGTTTCTTGTTGGATGTGGCCTAAAACAGACTCTCTCCTGCTCCTTAAAATTTAGATTTAAAATATAGAATCTTTTTAGCTGTCAAAAGATACCCATACTTACCTTTAGGTCTAATAATTACCTTTGGGGGTGACCAGAATGCCCCCTAGGAGGTGCCCAGAACAGATGACCCACCTCACGCTCCTTCTGATGTGGAGGAGCAGCAGCTTTACTCCAAGGCTCTCCTAAATTGATGAGCTTCTCACTCTATCTCTTAGGTTGAGCCCAGAGAGTCCACATCACTGCTGCTGTCGCACCAGTCCATGTGTTGATCTCCTCCTCCACTCACTCCTCACTCACTCCTCACTCCTGAACAAAACCCTGAAATACTTAAACTCCTTTAGCTGGGGTAGCAACTCTGGATTGAGTGGGCACTTCACCATTTTCTGACTGAGGACCATGGCCTCAGACTTTGTGGTGCTAATTATCATCCCATCCTCTTCATACTTGTCCAAAAACCAACAAAAGCACATCACCCACAAAAAGCAGAAACGACATCCTGAGGTCACTGAACCAGTCACTCTCTGCCCGCTTGGCTGCATCTAGAAAATCTGTTCATAAAAATTGTGAACAAAATGTTTGACAAATAACAGCGTGGCAAAGCCCATCACCACAGAAAATGAGTCTGATTTATTCCCAGCAATGTGGACCAAGGTTTGAAAATTGTTTTACAGGGACAGATAGCCCATAACAATGGGCCCAAAAGCCCTAACTCCTGAGGTTCTCTACAGGTTACTCCAAGGAATCTGAATATTCTCAAAAGGATAAAGAGATAGTTCAGTGTTCCACAACCAGGATGAAAACTGCATTGTTCTGTTCTGTTGAGTCAGTCCGTTGTTTGACTAACGGACAGACTCTTCTCTCCAATACCCTTCCATAGATCTTCCCAGGGAGGTTAAGGAGTACGAGAACACAATTACCAGACCCCCTAGTTGAAAAAGGGAATCACCTTCCAAGTCTGCCAATCCAAAGATTATAGGTCCCCAACTTCCATGCAATGTTGCAGAGGTGAGTTAGCCACAACAACCTGATCGATCGGCAATTCATCCCCACAGTCTGCTGCCACTACAGGAATCATGTCTGTGGTATAACAAGATCCTCGAAGTATTCCTTGCATTGTCTGACTATATCCTTAGTTGAGGACAGTAAAAACAGTGTGGACAGGAAGCTGCGTCCCGCTCCTGAGTTACCTGAAAGTTTCCCAGAATCACTTTGAGGTCTAGTCAAACACACCATGGCTTCACCAGGCTCAACCTACACATGTTTTTAGCTTGGTTAGTGCCAGAGTTGCACTATACATGACTTACTACTAGTACCTGTCAGGTGTCTCTGGTGTCCCACAACTGAACCATCCTTGATAAGACTGAATCTTTATTCTGATGGCTCCATTCACCTCTGGTGTCCACTATCTTGTTCAGGGATTACCACCATGACAGGCACCAATCACTTTGTGGCAATAGTTCCACACAGCTACTTCAGCAATGGAGGTGTGAAACAAGGTCCTTTTAGATTCAAAATCCCCATCCTACCTCAAAATGCAGTCAAAGCTCTGTGTTCATCAGTTGACAGCTCTGCTCATTCCCCAGTTTCCAGAACATACAGCTGCAGATCTGTTGATTGACAAAATCAATCATCAACTTGCAGCCTAAGATGTCCTGGTGCCGTGTGCACTTATGAACTCCCTTATGTTCAAATATGATGTATGTTATGGAGAAGCTGTGGTTAACATAGAAGTTCAACAACAAAACACTACTTGGGTTCATATTGAGCAGCCTATTCCACCCCTCCTGGTGACACTGTCATTGGCCATTTGAGCATTAAAGTCTTTCTGTGGGGCAAACAATCCCCACATGGTGACCTTTCAACTTGCTCAGGGACGTACGTGGCGAACTACAGACAACAGTCAGGACCTGTTCCCCAAACTAAAAGCAAAGGGAATCAATCTCAGCCTAAATCTGGCTAGTTCAGGCAGAGCCCAGCCAGGCCCCATGGGTAAAAGGCTTTAGACCAGACACTCAGCAACAAGCCCTTCCCCCCAGGACTGGCTTCAGCTTGGGGCCCCAGTAATTCTAATCTGGGTGAAGAATCATGGTCCATTGTTTTCTTTTCCATAAGGGTCTTGGAGAATTGGACATTTCTGGTCCTTTACTTAGAGCCAGTTTGCTTTGGTAGACCCTATCAGAGGAAAATTATCCTTGCCAACATAGGTCTTAGGATCACTAGAGCACACAAGCCCCTCCACCACAATAAGGTGGCAAATCACTGAGAGGGATGCTGAACCTGTAAGTAGCATAGAGGCTGCTCAGGATGCGCTGGAATGCAAAATTGAGTTCAGACTGCACAATCATTTTATTATTTTATGTATAAGCCTTAATAAAAACAAACAAACAAAAATACCCCATCAAAACAACATGAAAAAAACAAGTAATGTTATTTATGATTGTAAAAAGGACCACCGGTCTTTCCGTAAAGTGTTTCTAAAAGACAGCATTTAACAGATCATTTTGTCTTGTTTTCTCTTGAAAGGAATATTAGGAGACACCCACAGAGCAGTGGACATGTTCAGACAGCAGCCTGAAGGTCTGCAGACTAATGCAGCAGATTTTAATAGTTGGTCTTACAGGGCTGAATCCAGCACCTTTTCCTGTGATTTCACATTCACTTTATAACAAAACAATAAACTAAATGAAACATTAAATTAATGATTTAGTTAAAAAAAAATAAGACATGCATTTGTGCATCTTGCTACCTCTGCATAAATTGGCAGCATTAATATGCATCAATAAACAGCCTGCTTTGGATCTTAAGCCTCATAAAATCTATGGGGATTTTTCAGATTGCAACAAAATATTTAATGATGCTATTATTGTTCCTTCAGACCAAAGAACCTAGCAGAGACACAGACAGTGCAGTGTTGTGTTATATCACATTTAAATAATAAGCACAACACACCCAGCAGTGCACAATAAAATGCTAAAGGACAACGTTCAATTGTTGCATTTGCAGGTTTTCAAAAGAAAACCAATTTCATCCTCTGCTGGTCATTTTGTGTAAGTGCAACATGATTCAACACAGCTCAGGACACACAAGCCTTTCAAGGTAAGACCCGAGACATGTGACATTTTAAGATAACTCCATTACGATTATTTTTTAATCTGTTAGAAGACTTACATCAGTGTTCATTCTGTTTCCATACATAAATTTATTGTTTGTTATTTAATATTTTACCTGCCCTGGGATATGTGCTGTTTTCAGTCTGTGTGCTTTGGCTTTCATTGTCCTGTGCTGCCTCCTTTTTACACATGTGTCATAATCAGTGCTGAATGTTTGACGTCCACTTTGCTTAATTAATGAAAAACTTTTTTAAAAAAAAGTAAGAGAAGGTATAAAAGTTCTCTCTTAAAAATACCAGTGTGTCACATCATGAGTATGATGTTGTTCTTTTGTAAGCCAATCAATGAGCAACATTTCCACTTGTAATCCATCAATCTATACACCACTGCATATGAAGGCGAGATCATGTATGTGCAGTAAGAGCAGTAACTTTATGTGTACATTTGCACATAATCATCTCACTTGTCCTGCAGTTTTGTTTTGCTCACATGGTATTGTTGATGTCTGACGCTTTCAAATTTAGCCTCTCAGTAATACAATAACAGATATGGGACCAACTCAGATAATGTAGATGTACTGCTGACGCAATGTTTGAAGCCAAGGGGAGCCAGTGGTTTTATAAAGCAGGAATTATTATTTCTAAGTCTTAAATTCAGTGAAATTAAATTTCTTCTTATTTTTCCTCCCAAAACCTCCATCTTCATCAGGTAGGTCTCACCTTCTTATTACGTCTGTGTAAGATAAATTACGGTAAGCCCTCTGAAGCTACAAATGCTCATTATGTTGTCAGGTTTGTGCTTGTGAACCCACCACATCTCGAGAATATAGTGACAGTGCAAACTTTGTATGAATAACTGAAGGTTTTCCTGTGGAAGTCAGAGGTTTAATCAGGTCATGCTGTAGTTCTTCACCCATTCACAGTCAGCTAATGCCAACAGATGGAGGAAAAACAACAGCAGCCTGTGTTTGAGTGGTTTGAGACACAAGCTTTACTCAGTAAATGAATGTAGGACACATATTATCTTTGTTTTGGGACAATGTGGGGTGCTTTACTAATGCTGGGAAGGTGTCTGATATTAAATAAACAGACACACAAGTTATGCAGGTTAAAATGTAAGCATCAGTGGAAGCTAAGGTTTACTTTTGTAGTCTTGCAGTACCATTGTAGCTGTTCTGTCTGGCAATCATCACCAGGCTTTAATATGAATGCATCCACTGATCGGCACATATCTTTTGGGGCTGCACGCTTCATGTGAGACTCGTGTTGGCTTCTGTAAACAAGAACAGTGTTTGTGCTCAGAAACATCCGGTCTCAGGGTGAAAAAGTAGTCCATTTGTTGGTTGTTTGACTATAAAATTCCCCATTATCAGGCTTTTTAAAGCTCCTTCTATTCATCTCATAAGCCACAGTGAGAGCACTTACAGGGACTAGAAAGAGATCATATTTCTGCCATATTAACTTCTCTTTCTTGGCTCCTTTTTAAATCCAGGATTTGATTGAAATCTGTTTTGTCCCACTCATCTGTTTTCGCTCTCTTTGTGTTTATATGCTGCTAATTCATGTTATTAACTTTGATCTGATCTCATCTGTAGTTTGTTCTTTGTCCTGTTTATTGTTTGTGGCGTCTCTGAAGCTCCTCTGGTGTCTCTCTTCCTTCAAGCCCCAAGCAGCTGCAGTAAATGGCTGATCCTCCCTGAGCCTGGATCTTCCAGAAGTCTTTTCCTGTTAAAAAGGAGTTCTTCCTCCCTACTGATGCCAGTGCAAGGGGCATCTTGTGATTGCTGGGATGGTGTCTCTTATATTGAAGGGTGCTGACTTTACTGTACAAAGCCAGTAGCGGTTTTTGATACGGGCGACACGGGCGGTTGCCCGGGGCGGCATCGTGGTGGGGGCGGCATCACGAGCATCGGCAAAAAAAAAAAAAAGATTGCTCGTACTCATGCTGTCCCGGTGTCATGCCAGCGCATATTGGGAATGGCATAGGGACCGATTGGTTTTCTGCCACCCATTTGCTGGGAGTAAGGGTGCCCTCCGTTTGCGAGGTGCGCCTGCTGCTTGGGGCACAGGGAGGAGAGGGCGGGACAGCGGGGGATTCTCTGGCTGGCTGGAGCAGCATCTAATAACCAACTCGCAAAATAAAACAAAATAAAAACAAACCAACAAACACGAAAACACCGGACATTATGATACAGACTTAAAATCTGCAATGATGTTTTTTCGAATTTCTATACGCGAAAAGTGAGCGCGAGAGCCCTCAGTGCGCCTGCTCGCTGCGCCTGCTCGCTGCGCCTGCTCGCTGCTGAAGTCAAAGTAAACTTAGTACAGTATATAGAGAGACGAGACGACGAGGCTCCAGTTACAGCAGTGCAAGTAAACAAACAATAAATATAAGAAGAGTAAAAGAATAAATATACACTTTAGGACAAGGGGTAAAGGGATCAATAACAAATTTGAAATTTATAATTTACAGTTTGATGATTTAAAGTCTCACACACAACCTGTCGAAAGGGGGGGGGCTGCTTCCAAATAGAGCGCATTTCATTCATAATGTTGTAAATCCAAGCCCATTATGTAGATGATTTGAATCCTGGGTTGTGCAAAATCCCAGAAATAAACCCTAGACAAAGCGAATCTGTGAACTAAGGTGTAGGTCTGTTAGGTTATGGGGCGCCAGAGGGAGTGTTCGCCCAGGGCGCCAAACAGGCTAGGACCGCCACTGTACAAAGCACCATGTTTCAGAAAACTCTGTAGGGTCACATAAAGTGGGATAGCTGCTCACCTCAGCTGTGCTGTGCTGTCTGCTCTCCTTTTAGTATCAAATGTGAGGAATATTTTAAAAAATGTGTTTCAGTTTTACTGCGTAATGAGAATTAAAGTAATAAAAAAATAATGGTGACAATCCCCCCCAAACACTTTTATCGTTATTTAACATTTCCATAAGCATACAGTCTACGAAGTGTGCGATAGTTCCCTTTTAGGACCTGGCGGAAGTCCCTGATTTGGAGTCCCGCAGGTCTCTCCCGCCTCCTGTTTCCAGCAGAAGCGCTGCGTCCTCATCAGCTGTTCGGGCAGCGCGCAGCAGCGGTGTGCTGGACCGGGAAAGCAGAGCTCACTTTTTGCACCTTTCACCCCCCAAAAAACAGTCCATGTAGCTTCCCCATCAAGCCTGGTGGACGAAGAGCTGACGATGAGGTACCGCTTTACGTTTTGATTGAAACTTTTTGTAAAGCTTTGGGCGAAGCGTTGAAGTTACAGTGAGTGTTGCTGCCTCCGCAGGTGTTCTTCGTGGCTGGAGCGCCTGGTCTGCTGCGCGCTTATTCTCGCCGGTCCGATGGCATCGCAGTGGTCAGGTAAGAAATTATGCTGGAAATGAGAGTATCTCTGCTTTGGTGGCGCATACACAGCAGAAATCATTAGTTCAGAGACTTTTGAGACAATCAGTGATTCACGTGAACTACGCGCTTAATTAACATTTACCCGCTGGGACGTAAATCCTTTTATCCACAATAAATTCTCTTTTTTTTATTGCGTGCCTTACAGAAACTTCAGGGACGCTCCTGCATGATACCTGCTGCTGTATGCTGAGAGTGATGTTTGCTCACTGTTTGGCTTGGGTGGCATTGTGTGATCTACTTTGCAGAAAGCTTTTGTGTGCCACTAACTGGTCCATTAGCGTTTCTGTGTGATAAAACATTGCTGTGATTCAAAGATTAAACACAGAACATGAAGTGGCTCTGGGCCAATTATAGTTTTTCCAAGGCCAAAGTGTGCAGTGTTTCCTGAACACAGTTTCATTGTCTCTTTGTCCCTCTTGTGTCTTGCTCTGTGTCTGGTCCTTGTAGTGTTTTCATGTCAGTTGAAAAGAGGCTCTTCTTTTTTCTTTCACTCCTGTGTGTCCACCTCAGCAGAACGTGTGTCCTTGTAGTCGTTACAGTGCCAAAGCAGCTGAACAGCATGAAAAGACAGTGGAGCATTTCTTCCTCTGCGATGGTGCTAAAGGGCTGTAAGAGCCACACAATGAAAAAATTCACCTCTGTTCTTGAATTATTTATCTTTGAGCCTCATGAATGTCCTACATTTAATTTAGTAAATGTTAAGTTGGAAAACTGTGTGGCTGTCAGATGGTAGGGAGAGGAAACTGAGAGGCTGACAATTAATATTTGATCAGCACTGTACGGTCTTTGAGGAACTATATGATGCCAAGATGACTGTAACTCTACATGTACCGCCTCTTGAAAGTAACACAACCCATTTGATCAAAGATTTGGTTCTTTATGTCATTCACCTCCTTTTATTTCACTTTTATTTTGCCATGTCAGGCCCTTCCTTAAATACTAATATAAAGTAAAAATGTTCATATAGTTAGTTGTGGGCAATGTGACATTTTCACATGAATGCTGTTCACCGGCCCGCCACTCTGTCTCAAGAGCAATGCTTCGGCAGCTTGCGACATGGTTGAATTAGGTTCATTCCCATTCCCCCGGCTGGGTCAGGAATCTCTATTGTCATGTGATCTTTGACATGCACCCAGCATGGTCTTGCCTAAGGGGAACGGGACAAGGTGGGGGGGAGGGGAAGGCTGCAAGGGAACACCCCACTGAGCCATTTAATGGCTGAATTAGATGCCACATTGAAAATCACAGCTGGCTTGGGGTTTTCTCCATTTTTGTGCACAAGCCTGATGGTCATGGGGACAGGACAGCCATGCAAAACAAAAAGTAATAAATTCAAAAGGCTCTTTATCTGACACCACAGCAACAAAACAGACATATTTGATGATTATGGATTGTATTTTACAAGCTTTTTGATCGACATTGCTCATGTTTAAAGATTTTCTGGAGACTCCAACTGATGGTCATGATCTTACTCCCTACACGTTGATACTCTTGTTGTAGGCGTATATGGTGGAAAAGTATAGCTTATGCAGAGCGCCCAAACATCTGTTGATGTGTCAGGTAATGTACAGCTGCAGTATTTGAAGGGAAGCATCTGCTTCGAGACTCGGAGATTCAGAATTTTTCCTTTTTGTTGCTTTGGAAAAAAATTGTGTTTGGTTTATTTTAAAAATACAAAATGTGTTTCCTTTGGTCAAAAATACTTATTTTAGGCAGCATTGGCATTGCATTACAGGTGAACCTGTTACAAAGTTTGGGGGAAATGTGCAAAAACTTGAAGAAAAAGAACAAATGTAGATGGCACCGATTCAGATATATGCACAGGGAAACCATAAGAAGGTAAATTTGCTGTAAGCGGCAGACACAACATATTCTAAATGGAAAGCAACAAACCCTTCAAGAATAAAAGTTAGGTTGTCTTACGTGGGTGGCTGTTGGATTGGTGCCTCTGTTAGGATCAGTGTAACTCTTAAATGAAATAAATGGGGCGACTGTGCACAGGTTCAGTTGACTCAGTGAACCTTGTGATGTCTAATCCCTGGATTTTCTAGTCAGTAAACCTGCTTATGCACAATCAACATCTCTGGAAGTGTCTCATAAGCACGAGGCTCGGAGGTTTCTTCTAGCGTTTGTTTTGCTACATTGTGTTAGCCGCCAGCATTTAGAAAGTTAATTAAACCTCTGCTAAGTAGGTTTATGTCTGTGGAGAGTGTGTGTGGGTTGGACTCTGTGTAAGCACACATTTGTGTGTGACGTTGTTGGTGGGAATCATTCAGGAGGTAGAGAGGATATCTGGATTCCTGCCTTGGTCTACTCTTTCTCCGGCAGTTTCATAAGAGACACAGGTGATTGACACCTGCATTTTAGCATGTATGCACTGCCCTTGCATATGCCAGTATGTCTTTTAGTCATGTTTGCCAGCCATTATAATTCAAGTTGGGTCTAAGTTTGCTACTGGTAATGGGTTCGAAAATTTGCATACTCCAGTAATAAGCCAAATCCCAACACCCCCGCCCGCATGAAACTTTCTAAACACAGTTATTTCAATGAGAACCGTGTGCCTCTTACGACTCATGTTAACCCTGCACATTTGTCAGAGACCTGCATATAAAAAAGAAAAGCTTGTCTACATTAGAAACACATTTCCCAAGTAGACTGAAGAGGAAATTTACATTCGGTGTCGTTTACTTTAAAGTCGGCATGTTTTTGTAAGAAAACCACGGTGGTCACATCCTGCTTTGAAAGCTTAATCTAGCCCATCTGGATCATGCAGTGAATCTGAAAGAGTTGTATATCTACATCTACCCTAGACACCCGAAAGCACAGCAAAGTTTAAGAATCACTCCTGCATGACAAAGAACACTGTTTAAATTAGGTGTGTGTACACACAAGAAAGGAAAAATGACTGCCCTTCCTTTGTTTTTCATGTAGTTTGGGATCTACTGTGTAGATCATCTACTTTTCCTACTTTCTGGATGCATGTAGACCATTTCACCTCACCCTTATATCCTCCTTTAGCCACATTTTCTTCTATTTTGATTATAGTTTCAACACAAAGAAAAGGCTGTAGACTTTGTTTGCATGCAGGTTAACCCGGCTTATGCATGCATAAACCGGATTTATGAACAATTCTGACTATACCCGAAGCAGCACCAAAACTGGAGTCTAAGCTTAAACCAGATGTTGCATTTGAATGAGAAAAAGAAGGGGAGCAAATTCATTAAATGCTGACCTTTTATGTCTTTTAGTCCTCTTTGTGACTTTGAAAGTGTTGCATCAGAAACTTACATTTTAGCAAACAGTTTATGGATCAGACTTTATATTAGCAGCATTTTAATGGTTTTAGGTCAAATTTTAAATAACTGAAAAAAATAAAATCTGTTTTAATTGTGTTAACAAACATTTCCTGGCATTTAAAGGCCTTCGGTCAGTGTTGCCTCACTATTACTAGCGTCCCCCTGTTATCTTGCTTTTGAGGACAGGGCATCCTTTTGAATGTTGCTCACAGCTGTTATTTGTTATTTTATGTGCTCCTACCACTTGGTGTTTCAGGTGCACTCAGCTGTTGTCTCATGTTGTTTCTGATGTCAAAATGCTGGGTTGACTGTGGCAAAATACAGAGGAACACCATAATTACTGCTTATGTTGCAACAGAAGAGGATTTGCCCAACTATCTCCCGCAATAATGGCACACTGAGTGCCCTCTTACCACTTAGCATCTCCTTCTTGTTTGTGGTGCAAATCCTCACGTCATTGCTGGTCTCTCCAAGCTGTAATCCACGTAAAATCTAAAGTGTGAAGGTGCGCAAATTACAGGAGACTACAGCATATACATGTTTTTTTTATTAAAGGTGTGAGCATAGTTAAGTTGCTGGTTGATGCAGAAGAAGAAGACACAAGTGTAGCTCAGTTCTTGAAGAATTCATCCAGCAGTACAGTCCCCACGTCTTTTGCTATGTGGTTTTAAAAAAAAAAAAAAAAAGGTGACATAGGTTGTAAAATGTAGCCACAAAGTTGCTAAGTTGATAGCAGGGTCAGGTGAAAGTCAAGCTGAGATTGTATCAAATATATCCCAAAATTCAAAACAAAATAACCCAGTACCTTTTTTGTTATTATACATGGAAGAATTTGCAGAATAATCTGAATTTAAGCCAATTTTACACGTGCACTGCAACCTCAACCTCTCCAGGACTTGCTTGACAGAGGAGGATGCGAGAAAGCAAAAGTCCAATGCCGCCGGATCGCACATTAGCCTGACGGTCTTTAGTGAGTGGGCAGACTGTGGATGGGCATCATGTGTGCCACTTCCTTCATGTTCTTTCCAGACAGATTTTCTGCCCAAACCCAGGATTGTATTTCCAGTAGTGCAAACTCATTTGAAGTGGACTATTTATTGACGTGTCTTATGTTTGAGAAAGCACAACTGTGCAAATCTTTTGACCACACGGATCTCAAATTGTTCAAAGTTTGCTTTAGACACGCATGTATTCACGAATCAAAGCGCTTCATACGGAAGGTGAAAGTGTTCTTTAAAGGCAGACGTGTCCCTTGTTGCAGATTTTGGTGTTTTTTGTGTGTATGGCAATACTGACTTTGTAATATCAGTTTCTGTATATTTCTGTTTAGTCAGTAAAATAAACACTGTTGAATAGGCTGCTTCCTAAGTGGTCAGGACACTCCTGCAAAAGAGATTTCTGAAGATTCACAATTTCTTGGTTAAAGTTTCAGTCAATAAACCCCCCCCCAAAAAACCCAAGTGACAAATATCTAAATTATGGAGTATTCAGCTCTAGA
Source organism: Oreochromis niloticus (assembly GCF_001858045.2). NCBI lineage: Eukaryota > Metazoa > Chordata > Actinopteri > Cichliformes > Cichlidae > Oreochromis > Oreochromis niloticus. Next base: position 5,309,791 of record NC_031987.2, read on the forward strand.
AGACATTAACTTTGTTACAGTGTATAGACTGGTGCATGTTGTCAAGTCTCTTGAAGACACCCAAACGAAACTTGCAAAAGCCACTGAGCTCCTTTAGAAAGCATTACATTTTCATCAGGGCTCACTTTTACCCCGTACGGTCAGTTTATCAGCACTGCTGGCTCTCGTCTGGATGAAAACTGGTTTCCATGGCCACCAGGTGCAGATTTTTCCACCACAAAGCCGTATTTGGCTGTAGCAGAGGAAACTGGATCTATCTACTGGCACTTTGTCCCAGTCTCCAGCTTTAGGTAGTGTTCACTTGTCCTCACTGACAGCCTGCTGAACACAGAGGCATGAAACTAGAGACCCCCACTCCACCCATTTACATTCTCTTGTCCTAAGAAATCTAAACCGTGGGCTTTTCACTCTCCATGATCTATGACTGGTTCAGAGGGACCATATAGACTGCTTTATGTCTTTAGTTATGATGTGATCTTCTTACACTATTTAGAAGGTACTTTGGAGATTTCAATCTGAAATTAGCTTATTTTAACTGTCAGATGTGAGCACTGTTAACACAAGCACCAGCTACCACCCAATGTGTTTTTTTAAAATGAATGAATAGACCATTCAGCATTTCACGAGGCCCCTCTCAGGAATGCCATTGTGCGTTTTGAACCTCACGTTGCCGTTATATCCCTCTTTTTTGCGCTCTCCACGTCGTCTTATCTTCTGATTGACTCTCATGATGTAGAGACTGCTTTTCAAGGCATCCTTGAATTCCACTCATTCACCCGTCCCTCAAGATCTGCTGTGTCTGTAGGCACTTCTCTTCTTACCCTGTCACAAATCTCACGTGGGGGTGTGGACTGAGGAGAATCCCTTGGGACAGGGAGATTACCATCAAACCGAGAGATCTTCTGACAAAAGAGGGATTTGCCGAGTCCTATAGCTCGATCCTTTACTTTCCTATGTGTTTGCCGGAAGTAGAACTTTGAGCAAGGTATGAGATTTGATGACCTATCCTTACTGTACCTGCCAGAAACCAAGAGGTGAGATTTCCGGGTGCACTTGGTTTGAATTAATAAGATAGAAAGAATTACAGGAACAAATTAACTGACAACTGAAATCAGCCATTGACATTGTGGACTGCCCGACCTTAAAAATGCATCAGCTTGCTCTGAAGGTGACTTCCTTTCATCATCAACTTTGGAAAGAATCCAGTATCCAATCCTTTTCCATTCATGTCATTGCTTATCACTACAGTGAGATGGAGGACTTATGGTCTTTTTGATGATGTGCTAAGCCTAGATTTTTACGAAGTGAATGCCTCAGCTGCTCATAACTTGGAAGCTGCTAATTGTTGTGTGAATCATAAGCTCGTGGACAATAAAGGATGTCCTCCATTCACTCTGTGGTTGTTACGGACCAGGTGGCACAACGCCATCCATTAAGAGGCTTAGAGAGGAGGAACATAGGCCAACCATGGGGATGTTAAATATTTAGAGGTCCAGTGAAAGATTTGCAGGGTTATTTGTTTGCTGAGAGAGCCTGGAGGGTCTGCAGTCAAATTCCCTTCCACACTGACCAGCTCACTGGCTGAAACATCCACTGAGACTCTATGCTGTATTCAACTGAGCCCTTTTGTTTCACAGCTCATGTTTATAGCCTTGTTATTTAGGCTTGCTAAGTAGTTGTGGTCATGTAAAGTCCTTGTAACCTTAAGTTTCCTTTTGCATCCTGTCTTACCAAGACAAGAACAAGGTAAGAATGCAATGGTGGACTAAATTTACCTCCCTTGGGAACATCTTGCTATCTTGTTTTAAACTCTAAATTAATGAATGGTTTATGCAGTAACTGTTATAGTCATTCATCTCATATGAATGTCTGTTTTAATCTCCTCAAAGACCCTGTAATTTCATACAGATCTGACTCTCACAGTTCAAGTATACTGAATATATTCAACCCAACTTAAAACTGACCCACTCTCAGATGTACATCTTGGATAGAACTGCTAATGTACTGTACAGTGTTTACAAAGGGGTAAATCTTCCAAATCCAGTGTGTAACTTACCTTTTATTTTTATTAAAATACATGTATTTTCTAATGATTGGTCTTATATTGCCAAGCAGACTAAAAGTATTACTTTTTGGTTTCATGTGAAGTGACCAAACCAATTATTTTCACAGCCTGTTTGGGCCACTTCATAACACGGGAATGAGATCAGCTTTCAAATATCTAGTCCTTTATGTCACCTTCAGGTCACCCCTATCACATCATTTCTACTCCAGTTGAGTGTGCTGTAGAAATGCATACTCTCTGCACCTGTGTGAGAGGAAGTAATCAAGTCTGTGTTTGGCAGTTATATGTGACCTGACTGTATCCGCATGATACGGTCCAGGCCCTTGAACAGGCCTGTGTTCGCCTTAGGCTTTGGCTAGTTTTGTGCTGGTTTTCAACCAGTGTCTTATTGCCTCCCTTCTTCTCTTTCCCTGTGTGAAAGTTGGACAGCATGTTAAGGTCACTGCTCCATGAATGCCCTCAGGTAAGAGTAACTGTGTTTTTTTTCTTTGGTTTGACATACCGTACATAGATGGGACATGTGGAAGTGGCTGTATTAAATTCTGCAGTCTCTGTTTATTTTTGATGTTTATCTGGTCATTTGTTGGTCTGTGTTCAGCCCTGAAAATAAATGTTTCCTGTTGCTCATCTGAAAAGCTTGTGGAGCAGAGTCCAAGTTTACTTTGGAATACCAGTAATGTCTACTATCATTTTTCAAGTCCTCTTTGGGGGGGATATTTCTTCCTACCTTGTTGGTTCACAAAGTTCACTTGTTTTAAACCAGGTTGGTGCACCAGCTCAAACAAAGTGAAATCCCAGTCATGTGTATTTTAACATGCCTTTGCTTAGCTTAAGCTGTAGTACAGGAAAACCTGTGGACTTTTTGTGCTAAGTGGCTGGTGGTGGGAACAATCAATGCTGGCACCCTGGTCTCCAGTCTGGCTTGCACTAATTGAGAGCTCTGATATTGTCTTGTGGATGAAAGGCCTCTTTGTACCACTTATTTCTCTTCATCTACTGTATCCCCAGGCCTCTGATATAGCTATAGGCATAACGTCAGGCCACTGTCTCTGTTCATTACAGGGGATTAAAGTGTCAGTTGAAGGTGGAGTGTAAGCTGACCAACATAATTCACTGACAGACATTTGAAGGTGTTGTCTGGTAAGCTAAATGTTTATGCCCTTCCAAGTGGATGTCAGGGTTTAATAATATATTTGATTCTCATCCAGGGCTGTTGTCTTGGTCAGTATTTTGATATCAAACATTGTTGTTTATTGTTTAAAGCATTATGCATTTACTGAAGCAAAAAAAAAACAAAAACGTAACTTTAAATGCATTTTAAATTAAAAACAAATTAACTAGAAAAAGGAGGTGGAGGTGCTGGGGAAATGGGTGGGTAGGACCCAACGTCACAGGTGTTTTTGACTATGAAGTTTGGCCTGCAGTGTCTGCTGTGGGAGATCTGTGGGGACGGAATCGGCCGGAGAGAGGCCGTAGTGGCAGCAGACTTGTACACCTTGAGTGACCTGACCCAGATAGCCAGAGGGAGATTGATGGAAAGCCACAACTGACAGCAAACCACCATTTTGGTTGCACTCCGCTGAAACAAACTTTAAGGCAGTGCGATCTTGAGGCGAAGGCAGCTGCCTAACTGCTAATGATCCTTCTACATGTTCAGCTGCAGAACAGCTTTTATTTCCTAAATAAGTGCCTCACTGACCAAAAGGTTTCTTGGAATCATCTCGGTTTAAGCTGGACTCAGTATTGAGTAAGTTCTGAGTTTTATGGAAGAATCAAAGTGCACTGCTATAAAGGAAAAGGTTTCCTTGATTTCATTACAATTAAGGAAAATTAAGGATTAAAATTAGTCTTTGGGCTCCAGTTAAAGTCGGTGTTTTATTTACTTACTGTATGTCTGTATTAGCCAGTGAAGGGCAAATATGAAGGGAATGATATCAATTTCTTCTCTTTGTGACAAAAATCGAGTGTTTTAGCCTCCTTGGATTTACTCTCAAAGCCTTGATCTGCATTGACATGTTCTTGAAAAGCTGTGCAAAGCTGAAACTCAACACTTGAGCTAGGCCTAGCAGGCTCAAAGAACCAGAAAAGAACAAAGAGACAGCACCGGCCAACAGAATGAGCTAACAGTCCATTCCTTACACGACTGAGCTAGTGCAGAAACAAGAACTCTGTGTGCATTCTTTCCACATGAAGCCCACGACTTCTGCAGAGGATGCTGTTTACTCATACATTCAGAAAGAACAACAGGAATGGAAAAAGATTCATCTTTGGCATGTGCTGAACGCTGAAAGGTCGTACACATGCATCTGCACCTTCTGCCAGCATTTTTAGCTGCTCAGTAAATCACAGACCTGTGTAGGCAGGTAGAAATTTTGCATTCGTGGTGAATGTGAGGATATAGTTTGAAGGGCCATGAAAAATACCATTTGCGTGAGGGAGTATTTGAAATGGCACGGTGCGGTTAAAGCCTTCAAATGGGGAAAAATGTACTGGAGCTGGAAGAAAAACTTTTCTTTATAATTCAGGGTTTTAAAGGTTGAAGTCAAATCTGAACCAAATAGATTTTTAAGCTTGTTGCACTGAATACGCTCTAATCTGGGAATACTCAAAATGACGAAAAAGGGTGAAAATTTGAGACTTTAATTACAGATGGTCTCAAAATGACACCTTATAATCTTGGTTACATGTAAGGCATCATACAAGTTCCCTGACATACTGTGATCATCTGTGTTCATCTGAACAACAAACTGGACTGGACTCATAACTCAGACGCCCTCTACAGGAAAGGGCAGAGCAGGCTGTACCTGCTGCGGAGACTCAGGTCGTTTGGAGTGGAGGGCCCACTCCTGAAGACCTTCTATGACTCTGTGGTGGCCTCAGCCATCTTTTATGGTGTGGTCTGCTGGGGGGCAGCATCTCTGCTGGGGACAGGAAGAGACTGAACAGACTGATCCGAAGGGCCAGCTCTGTTCTAGGATGCCCTCTGGACCCAGTGGAGGTGGTGAGTGACAGGAGAATGGTGGCTAAGCTGTCATCCCTGATGGACAACATCTCCCACCCCATGCAGGAGACTGTGACAGCACTGAGCAGCTCCTTCAGTGGGAGACTGCGGCACCCACGGTGTGGGACGGAGAGATTTCGCAGGTCTTTCCTCCCCACTGCTGTCAGACTCTACAATAAAGACTTTTGCAGCTGATCAAACACACAAACACACACATGTGCAATAAGACTGCTATACGTGCAATTCTTCTTCTGACGAAGTTGTGTTTTTGTATTTTCCTACTCAGTTGTATATAGTATTTGTATTTCTATTTTATTCTATTGTATATATTATTCTATTCTATTTTATTCTATTGTATATAGTATTTTATTTTATTTTATTGTATTTTATTGCATTCCAGTGTTTTCTAATTTCTGCTACATAACTTTGCACTTTTGCTGTAACAAAACAAATTTCCCACCTGTGGGACTAATAAAGGCCATCTTATCTTATCTTATCTAAATTCTTGCTAGGTAATACTGTACAAATGACTGAAAATCTGAGAGCCTCAAACACTGAAGAACTGCTAGCTATGGATGATTCCTGATCTCTCTAGCCAAACCTTTTCATGTCTTAAATAATCACAATGCAAAATTAAAATCAAGCAGGCAAACACTGTCTGCTGTTCTCTTATTTAAGAGTACAACATTTGGATATTGTTTGAACAATCATTTCCTAGACACATGCCTGGACATATTCCTTTCAGTTCATAGCCGCTGATCCAGACTTCTCTGTTGGGTGTTTGATCTTTCGGAGTCTTAAGTGTGTCAGGCTGATGAAAACGAACCCGCTCCTGCCAAAACCTTGACGTGTCAGTGTTTGTTGAGCAGATGTTAGGGTTTTAAAACACTGTTGCTGTGCAGCTTACAGTATTGTTATGGTTTAATTGTGTAATGAAGGAAGTGAAAAAACTTGAATTTTGTGTTTGGGAGCAGTTGCTAGATGGTCGGTCAATAAGTTGCCCTTTGTGACTGACAGGAGAATTTTAAGAATGCCGATAGCCTGGAAAATTTGTCAGTGGACAGTCTGAACGCTAAAGAGGTGGGCCTCTATTTTATTACATATGAACATGTCTCGGAATGTGACCATAATGCAGCTTTTGACTCACAGAGCCTCAAGACCTTTGAATTTCTTACTGTTTGATCAATTTTGTTAAAAGTACTGACTTATGGAGGATTTTTTTTTTTTGTTTATTTTTTTCACTTTTGTCACATGCTAAGCTCTTAAACTGAAAGGACTGATTGATATAGTCAGATGAGCATTTTGGTACCCTCGCCTGTTAGCAGAAAAAGCAAAGGGAGTGACTCGTCAGTCAGTGCTTTCTATGGCTTAAAGCTATCGGGCAAATTAAACTCAGTCGTGTGCTACAACACAGTAACATATTGTTAAAGCGAACTGCACTGTGCTCACTGTTAATTACACTCAAGGGCATGTATTCTGACATCACATCAATGAGTCAGTGGTTGCGGCTTCAGTTTAATTTGATCTGATTAACATCTGCAGACACTTATCATCATCATTAACACGATTGTCTGGGTGAAAATAGCTCATTCAGCCAATTTTACAAACGTCTAATCGGTCAGACATTGGATGCTCCCAAATATTTGTCGAATATTAAATCTTCCACTTTTTTTAAGCTTTCAGTCTAAATATCAATGTGTTAATTTAAAGTAATTAGAATAAAAATGATTTTTAACATTTCTTCAACAGCTGTGTTATTGCTTTTTTTAAAAACCCACTGCGTTCTGAACAGAATCAAACTTCCTGGTGGTTTTTCTGTTTGAGCAATGAAGCTGCTATGAAAATGGGTCAAGAGGGGAGATTAGACTGTTAAGCACACAACGTGTGAACCCTGTGGTCTGTGGTTTAGACCCATGATGTTTAGGGATTTGTCTTATAGCAGCAGTCTCTGGTTACACTGTGCGCAGATCTTTTTCTTTCCACAATTCACGTTGTTAGAAAAGCTGCGCTTCATTCTTGGTTTCACCTCCAAAGAAAGTTGTTTTAGTCGATGAAATCTAGCATGCCCTTACGAGTTCGCTGTCAGGTACATCATATATGAAGTCAGAGAAGAATCTGCCTCTGAAAGCAGTCTGACAGTAACAGCTACGTAATGAAGGCAGGGTATTGATTTAGCTCATGTTGTTTGTCCAAGTTTGGAAAAGATGTTTCAGGCATGTTGGTAAAAGCTCACTGTTTGAGGTTTCGTTTTTTTAATTTAAAAAGGTGTGATTTATGAAAAGGTCGCCAAGAGCTTTGCATATATTACATTTTACCACACTCGATTGAGAGTAGATGTCAGATTTAAAGTCAAGCAAGAAGATTGTTGGTTGCTTATTACATTTCTTATCGCCATTACTCAAGGTGCATCATGGAAGAAACTAAGCCTCATGCCTCTTGTAATCTCTTGTAAGTACTGGTTGTTAAACCTCACAATGGTTGTTGGCCTGATTTATTTCTAACACTTGCTCTTGGGTTGATCTAGATCCCCGTGTTTCAAACCTTGCACAAGAAAAATAACAACACAGCCAATTCCTGTTGCAGTGTCAGATCAGAGAGGCACATCCCCGCTCAGTGTACAGGCTTCAGCTCGTTCACAGAGCCACCAAAAGACTTCCACGCTGAAGCAACTTATAGGTTTGAAACGTCTCCCTCCAGCTACAAGATAATTTAACATTATAGTTATTGTAATGATGATGGTTTTTATTGTGTGTAAATGCTGTTTTACTGATATGGATGAAAGAGATAATTTACCTTATCTATGACAGTAAAGATCAGTTGGAGTTTATGTTTGGATGTGACATGGAAATATTCAGGCATGGGTTTTCTTTACCCACCCAAACCCCCCACCCCCAATACCACCAAACTTGCCTTGAGGGCAACTCAAACCTCCCACGTCTCCACCCCTCTAAAAATCTTGCCTCAGGCCTGTAAGTGTATCTCAGGCCAGGACAGAAAAAACATTGGGTTGACGAGGTTTGTCTGTGCGTGGGTGGGGGGCAGGGGGGGTTCCTCTAAGAGGCTGGCTGTTTTCCCAAAAGTTCAGTACATCACTGAAAATTCACAATAGGGTGAAAAGTACATAGGTGACAAATAACTCCTTGATAAACTCAGTGCGAGGCTGAGCTAATGGCAGCCTATTTTTCAAAGGTGTACTCAGGGTACTGAACAGAATCAGTGTATTGTGCGTTGTGTTTGAATAGTGTCAGGATGAAAAAAGCTCTAAGGATGTGTTGGCTCACATGCGGTGTGCATTTCCCTCCACTGCCTACTCTTTACCTTCCATATGTCTTATTCATCCCGCCATGCCACGCATACCACCGCTCAGCCCATACAGCTGAACAATACTATTGAGTTACTGCAGAGCTACCTAATATGTCTAAGCTAAAGAGTGCCATAGTTGCAAGACTGTCTTCCTTTTATTAAGCTAAGGAAGCAGAGGAAGTTATGATATAAGAGCTGAAGCTTTCTACCTACTGCAAGTACTTAAAGACCCTACAGCTGCATGATTTCCTTCCCCAAAAAAACCCTTAAAAGATGAAAGTTGACCCACTGGTGGCGGATCAGCAACTCTCCCAGGGGTTGTTAAAGGCTTTTTCGATGTTAATCAACTTCTAACAAACCATGACTGATAGTTTCCTGGATTTTTATAATGAAAGTGGATTTTTTTTCTGTTTTTCTTGGAGCAAGAGAAGGTAGAATAAATCTAAATCTACTGAAAGACTTAATTCTGGCAAAAAATTCTTACTTAGCACTTGGTAATGGGGCAGAATTATAACTTGGTATGCTGCTTCAAAAGGAATTCGAGAGCTATTAAGGCACTCACATAATTGCTTTATCTCTTGTGGGTGGCTTCATGAAATTCAACCTCTGAATGTCCTTCCTGTAACAATTTGTAGCCGCAGCGGCATATTTTTGTAGTTTTTGTTGTATTTATTCTCCAGTTGAATGGTGCATTGTTTGTCAGAAAGAGGAAAACCAGGCCACACACACACACACACACACACACACGCACACACACACTGGAGTTCACCTTCCTCCACTGCCAGAAATACCATGCTGCTCGGCTGCGAGTGTGTGTACTTTCAGGTTATGGTGCATGTTAAATCAGCTAAAGATTTTTCTGTCACTTACAATGAAATGGTCCCTCACTACTCTCCTTCACCCCATATTTATTTCCAGACTTCATTTTGTGTCTGCTCCCCCTCAGTGAGTCCAAATAGCCATAAGCTCAGTGGCTAAAGTCGGGTCAGCATGCCCTCTCTGACTGACACACACACACACACACACACACACACACACACACACACACACACACACACACACACACACACACACACACACACAGAGAAATCTCCCTGGTGAATAGTCACAACTTGTGGGGAATGCCTCAGTGCAGACAATAGCAAGTATCCTTGCTTAACTTCTCCCACCATCCAACTGAAACGCTGAGGACTCTGAGCTCTTTTGTGTGTTTCCCCCTCGGCTCAAAGTGCCCCAGTCTGACACACATAACTGAGTGTGTAAGTAGACTGACATTGCAGATTTTTAATCTGTGAGAACAGCTAAATACTTGTGACAATGATCCAGACAAAAATGTTGCGAAGCTTAAAACGATCTTAAATCTCTTACATCCCAGGTTTGGGCTCATTTTTCTGGAGCAGAAATGATGGAAATTTGACTAGAAAATTCACTTTTGCAAGAAAGTCTGTAAATTTGTCCAAGTAAACTGAATATTCTGTCAATAAAACTGAATGCATGAGCAGATGCATGAGCAGATGAGTGTCGATGTTTCTTACATGAACACATGAAACAACCTTGATTGTATTTGTTGTGCTGGGAGGGTAACTTTGTAAATGCGTTTCACTGCAGATTACAGAACACATGTGTTTGAAAGTAGTTAACATATTCTGTTTGCTCAGCGTGAGAAGCACAAATACTTTAGGATTTCTGCACGACTGTCTTACATTTTATTGCATGTGGCAGTGTGACTGTATGTGGCATTTAAACAGTACTGCTGCCTAAAGTCTGATGATGAAGTCACTTTTAGTTCTCTGTCAAACATATCGAAGACCCAGTTTTCTAAAGCATGAAGTTAAAACGGTAAACAGGATGAAAATAAAACGGTTCTCTGAACATCTTTTCATTTTTTTTCCTGAATGATTTTCCTGAAGATGAATCCAGAAAAGAGAGATTTTTATCTTATCAGCAATGCACAATGTGGGTAAACTAAGATGCATAGAAAAAGATTGTAGTTCTCAATTGGTTATTCCAAATTAAAAAACATGTAATCTGTTGATTTTAAGCAGTGTGAATATATTCATTCATATGTAAATGATTATTTTATTTATATTATACCTGTAACTAAAAACTTTGGCAGAAACAAATCCCGACCTTGCCCCGTCTGCATTAGTGGGACTGATGTCGAAATAGTCACATCCTACAAGTATCTGGGAGTTCAACTGTGGTCTGCCAACACGGACGCTGTCTACAAAAAGGGTCTGAGCCCGCTTTACTTTCTACGAAGGCTCAGATCCTTCAATGTATGCAGCAGGCTGCTCTATATGTTTTATCAGTCTGTTGTTGCGAGCACCATCTTAGCTGTGGCGTGCTGGGGTGCAGGCATCAAAGCTAAAGACGCAAACAGACTGAACAAACTCATCAGGAGGGCCGAGTCGGTCTTCCCACTGCTATCGGACGCTTTCATTCATCCACTCAGGATGAGGTCCACACATGTGGAAAACTAATCACCATTCAATGCACCCTGTCACTTTTGTACACCACAACATGTATTTGCACACATCCTTTTATATTTATATTTATACCTATATCTCTATATTTCTATTTCTCTTAGTATTGATCTATCATAGCTCTGCTTCTACACTCATTTTAAATGAGTGCTTGTTTTTTGTTGTATATTTGCTGCTATGAAAACTCAATTTCCCTCTGGGATTAATAAAGTTTCTCTGATTCTGAAAAAGGCCTACATTTTGCATTCTTGAGGTATAACTTTGTTATGCATGCAGTGCCCAACACGTTTGCACCATTGTTTTCCAGTGTTTGATGTTTAACTCTTTCACTGAATGACATCCTGACACCAGCATGTGCAAAGCTCTTCATATTTGAGAACATTTTTTATTGTATCACTTTAGGATTCATTACATGGGTGTCAGCTTTTATTTTTCTGGACATTTACTTGTAATACACTACATTTAGGTTCAAGTCTTTATCTGTCTGTGTCTTTGTTCAGCACCAACTTTGGTACTCAGTGGGAATGATGTTTTCTTTAAAATATTTATTTGATCTTTTGCTCTTGTGATCACTGACCCGTTATTGTAAACACTGGTGACCATATTTGTATGAGATGTTGGAAAACGAGACTAAAGAAATGCAAAAATAAGAGCTGTGTGTGACTAGACTTGGACATAATGATGCTTTTTGCTTTTAACTGCATAAATGTTCACAAGTAAGTGTCAACACGGGCTGCAGATGTTTTACAGGTTGCGTTTACCTGTTTGAATAACTGCCCTGAGCTGATTTTCAGTTTGTACAGCTGAAACTTGGTTATTATTTTTACAGGTGTTTCACCGTAAATGTACTTTTCCTCTGTCGTGCCAACATTTCACAAATGCAGCAAGAAAAAAAGAAAGTTGAAAATATTCCAAGAAGGAGATGCCAATATTTACAGTCACTTTGTAAAGATAACAGGTGTAGAGAAAAGAAATACAGTAAGAACATGACTTGTTTAATAAAAATACACTTTTATTTTCTTGGAGCAGCTGAAAGGCTTTACTGTTGAGCCCGGGTTCACTGCGTCCTGTCGGATTGTTTGGTCTTGGATTGAAAGTGTGCAGCCTTCAAGGCTGTATCAGTGTCCCCCACACCCATCATGTTTTCCACCTGGACAAGGTAATAAAAGTTACTGTGGAGGAGACAGAGAGACAAGTAAAGAGAGCTTGTAGTCAGATGGTGGAACTTGAGTACCCCACCCAGACTTTAAAAGGTAGTGTTGTGTGTAGGTGACACAAACCTACAGACCTACAGATCTCTCTTACTTTGTGTTTTATTATTCTCAGACCCTGCCTTGTAACTTTTTGTTGGTGTTTGCTTGGTTAGGTTTTCCTGCTTTTCTTGAAGCATGTCATTAAAGTTAAAAAAAGTCAATAGTAAAAGCATGACTGGATGTAAAACTTGTTCTTTTCATTTTCTTTTTTTTTTTTTTTTTCAATTTTTGAACTCTTACCGAGACTGTAAAACAGAGAGAGGATATATAAACTAGTCTTTCCGTAGCTGTTTTTCACAGGCCTTGTTTGCATGCACTTTTTCTATTAAAAAATTCCATTGACTCTATTTGGTGCACCAGCATACTAACACCTGTACAGGTTTCCTGACAGATAAGATGTTGGAAGCAGCTTCTGTGACTGGTTTAAGTGGTAGGAGGATGTTTGATCTTTACCTTGCTTGCTGGCAATGTGACACTATCTACACATTAATAACACAAACTGTGAAGGAAGGTAGAAAATGTGTTAGGTGATAATGAGAAGGCATCTTGATGCATGCTCCGTCATCCAGGTAAGTAAATCCCAAAAGGTTCATTCTGTTCATCTGGACGTAGCGTTTTCAGTGGGAGTAGGTGCTAATTTCTTTTCTCATTTCAGGCATGAAGAATAATTAACACACAGTTATGTGAAAAACTAAGTACACCCAGTGATACAAGAGCTTATAGAACCACCTTATACTGCAATAACTAGAAGCTGTTTTCTCCACGACTTTATCAGTTCCTCACACCACTGTGGAGGAATTTGGTTTAACTTAAACCAAGCTTAAAGTCTCACTACAGCTTTTCAGTCAGGTCTAGACTGTGACTTGGCCATCGCAGCACATTGATTTTTATTTATTCTTTTGGTAGATTTGCTGATGAGCTTGGCATCATTGTCAGGGAGAATGGCCTCCGATTTCACTCTTATAGTTCGTGGTCATCTAAATGACATGTAAGGTTCCCAAGACCAAAACTGAGCCGAAATCATTACCCCTCCACCGCCCTGCTTTACAGTTGGCAGAGGTGTTTGTGCTGATACAGTGTTTGGTTTTCACTATGACCAGACATCTGCACTTTGGTCTCATATGTCTAAAGGACATTGTTCCAGTCTTGATGTTTGTTCAAATGGCTCTGTAGTGTAGTGGTTTACAGATATGCGCAACCAGGAAACAGGCCTGATTTGATCCCAGGAGGAGGCACAGATTCTCTGAGGTTTGCTTTAGGAAGGGCATCTGAGGTAAATATGTATGTAATGTAATATCCTTGTGAGTAGGAGAAGAGCTGAAAGTAGCTTTTCCATGTGGTTTGTTCAGATGCAAGTTTGCAAACCTAAGCTGTGCTGCCATGTTCTTTTTTTTTTTTGGGAGAAGGGGATTTCTCCTGGCAAGCCTTCCAAATAAGCAATGGTTCAGTTTTTTTCTAATTGTGCTGTCATGACCTTTACCATATTACATGCTGAGTGAAGCCCGTAGAGTTTGAGATGTTGCTCTTGGGTTTTTTTGCAGTTTCTTTGAGCATTGCACCGTCTGACCCTGGGGGTGAATTTGCTGGGAAAGTTGTGGCATTGTATTAAGGCACAGCTGAATGCTTCAGACCGGCAAATGAGTTGATGGACATCAGATATCATATCATAATTTTAAGTTTATCATATTTTTAAGATCAGCTAATGAGTTTGACACGTTTGTTCTTGGAGGATTGAAAAGTAAAGTGCTGACGGTGTAGAAGACTTTCCAAGTTCATCAGTTTAGAGATGCATATGATCACTTCAGGTAGGATTTAGTGATATTATGAATCACCTATAATTGAGACCACAGCAATTTTCCCTTCTTCAAGTCCTCACATTGAAGAAAATGATTATGCAGCCATCTGTAGCCATTCAGCAACATGACTAATGCAAAACAACACTGGAGGAAATCCCTGTACGTCTGTTTAAAACATTGAGGGTGATTGTAATACAAATTCAGCCACAACCTTTCCCTTTCTTTCTCTGTCCTCCTACACCCTCAGCTATACTTTTTTTCCCTAATGCTTCACAAAAGTGTTACGGATATACAGTAAATCACATGTGGACTGAAAAACCTCTCCATCTTTTCCCCACGCCACATCCCTTTAGAAATCATTTAGACATGCATAACCAGAAACGCTGGATTTTTCGTGTGACTCCCCCGCTTGCAAATGTGGACCGTAGACAGAAGATTCATTATTTACAGCTATGTTGCTTTCTTAAAGAAAAAGGGAGGAATTCGCAAAGAATAATACTGCTTTCTTATAATTCATCTTATGCCTCGGGGTGGTAGTTGTTCACATTTGTGGGAGGGGATGTTGTAAGATGTACCACTGTTTTTTAGACTGAAAGAAATAAAGTTATTGTAGGGACAAATCTCAGACAGCCGGACTGAGTCACACTGTCTTCATTCCAGGCAGCTGTAGGTGGTGGGGAGCTCCACCCTCTTTAACTGACCACAAAAAACCTAAGCCCCTGGGGCGATACTTTTGGTGTCTGCCGTTCCTCTTTCTGCTTTTTGGTATTGCAAAGCCTGAAGCAACACGAGTGGAATGCCTTTTTATCCGTCTTTTGTCCCACTTTCCTGAACAGGCACTCCTTTTGTTTTAATTGGTTAATTTAAGTAGGATTGTTTTCACTTGAGGCTCTGGGGATGGGAGGATATTTTGGGTTGTTAGTAAAGAATGAAAAGATGGACATTAATAAAAGAGTTTTGTTGGTAAGACGCGGCCTCCCCAGTTTGTTTCAGCCCAACCTCCGATGCTTTATTTCTTTGATTAAAGTCAGAGTTGGACCATTTTTCATCCTTGAATATTTATGCAACGCTGACACAGCATCTAAACAGCTCTCTGCTCTCTTCGTATCAGATCTTTCAAGTATGCGCTGCCCCGATTGCAGTTAAAGGAGAACAATTTTACAGGCTATTAGTCGTGGTTAGTTTACATCAGCCTGTAAAAACATCATTAAGTTTGAAAAAATAATCTCAATCATGGGAAATTTATAACGGAAAGCCTTCGTTCAGACGGTCTGAGCAATGCAAGGTTTATTTATCGAGACAAGCGGCTAAAAATGTTTAAATACGTTGTCGTTGTAAAATGAGAAGATCGCCCTCATCTATTACTGGTTTCTGTGGTCTAAGATGTGATGCTGTATTCTGATGATGACTCAGCAGCGTTTTCGAGTTTAATAGCACAGCCTTTACATGCTTGTGTTGTCTTGTCTTGCATGAAGGCTTTTCTTTGCTTACGGCAGATTATGTAGATGAAGTTCCAATGAGAACTCAAGCCCTGAGAATTTCCTCCTTTTTATCCCAGATTTCCCAACACAACATTGTCTTATGCACAGATCTGCTGAGCTAAGAGAGCAGTTCCCTGTGGATGGGCTGCTTTCTTATTTATTTATTTTATATCTAAAATGCTATTGGAGATATATATGGCGAAATAAGAAGTTCACTGCAAGAAACTCTGACTCTAAACTCTGACATTTATTAAAAAAAGGGTTAATTTATCAATTTTTAGGTTTTCAACAAACCATTTGAAGGGACTTCATGCTTGGTTGGCTGAGTAAAGCTTCTGGAAATGACTCCCTTTCACTGGGAAAGTCACAGAAGAGTGCCCCTGTAACGGCCACCATCTCAGGACCTTTTGATGTTCAAACACATGCTTCACTCATTATGGGATTAAGAGGCTGAGGAAATTGTGCGGTTGGCATTGTTGAAATCACCCAGTGACTTGCAAAACTTTACCATCAGCTTAATTTTCTGGGTTATATAGTTTCAAAAGTGAGCCCACTTTCATTGTTCTTGGAGTTCTAGATATGGGACTATCGCCAGTGAAAATGCAAGAAGGTGTAAGGATAAAGCTGATGTCTCTGTCCTCAGACCTGAAAAGATTGTGGCAAAAAAACGCTTTGTCTAGCAGAGGCACAAATGTTTGTGAAGGTATAAACGTTTGCAAATCCTTCTTGCACGACAGTCGCTGGTGTTATTGGCCGTGTGGTCACAGAGACGTCTGGATTTCCCCTCCATCTGTTAGCAAGTTGGAGAAATTTCCGATTTACATCCGCTTACCCTGACTCATGCTCTTTCACGGCACACCAAAGTTTTTGTTTTTTTAACTCAGTTTGGAATGAGTCAGTGAGTGGAAATAAACACTGTGTGAGGCTCTTTGAGAATTAGATAACATCTTTAATGAATCCAGAGTGCTCTGTTTTAGCTGTTCTGTAGGATCTGTGACACATGAATGGACTTTTAATTTAAACCTGTTCCACTCTGAACAGTGGAGGAGAATTCAGTAAGGGTCTACATTAGGTAGCTTTGTGAATTACACAAAAGAGCTTTGCCTCCTGTGAGGTGAATATAACAAGCCACAAAAGATGCTTCAGATCTTCTGTGAATTCATGTCTCGGCGTATCACCGTCTCAATCCGTTCCTGGCAAAATGACGACAGTTGGTTTGTGCAGAAGCCAAGTCTGCCAGCCTGTCTGCCGTGCCTGTTTGATTAGATGGGTGAGAAACTTTAAAGAATTCACTGTTAAACAGCCAAAGACTTCCATTGTGTAGATAGACGGCTAATTACCCGTATCTAAAATCATCACAGAAGTTCAACGTGATGTGAAATCCCAGCTAAAAGAACAATAGCCACAATATTTCTGTGCAGTTTCGTTCAAATTGCTCTTTTTAATGCTACATTGGACAAAGTGAGGCCAAACAAACACCAAAGTTCTTTTTTCTTCTCAAATCGATGGTTTGATCTTTTACCACGGCGCCGTTTTCAATCACGGGCGATAATTTACCTTTAAACAATCTGGCACTTCCAAAAAACCTGTTTTTACTTTAAAAGCAACAACTTTGGCAAAACTTTTTTTTTTTCCCTCCAACATAAACTGAAGGTTTGTCAAGATTTTTTTTTTTTTCTTGTTTTTATGCAGTTCTCAATTCAAAGATCAAAGTTTGCTTCTGCACACCACTTCCCTGAGACGACACACAAACTGACAGGGATTCTCATAACTCACTCTCTTTGTGTGTGTTCTCATGTGGGGAATAATAATAGTAAAGGCAACAATCACCCACGCACAAATAAATATGTACCAGGGCAAATCTCCAGAGGACAGTCACAGTGTATATGTTAGCACGGACATTTCACAGACGCAGCCTCTTTAAGAGAAGATGGAGGGGTCAGGGATTATTTAAAAAACGTCAGATCTGTTTTCCATTTTCCTGCAGTCACTTCAGATGCCTCTCAGAAGCATCTGGATAATTTGTTCATTTCTGCCCATCCGGTTATGGATCCTAATCCCCAGAGTCAACACGGCCAATTCCAGACTTCTGATCTCCACGTTGTTTCATCTTTGTGGGAAGCAAGAATGACAGCGTTGTCATCACCAGCTGGTCAAACCTCCCTCACATGCAGCTGATCAGGTAGCAAGCATTGGGGTCCCCCCCCCTCTGATTGGTGATGGGTTGGAATTCTTTTTCCGAGCTGTAGTCGAGACCAGTTTGCTGCTCAGTGTTGATGCATTTTTGTTTGGGAGGTTTTCATCAACCCGTCTGTAGCTGAAAAATGATTTCTTTTTTTATGAGGTGATAAAATTTTGCCCAAAATTGGCCTCTTTCATGGCAGTCATATGCATGGAAAAGGAAATGTTCAGACTCGCTGTGGCCAGTCTTGTTTGTTAGACAGCCACAAAAGGGAAGCAGCTGGTATGTGCAATCCATCTGCTCATCTCTCCACCTCCAGAGACACCAGGACTGGTGTTTAGCAGTGGACTGTCTCAGGGGCGGGAATTAAAAATTTAAAGAAGAGACACTTAATCAGACTTCACACAGGTTGTATTTACAGCATGTAGCGTCTGGCAGTGTGTGTGTGTGTGTGTGTGTGTGTGTGTGTGTGTGTGTGTGCGCGCGTGTGTGTGCGCGTGTGTGTGTGTGTGCGTGCGGACAGGAAGGATTTCAGGGACAGGTATTTAATACGTAAATGGAATTTAAAGTTAAAAAAAGCCACAGTTATAGTTGAAGTGCACAGTCACAGTGTTTAGCTGGTGAGTAGTCAGACGTCCAAGGATTGTTTTGTTCCAGTTCATCAGAGGAGAATGCAACTTCCCTTTTGTTTTTAAAAAATTCCTCTGAGTCCGGATTTCCTTTTGACTCTCTGGAGATCTTTTTCCATCCATCAAAGATATTTTTGATTTCTGTTAGCGGGATTAGTCACAAGGTTCTGAATGGATTGCCATTAAAGTATTACCTGAGGCGGGTCTTGGCCTAAACTTGCAAATTATTAACTTTTGAAGTCATCCTATAAGACCTCTTTACCATCATGAGGGCAAACATGGAAATTGCATGCTTTGTCAATTGCATATCCTATAGAAATAAGAAAACTGGGAGGAGACGTTGTCTTTATAAAGTCATGACAATCTCCCAGAATATTCCAGTTTGGTTCATGTGTAACGTAGAGGGAGTTTTCAGCTTTGGTGTAGGGGTGCATTCATGAAATGCTCTTGTTTTATTTAACCTGTGGTGATGCCTGCTGCTGACCCATTAAGTACTGCTCAAATAGCTTTATTTTTTGCTGTTTTTTGCATAGTCTACAGAAATCAAACTTCCCCTCCCCCACCAAAAATGCTATTGAGTAAAAGCCCAGTGATTCGTAAATATTTTTCTCATTTTCACGCTCAAATATTCTTTAGTAAATGTGTAGCTTTACACAGTGAGACATTTTAAACCTGGTGACCCTCAAACCCTGCCCATGCCAGACAAGAAGTGTCTGGATTCCAGGTGTGGGAGAGTCCCTCTCCATTCTTTTCATGCCCACAAAGCAGGTAAATGATTTGTCAGAGCAGGATGACCCTTCACTTCAAGTTCATGCAATGACTTGCTCTGCTGTAGAGTTGAGGGGAAAAAATGGGTGGGCGGGAGTGGGAAATTCATCTTAAGATATACAGTGGATCTATGATTTAGAGGGAAAAAAGTTTTTAACTTTGTAGTTTTTTTGCTTATAAGTTGTAAATAAATAGATTTATTTAATAAATACAATAAATATAAGTAAATTAATAACTTGACTTCAAGTAGATCTTTTTTTTAATAGAACCAAAGTAAAATATGTGAGTTAAAATGTGCACTATTAAATAAAAGGTGAAACACTCTGCATTTCTTTATTTTCTGTCATTTAATTTCAGTTTCAGGCACAGCCCAAAGCCTCAGACGGGTTTTTTTTATACTCTCGGCTCTGTGATGTCATAGATGAGGGGATATCCGTGATGTGGTTATCTCAGGCACACACAGCAAAGAAAGCCTGCCCACCCACTGTTTGTGAGGGGCAGCCAATCAGAAGAAGGCTTGGTTAATGTCAGGATGGCCTTAAAGGGAGAGGAGCTAAAGATAGATAAAGAATATTTTAATCTGTAGGTCATCCACTGTAGACTGTAGAGTTCCACTGCTACAGTCGGGGAAGAAAATATGGTGTTGAAAATGACGTCATAGGGTCCCTGAAGTGAGAAGTATAGCAACTATGAAGGAATGTGATGTTGAATAATGGTTAGAGGAAGCTATTCATCTAAAACTCCCGCGTGCAGGGTGGCTTCTTCCTGAGGGTTACCGAAACTAAATATTTAGGGTCTGTTTCCCATGACGACCTGGATGGACTGTGTCATCCTGCTTGCCTTCAGCACCGGCCTCCTGTTTCATATGCGTGTGCCATGCGTGCATGTGCAGACTAATGACAGTCATGTGACCTAAGTGCTTTTGACTGTAATGAGGTCTGTGTCCTGTTAGGCCCCTTAATTAACCCCTTGCTGATTTGGTCTCCCTCTACTGGAGGAAACGGCAGATGGCAGATGAAACTCTTCCCGGTGTATCTGAATTTTCCACGCTTTCTTTTTGGCAGGGGTTCTGATTTAATTATCTCTCCATGCACCTCTTCTTCTTTAAGAGCTTCAGTCGACACATTAAACTCGTCAATTCCCATCATTCAGGAAACAAAACAACTAAACACATGTTTGTGGGGTTTTTCTGGGCTGTCCCATCAACAGCCAAGGTGTGTTTGAGTGATGTGCTGAAGGCTTGGCTGACGCAAGATTGTAGCAGAAGGAAATAAAAACCTTGTAATTACTCTAGTAGCTCTTTGAGCATTGATTGAAACGTGGACTGTGGGAGAGATAATCGTTCCCCTTTTCTGCTACACAGATACACATTCAGTAGCAGTTTTTTTTCAGACATGCATATTTTGACTTGAGTGGCTGTTGGCACTTGACAGGCCTCGTGTACGCTGTGTTTGGTTTTCCACAGGTGTGTTTTTGTTAGGCGAGCAGTAAAGTTTGCTTTTGGTCATTTGGTGAGGCCTGCAGCGGTAAGCATGCGGGGAACTAAATTTTACATGTCATTGTAAACATGTAACGTATGTTAGCACTCATTCATTTACACCTGTAGTTGTCAGCACGAGAGGTGCATGACCGGGACGCATGTTGATCTCCTTATGAAAGACATTAAGTACAAAGTTTGCTGATGCTGTCTTGCTCATGTTCATTAAAATTGCATTTGGATTCCTTTTATTCCTTATGGATTTATAAAAAATTGAAGTGTGGGGGAGTGGAGGGTTTATTTTAGCTTCTTAAGGGAAATTTGCCAGAAATGGTTTGAGAACCATTAAAGAAAAAAAGCGTTTTCATCTTTGAGGCATTAAAGAAAGTTTAGTTTTAAATACACCTCGGTATTAACCAGTTTAAATTATAAACCTTAAGAAAGGATTGATTTGAGGCAGGATCTCAGGCTTCTGTATTCCTCTCCAGAAAGCTGTGGCCCACTTTGTGGACAGTAGAGGGAGCTATTTCCCCATATCTACACATCACCGCTGGGGGTGTGAGCTCACACCAACAATCAGATTTTCATTTGTAGCCAGCTGGTTCAAATTAGTAGTTCAGGAAAATAGCAGACATGCACATCCTAGCACCTTATAAACGCTGTGCTGACATTCTGGTTATCCCCTGCAAACATTCACAAACCGGCCACACAACTTGTAAATGTCAAACTCAGCCGAGAACACATTTAAATGAAGAAACGTTTCAGCTTGTCTCCCCTCCACGTACTTCAGTCAGCCAGGTTTTTGTTTCATGCAGAAGATTCAATTCTCTGTCTGTCATTAGTTGCGATAACAGCTGGCAGGCATGGTGTTGAAGGCCAATTACAGTTTAGACATTTCCGGATGCTCTGACTTGACAGTGCGCTAATTAGTGGAGTCATCGCAATTACAAGAAGCCTCGAAGTAGTCCCTTTGGAGCTGGAATTTTTTAAAGATCACCAGCAGGCAGCAGGCTCTGAGCTCTTTGGTAATTTCCTGCATTGCACCTCCTTTTAATTACTCTTATCAGTTGCCTGAGTGATGATTGAGCTGAGTGGAGCCTAGAGTGGAGCTTGTTGGTCTTAGATCTTAGTGGTTTAGTGGACTTGGGTTACAGAAACACTGTTTGTAGTTAACTCTCACAGTCACTGTAAAGAATTCGACTTGCTGGTGCATGAGTAGAAGTTCCCAAAACATACATGTGTCATGGGTTTTGGTTCCTTTGTTTATTCTTGAGATTTAATCAAACTCTTAGCCAACAGGGAATTTTATGGTACATATACTTGACATGTTCTCAGGGTTAAACCCATGTATGGAACAGTTATCCATCTTTGATCTGCCCTGGATTAATAATAGTGTTTACTGAGAAAATTACATTTCTCTAATGCACTAAGTATGGTAAAGCATGGGTGTCTGTCTTCTATCCCATATACAGTGCACGCCTTTACCTCCTTCCTATACTGTAACAGTTGTTTAGGCAACCACGGGCTACATATTCCTCTGTGTTTGTGGAATGTGTCTCTTTCAGAGTGACAGCCAAGCTGTTTCTGCTTGTCTGAGCAGGACTGTGTGGATCCCTGCAGGGCTCCGTCTGCCTGTCTGTCTCTTTCTGCAGGATACTGGGTCGCTCGGTGCAAAGATGTACCCTTTCAAAAAAAAAAAGAAAGAAAGAAAAAAGGTCTTTTCTGCTGCTTTTCAGCACATAGATTACGCACAGCATCTGCAGGGATTTCATGGGGTTGTACCTCGCCATGATGAGCTCTTAAGTCTTCTTCCTCTCTTTGAAGATGGAATAAGTGACGAGTTAACGAAAACAATGTTGGAGCAACTAGTCAGTGATTTTAAAAAAAGAAAAGAAGCTTAAGATTAGATTAATAGAAACGCTAAATACCCCGATTAGTCTTGGGTTTGGGCCTGTATTCAGTTAACCTGCATGTCTTGAAGGAGTGTAAATGTTTTAAAGGACAGGAACAAACTGATGGTTGGGGAAGCTGACTCTCGTAATGCTGCAGTCTCTTTATATCAGACAGTGGCAGAGGATGACCAGGTCCATCGATGACTCCGCCCCCTATGTGGGGAATTTTAGCTTCGTCTCTCTGGACGAAGATTTGCAGTGAAACAAACATCACAGAAGCAGCTTCATCTGAATTGTTCATCTGACTAAAATATGGGAAACTATTCACATTTATTCAGTTTTTAATGGGAAGCTATTTATTTATTGAAGTATTTTTAGCATTTGGGACTTTTTTGTAGTATTTTAGCCTGAGGGTTATGAAGTTGTTGTTTTAGTGAAGCCAGGAGCACTGTTTATTTTCTGCGTCTGGTAGAATAGTTGCCTGCTCTATTAACTGCAACACAAATCTACCTAAACGCATCGGCAAAGGAACCTGAACCTAAATGTAGAAACAGGTGTGGGTTAACATATGCTTTAGCTATCAGACATTACATCACAGTAAAGAGCTAACAACACATTGTTAGCTTACATAATTATGGCTCCAGAAAATGTATTAGCTCAGAAAAATGCCTGGTTTCACAACAATACATGTGTTACTCATACTTGAACAGCAAAACATGAGCAGCACAGCCAACACCAGCTCATAAGTGAGGAGAATCTCTGACAGAGCAATCCATCAGTGTCTGGGCACGAGTCTCAACTCAGTCTCTTTTTTTGGTATTTGTATTATGGTATTTTTATTTGTTGTATTATATTATCATTTTATAATTATATTAAAATTATTATATTATAATATTACTGGAATAACCGTTATTGTGAGCTACTCCTACTTATGGCTAATCCATGTGCATGAAGAAGACTTAAGTCGTAAGAAACCAACAACTTCTTCATATTGAAATCAAACCAAATTGTTTTGCTTTTCGTCAAGAGATTTTTGATACTTGACTTTTTTGTTTCTTCCTCTTCATGTTGAACTTCACTGGTTATCTTTTCTGTTAAAGGCCAACTTTTTAACTAATCAGCAATCAACCTAAGGATTACCACAGTGTCTGCATGGCTTCACGTGTTGGCTGTATTTCCATAATCCTTCTCTTATTGTGCAACCAAACGTGCAGCCGTGAATTTGCTCCAATCCAGAAACACGTCCATGAAGAGCGTGCCTTACACGGACAAGATCCACCGTTCGTTTCTATTAACGGGTACTTTAGGTATGAATTTGAATAAAAAACCAACTACGAATTGACCAGTCACATGTAGTAAAGCTATTGAGCCAATTGCCAACTTTAACTACTACCTCCATATTCCACTTCCTGATTCGTGTTCATTGGAGTGGAAGTTTCTATGTATTCTGTATGTTTAATCATTAATTTAAGACATTTTAACGGTTTCTAGTTTACAATAGTTCAAATTTTGCTACAGGAGGTATTTAACATGGTACGCTGCTCCTACAGGTCACTCCAGGACTGTGATAAGTGTCTGTGGGAAACAGGACTCTCTTCCCTCCTAATGTGATAGCTGTGACCTTCTGACCTCCATTCTTATTAGCAAACCCCCACCTCTCATTCCCTGGCTGTCTCTCACACACACACACTGACACACATTCAGTGGTTGGAGATCCTGGAGATGTAAGAGGATGTGATTTGAATTAGGCTCTTTCATTCTGACTGAAAACCAGAGCATAGTGGCAGTATAGGAACACTATCTATGATCTGTCCATATCTTGAATTACAAGCCTATAGCACGCATATCCTGAAACAAGTACTTCCCAGGCCTAACCTTAGGCAGTGGATTACTCCACTTCACTGACAGCTGATTGTGCTTTGAAACTGGGTAAAAATAGATTTTGCTTGCAGTTTTTTTTGTGTTTTGGACAGATGTTTACCACTGTGTTGAAACCTGTTGCTCGGGGTTACATGAGAGAGCTTTTCTGTTTGCAAACAGGGACTTGCAGCCTGCAGAGAGAGAGTGGAGGCATGGTGCTGAAGATTATCAGATGATAGTATAACAGGCGCTCCCTCGTGCTTTTAATTTCTCCAGTTGATTCATTTTGAGATGTACTGCTGCTCGACTGTGACATGCTGGACTGATGCCCTCACAGCTGCAGCTCAGACAGGGGTGTGTGTGTGTGTGTTTCAGCCATATGTTCACTATAGTTTGTATATGTTTTTGTCTGTTTTTGTCCAACGGATGTATTTCAACCATATATGCTTCGTAGCGGGGATGTTAGGATGTCCTAATTTGCGTGTGTCATTTAAAACTCCCAGCTCTCCCATTGCTGTGGAACGTAATGCTTGTATAACCGCTAACACGGTGACTACACCATGACTCATAGCGAGAGGTTAACAACTCACATGCTGAAATAACATAGGTGCATGTGGACACAAGGATGTGTAAATGTGTGTGTGTGTGTGTGGTTGTTGCCAAAAGGCCCTTTAGCTGGACTGCCCACATGGTCTTGTGTTGTCACCCTGCATTGTGCCTGGTTGGGGGTGATTTTTACCTGTAGGGTAATAGAGACTGCATAGAAAGTCGATGGTGGAATGCATGCTTTTCTCCTCTGTCAATAGTCTAGGCTATTGTGTTTCTAACATTTATTAAATGATTCATAAATGCTATATTTAGCACATCCTACAAATTGTGAGTCTGCACATGAAATGCAATATCTGAATGACAGTCAGTGTGGCGTAAAATAACGATGCGAAGTGACGGATAATTGGCTGCCTTCAGCCCCTTCTGGATTATGTTCAGGAGCTTTTTGTTGGTGTTGTAATTAGTCGATCATTCACTTCCCATTGGTGGTCTCAGTCTTCAGACGCTGTCCTGGTATTAGGTTTCATGCTTTTGTCTGTGCATTGTGAGGACAGACACAGGGGAGGCCTGGAATTTCTCCTCCTTGAACATCTGAGGATTTTACAGATCAGGCATCACAGAAGTGCAAAAGAAAAAGGCCTACCACCGTGCAGGATCTTCATAATCCTATAATGCATAGCCGATGTACCTCCATTACCTGTGGAGGACCTGAGACTTCTGCCTCATGGCCTTCCTAAGCACCACCTTTTGTTTCACATTCTTCATTCATAATTTCCCCTAGCTAGTGTAGTTCAAATTTTTAGCCATCATTTTAGGTAATAATTTTGGCTAACAGTTACATTGTCATTGATGCTTTTTTTAATGAATTAATTTGATTAAAAAAATAACATTTAGCTATAAAAATCAATTGCTATCTAAACAACAAGCTAACCAACTGTTTCTTTATTTTTTATTTCAACCTTTTTTAACATTATTTGGACATTTTATTCCTTCATGCATTCATACCAGCTGTTATTTTTTTAATCCATATGCATTAGTTTTAGTTAACTAGTAACTACTCAGCTCAGACTGGTTTAAGTCCTTTCAGTTTGTTCATTAATGAATAATTAGCTAATATTTCCACTGCATGCATGGGTATTGCAGAAGTGCTCCCCTGGGTATCTCTGTTTAGATTCTTTTCTGGATGGATCCAGATACAGCATTTAGGGCCAAACCATAACAGTAAAAACTGATAGATTTATAGTCTGAGTCCACATAACTGTTAATTAAAAACAAAAACGCATTTTAGTTTTGAGAAATGTGCATAGTTTTAATTTCTTGTCTTGTTAGGATATCCACTGTTCTGTTAATGTGTTTTTGTTAATGGGTGAACTGGTCCTTTGAACAAGTAGGAATACCTGCTGAGATTATAACCCTCTGTTAGTGTGCAGGCGACCAGCATGTGACCTTAGTTAAAGGGAGGCTCTTATAGAAGACATGGTTCAACTACACATAAGCAATTTTGTCAAAAGCACCTGTTCCTTTTAAATAAGGAAACATTCTAGTGCACCTTAAAGGCTTTGCTGTTTAAATGTAGGGCTCATGCATTCAGCAATGCAAAGACTTTAACTAGTCTTGCAGTAATTTTCCGGCTTCCAGCTGTGTTGTCTTCTTCTTTTATGGTTTGTACACATGTTAAGGAAACATATTACTTTTCATATTTTCACATGTTCATGATATGGAGATTACCTCAGTCTAAAAGACTGATGAACGTCCTTTAGACTGTGGTTAACTTTTTGGGTTTTTTTAATAAATAAACTAGTCATTTTCTAGTTGTAGTGACAATCTTGAGGGGGGGCTGCATTATACGTTGGACATGCTTCACTGTCTGGCAAGTTCTTATGAAAATTTTAAATTGCGTGTCTTTGTCTCACACATGAACACACCCCAAGGGTAATTCATTGTCATCTTTAGAAAAATAACACTCCTGATGATTCATTTTCTTTCATGCAGTTTCTTCTTTTTGCCTGGATTCAGAACGTCACGGAGGTTTGCTATCTGATTTAATAAAGGAAACATGAAGGGCTTAGTTAAACGAGCAAATCTTGCTGATGGGACTCCCCACAGTCTGTGGAACGTGCAGAACAGCTAAGTTTTTGTTCATGTAAAGGATGGATGGATTAGGCAGGGAATGTACCACATGATGTTTCTATTCTGCTGAGATCAGGTGAAATTTAACTTGAATTTTTTTTGGGGGGGAAACAGCAAAACATCTGGAAAGTCTAAGCTAAATCCTAATGAAATGCACAACCAAAACGCCTGACAGGGGATTTCACAAGCTTTAGGCTAATCATTATCCATCACAAGACTCGAGTCTGTTATCCTAAAGTTTATTACCCAAGTCACTACCATAAACTTTGGGTTTGTTTCGGTCTGCAAGACAAAGATCATCGAGCTTGTCTGACCAGTGAAGAGTCGGCCAGTAGCTGATAAAGTATCAGCTTCAGACTTTCTGTTCTTTCTCAAACATTTTGTGATGGACTATGTTGCACAGCAATGCTTGAAACTCAACTTCTCAGCCCTTCTGGAACTCTCCTGCTGAGCTTGGGATCTCAGAACTCAGTTATCTTTTTAAAAAGTAGATAAAATCTCATTTTTAAAAAAACTTGCTTTAGAGTATTTTTTTGCCTTTCTGTCTTGTTGTGTGCTTTATTACTTACTCTTAGGGGTTATTTCCCCCAAGAGATATTATTACAATGACTTATTTAGTCATGTTCGCCCAGAAGCAAACTTCTTATCATATGACAACAGATAAAAGTTTCCTTTCATCAGGATGAAGAGCATGAAAAAGCTTGGCCTTGTGTGAAATGAGCCATACTTTCATAGGGTAACCAGTTAACAGAGCTAACCATCTTCTGCAGTTTTTATGAACTCTTTTGCATTATATGTGTGTTGTTGAAGACTGCATTGCTCTCCTGGCGACACCCTACCAGGGCTCCAGGCTGTGGGGGTGTGAGTGTCATCATTTCACATGGTTGCATTTGTGCAAGTGCATGATGATCATTAGTCTGTTTCGGTGCGCTGCTGGCACAGCCAGCTACCGTCACTGTGGTTGAAAGTAGTACTTTATCTCTTTTTCATGTGCTTACCAGGTGATGATGAAAGAGTGAAACACTCCATTTAAGCTGTTGTAGTGTTTTAAAGATGAAGCAGTCTGGAGCTGATTACTGTTTGCCAATGAAAGATCCCGGCTCAGACACTTATGATGAAAGGAAGTGCAGGTGAAGGGTGGAAGAAATGGAAATGTGAGAAAGTGCAGAACAGAAAATGTATATCAAATTCTATTAACCATATTCATGAATGATGCCCATTAATAAACTTTTGGGACAGGAAATTTTACTGGTTCCCAGAAAAGTGGGTTCCAGCCTGAGCTCCAGCTCTAATGAAAGATCGGTGCTGAAATGCATAAATGTTCTTCTTCAGTGGTGTAAGTCAAGTAATCAGTTCTGAGAAATAAATCCCCGTTGACGCCAAAGTTTGTGTAACCTTTTGCTTTTGTTTTCTTTTTATTCCTGGATTTTGGCTTTAGCACTCCCTTAAAGGTTTAATTTTAAAGTGCAGCCAGCTTTATTTTCCCCACCAACGGTTAGGGTTGTGTAATGTTTACACTTGATCTACACATTCTCATTTAGTACTGCACCACACCAGCTACACATAAGTAGAGCAAAATTTGAGTTTTATAGTTATAGTTAAAATTGCTAAACGATAAAATCTTATAGTGATAGAAATGTTTGATTTGAGTTTTGCTGCCTCGTGTATCAACCACATTGATAACAAGGCAGATTTTGTTACCAGTGAAAAAGTTAGTGTAGGCCCCAGTTTCTATAGTCCAGACACACATAATCCTGCAGGCAAGGGTCAGTTGCATCGTTAGTGACCCCAGGCCAAGAGAGAGTGTTACAGGATAAAGTTGTCAAGCTTGTGTCAAGACATTTCGCTATATCCATGCGGGAGCTTTATGGAGATGACCTTCTGAGTTCCCTTCTATCAGCAACTGAGGCTGTAAGCAAATGCCAACGTATAAGAAAGACACTTACGCGAACCTCCTGTTCCTTTTATCGCTAAGCTCCTATTAGCAATCGTCGAGGGTCTCTGTCAGGCAGCCCTACAGGCGATATGAGAAACCAGTCTGGACAAGAAAGTGAGGCTTGGATTACTGTGTACCCACAGAGCACTGAAAACAGGCGTGTAAACTAGATTGAACAATAAACGGCACCCTGTAGACAAGGGACAACTAATGCACGGACAACGGGTTATGTTGGTGCGCTCAAGCTTGTGAAAGAAAATGGGACCAAGAATTTCCATTAAGAGATGATATTGATGATCAAAAAAGGGACATTTCTCTTTCTTTACATGAGTGTTGACTGTCATTTGCAGATATTCCATACAACAATACAATTACGCCAATAAATTACTGTTGTTAGATGATATTTAAATATAACCACACCACAATGGCAACTTCTTTTCAGTAATTGGTTGCAATGGACCGAGACTAATTCAATCTTTGAGGGATCTCAGCACCGCTCCTTATGCTTCAAGCTTGTAACAGTATATAATTGAATCTTTTTGTTGGAATGTGACCGCAGTTTGCATTTTTTTTAAGTCTGTGGTTTTCATATTATCATATATTAACAAAGCAAACAAATCAAGGGCAAATTGCTCCCCTCTGTAAAACACTAGAAAACATCAGTATTGTGCTGTGAAAGGAAGGCTGCTGTAATTTCAAGGTATCAGTCAGCGGGAGAGCTCGCTTTTCTCTGCTGTGACAAAGGGGGAAGGAGGAGTTAGGGGAATAAATATTGCCAGGGCAGCCAATACGGAGACCACCTCCTCCTCCCGCTTTCCCTCTCTGCACTCTTTTGAATGGGGCACTCCTCTTCAGTTCTCCTCTGTGTTTAGTGAAGTGTGTGTGGAGACAGAGCTGAAGGAAAAGTGTGTGTGGAGCGACTGTGTGGACATGTCATAGTTCACTCTGTGAGTCTAATCGAGCCGGTGGACGTGGTTAAGACTTGACATTATGGTTATGATGAGGATCCAGTTTGGACTTGTGGTTTTGTTGGCTCAGTGGGTGGTCTGCTCTGATGCCTGGCTGTGGTCCTGGACTGATACGACAACCTCAGCCCCAGCGGTAGACCCCGAGGGATCTGGCAGTCCAGCAGGTAGTGGAGAACCGCTGTCAGAGACTATTGCAAAAATTGGAGAAGAGATCATTGATGAAGGACATCAGATGGAAAAAGCTGTGCAGACTTTGGATAAGACTCCTGAGGCTCTTAAACTGAACACTGTAGTGTCAACAACAGAACCAGAGAATGAACATGAGTCAGAAAACTTTGCTACAGGGATGTCATCACACACAAGTAAACCTGGTAATGGCACATCTTCACCAATAAGTTCTGAAGGATCTGATAACTCAACCTTTACAGGAAATGTAACAAGACTCAGATCTGACTTTGGATCTGAATCTGCATCAAACAATGGGTCTGCAACAGGAACTGAAACTATCTGGCGATCAAGATTTGGAACCCACAAGGCTCAAAAAGGTGCAGTAACGACCACCGCTCGTAGTGAGTTAGATGGTAGAGTTAGTGGAGATGAGGACCACAGTCTTGGCAGCACAAAAGCAGGGCAAAGTCTCGAGTCCCCCAACAACACAAGAGGAAACAGAAACAGTAGTTCTAGTTGGAGTGCTAATGACTTCAATTTAACAGTATATTCACATGAAAGCCAAGAAGCTTTATTAACCCCAACTGTAAGTTACAACTCCCTAACGACTATTGAGGTATCTAAGGATCATCAACAAGTGAAAGTTACTCATTTACTAAGTGGTAAATTTATGGCTAACCAGGAACTTGTATCTAGCCAAGCATTACAGATTAGCAAAGCTCCACTTGCCAGCCAGGTGCTTTCTACAACGAAATCCCCCCAAATCTTTAAAAGACAACCACAAATAGATAGCAAGAGCCCAGACACGAACTTAAAATCTATAGATGTCCAACCCAATAAATCACTGATAATAAGCCAGAAAACTGGTCACATCCCAGATGCTACTCAGTCAACAATAAGTGAGAAAAAACTGAACCAAGCAACCTTGTTCAGCCAGACAGTTGCAGTTAGTGAGCCAACAACTATAAAACAGCCAGAAGCAGGTAGGCCAGCACTGGATGCTGAATCCCCACAATGCTTGTTGCTAGACACGGCTCTTCCTTTCTGCTCCTCCATGGCTGGGCAACGGTTTGTTGTGCCCAATTACTTCAACCAGAGCAGTGTGGAGGAAATCCAAGCACTCCTCAATGAGTGGGCTTGGCTGTTGAATTCTCAATGCCATCATAGTGTGGAGTGGTTTTTCTGCCTCCTTTTGGTACCAAAGTGTGGCTCTCTGGCCCCGCTGCCTGTGTTACCTTGCCAGAGTTTCTGCGAAGTCTTGCGGGACAGTTGCTGGACGCTCCTGGATGAGGGACACCTCCCTGTGGAGTGCCACACTCTACCTGATGAGGAGGATGATGGGTATCAGTGCTTGTCAGTTAGTAACCAGAAAGGTAATTACTGGCTCAAATGAATCTTGTTTTGGGATTCATTTTGAACCAGTTTTGAAAATCCCGCCCCCCCCCCCGAGTCGGTCTGGTATTTTTTACACTATGGAATACCCTCTCAATTAATCAAAATTTGTCCCTTTCAGCACTGAATGAGATGTATTAATTAATTATTTCCCATCCCCCAAAAAACATGCATGCTTATTTTTAACTTGAAGTCTAACAAGCATGATGCCAGTACTTTGTTTAACCTGCTGCATGTATATGTGTGTATTGCATGTGACTTCCCTTGTGAAGGTCATAGTATACCAGCACCCCCCTATACACCCGCACCCCCCTATACACCCGCACACACACACACACAGACACACACACACAGACACACAATCACACGCATGTATTTCCTTTTTGAGTAATTATATTCAAAGGGTAATACTTTGCTCAGATGATAATTATTTGGTTTATTACAGTAATGTTATATGTAATTATAGACTCAGTCTTGCCAGATGAAATAATTTCAATTCAAACAACCTTTCCATTTTAACTGCAAAGCTCTTAAAGTCAGACTGTAACACAAGAAAACAGAAGTTTGCAAAAAGATTATTTTGGCTTTGCAATTATCTGGAATAGAATACAAATGTAATTATAATTATTTAATCGTATTCATATAATTTTCTTGTTTTTTTGTTTTGTTTGCATTGCAAGACTAAGGAAATTGTAGATGGCTCTAATGAATGCATCTGAAACTGCAGAAGGCAATATTCTCTGATATGTGCATGAAATGTATAACTTCAGCATACAGTGAGTGGTTTGCAGGCTTGATGTGCGTTTGTCTGTTCAGGAATGGACACAGTAGCTTGGCATGCATGGAAAGCACTCATATTTGCATCAGTGCTTTTTAGATATGTGTTAATTTGTAGAACAAAATATTTCTCACTGCTGGACTAGGGTGACATATTTCAACAGGTAAAAATGTTAAAGGTGGAAATGAAAAGAAATTAAAAGCAGCTGTTTCTCTCCTGCTGCTCTTTAATTCGGTAAAGTGATTGCACAGTTTAAAAAGGTGCTTTATAATCAATATTTCATAACAATGGTAGAATGGTTCTGTCGCTCAGAAGTATTAAGGTATAAATTTCCATAATAAACTAGTAGTTACAAATTGATGATAAATAAAAAGGACCAGTGTGCAATCAGCTGTCCTCTCAAAGACTGATATGTGCAGCACATGCCCCTAGTGACCAAGAAATGCTGGAAAAAATGACTCATCTGTTTATTGCTACCAGTGGGCACCAATTCATGAGAGAAGTCTAATTCTGTTTTAGATGGTCTTTTTCTAGAAAATCTTTTTTTAAGCCTGTTCCCTGATGCTGGACTTCTGCCCTGTCTCCCACCACTCTCCGTTTGTATCTCTGGGAGTTCAAGATTATGTCTTTTTACAGCTTCAGTATCTCTGTGGCAGCTTGTTCCACTGATAGACATGAGTGAACAAGATGTTTCTGGTTCCTGGACTAAGTGACACACATGAGCCTAAATATATTTGAACTGTTTTACTTTTGGTTTATTGGCAAGTGAAGTCATGGAGGATTAGGATCCCTTTACTGGTCGTCAAACTTAAAACATTATTCTGCCACAACCGCATGCACGTTTTTTTTAATGTTGTAGACGCAGTAATCCGGAAAATGCAGACAGGCCTGCAGCACATTGAAAGGAACAATTATGTTGCCTTCTTTACATCCTGAGGGCAGGTTTTGTTGCAACTCTAGAAGCTAGTTCATCACCCAAGCATGCACGTTGCTTGTGAAAGTTGCCTCAAGGTATAACCGGAGTGCTCTCAGTTACTCTAAATCATTCTGGGATAGACTGAAATCCACTGCAGTCAACACCATCTGGTATGACTCAAACAGCAATCCACTGAAGCACATGGCTTGGTTAGAGTGATGGCTGAATAGATGTGATGAAAAGCATTGCTCTGCTATAGAGTTACTACTGCACCTATAAGGTCTCCTCAACCCCAAATCCTAAAGATATCTAATAAACTTTGATTCTATTATATGCTGCCTGTAAACAACAGCATATTGATTTTATATTCTTCCTAATAACTATGTCTTTTCCTGTTTCTCACTGCAGCAACCTCTGCTCACGTTTAAGATTACACATACTGTAGTTGGCCAAGACAATATTTTAAAGCCAAAAGTACTTTATTTCTCAGTTTATTTGCCCAGTATCCTTCTCTAAGACTGTGCCCACCCGCTTACAAGCCTTTCAGTTTCTGATCAGAACCCTTACATGTAGTATCTGAGAAGCCTCAGGCACTTTCCACTACTTCAAGTTTGGGAGGAGGGCAGTCGTACTCTCTATTTTGTCTTTGGCCTTAAACCACCACACTCCTGCGTCATGCAAATATAACTTGTAATGCAAGTGTTTCATGACATACTGCCATCTTTGTGAGTTGATATTTTGGGTGAATTGAAGACAGACCCACTGGCATGGGTTGAAAAACACAAAGGAACAGTTTACACTAAATTAAATTACTGACTGTAGTCTTGATGCCTCCAAGTGGGAGATTGATGTGGGTTCTGTCGGATGTGATCCTTCTACCTTTGAGAGTGGTGGGAAGGGAGATTGTTTTGCTTTGTGGCCTTTTTAGTGATGATTTGCATGGTTGTCTGTTCCCAGCTTGAAAGATGAGCAGTCAACCATGTCAGGCTCTGGAGGTCAAGCTTAGTTAATATTTAATATTAAACCACATTCATTTTTAGCAGATTGGAGTTTTAATTGGAAATGACGAGCTATCTGAGCTGTGCTGACAGACCTACATGTTACATTTTTTAATGCTACCTAAATGTCTGTGTACATTTTAGCTTATGTTTTGTGGCTAGTGTACCTTCTTTGGTGTTCTGTATGTTTTGTAACACCATGGTTCTACTGAGCTGAGACTGATGTTTTATCTTATGACAAGAGGAAGGCCCAAAGCTGGCTGCAGTCCTTCACCACACTGCTTGCCAGGGAATCCTTTTGACTTGGCTCTCAGGAGGGTGCCGATTATGGGCACAGTGTGGTCTGACTTCTTTGCTGGCAGAAACCCGTTGCCCCCTCTGGTTTGTGTTGCAGTAGTACAAAATGAGAATGAGGCTGTGTTGCAAAAACAGAAAAGAACAAAAGCACCGGGATGTTTTAAGTTGGTTAAGTTCTTAAAGTTTTTAATGGTTTACCAGAGTGATGTAATTGTGAAATTCTGTACTGGTAACCATTTAGATCCTAATCACACCATATTTGAATATTTAGCTAATTCAATATTATATCCATGAATGCCTTTTCTTCTGTTGGGCTCATATGTCATAGTCAACAAGGCCAATACAAATGTACAGCCAATAAAATTAAACTGTCCCATCAACATCAAGCTGAAATGGACATCAATACAGATGTTCAGCTGTTATATCCTGTGCATGTTTGAGGTGCTGTCTCTGCCATTTGTGTAGATGCATTTGCATTTTTTCTTTCTGTAGTTAGAAACACATCTGTGAACACAGCAGCATGGGGCAAGGGGGTGGATTGCCTAAAGAAATGTTACTTCACAGGTAGAGAACTCAGCTCTTCTCCAAAGAGTGAATTTCACAGCTGGCGGTAGACTCGTGCTCCTTTTTGTGGTTGAAGAATTACAGTTTAGTCTTCAGGTTGAGTCAGGATGAAATCTCCTTCCTGGACTGTGATGTGGGTTTCTTCTGTGGACTGCAGAACGGAAGGGACTTTATTATTTATTCATTTATTTAAAGTTTATTCATTTATTTAGTTTTTATTTCTTAAAACTACATTTTTCTATATTCATGTAACTTTAGACTTTGTTCAAAATTCTCAGAGTATCACACATCCTTGCCAAGAAGAAGATTAAAACAAATATTATACTGTTTTAAGCAACAATGCAGCTTTATATTTAACTTGCTTCCACTAATCATGTGATCATGTGAGCAAAATGAATTTGCTTTACTTTAAATTGGCTGAGAATTGCTTCACATATGATTCATGCTGCAGATGCACAAGGATTATGATAAAAAAAAAATCATGGGACTGTAATTTTCAGACAGCTTTCAGAGATGAACTCTGACACTCAAAACACAGGGTCAGACCACTGCCCCGCCTTCTGTAGACTGAGGGGAGAGATCGTTGCCCTCGTCTCAGCAGGCCTCAAGGGAATGGTGATGGTTTAGTTGAGAAAAGCCGGTTTCTCACTGTCCAGATGTTCGAATGTTTTCCCATGGTTTATACAGGATCTTGTGCTTTCCAAAGCTGTGCATGCAGCTGACAGTGTATATACAGCTTTATCAACAGGGTATCACAAAGTCTGCTACACCGTCTTGAAATGTGAGGAAAAGGAGTCAGTAAGCGGTCTTCCTGACAAGACAAACTAGCACCGTAAACCCTGCAGTGCTCCATTCATCACAGATCTTTTCTATTCCCAACTGACCTTGAAGCTGTCAGCGTTTAACAAAAGCTATCTGAGAAAACCTGAATTGAGATTGCACTTAAAATGCTAATGGTGACCTCTCTGAGGCCCCCTACAACTTTTGATGTCCGAGATGGAATGGCTGGTTGGCTCTTTGCTAACAATGCAGACACACTAGACCAGATTCAGTAAAAGCATTCCTCCGAAATCCTAAAGCAGGTCAAACCTTTCAATCAGCTTTAGACCTGAAAATGACATTTTAAGTCTCAAAATGGCATTAAGCACAGTTGCATCAGGATAGGTGGGCTGTAAATACCTTTTTTGGTCAATTCTAAGCACGGCTCAAAAGAGTGCACATCTGGTCGGTGTGGCTGATGGCTAATAGGTGAGATGTTTTGCTAATTAGGGGTTTGGAAAGCTTGTGTGCATGCACGTTCCAACAAGATGTCGGCTTTTTATTTGTTGAAAGAATCAAAATGCTTGAAATCCAGGTGAAAGAGAAATTGTGAGGAGTAGACGGTGAGGTCGTATCCTCACTTTGCACTGCAGAGGAATGCTGCATGCTGAGGGACAACCAGGATCTGTGTACGCAATCCGCCTAGCATTCCACCTTATTACAAACCTTTCATTTTAATTTGCACACAAATCAAATCATTCT
The DNA here is from genome assembly GCF_001858045.2 of Oreochromis niloticus. Classification (NCBI taxonomy): domain Eukaryota; kingdom Metazoa; phylum Chordata; class Actinopteri; order Cichliformes; family Cichlidae; genus Oreochromis; species Oreochromis niloticus. The sequence continues at coordinate 5,346,201 of NC_031987.2, forward strand.
CTCTGCTTTGCTTGCAGAAAAAATACACTGCATGTTCAGTTATGCACTGTGTCTTCAATAAAACTTCAACTTCCAACTGCTTCAGCCCCCAAAGCAGAAGGATTTACAATTTCCCAAATGATGGATTTCCCCTTTGAATCATTACAAGGTTTTTACCTTTTTTAAAACCTCCTTTGGCAGATTATGCACAAGACAGCAAGCCAGGATCAGACATGTCAGCACATGCCCACTGAAGGGACCCTCAAGGTGCCTCATTCTGATTTTATCAGAGTAAACATCTGGTCAGCTGGGTGCAAACAACAGTCAGTGACCTATGTCTGAGTTATTCTGAACCCGGAGGCCGTTGTGTCATCCTGTGGTGATTTTTTTTTCTTTTTTAATTTAGATAGAACATACTTAGTTTATACTGAGGTTTTGATTGTTTTAGGACCGTGGATTTAATTATTAGATTTGATGTGTTTGCTTGTAATATGGTCTCTAACTTTCTAAATGATATAGCGACTTTGGATATGACACAGAGATAAAATGTGTAAGATTGATTAAGAATGTCTAAATGTTAAGATGTTCATGGTTCACTAAAAGTGTTTCCCAGGCTTGAGTAAAATATTTATCAGTCTTTGGACTTTGCTTATACTTCTGTTGACATGCATATATGTATGTGAGTGTACATCTATTATTGGTCTCATCCGCTTACTGCTCTAGAAGTCTGATTGGTGCAGAGAGGAACTGCACAATGGAAGGTATTTTTATTGCTGTCCTGTTGCAGCTTGACTGGGTTCTCTGTTAGCGCAGATTCAAATAAATGCATCTGCAGTCCTCCGATAGCGAGCAGAATATTCAGGCTGGTGTTTATGATGGTACAGAAGAGAGCGGGATCTTTGGCTCAGATAAAATATCTCGTGTGTTTAGGCTCTCGACGCAGCCAACTGCTGATTCAATTGATCTCCAGCACTCAGGGCAGTGGGGAAGCTTTGAACTGAGCGATAGAGCTCGCTCGTTAGTCACCAGGTGGTAAACCAAAGCATTTCTTCAAAGAATCAGAAATGCATCACGTTGTCCAAAAACAGTCATTTTGGTCAATCTGTTTTTAACACATGGAAACATTTTTTCCTTTTTTGAGGGGAGGATCAAAGCGCAGAAGTTTGGTTTGATGTCACTACATCAAATTCTGTGTCCACAGTGCATGTGCATGAATACACATTGCTCTTTGTGTTCTTTGCTTTTCTTAAACACTTTAAATTATGCACCGACTTTGCCAGTGTCGCCCAGGGTGATGGAAGTGTCAGCACAGACATGCCGGAGGCCCAGCTGTTGGTCCCTGCAGTGCCCCAAGTCATGACATCTAGCAGATGTCATGCAAGTTTGAAAAGTTTTGCGTGTTTTTTTTTTTTTGTGTGTGTTTTTTTTGTGCGTGTGTGTGTGTGTGTGTGTGTGTGTGTGTTTTGGGTTTTTTTTCAGTGTCTTCAAGAATGATGCGTAAATGTCCATCTGTTCCATAGTCTGCAGCAGGCTTTTCATCTACTTCCAGTGTGCATGAGTAGAGGATAAACCTTGACGAGGTTTCTTTCTTTCTTAGTTTAGGAAGTTCTTGCCTTAAGTGTGCAAGACTTATAACATCTGAGAAAATGTTTCTTTTCTTACTCTCTTTTGCCTCATGTTTTCCCTTTTTTGCAGATGTTTTGGATTTAACACACTTTCCATATTTTCAAGTAATAAAATCACTTGTTTGTTTGTGGTCCCTTGAGAGTAGCTGCTTTTCCCGGGCTTCTAGGAAAAAAAAACATGGTTCGGTAAAAGCAGATGTGGTACCATTCACATTCTCACATACATTTCTTTACAAAGGGCATTGTGACTGATTCAGCTGCAGTTAGTGCAAGTACCTGTCCTGCATCCATCACAAACATCCACATTTTGTCACCTACCAACAGCCTCCTGGTCTAACTCCTAGTCTGCCATGCTGCCCTTTAAACCTCTGCCGTTTTATGCTCACTGTGGCCTGATATCTTCTTTCTCTCCCCTTAGAAGACAGCGGAGTCTCCCTGCTACAACTGATTGGAGATCCTCCTCCGAGTGAGATCACCCAAATCTATGGACCAGACAACACCCCCAGTTTTGTCTTTGGACCGGATGCCAACACGGGCCAGCTGGCACGGGCCCACCTCCCGAACCCATTTTACCGAGACTTTTCCCTCATTTTCAACCTGAAACCCACCACTAACCAGGGCGGGGTCATCTTCTCCATCACGGATGCTCGGCAGAGTATCATGCATGTGGGAGTTAAGCTGTCAGCCGTGCAGAACAACAACCAAAATGTCATCCTGTACTACACCAAGCCCAAGTCAGCGCGGTCCTTTGAGGCAGCCAGGTTCCTCGTGACCTCCATGACGGACACCTGGACCCGTTTTTCTCTTGCAGTGATGGACAACAAGGTGCTATTCTACTTCAACTGTGACACAGACCCTCAGGTGGTGCACATCGAGAGGTCAACGGAGGACATGGAGCTGGAGAGTGGCGCTGGGGTCTTTGTTGGGCAGGCTGGAGGAGCGGATCCTGATAAGTTCCTGGTGTGTAAATAGACTTCTACCTTTTTAACCTAAACACTGATATAGTAAATACAACACATTTATTTTATATCCTTTCATAACAGGTAAAGAACTATCTGTCGATTGTGTATCGCGTAAATCAGATTGTTGCATTCCTAAACTAAAGCTTTATACAACCAACATTAACTTAGAGACCGGATTCCTGCTGCGTGAAGTCTTGGAAAGGTGCAGCTCAGTGTTTTGATTTTTCACGGTTGTTATTATCCTGTGAAACATTTTGGCTGAATAACTCTCATGTGATCCCGTTGCTCAAATTGCCTACTTCAAACCAAAACATTAATGTCTGTATCGCGTCACCATCATCTGTAGATTCTGCAAATAACTGGAAGACCTCACAGTTGTGATGTAATTAGTGCCAGTCGTTTGACTGGTGTACATCTCAGCGGTTGGCCACAGCAACTGCCGGCCTTAGCTGCAGGGGTTGCTGTAGTTCAACCATGGCTAATTACATGGAGAAAACAGCCAGTGATCATTTTTCATTCTGCCTCTAAGCATGCAATTATTTTAAGTTTATCAACACAAAAAGCAAAAGAAGAACTCCATATAAGAACTGAGTAATTTGTCAGGGACAAACCTTTTAGGCAAAAACGGAGTTGCTTAAGTTATTTTTCATACTTGAGATCTCAATCAATCATTGCAGAGTGATTGTTTTATATCCATGTAATGCACTTATGCACTCTTTAGTAACAGTTGTGATTAAAATCGCTGAAAAGATTTATATCTTTGAGCCTTGAAAATTCAACCAAACCCTTTTGGGTGTGGAACAATCTTTAATTTGTGCAATTTGGTTTTTGGAAAATAAAAAATGGAAGCTTTTTAGATTTGAATTTCAACACTTAATAGACAACACTCGTGAAAGTCATGCATGACCTTATATTATTGGACAAATATAAGTATAAGCAGATCATTTTCTTCCCAATTTCCACTTTTTTTTCAGGGTTACATCTGTGAAGTCTAATGAAATCTCCTACGCTCCCCTGGAAACTGATAGAAAATAAAATGAAATGGAAAAGAAATGTAGAAAAAGGGAAAAAAATGATTTGCCTAATATGGGCACTGTTTTCAGCTTCATCCCAGACTGCTCTCAGACTTGTATATTGGAAGCTTTCTGGTTTCGCTCTGTTGTGGTATTGACCAATCATGTTTGAACAGTGCTTTGGGCACGGACATCAAAATACCAGAAATGTAATAGTCCGTACCAACATCAGTAGATTTACACGATTCTTGATACCCAATCCGATGCCATGGTTTTCTTTGGTAGATGCTGCACCACTTCTTTCTTTAAAAGGTCAAGGTTTTTGAAATGAACACCAACATGAATGTTTTATTTATTTCAAATTTGATTTGTCACATACATAGTACAACATGTAGTGAAATGCTTGTGTCTGAGCTGCAGACGTAGCTGGGCCATTCCAGGGCTTGGTTTTAGCATGGGGGGTCTAGCCAGGACCCTTTCTCGATACCAGGTGGGAATTGAACTTGCAACTCCCGATCTAAAGGTGTGTAGTCATACCACTACACTATCCAGGAGCTATTTATTTAAAATTTTTGCATTATTTCTTGTCAGAACAGACTGAAATGTTAGCATGGTTGCCAAGGAGCTAAGTTAGCTTCAGCATTTATAGAATGCTGTCATCAGTTTGTCTTCTCAAAGAAAATGGTAACATGCATTTCAGGACCCCATAAAAAGGATCACACTTTCAATGTTGTTAATATGAAATGAAACTCTTCCACCTTAGATACTTTGAAATATATTTGAAAAGCATGACAGCATCGTACAAACATATACCATCTACGATAACTACTGCTCCATATTCAACATAATTTGTCCAACACATCCATTTGCTAAAAGCATCTACTTAATAAAATTGTTACATAAATGATGACACAAGATATAATTTTATTAAATATGAATTTCTTTTTCAAACAACTACGTCCCATCTGACTAAAACCCCTAAAGTCTCTAGTCATCTCCCAGTTTGAAATTCATCTCTCGCTTCCCCTCTCAGCTGTAACACTAGTTTCAGTCTTTTTTTGATGACTGACGACAGCTGCATATGTTGCTGAAACCACTTTTTAACGCTGCTACACTCTGCTTCAGGTTTTTGGCTCAAATCCCCTCTTAAATATTTCCTTGTGGTTGGATGTTTAAGCAGGAGGACGTTTTCTCAACTGCTTATTATTAAAAGTTATCCTAAAGCATTTTTAAAAAAATAATCCAAGGACCCCCCCCCCCCCCCCCCCCCCCCATGTGTTATGTGTTGACCTGAGCATGGCCCTAAGGCTCCAGAGGTCTTGTGAATTTAATTTCCTTAATCAAATCAAGACTTGGCAAGCTCTTACAAACATCTAAATATTTATATTTTGCATTTTGAAAATGGACATTCCATTCTGAAGGGGGATTTAGAAGTATTTTAAGTTATCCTTTTCTTTTTTTTCATCAGAAAACACATGCTGTAGTGACAAGTTTTGACCTTCTTGTGAACAAAATCTAAGATTTATTGTGAAGATCTGAAGCAGTAAAGATTAAAAGGGACATCCACTATATGGAAATGTTACTGAATAGGCCTTAAAGGTCTGTGGAGTGACTGGGTTAAAGTGTCAAAGAGCTCTTTATCTTCAAAGTTCTCTTAAAAAATCCATTTGACTCTTTTTCTTGGGACATAAATGTGTCCTGAAGAAGAGTTGACTTCAAATAATGCCACAGCAGAGAGACCACCACGACATACACAGCTAATGGACCTTTCATAGGCAGGAAGACGGTAAGAATGCTATCTGCCTGAGTGTGCTGTGTGGGAACATGTATCAGATGGTGTGTTTGAGTCACAGATAGTGGTACTTCACAGACAGAGACATCAATAGCCCCTCTGATTTTGTGGCAGGGGGAATTCCCTGAGAAATATAATTAAATCAAAGCACTGCTGAAAAAAAGCATACATGTTCTGGCAGCAGTACATGTTGTAGATGTGAGAAGAAGAGCTGTACTGTTCTTATTATCATCAAACATTTAAATATCACGTTCGTGTTTTGCAACAGGGTGTGATCGGTGAGCTGAGGGTGGTGGGGGATCCCTTTGCTGCCAACAGGCACTGTGAGGAGGATGAAGATGACTCAGACATGGTGAGTAACAACTTATCACATACATACTGAATGACACACTACATGTGACTGAACTCACTGGACATATGGCATAAACTCATCAGGAAAGTGTTTACAGAGGTAAAGCTTCAGTGCTGTTTTCACATAGAGTTCTATATTTCCAGGTTGGTGACTAATCAAAAGAATGCCAGTATAAGACATTGTGTATGGTGTGGATGTTAACCTCCAAGGAAAGGTGACTCTGGGTGACAACGTTAACATTGACCTGCAAACTAATCTGGCATCATGCACTCAAAGTTATGCATGGTGCAAAGTGACACAAATATCAGTATAATATTATTTGATCCTAAGTTTTCCTCTAAAACTGTATGAGTAGTTTGTTTGTTTTTTTTACAGTAAAGGTACTGTGCTCAAACCAGGTTAAACTCATATTAGATAAACACAATGCTACCAGCATTAGCTATGTGTGCACAATAGTGGCTACATACTGCAGTGGTCTACACATTTACTTAACAAGCAAAAGAACCACAGTTCAGTAGACCCAAATCTTTATGTTTTTGTTCGATCACTAAGTCCACCTTGTGTAAAAATCTGCCAAATCAAATATATAAGGAGGCAGCCAAAAGTATGCTATGTGTATGTGACAAAATTTAAACAGGCTGCACAGTGTGCATTTGCGCTTTTTGTCATTTTGCAGCTACCTTTATAGTTTGGACAGTATGGCTTAAAAAAAATTTAAGCTGACGATAGTTCCACTTTGTAAAAGTAATCCAATCTGATCCATATAAAAAGTTTTAAGTAACTTTTAAGGCTTCAAATTCAGATAATTGCATATTGGAATTTTCCAAAGGACGTGGTAAATCCCAGTTACAAAATGACACGTCCCAGCTTTTAACCACTTTATGGAGCTAATATCAGGGATAATTAGCTAGCTAACTAGATAAAACTGTCTCTGGAGTAATTTTTGGAAATGGCAAACTGGCCTAAATTAAGTTGCTACATTATGTCCACAGTCTGAAATCAGGGATTTTGTTCCATGATATCTTTCATGATATCTTTTTTTTAGTTATAGCCAGCAGCATGTGTGTGCAGAAGAATGGACAGCTAGTCATCGACAATGCTAATGATTTATTTCAGCAGTTTTGAATCAGTTAATCATGACTTTAAAGGAAATAATAACAGCCAAATTGTGGAAGAGACGTCCTAAAGTAACACAAGTGATGCCATTTTACTTAAAACTGATGCTTTAGTTCAGTATGCAACTTCACTTAAACCAGTAAGAACCTACCCATCAAATAATAGCCAGAAAATTCTGATTTTTTTGGAACTGAGATGTTTATTAACCTTATAACAAAATCCACATTTTTTTTTTTTTGCTATATCATGTTGTGTATTATATATTTTTATTATATATTTTTTGTATCGCATTTGATACATCGGGCATTTTTGGCAACTTTTTGTTGACAACAATGTTAATTTTATACAAAAAAAAAGAGAGTTTTGTCCATAATATTTTGAAATTATGGCAAGTATTGATCATGTTGATCAGATGGAGGTCTCAGAAACTCATGTATCAAATATGATACAAAGGGCATCATAGGGTTAAAACCCACAGTAAATCTGTAAGAGCTGTAAGTCTGAGAGCAGCCTTTGCACCGCTGACCCTGACCACCCAGACACAAACACAGGTGCCTCGCCGCAGCCCACCAGCAGCCTTCACTGTTATTTAGTAAAACATTCACAGCTGTTCTGCTCACCCAGACCACCAAAACCATGTCCTTACTGACAGAATAAAGTTTGTGACTTTACTGCTTGTTGTCATCAAATCTTTTAGATGTTGTTTGGATTAGATGGGGGAAATCACAGGTTTCCCATTTCAGGATGTGCCTTTTATCTCCAATGGCAACCTAACAGCTGTTTCCATGTTTTGCCAACACATCAAATACACTGATATATCAAGAAAGGTTGAATGTAATGGGAGTTTACTGTATGAAGGCTTCTTACTCTAAATTAGTATAACAAATATGTATGCCTTTGACTTACTGGTGTTAATGCAGACATAAATTCTGTGTAACATGGAACCTAGCCAAGAAGGTAACACAAATACTAGATTTACGACAATAAACACAACATGGTCGAGCAAAAGAGGCCACATACGCTGTGACTGAGAGCGCAGGAAGGAAAGAGCTTCTGGTCTTAAAATATATATGCACACATATTTTATTAAAACTCATAGATCAGAACATTTCTATGACATTTCACACAGTTAAAAGGAGATTTTCAGGTTTATAATGGTCAGAGCACTGAATAAAAACAAGAGCGTGGTCTTGTTAACAATAAAATGAAGTGTAAAAATGTATGATCGGTCTCCTCAGGCTTCAGGGGAAGGAAGCGGTTATGTGGAAACCAGACCCCCAAGACCAGGCACGGAAAAACACACATGGACGGTATGCAACAACTTTTGTGTATTCTCGAGTTTCTTTATTTCCAATGAAGGTTTATCTTTGTCACTTTGCGTTCTGCTTGATTGACTGCACTGCTATTTTGCTTGTTCCTCTTAATGCACTGTTGTAAACATGCTAATGAGTTTGCTTTAAAGTTGTGGATCAAACATGCACAAGAATGCATTATTACATCATGAGGATTCAAGCTGGTGATCAAGTAAGACACGGACACGGAGTGTGTGCAGCAGACTGTGCTTCTGTAAACTCAGTGTTGAATATACCACTGATGTCTCAGATTACTCGATATAAGTGACCACTCATCCCCCCATGGGAGATTAAAAACTGCTGAGTTGATGTCTGGAACACGAGCTGCTTCTGTCGTATACATTTAGGGACAAAGAGCTTTTCCAAAGCAAATTCTAGGAGAGTATCATTTAAGGCATGGCTACATGGTGATTGACAATGACCAGGTATGCTCTCTTCTGCTGTTGTTTTCCACATATAAACTTTAACTTGCCATGCAGGTAAGTCAGCTGTTAGCAAACTAGATTTGAAAATCATCTTTTTATCACTGACGCTTTACTGATTTACTAGTGGACAGTTGTCTTGACCTTTTTCTTTTTTTTTTTCTTCAAACATTCACTCACAGCTAACCGGGTAGCTCAGCTCTTCCTGTCATGTCAGGCCGGCTAGCTTGCTGAGCCACTGTTGCTTTGGTGCTCATTCATTCTGGTCTGAACTCCAACTCTAATGTCTTAGATGACAGCTGGCCAAGACACAAGAATCCCTGTTGTCCTCTTGAGATCTGCTGCAACACAGCAGACCAGAACAAGGACTACAAACTGCAATCCAAGACCATGCAGCTGGGGTCCATCCATGTGATGAGAGTCCCTGTTAAGGCAGCTCATTCTATTAATTCATCATCTGATGTTTTGGGATTGGAGTGTCTTATAAATGTATTATTTAAAACTTTATTTGAGAAAGCATGCATGTGCAACCACAAAGCAGCATGCCTCTTCTGGTCTGTTCAATTTAGCATGAACCGACCTGAGGCTTCAGAACCATTAGTCTGCGGTTAGAGACACAATCTACTTTAAATGATCTTGTTTTTGTTTATTGGTGCCTAATAAAAAGCAATAATTGCAACACAAGTTCTGAGCTGTTACGCTCTGCGTATGTGGAGCTATCGTTGGTTCAACTTTTAACATGGCCCGCAAACTAGTTTCTTTATTCACGCACACATTTCCTTACCTTTACATTGCTGGGTTTACTCACACGCTCATGTTCTTCTGCGCGTGCATGATCTACGACTATCTTTTAGTGACTTCCATCATCTCCCTTTTTGTCACTCTCTCTATCTGTAACCTCTTTGTCTTTCTGTCTTCCTCTCTCTGGTTTCTGTCTCTCTCACTCTCATAGATTCCACAGTCACCCACTCACATCTTCCCACCCTCACAGATAGCCACGCAGGCTGAGAAGCTAACACAATCCTCCACCCTGCACTGCCATACGCTGTGCTTGCAGGCATGCACTCCCACTCACAATTATAGTGAAGAGTTAGAAAAACCAGATGTCAATTTGGACTCAATCTGATCCAAGTTAGAGGCCCCGGCCTCAAGGCTTTGTTATTCTGACTGGTTTCTCAATCAAACGTGTGTACAGGAACTGACAGGGGTGGAAAGAAAGTTGGAGAGGGCAGGTACCTCCAGTCGGAAGTATCTCCATCATTACAGGCCTACATTCACTGCCTTAGTGCCTCGCAGCATTTACAAAGGGGTTTTTTCCACCTTCGCAGACTTTTACTAGCATCATATAATATACAACACAATTTAAAAGACAACAGCTGGCATTTAATGCCCACATGCTAGTGTTTTCCATCTGATGATGATGATCTGTTCACACAAAGTATAACTTACACTCTGCACAATTGTCCAACTGGTGCAATTTAGGCAAGTCTGGGCAAGGACACGTTAGACAGGGAGAGTTGTAGAAGTGAGACTTTCCATTTTGTCATCCTGGAATTCACAGTGATAGATGGGAGAGCGAGTCAGTCATCCTTAAAGGTGTCACAGCTGGAAGTGAAGTGTCCCCTTCAGCATGAAACCCAAAGAGTATAATACTTGAAACAGTTCTTCGTTAGCAAAGAGTTCAGTGGATTTTATCAATTCTAAATGTGAACAAGTGCACACTTCTCTCTAAAGTTCACGAGAGGACTTAATTCCTGGGTTTATCTCTACATGTTTCTACCATTTCAAGTATCTTAGATATGAAAGCATGCAAATAACAGTTCAATTGTTCAGCAATGAAACCGTGAACCTGTGAAAACAGCATTTTATATTCAGAAGGGAGAAAACGGTGAACATTCAGACTGCTACACTGAATGAACCCAAATCATGTAATTAGATTAAACGGTGAAGATAAAAATGCAGAGATCGCTGTTGTGAAATGACCTGTTACTCCAATGTGTTGCCTTTCTAGATAACTGCTGAGGAAATCTCCTTTTTTATCGTACCTGTAACCGTGTCTCACATTTTTGTTTGCAGTTGGGTTTTTAATGAGACGTAGCACTGTTTTGGTGAATTGTTTCTATTTAGATCATTTCTTCTTCTTTTTCTCTCTAATTCTAATTCTTCTGTTACCCAACACCCTGTTTGTTGCATTTTCTAAACACACGGGCTGTTTTCCCTTCGTCCTCAGGCCAACCACAAATATGTGCAGATTTCAAGAAGTTTCTCTGTGATTCTTTAGAGCGCATAAAAGAAAGAAGGGAGAAAAAAAAGAGGCTGAACTGCTGTGGAGGTGGGATATGCTCGTTGCTGAGGGAGCTGCATACCTGCTCTTAGATTCAGGGGGTTGTGTGGTTCAAATCCATCAACACTATGTTCTAAATGAGTCTCCCACCCGACATCCCCCGCTATGATGGATCGGTGAAGAAGTGAACAAGTACGGTATTCTCCATCACATTGATGCAATTAAGAGGAGTCAATAATGCTCCAGCCAGATTCTTGGCATAGTCAGTGCTGTGAAACGCAGTGGGAAGGAGTTTGTCCCACAGAGGAAACTGGTTAATTATCAACAGTGGCATCACTCTGGCCCTTTAGCTCCCCCCTCGAATTCCTCAGATGACCATCTGAGGTGTGTCACCGGTGAATGAGCCAAAAAGAGGGAGTATTTGCATTATTTCCTGTTGCTTTGGGAACATTTCTGACCTTGCCTCACCTGACCTTTAATTGTTTCTGTTGCGCCTCTGAGGCCCGCTGATTTTAGTAACACAGGATTGTCGGCAGACTGCATACTGTCTTTTCTTTGTCAAAAAAAAAACTGCTCGTAACTTTTCTATTGAAGGGACAAAAACAAAGACCTAATGAGTCTAATTACGCTTGCATGTGAGCATTTTGCCCGTGTCAATCCTTTGAATTGAATGACTGCCTGAAGTGTAGAATTCATGGACAACACCAAACTCTAAGCCTTTATTGCTCGCGTAGCTTAATTGTGGGGTCTCTCTGCCTTCAGGTTGCTCTTTATTAACTGGAAAGTCTGCTCTTTCTGGGGTTGAGATCGGGTGACTGACTTGGCCATCCAAAATATCAGATTTCTTTGTCTTGAGAAACTCTTGGGTTGCTTTTGCAGTAAGCTTTAGATCGTTATCCGTTTGCAGTGTGAAGCTCTGTCACAGCGAAGCAGAGAGTATAGCTCTGTATACTTCACAATTCATCCTTCATAGACATACAGACCCATGCCTTAACACTACCTCCAGCCTTTCTGACAGAAAATCATGGATCATGAGCTTTTTCTCTTGTTCTTCATGCTTTTTCTTCTTATCACTATGGTAAGAGATTGTTTTCAAAGTCTAATCACTGGTAACCACTGGTTTGTCCCTTGTTGTAAATCGTCCGTATTTCTATTTCTATTAGAGATGTGCATTTTAGTTGGAGTTGTTTTTCTTAACGATGGAAATAATTCTGCGATCATTCACTTTCGTTGTGTTCGGTGGTCTTTCAGGCCTTTTGGTACCAGATTTGAAGTACCAGATTTTTGATTTGGCCACTGCCTCCATCTGTCTGCAATTTCTCAACAGTTCAAACAACACCTTTAACCACCTTGAATTAAAGCTGAACATCTGCACTTTAACTGACTTAAAATCCACTGTGGTGGTGTACAGAAGCAAAACTACACAAGTTGTGTTTTTGTCCATCAAGTTATGGACCTAACTGTGTAATTCGCATGCTAATCAAACAGTGTTCGCACAACATTTTTCTATTAATACCAAACCAATAAGGCAGCAGCAACAGCATGACTGAACACACTGTGGATTGTGTTCCTCGTCAGCAGAGGAGGTCTGCTACAGAACCCAAGCATGAGATGTCTGACAGCGATTAACACAAAAACGGCAATTACAGTCGACTTGACAACAAAAGCAGTTTGCCAGTAAATGAAAGAAAATCTGGTACTGGTTCTCTAACTTGGAAAGCACACGTTGACTCAATCATGTTTTTCAAAAGGGTTAGTGTAGAGCTGGGAAACAGTTTTGTTAGTTATTAAGAGAGCTTTGGCTGCACAGTCTGTAAACATTAATGCAGATGAATGGCACAGCAGTACCGAAACATGACTCATTTTGGTTGGGGTTGTTTGGCATCAATGTTAACAAAGATAACTTTTTCCCAGGCTGCAGGATTATTTCCAGGGCTCTTCAGCAGAGTGGATGGAGGGAAACCGAGCCATAAAATCTAGAGCAAGATCACTGCAGCTTTCAGCAAATGTCACCTCCTGCCCTTTTTAAATATGCATCTCTGTCTGTCATGTTGTTATTTTTCTGCAGACGGCTCGTCCAACTTTGAGGCCCATTCCGCACCCACCGATGACCAGGAATGATGAGACTGGTGAGTTTATGTGACACCAGACTTGGATTTATTCATTTTCAGTTCATCTTTTCATGCAACCCCCGTGTTTTTACAGGTTCTTTTGAATCAGCCCCTAGCGAATGTCAGTGTCTTTAATAAATTTATTTTACTTTCAAAGATGGAAAATAAGCTCTACACTTCCACATGCTGACACAGGCTCACCTGCCGGGTATAACTAGAGGAGTTTAATGGCGCTACATGTTGCCACTGCCACGGTCATATTCGTTAAACGTGCATAGCTGAACCAGTCCGGGCTCGTTATGAACAGATTTGCTGACAAATGTCTCCATCTAGTGGTCAACATAAGCAATACACTATGGAAGCTGAATTATTTCTCATTTGAACAACAAAAATGTCATCTCGCGTTTTTTTATGCTTTCATAATGAATTTATTTGAGAATGTATTCAGAACAATGTATCCTCATATACTAGTAGTATCTCACATACTGCTAGTATAAATAATAATTTGTCTTCTGTACTTTAAAGACTTAACCTACACCATTAGTGTTATGTGTACTAATTAATAAAGGGGAAAGTGGAAACCATCAAAAGTCACAGTATTGATAATTTTGTGTGTAAAAGATGGATATAGCAAACCTCAAGATGATCTTTTTTTTTCTCTCAGGAGTAATGATATGTGAGAGAGAAACAAGTGCTAATCTGTTAGCTAAGCTTTGATTATACACTGTTAAGGATACAGTCTCAGTCGATGGACCCACGTGCTCACCCTCTCATGACAGAATTTACGTCACTCTGGCCCCAGTTGATCCGACTCTGAGCTGTAGAAAGTATAATCAAGGGCTTAGACTGTATGTGCGCAGTCCAAAAACACGCTTACATATTCAAAGTAGTGCAGAGTAAGAGACTAATAAATTACGACATGTTCAGTCATCAAACCTGAAGCACAAACTGCTTGAAAGGTCTATATCTCACAGCAAGCTATATCATTTTCAAACTGCTCTAAAAGGCACAAATGGCATAAACAAAGTCTTGAGGTCCACTTTGTGACTTGATTTAACTTAATTAATGAAACCTAGTAGACTACGAGTTGTTACAGCTGCCTGCATCTGGACACCTGCCTAGGAGTTAGTGATGTTGGCCACTTTGCCAGGTGCTGCCCTCTTAAGCTACAAGCTTTCTGTATTGTCTGGCTCAACCAGTTTATCAACACTTTCCTAGTTATGCTTCATCTAATCTTAAAGTCATTCATAGTTTACTTAGCTCAGCTGACTGTTTACTAGTACATACTGCAATCTGATGGTGTTTTTATGTAGTGTGCTATAATACATTACTTCAATTCAGCCAAAAGATGTTGGGATTACTAAACACTCTGTGTGCTCTCACTGTAGTACTGCCCAAGCCTAACTATCCTTGCATTTTCAGGTATGCTGCACATCATGTCCAAGCATTACGTTGCTAATAGCTCTGGTTTGCACCAGGGTTGATGATGGACAAAACAGTATCAAGACTTATCACACAGGACAAAAAAACAGTTTACTATCAGAGCTTATGAACAAAATGTTTGGCTTGTGTCCCAAAACTTCTTTGTAGCTGACTCGAGGAATTGTGGAAACTTCATTTACACTGTCTTTTTATATTGTGTTCAGCAAGGGACTCCCAGTACGTTTCACTTTCTGTGGAGTCCAGCCCCGCCCTTCGTGGGCCACAAGGTGGGTTGATGGTAGTTTAAAAACACAGACAAAGCATCCAAATCCTGCATCTCTTCTGCTGTTTGTCGAGATGCTCTGCTTATGGCATGTGTAGCTTTGAAGCACGACTTCAAATGGATTAAACATGCAAATAAGTACAGGTACAGGAGTGCATGCATATACGTAAATGCTCTTGAATTCATTAACGGTGGTTGAAATGTTAAAATTTGGGCATTGATGGCTGTAATGCCCTGAAAAACTACATTCACAGAGAAATTTGAAGAACTAAGAGTGAACGAGCAAGGAAGTGGAAAAAAGTAAATATTTAAGAAATATTTAATTTCTTAAACAAATTAGAGAACTGAAGAAGTGTGCAGGAATAGTTACCTGTTGGCTTTGGCTGCTGATGCGGTTTCTTGTGGTATTATTTTATTCCAGCTATTTTTTATTTTTTTATTTTCTTAAACCTGTAATATTGAAGATGTTCTTGCAGTGGGCATCATTTTGCTGTGCATGTGAGCACTGTTTAAAGTGACCAGCTTCACGCTCAAACTGAGAACAGTTGGAGGTCAAACCCGGTCGCACGTGAATATTATCATGGTATCTGTGCATGTGGGTGTGGGCAGGTATTCAGTCACTACCGTTAAACCTTTACATGGCTGAAAATTATGGCTGTGCACACACACAGATTCGTGCACCATCAGGCAAAAAGTCATTTTCTTTTACCCCTTCCTCTTCTTTTGGGAGCAGGAAATGTCCTGTTTATTGTTTGGGATGTGGGATACAGTCGTTACTCATTTTTGAGAGGTTTTCATGAGGATATTAATGACTCTCCCCTCTGCTGTTGTTTTCTCGGGCCAGTCGAGGCTAAAGGACAGAAGGGCGACAAAGGGGACAGAGGGGAGAAGGGAGAGAGGGGTCCAGCTGGGCCGAAGGGAGAAGCAGGCTCTGGCTCCAGCTCAAGGAGTGGATCCCGTGGAGAAAAGGTTTGGACTCGAAGACATGTTTCAGCCTTTATGGTGGATAAAATAAATGTAGTTATCTGGTGATGCTTGAAACAGTTTCTTATTTAAGGCTTCCTGAAGGATGCATGTTTGGACAGCACAACTGTTTGTCTGTAGAATAGTGAGATTTGGCTTAAAATTGTTATTTTTATATTGGGTTATGAAGTTGTTTTTTGTAACCATTGTCAGCTTTGTTAGTTGTAATAGTGTTTGTCCACGTTTTAAGCGCTCAAATTAAATGAAAACGCTCTCACGGGCGCACTCTATGTGCTATATCATTAAACGGTCGTTGATAATAATAATAATAATAATGATACATTTTATTTGAGGGCGCCTTTCAGAAACCCAAGGTCACCTTACAAAAAAACACAATTAATAAAAGGAACAGTAGTCATAAAATACATAAAATAAGTTAAAATTACAAAACAGAGCGTGACAACAGATAAAATCAGCATTAAAGCGAATAAGCCAGTTTAAACAGATGTGTTTTGAGCTGTGTCTTAAATACAGAGAGGGAGTCAATATTTCTTAGTGCAGGGGGAAGAGAGTTCCAGAGCCGGGGAGCAGAGCGACTGAAAGCTCTGTTCCCATAGTAATAAGGTGTGAGGATGGAACAGTAAGATGAATAGAAGGTTATGATGATCTGAGAGGGCGGGAAACAGTGGTGATATGGAGCAGGTCACACAAATATGAAGGAGCAGATTTATGGATACACTTGTATGTAAGAAGTAAGATTTTAAAATTTATCCTGGCTTCTATGGGCAACCAGTGAAGCTGCTGAAGAACTGGGGTAATATGAGCACTTAACGGAGTACGGGTTATGATCCGAGCTGCAGAATTTTGAAGAAGTTGGAGTTTATGAAGGGACCTTTTCGGAAGACCAAATAGGAGGGAATTACAGTAATCAATACGGGATGTAATAAGACTATGGACAGGGATGGCAGCAGCATAAGGGGTAAGGAAGGGACGGAGTCGGTTAATATTACGTAAATGGAAGTAAGCAGACTGGGTTATGTAATTAATGTGAGACTGGAATGAAAGAGTATTATCAAGTATGACGCCCAAACTCTTAACCTGAGGGGAGGGAAGGGTGGGAGAATTTTCAATGTTAATGGAAAAGCTGTGGGATTTGGTTAAGATAGATGGTGTACCGACAAGTAAAACTTCAGTTTTATTACTGTTGAGTTTGAGGAAATTGGAGGAGAACCAGGATCTAATCTCAATAAGACAGTCTGAGAGGGAGGTAGGTGGGAGGGATGAATTGGGTTTAGAAGAAAGGTAGAGCTGGGTGTCATCGGCATAACAGTGGAAATTTATATTATATTTTCGGAATATATAACCAAGAAGAAGCATATAAATAATGAATAAAAGAGGCCCCAATACTGAACCCTGGGGCACACCAGCAGAAACAGGACAGAGAGTTGAAGAATGGGATTTAAGTTGGATAAACTGAGTGCGGTCTGAGAGAGAGGAGGTAAACCAGGCAAGGGGGGTATGACTAATACCAATGGAAGCTAACCGGTTCAGGAGAATATTGTGAGAAATGGTATCAAACGCCGCACTAAGATCAAGAAGGATGAGAATGGATAGGAGACCAGAATCTGCTGCCATCAGGAGGTCATTGGTAATTCTTAACAGAGCAGTTTCTGTGCTATGATTGGGGCGGAAACCAGATTGAAATTGTTCATAGAGATTATGGTCATTGAGATGTAAATGAAGCTGGGCGGCAACAACTTTTTCAAGAATTTTTGAAATAAAGGGGAGATTTGATATAGGGCGAAGATTATGAATGAAGCATACAGTAGTGTATCCTTTCCTTATCTTAACATAAACTGTTACTAAGAGCCACACTTCAAGAACCTTACCGTTGGTTGGAAAAGAAGAGTAGCAGTGAAGAAGATGTGGTAAAAATACCCTGAGGGAACACTAGGGGGAGCAGCAAATTTCTAATGGAATATCAACACATTACTGACAGTCTCGTATATTGTTGATTGGCCTATTTGTGCTACTGGCAAACTAATGTACTTTATCACATTGGGGGGTGCTAGATGTTGTTGATATGCTGAAAATAGTTCATTTAGCACATTGCTCTGTGTTTACAAGGCAACATAATATATAACATAGTTAAACATTTGTGGATATAAATAAAATGTTAAGATGCTGGTAAAAATAAAATGACAGGATGCTTTTATAAGGTGCTGTTGGCTAAAATGGGCTGTTTTTAGCATCTAAGTGGTTGCCAGGCATCATGGTGATATAATAATTTCCGACATAGATGAGAACCTTCAGGGGCTTCAGCGATGGACGTGTGTGCCAAGTTTGGTTGCTTAACTACTGATAGTCTAGAAAGTTTTTTAGGCAAAGAAACAAACACTCTGACAGACAGCTTTGTGTGTCATAGTTTTTATTTTATTCTGAAAGAAAACTACATTTGTGTTCTTATTTCGTAATTGTGAAAGTCGAACTGCATTTTTCACAATGATAACGGAAAACGAGAAAATCAAAATGAATCTATACTGACCTCATTATCTTCTGGCACGAGACACATGCATAAAGTGCGCTGGTCTAAATGTATGCACAGGTAAAATTGTGAAACTGACATGCAACAAGTGAAATATGATCATGTGTAGCATTTTTTTTTAAGTGAATGTAGTTTTGATTCTGGATTTGATTTCTATTGATGCCACCTCAGCCACAGTATGAGACACTGGGGATGTACTTCATGCCTGCTATTTTTTCAGGTCTAAATAGAGAAATTGTTTAATCATTGGCTTTACTGTCTCTTCTATTTTCAGGGAGAATCTGGGACAAAGGGAGAAAAGGTGAGTAAGACATTTTCCTCTCTCTCACTTGTAGCTCTATGATTTTAGTGGCTGAAGAATACACATGTAATAAACTACTAAAATTAAATGGGTGTGCCTGCTCTTCATGGTTCCTTGGGTGAACAACTCTGCTTCAAACCTCTTAACATGCATCAGGTTTCTCTTAAGTAGTGTTTTAGCTGTTAAATGTTAGGCACACTCTAAAAATGGTGCCTTACAAATCAAAGTCAAATCAAAGTTTATTTATATAGCACATATTAAAACAACAGTGTTGACCATAGTGCTTCACAGTCAGTCAAAACACAAGACAATTAAAACAAACAATAAAATAGGACAACAAACAATAGGTAACAACACAATAAGCTAAAATCAGCCAACTAGTTAGAATCAAAGGCCAAAGTAAACAGATAAGTTTTAAGACGAGATCTAAAAGACCGGATAGACTCGGCCATACGAATATGTACAGGGAGGTTATTCCAGAGTCTAGGTGCCACGATCGCAAAGGCCCGGTCTCCTCTCTTACAAATCCAGTTTAACTGTTTGTATCGTTTCTCTAGTTGTTATCTAATGTTACAGATGCACTTTAGAAAGACAAACAGTGAGAATATTACATTTCAAAGTTTTTCCTGCAACGATGCTTTCCATTTCTAGGGCAGCGCAGGCTTTGGCAATAAAGGTGTAAAGGGTGAGCCAGGCCCACCTGGACCCCCGGGGCCCCCTGGTCCTCCAGGACCTGCACCCGAGCATACAGTTGGCAGTGACGGCTCAGTTTCGAGAGTTCCCGGACCCAGAGGACCACCTGGAGCACCAGGCCCCCAGGGCCCTCCAGGAGCTGATGGAGAGCCAGTTAGTCAACTGAAAATTATTTGCTTACTAGAAAACACCAAACACAAATGTGCTGTTACTGTTCAACCAACGTTACTGTATCTGTCATGGTTTGCATGTTTACATGTATGATTCAATGATTGCTTTTACATAGTGCTGAGAAAGTGCAACGCACATAAACTGATAAAATACAAGAAAACTAAGGAAACTAATTAATCTGACAACACATCAATTTGCTTGAATGTCAGTAGTTCCTGTTATGAGATACTTCTACATCCTACTCACACAGCGCTGAATTTAAAATCTGTGGTCAAGCTGATTTATTTATATACTAGCCTGACTTCTAACTCATGTCATTCTTTATTCATCTTGCAGGGCGATCCTGGTGAGGATGGAAAAACTGTAAGTTGTTTTTAATAATGTATGACTTTAAATACAGAAAAGGCATGTCACGACATCTCAAGTGCCCTAACATGATGATTTTCTCAATACAGGGTGCTCAAGGACCTCCAGGCTTCCCTGGAACCCCAGGAGACTCTGGAGCCAAAGGAGAGAAGGTTAGATACACTGACAGAGTAACAGGAAAGGAAAAAAAACAGAAGCTGTAAAAAGAATCATTTAAAGTGCATCTGTGCTCAGCAGACCTACCTTGTCTTAACAAATGTTGTACTTACAGGGAGACCGTGGAGAAGGCCATCCAGGCCCGAGGGGGCCTCCGGGTCCTCCAGGACCCCCAGGACCAGGATTCAGATCTGTGAGCTTCAGCTGATTTTAGTGCTTAATGATGTTTGTATTTAAAAGATTATCCTAATTTCAAATATATTTCAGACCTTTGAGGATATGGAGGCCTCAGGATTCCCTGATCTGGAATCTATTCGGGTGAGAAAAAACTTTACTTCTCTAATTATCCCTGTTTTTGTCTATATATGTTTATATTCAGGTGAAAGTCAAAATGTAATCGATTTGAATGTTTTTGTTTTGTTTTTTTAAATGCAGGGTCTACCTGGGCTACCAGGTCCCCCAGGCCCCCCCGGACCTCCTGGTCTTCCAGGCCCCTCTACAGCTGAAACAGCATCGAGTTCTGCAGCATTCGGACCACCAGGAAAAGATGGGGCACCTGGTAAACCTGTAAGTGTCAGGCTCCCAACATGACTAACTAATACATATATCAACACTCAAACTCTCTGAAGTAACTTCTCAGTCTAACCAAATATCAATAATCAGCTAATAATGTCTATCTGATCCTAATCTTTTGGCCTCTAGGGCTTGCCTGGCATACCGGGTACTGATGGCAAACCAGGAGCTCCTGGTCCCAACGGGGAGAAGGTAAAGACTATGAAGATAATAGTTTCTTCTCTTAGAACTAAATAAACCTGATATTTAATATTCTGAACTAAAATGACATTTCATATAATGTGTAATAAACGCTAGAAGTGTGCAGTAGCTGCTGGTGTCAAGAGCAAAAGTTAAAATCCAGAGAGAACGGCAATAAAAAAAGCTGTCAAGCTATGCTAACTAGCTTTGACTTTCCTAGTGTAGGATGGAAAGGAGTGTGTGGATCTCTGGGTTTTCTAGCTTCCCCTCTGGACTGGATAACTGGTAGTCCTAAATTTGCCATAGATGTAAATGCAAGTGTGAACACTGGAAGCCTCTACAGGAAGTCTCAATGAAATTTCAGTGATTTGGTGGTGTGACAGGTAAGCTAAGTGTTGGCAATCGAAAGTACTTGGGTACTGGATTAAACGAATCTAAATTTTAAAAAAGATTCATCTGAGCTGAGTACCGCTGGGAGCAAAGGATACTGCCCTGTGACACATGACGCAAACGCTACTCATTTCAACCAGAAATATTAGGGGTGGGAAATACAGTAGGAAGAGTTTTCTATGCGACTATATCCTTAAATGTCCACTGGCTACCAACTATAAGCTACTAAGGGAATGCTGATGAGTAAATTGCTCACTCTTTGGACAGGCAGCAGACACAATATGTCCACAGCTGCTTTTAGATTTTTTGAAAGTAAGAAAATTGTTCATAGTTCTTATTTCAAGTTTCTATTCAACTTTAAATGGTGTTGATAAGTGTTGTCACTGTTTCCTAAAATAGGGTGATGCTGGCGAGCTGGGTCTTCCAGGAGCAATTGGAGAAAAGGTGTGAATTCATGACCTATTTTTTTCTCTCTTCTTTCCTTTTTAAAGATTTTATCTCAAAGTTAGTGTCATTTTTCTCTACTATGGCCAAATGTAAAGTGCTCTTGATGTAACTTGCTTTGGTAGTTAAGAATTGTTTAGACAATCCTGAGAAGAAGGTAAATAAATTTCAAAGTTTATGGCACGCTTTTGGGATACTCCAACTATGTACAGGCACCCACAGGATAACCAGTGTGTCATGTAATACTTCTAAAACTTTTCCTATCCCTTTCTCTTCCTCAGCCAAGTTCCTACTTTTCTTTTCTCACCAATCTGCTGCCTCACTATTTATCCTCCTCCTCCTCCTCTCCTAAGCTTTCCCATCTGCAGGTAACTGGGCTCCAGCGTGTCAGCCATCAAAGGGGATTTGTGTCTTCTAACAATATGCAAATGTCTGTCAAATACTGTCAGTTGCAGACTTGACTTTAAGTCTAATCTGAGAACTGGATGTGTTTTATTTCACATATTCTGACGTCTAAATTTAGTCCCAGGACAGTGAGCATGGGTTTTGTGCAAAACAGTGTGTGCTTTGAAAACTCCTTCCAAGTACTCTGATGGCTGCATGTTTAGTATTGGATGATACATCCCAATTAATTAAAAACACATTGAATTGAATAAATAAAGATACAATTTTATTTATACAGTGCCAAATCACAAAAACAGTCAAGGCCCTTGTGAGGCGACTGTTGTTTATTATGCACTTTACTAAGTATTAAATCTCTTATTTGCTTTGATTAATTTATTTAATTTTTGCCCTACAGGGTGCTCAAGGCGAACGTGGTTTACCAGGAACTCAAGGAGAGCCAGGATTAGCTGGTCTGCCTGGACCCAGGGGACCAGTTGGGCCTCCTGGACCTCCCGGGCCTCCTGGACCAAGTTATCGAGTTGGATTTGTAAGTTATCAAATTTAATTACATTTTACTTGTATAGCACCAAATCCCAACAACAGTTACCTCAAGGTGCTTTACATTTTAAGATAAAGACAGTACAATAATACAGAGGAAACCCCAGTAATCAGACAACCTGCTATGAGCAAGCAGTTGGCGACAGTGGAAGGGAAAACTCCTTTTTAACAGGAAGAAACCTCCGGTGGATATGGGTTTAGGGAGGGGCGACCTCCACACTGAGGCATGACCTGATCTTTGAAGAGCTAGAGGAGGTGGGCAAGCAGAAGGAGGTCTGGTTTCTCTGCTTAGACTTCTGCCCCTATCATTCCAACCCGGATAAGCAGCAGGATGGATGAATGGTTGGGTGAAAGTAGATATATTTAGCTACGTACATATAGTGATTGGCTTATAAGGTAAAATATTTACTGGAAATGTTTTGATCAGTCTCCAGAGTTTTCCCCTCCCCAGCTCCAAAACGTTGTCAGATGACTGCAAAATGTGACAGACTTGTGACATGCTAGCTTTACTATGTTTCTTTTGCAAAAAACATTTAATCTCCAAAATGCAATTTAAAACATTTTATTTGAAGGATGACATGGAGGGCTCTGCTGGTGGTTTCAATGGACGTCCTGGCATCGGAGGACCAGATGGAATACAGGTACACGTGTTCTTACCGACTTCAGAAGATAATTTTATGTAAGGCTTAAATTCAGAGTAAAAATTTGAATAAGCAATAGTACTTGCTTAAACCTTTATAATACATGGAAATGTTCATTCACTGAACTGAACACGTGTATACACCCTTATATAGGTTGTGCTATTCTATAGCATGGTACTCGATGGGCTGGATTCCATAAAAGAGACAAGCAGGAAGCATTTTAAAGCAAAATCCAGGCAACTATGAAGGAACAATGACAGGGAAGTTTAGATTTAGTGAAAACAAAATATATTACCATAGAAACTGTAAATATATCAAAGTAAGTTAAAATAACATTATGTTGCAGCCCTTTTTTCATTCATAAATCAAAATAAATTCCAAATATTGACTGACTAAATCATTTTAACGGTAATAAGACTTAGATTAAAAACAAACACAAATATATGCAATGTAAATATATATTTAAAAAACTGCTATAAGGCTATAAAACAAACAAATTTACATATTCTTGTATATGGAGCCTGAAAAGCCCTTAAAATGGGGTAAACTTTCTATTGGATCACTGTGTAGTCATGGCAACATCCAATATACTGTTGACCACTACTGTCCTACAGTGAGTTTATGATAAGGTACTTTAATTTTTTTTAGAAATAACAAGTATGGCTCGTGAATGACTGACCTACCACCACTTGTGTTAGTTTTAAGTGACCAAGTCATATGATCCAATATGGTATCACCAAATTTATAGAAATCCAACACTAACAATACCTATTGAACTATATATAATGCAAGGGTTTTATCAATTTACCCCAGTTAGTTCTGATATTATAACCATAAATTTTGGCGTAGGTAAGGGTGAAAAACTCAACTTTCCAAATTCTGACATGGTTCTGGGCCATTGGTGATAGGTCAGATACACTAATGTCACTAGCTGTCCCATAACCCGATCTTTCCTGATTGGCTAGAAGAAACCCAACCTTACAGTGAATTATGGGATGGCCAGTTTTGATGTCCATTTAAATGATCAAATATGGTTCCATCAAGGGTCAACAGTCTATAAGCCATCTGATTAAAAGGTTTCTTTAAAACCAACATGATCTGTAGCTTGCAGATTTCTGTGAGAATGTTTTTAGAAGTGTTCAAACAATTTTTACGAGGAAACGGCAAATACATGATGAAGGATGAAGAAGCTATACATGAACTACCAAATAACCCAAACAAATATGTGCTTTCAGGGTCCTCCTGGATTACCTGGACTTCCAGTAAGTAAATTATAATTTATGTTGAGTTGGAGAGCTTGAAGTATGATCACAAAAAAACAACATGTGCTTTAAGTCCATATAAATAGTTTACTCTTGTAATTAGTTGTTAGAGACCAACATCCATCCAACCAACAGTCGACACTGATTATCATCGCCCTTTGCATTAAGTTTTGCCCTCCTTCTTGCGAAACATCAAATCTAGCTTGATGTGTTCCACATGAAGTCACGGAAGCAAGATTTAGAAGTTCAAGTTCCTGCTCTGTTTCCTGTTTGCTGCCAGTTTCTTCTTCTTCGTTTATAATTTTGTTTGCCACCAGCTCAAATTGAGTGTTCTTCTGCAGGGTAACCCCGGCTTGCCCGGCAGACCAGGTGAGAAGGGTGATGAAGGTCCTGCTGGAAGAGATGGGCAACCAGGCCTGGATGGCTTCCCTGGACCTCCGGTAAAAAAACAACAACAAAAACGACTTAATAAATAAAGATTACATTAAATCTCTGAATTAGACAGATTAGTTGAAGAATATTTACATATGATATAATTTCTCCAAGTTTTTATCTTCTTTATCTTTGGAATAGACTTTTTCATGCTGGCATTCATGGACAACTTGTATATTAAAACTGATATATGAAAAAAACCAACTTTTGTTGTTTGAAAGTTTCATATAATGAGCTTAGTCTGCAGACCGGTCATTTGAAATACAGGTTTCTCTGTTGCTAATGTATCTCACTCTTTGAATTTTACAGGGGTCAAAGGGTGACAGAGGAGACAACGGAGAGAGGGTGAATATCATTTTTAATTATGATTGCACGTGTTTTACTACAAAGCACTCATTACTAAGATATAACACAAATGATATCTCCTACCACAGTAGCCTTCCTTAATCTTCTGTCATATTAATTATGTGATAAGCTTTCACTACCTGATGCTAATAATTTTTTTTTCCCCCTCTCTTTCTGGTTTTAGGGTGAACCAGGTCGAGATGGAACTGGACTACCCGGTCCACCAGGTCCACCTGGACCACCAGGACAAATCGTCTACCAGACATCAGGCAATGTAAGCAACAAGCGATGAGCACTGCTGTTTGAGTTTGTATGAAGCTAAAATCCAAACCTGATGGTAATGTCTGTCTTTTCCACAGTTTGATGAAGTCGTTGGCAGAGCTGGCCCTCAGGTATGTTTGAACTCTGAAGGTGTTCTTGGACTAAAGACAAAGAGGTGTTTCACTTCATGTTACTTGCACAGATTCAAGCATGCTTGTGGTCCATGTCACAACCCAGAAATGTTACAACTGGTATTAACACTAACATTATTTTTAACAATTTACCTGGACATCCTACAATTTTGCTTCCTAATGTTGAGTCATGCAGCTTTGGTTACCCTCAAAGGGTACCAGTAAGTGATACCTTCATTTCTAATCATCAGGCGAATCCACAGTCTGTGGCAGAATCTCAGCCGATGGCCTTTGAAAAGAGAAAAAAACAAAACAATTTCAATCAACTAGTGCTTCTTCACCTTTATGCATACTGCAGAGCATGAAATATGCATAGGCTCTGTAATCACACAGTGGAAAAACCTGGACTAACACAATATTGCACAATAATACCAATATCAACATGTTACAAAATAGCCCTAACACTGGTATCACGGTGAGCATGGACCTGTAGATCCATACCAGCCTCGATATTTGCTGATACTGGCAAATAAGGGCCAACGCCCATTTTGAAGTTGATAGTGGCAACAGATCCCACTGGAAAAGTAAGTGGTACTCAAAGGAAAAATCCAGGGGAACATTTTACAACTTCTTCTGCCATATTTTTAAATGTTTGCATTTGTGACTATAAGGAGTAGTTGCCTTATAAAGTGGGCTGTCAACTGAAACATGACAAACAGCTTCTACTAAGATTTATACCACACAGCAGGGCATACAATTATGGTATTCAAAAGAAACCTCACTGCTCATTACAAATTTACAGTGTTGTAACAACTGTGGAAAAGTGACAGCCAACAAACAAACACTGGTTTTCATTCACCTACACCAAGCAAAAGCAGCACTTAACTTCACAACCTGCATTTTTAGCCTTAATTCGTGTTAGCCATAAACTGTGTGTGGATTTGCTTGTAGTTACTGATAAACAAATGTTTGGCTGGTATTAAGGAAAACGAATAAAACTGATCTAATCAAGTTAAACAGAGGTGTGGTTTTGTTTTCCTCTACAGGGTGGGCCTGGTTTACCTGGTCGAGCTGGATTTCCTGTGAGTCTGCCTCTGTTACATAATTGTGTTTTCTTGTATAACCATATGCACAATATTAAAACTTTAATATGTAATTACGTGAATGTGAGAATCAGATGATATCATTTTGTGGAATTCTTTTGAAACAATACTGTAATGCTGTATTAGTCAGGGATTACTTTGAGATAAACGCATGTTTAGAGCGCTAGCTTGTATGTAAATCAGGAGAATGGGGTGTGTAGGTAGGTGACCTACTGATACCTGTATTTATAAATTTAGCCATATTCATTCCTATAATTTAGCAATCAACAAATTATTCTTTATACTAATGTCATAGTCATTAATTATCAATGAGAAGGCCCATTATATTGGCTTCTTTGCTTCATGGCAACAAAACGTTGGGTGCTGTCAAATCTAACTGATCTAATGGGATGTTTTCATGTATATTATTGTATTTTTTAATATATTGCAGGGTCCCATGGGGCCAAAAGGTGACCGAGGAGATCCTGGTCCTCCAGGCTATGGTGAGAAGGTAAAGTCTACATTATATGTTAGACTTTTCATTTGGCTGCTCTGATCATTTCTGTTATTGAGTATTTGTTGTCTTGTTGCTCCGTGTTCAGGGTGAAAAAGGTGAGCCAGGCTTGGTTATTGGCCCTGATGGAAATTTTCTGAATTTGGCACAGCCAAAGGTGAGTCTCAGTGAATTTGACTATCTGCATTTATATCTATCATGTGTTGATGTACTCTTGGTCTTTGGTGTGTTTTGTGATGATCATTTTGTTCTTGAAACTAATCATCCCCCAAACCATGCATGCAGGGAGACAGAGGACTTCCAGGACCTGTTGGGCCCCCTGTAAGGTTTTCCATTTCTAAGACTTTTTTTGGTTAATGTACTGAAACTATTTAAATTGCCTTATTCAATCACCAGTCAATTCACAGCGTGTTTAATTATATAATTTATATGTGCAGGGACCATATGGGCCTCCTGGACTGAAAGGTGAAATTGGAATGCCTGGAAGACCTGTAAGTGCTTCTTTCGTACTACTTTACTAAAGACTGACCATAGTGAAGTGTATTCTATACCATTTTTTTCTTTTTACCTTAGAAACAAAAAGATAAAAACCATACTATTTTCCAAGTTCAACAAAAGACAAATAAATCAATAACTTTCTCCCTTCAGGGTCGTCCTGGGATAAATGGATATAAGGGTGAGAAAGGAGAGCCAGGGGTTGGATCTGGCCTTGGCTACCCTGTAAGTATTAATACTATTATCAATACCTTAGCTTGGGAGGCTTAGCAGAAAAGATGGTTTAATGACATTAGCTTACTTTACATCCCTCAAGCCTGTCTTTTACAGGCACTGTGTGACTTCCCTGTTCCCATGTTAAAGGTCACTTTAAAGACAACTGGCCATCACACAGAACTCTTCACACTGAGTGTAAATACAGAGTCACTTTCAACTTAAAAGGTTAATTTTAGCACATTATAAATGTTTTTTTTTAACCCCAACAAATCTTTAAGTCTTTTTTCCCCTTTTCTGTTTTTTGGTTTTAGCTTTTATAACTAAACATATACTGAGCATCATTAATTTGTTAGCTCTGTTTTTCAATTTTTTAATGAAACTTAATTCAACTATGACACCTTTGCTTAGGTTTTAAATACTGCATTCAAGTGAAATTTCATCTAGCTAAGCATTACTAAAGCAACTTGTTCTTCATTAAACAAGAACAACCCACTCTGCTCTTCTTTTGTTTTTAAATGCCAAATATGTTGCCAAACACATTTCTCAAAGAGTGGCCACACAAAATCCCAGCCAAAGCTTTACAGCCTTCTATTAAACTCACAAAATTATTGAGTCCTCCAAAAATATTGAATATCTTTGTTTTCATTAGGGAGTGCCTGGCCCTCCAGGACCACCTGGGCCACCAGGACCCCCTGGCCCAGCCAGTCCTTTAGACCGTTTCAATGTGAGTACACAGGATTCCAAAAACTCTGGTTTTAAATTGACATTTATATGTGCCAGTTAAAGTTCATGTCTCATCTTCCCTACCGATTATTTTCCTCTGTTGTTGTTGATTGTTTCCCTTCTGTTAACAGCGGTATGATGAAAGGAATTATCCAGGTATGTCATCTTCACGTGTTTTATTGTTTTAGTGTGTAAAAAAAATACATTACAAAAATATATGGTCGGATAAAATTCCTCAAAGAGAAGGATCACGGTAGAGAGTTTCAGTAAATATGAGAGGGGAAAGGAGGAAGGATTTTTAAAGGGTTCAAAGTGTCTGCAGAGATAAACAGTACAATCTATGAATTTCATTTCAGTTCTGCTCCTTCAGCCTGCAAAGGATATACACTCCACTGTCAGGAGATTAAGCTTTCAAGTCTAGATTTGAATAAAAAAATGAATGAAGAAATCACTGGCAGTAGAGCACATGGTTTTCGAGGGTTCAATGTTAATTAAACCTGCAGAGAGTTATGAGTAATTTTGTAATGTGAAAAACTTTGTATTTTGTGTTGTAGCAATTAAAGGAGAAAAAGGAGAGCGTGGTGAGCCTGGACTTCCAGGGATCCCAGGTAAATTCTAATTTTTGGATTAAAAATACATAAAATTTCATTCCTTTATTATTGTATAGGATCGGGCAATCTTTTCTGTTGATGTTTCTCATGTAAAGTCGTACACATACTGTTTAAAGGGTTATGTGCTATACTGTGAGGGAAGTGTGTAATCTGTGACTGGTTGGGAATAGTTCCCAGAAGTTTCTGGCTCTCAATAAGTGAAATCACATACAAAGAAGGCACTACACCAAAAACCTCCTGGTGATTGCTTTGGTTGCTAGCAGATTGGAGCTGTTGTCTGTAAATATTTGTTTACTACTAACCCAGCAATAGCAAAAGCTGAATAAGTGCAACACAAACCAGAAATGAACAAGGTTTGCTTTCAAAGTAGAAGTTGTGCTCAGTGCTGCAACAACATGGCTCATAGGATTATAAATTTTACTTTAGAGGCAAACAGTCTGAGCCCCCCCTGAACCTGGTCCTGCTGGAGTTTTCTTCCACTGTCACTAAGTGCTTACTCATAGGGAATCTACTGATTTTTGTGGTTTTCTCTGTGTTATTGTAGGGCCAACAATACAATAGGGTTTACAATATAAAAAGCCTTAAGGGTAATTTTGGTGTTGTGATTTGGCGTTATATAAATAAAATTGAATGGAACTGAATTTAAAAAGTCTCCATTTCTGGTTTGTGTCACAATTTCACAACAGTTCGGACAGTAGCTGACCAGTGTTTGTAGACGAGTCCGTCACTTCTATTCATACTACCACTGCAAAATTTGCTAGCAACCAGAGCAATCACAAGGTTTCTGCCAAGCACTTGGGGATTATGCTTTGCATGACCAGTCTGGGTGGCCAGCATGGATGCTCAAGTTTGTAAATGCAATAACTCAAATAGGAAGTCACCTAGGATTTTCACATCGATACCATAAGTGCACCTAATAAAATTGAATTTCAGTTTTATAAAAAGATTGTGAATGCAATAACTTGAGAACAAGTTGATTGCTATCATGTATCTAATAGAAGGCTGAGGGGTAGTGTGAGCAGTTACCAGTACTTTTTTGCATGTATATGAATAAGTGTGAGCATTAGTGATTACATGCCATCATGGGTGATGTCATCTAATCTGAATCTTTAATCTGGATTAGAGTTGTTCCTGGTGACTAATTTCTTAGTCGACTAAGAAACACTCAGATTTAAGTTAAATTTGAGAACCGTTTAATGGAAAATGTCAAAAACTAACAAAGGCATTTTAAACCATTTATTGCGTCCTCTACTCTGAATACTTCCCAATTAACTTAACTCCTCACCCTGTCGCGGGTCCCTACCTTTTGGAGAAAGCTAATTTCTGCCAATTGAACCTGCGATAATAGTTTTAACAAAATCTCTGCTAACAGATTTATGGCTTTTCTCAACAACAATCTGATGGCAGATGGCTGTATAACATTAATATCCAGCATGCTACACAACTGTTTCACTAAAGCATCTCCTTTTTTTTTTTTTCAGGAGCATCCCCTAATGTTGATATCTACACATTCAGGGTAAGCTAGATCATTGTTACTCCAGTCATTGTTTTAGTTTGTTAGTGGATGAAGAAGAAATAAATTTGAACTTTTTCTGACAGAATGAACTGAAGGGAGAGCGTGGAGAACCAGGTGTCAAGGGAGAAAAAGGAGAGCCCGGTGGTGGATATTATGACCCACGATTTGGAGGAGTACAAGGACCTCCAGGACCACCTGGCCTCCCAGTGAGTTCTGAGACCTTATTTGTTAATACAACCGAAAAACATTTGGCCCCAATCTAGATGTGATATTCCAGAAATTTCTGATTTTCTTTTCTGCATTAGGGTCCAAAGGGAGATTCTATAATTGGGCCACCTGGACCATCTGGACCAACAGGGCCACCAGGAATTGGTTATGATGGTCGTCCAGGTCCTCCAGGACCACCTGGACCTCCTGGACCCCCGGGGTCCCTTTCAGGATCATATCGTCCCAATTATCGTAAGTGCCTTTTTCCACTGAAAAAAAGACACTTCTTTATTGGGAAAAAAAAACCAATACAGGTTTACAGGTAGCCACATCTTAATCTTACTGAATGCACTTTACTGGTTGAATTTTGGAGATAAATTGCACTTCTGTTTCTATTTTTTTATATTTAAGCTGTCAGTATCCCTGGTCCTGCTGGTCCTCCTGGCCCACCTGGAGCTCCTGGACTATCCTCTGGAGTGAGTGCTATCACTGAAATTTATTCATGGCTCCATCACAAGATTCTGAATTCACAAAACTAATTCATCTGTAGAATGGCAGATTTTGATTTATTGTTTGTATCCACCCATCGATTCATTCATCCATCCATCTTTTTCCGCTTATCCAAGGGCTGAGTCGTGGGGGAAGCAGAGAAGCCCAGACCTCCCTCTCCCTAGCCACCTCCTCCAGCTTGTCTGGGGGAACACTGAGGCCAGGCCAACCATGAGATATAATCTCTCCAGCATGTCCTGGGTCTGCCTACCTCCTGGTGGGACATACCCGGAACACCTCACTCAGGAGGTGTTCAGGAGACTTTTATCCTTGTTAGATGCCTGAACCAGCTCGACTGGCTCCTTTAGATGTGAAGGAGTAGTGGGTCTACTCTGAGCCCCCTCCCACATCCTCCACTTCAGCCGCAGCACCAATCCATCTTACACTCCCCTCTTCATTCGTGAAAAAGAAAAGGATCCCGAGATACTTAAACTCCCCCACTTGGGGGGGGGTATAATTCATCCCTGAGCAGGAGTGGGTGCTTAACGCTCTTCCAGCTGAGGATAGGGATGGGTATTGATAAGATTTTCACGATTCCGATTCCATTTTCGATTCTGTTTAACGATTCGATTCTGTTATCGATTCTTATTTTTAAAAAAGGAGAACACTAAGGTCGATTAGCTTAGAACTTTGTTTTATATCTTCTCTTTGAACAAGATAGAGATTTAGGAGTAACATGGCCTTACAAACCCAACAGTGAGATCTTAAGAGATCCACAGCCTACGGCTCTTCAATGGGGTGTCACAGGGTCCCCAGGAAAAAAATTGTAAATGTAACATAATAAAATAAATATTCTTCTGTAGCAATAACAAAGTATAACATAAAGTATTCTGTAGCAATTACACAAGAATATCCAGTAATGTCCCTGCCTACAATTAAACACATTCACTTACCGAAAATCGGGGGCATCTGCTGTGGCAAATGGGTGCAAGCCTTTGACCACAAACTTAGTCACTGCTCGGTGACATTCGTCTATCCTGGCCTGAAAGGAGACGCTACCGGTGGACTGCAGCGAGAACTGCCAGCATCTGAGCCAGCCAGACTCTATCTGTATCTCTCATCATGGTCACCTAAATGCACAGTAATAGCAGGTTTTGTAATAAAGCAGATCGCGCTAACATAATATGCACTGTTAGTTGATTATTTACCTGCCGTATTAACAGGAGAGGACGTGCAAACGTTACCGCTGCTGCTGGGTTGAGATTCACGAGTCCGGAGCGGAATTAAAAACACGACATTCATTTAAGGTTATCGCGTGTTTTGTGAGCAAATGCTTTTGCATATTCGTAGTGTTTCCTCCTTTAAATGAAATATCTACTTTGCAAGTATTGCAAGTTGCCCTGTTGTCATTCGTTCTCGTAAAGTATAACCAAACTTTTGAGCGTTTGAGCCGCTTAGGCGCCCTGTTTCCTGCCAGGTAAATGACGCTCCGCAACGTGGTGACGTCATTCGGGGCAACTGGAATCGATAAGGGAATCGTTTGCAAAAATGGCAAACAATTCCAATTAATTGAAACAGTGGGAACCGGTTCTCAACAAGAACCGGGTTTCGATACTGCGATACTGCGAGCTGGTGGCTACCACCTGATGAAGCAGAACCAAATCATCTGCAAAAAGCAGAGATGAGATTCTGAGATGGCCCAGATAGACGCCTTCCGCCACTTTGGTAGGCCTAGAAATTCTGTTCATAAAAATTATAACCAGAATCAGTGACAAAGGGCAGCCCTGGCAGAGTCCATCACCCAACGGGAACAAGTCAGACTTATTGCTGGGATGAATACCACATTGTTTCTCCTGTATCTGAGGTTCACTAATGGATGGACTCTCCTTTCCCGCACCCTGGCATAGACTTTCCCGAGAAGGCTGAGGAGTGTGATCCCCCATAACTGGAGAACACCCTCCGGTCCCCTTTCTTAAAGATGGGAAACACCACCCCAGCCTGCCAATCCAAAGGTACCGCCCCTGATCTCCACACAACATTGTAGAGGTGTGTCAACCAAGACAGCCCTGCCACATCTAGAATCTCATCCACCTCCAGGACCCTGCCACTAAGGAGTTGTTTAACTCCCTCAGTGACTTCACCCCTGGTGATGGGCGAGTCGTCTCCCTCGTCCCCAGACTCTGCTCCTCTACAGAAGACGTGTCAGTGGGATTAAGGAGGTCTTTGAAGAATTCCTTCCACCGCCCAGGAATATCTTCAGTTGAAATCAGCAGCACTGTACCTGCACTATATACAGTGCAGTTAGAGCACTGCTTTCCCCTTCTGAGTTGTCTGATGGTTTAGCAGAATCTCGGAGCCAGTCCTAAAGTTTTTTTTCCATGGCCTCTCTGAACTCCTCCCACACCCCAGTTTTTGCTTCAGCCACTGCCCAAGCCGCGTTCCGCTTCGCCTGTCGTTACCTATTGGCTGCCTCCGAAGTCCCACAGGCTAACTAACCCAGATAGGCTTAGTCAGGCCTTCAGCCTGATGGTTAACTTGACTTCCGGTGTCCACCATCTGGTTCAGGGGTTACCACCAACACAACAGCCACCAACCACTTCGGCCACAGCTCAGTGCAGCAGCTTCAGCAATGGAGGTGCTGAACATGGTCCATTCAGAATCAATGTCCTGAGTGTCCCTCGGAATGCTGTCAAAGCTCTGCCTAAGTCGTCTGCTGACGTGAGCCCAACTATATCTAGCCAGTACCTCTCAACCTCAAGCACTAGCACTTGCTAGTTTTAGTAGAGATCAGTCTGCCACGGTCTCTGGCCCTGGCTGCCCGCCAGCACGCACTGTACTGTTTGTAATTTTTCTTAAATATATCTGCCTGATGTTTGGTGGTCTTTGTGTGTGTGTGTGTGTGTGTGTGTGTGTGTGTGCAGGTGACTGTTTTGAGATCATATGACACAATGATTGCTACGGCCAGACGTCAGGAAGAGGGCAGCCTCATCTACATCATAGACAGAGCAGATCTTTATTTGAGAGTACGCGATGGAGTGCGGCAAGTCATGGTACAGTTATCTACTTTTCAGTGCAGTGCTTGGAATTTGATAAAATCAGACTTTAAAACCAGTTTACACCATTAATAATGTATCACTAGTTTATAACATACGAAAAAAGTTAATGTAAAGCGACACTAAATAGTTGATTCCTCTCCCCTCAGCTTGGAGAGTACAATCCTTTCTTCAGAGAGCTGGTAAGTTTCAGAGAACTATAAATAAAATATTGTAACGTTCATATGACTTAATTATTTCTTCCATTTTCACACAAAGGAGAATGAGGTGGCAGAAGTCCAACCTCCACCTGTGATTCTATACCCAGAGTCCCAGGACCAGTCCCAAAACAATGGAGCAGGCCATTACTCTGAGGGTTTCACCTTGATAAAACCCATTGAACCTCCAGCACCCACACCCGCAGACCCTCGATACTTTCCAAAGTATGAGCCCAGATTCCCAGACCAGACACACACGGGTCATACCGATGGAAGATTTGCCACCCAGCAGACAGAAAGCAGATTCCCTGTCACTCCTCAACGACAACCCGTCCCCCCTGTGCTGGAGCCTGCTGGCCGTTTCGACGTACATGGATCAGGAGTGAGTAAAGTGGACACTTAAAAGCTCAAAAATATAATAAATATAAATTTACCTTATATGGGGATGAAAACTAGAAAAACAAAACAATATTATGTAGAATGGGAATGTTGTGACATTATTATCTTATAAAGGATTCTAGCTGCCACTTCCATAGGCTGTGGAACCCAGACCAGGAGACATTACGTTACTTGGACACTGATATAAACCATTAATCATGTAAAGCCCTGACCTTTGTAAAACATCCTAAATTGTTCCACAGTTTAAGTAAAATGAAAATTTGTGTGATTTTCTTCTTGTGAATCTGTCTGTCTTTATCAGCTGCACCTCATCGCCTTGAACAGCCCTCACACCGGTAACATGCGAGGGATTCGTGGGGCAGACTTCCTGTGCTTCCAGCAGGCTCGCGCTGTCGGCCTGAAGGGAACATTTAGAGCCTTCCTGTCCTCTAAGCTTCAAGACCTCTACACCATCGTCCGCAGGTCGGACAGGGACAGCATCCCCATAGTAAACCTCAAGGTAAGACCCAACATTACAACAAGGACAGCTTCATGACTGACACCACCTTTCTGAAAAACTGAATAAAGTCAGTGTTAGTAAAAACATCACTAGTATTTGCAAAGAACAATTCATATACTAAATGTTAATTTTCTTTTTTCTTTCAGAACCAAGTGTTGTTTAGCAGTTGGGACTCTCTCTTTGGTGACAATGTCAGCACAATGAGGGAAAACGTACCGATCTACTCCTTTGATGGTAGAGACATCCTCAGGGATAGCGCTTGGTGAGTCTTTGTATCCAAAAAACGAAAATATATTTAACACCAAGATGCAGTTGTTAACCAGCCTTTGTTTCTTTTGCTGATTTGCAATCTTTTGTTCTTAATCACCTCCAGGCCTGAAAAAATGGTCTGGCACGGATCAAGCAAGAAAGGCCACCGGCAAACAGACCAGTACTGCGAAACGTGGCGGATTGGCGACCACGCTGTGACTGGTCTGGCATCATCACTACATAGCGGCCACCTCTTGCAGCAAACCCCTAGCAGCTGCTCCAGCTCCTACAT
Source organism: Oreochromis niloticus (assembly GCF_001858045.2). Lineage (NCBI taxonomy): Eukaryota > Metazoa > Chordata > Actinopteri > Cichliformes > Cichlidae > Oreochromis > Oreochromis niloticus. The sequence goes on from NC_031987.2 coordinate 5,382,252, forward strand.
CGTCCTTTGCATTGAGAACGCCTTCACATCACCCTCCAAAAAATAATTATGTCCATTCTTCTGCTTTTTAAATTTTTTTTAATTTTAATAATTCTGGGCCCTAGCTAAACATCCATTTTACATCCAAGCAGACATGTTTTGTTCTTAATACCCTGATAACACAGCTTGTGAACACGTGGCATCCAATGAACTGGCCCAGCGGCACTTCGCCCGGCAGGGAGACTTTGCATTGTCTGCTCCTCCCCTCCATACATGCCAAAGAGATGGGTCAAACAGAGGGGTGTTGGTCCCTTTTCTCGGGGGCATTGGCACATATTTTCTTCAAGGGGCAGAACAACAGCAGAGAAGCTAAAAGCCTTCTCAAATTTTAGCCCTTTTTAAAAATCTGTATATTACATGTTTTTAATTTGTGCTTTTTTATGTTATCAGTGTTTTACCTTTTGTTAAAAAAAAAAATGCTATATCCATTTTTTTTCCTCCATATCATAGGTATTGATGATTTTCACTTTTTTTTTTTCTTCCGAATTCTTGTTTGGAATTGTGGGTTGTGATGGGGTACAGCAAACTTTCAAGGACTATCTTAATTTGAAATAAGATAATAGATATTTATTTTTAAATGAAGTATAAAAAATGGAAAATTAAAAAATGCTAAATACCCTCATTTATAATCTATAAAATATGGAACATTTTAAAAAAATCTTCTGTAAAGAGCCTGTGCCTTATTACACACACGGAAAAGCTTTACACAATAAGCTCATATACTTCTTTTGTATTCGTTCTGCTGATAGCTGAGCATTAGAACAGTTTTTGCCCAGGTGCACTCAGATGCAGGTTTTTCACACTAAAGTTTAAACCGTCACAACACTCCTTTTATGAATAATCATGTACCCAGAGGGCAAGATTCTTTCTCACAGAAATTGAGCCTGATGATTCTAAAGTGATTATATCCCCCTTTTCGTCTTTCCACCTTATAAAATCCTATCTGCGATTAAGCTGGAAATGATTAGCTTGCTGCTAATCTTTGTTGGAGTGATTGCTGTCTCAGGAAGTGGAAAACCAGAATAATGAAAACTTTTTTTTTGGCCTTGTCTTAAATTGCAGAGAGTAACGGCATTAATGCTACCGCTGTCTGCAACAAACCTGTGGATATCCGTGTTTTTTGTTGTTTTGTTTTATTATAACTGTGCTGTACTGTTTCTCCCAGGCACTGAATTAAAGTCTTTTTTTTCAACCAGTAATGTGATGTATTGTACACAAATCTGTACACCGTGCTGGATTCTTCTCCGGAAGATAGAGCCATGACCTTGAGCCCTCAACATTAGTTTGTCCTGCTCAAAGGGATGCCTTGACATTAATACAAATCAGTTTATCCAGCAACAATTAGATACCCTTCTAACACTTTGATCATACGCCATCTATTAACAATTTGAAAATTTTAAGAGAAATATTTTATTCAACTAAAATATGACTCTAGAATTGGTAATTTTATACTCCTGTATCATAAGTAGAAAACATCCCTTTTCCCTGACCAGAAGTTAGGATCACAAGGGGGCTTAAGCCTATCCCAGCTGTCATAGGGTAAGAGGCATGCTACACTCTGGACAGGTCCATAATAGGGAAACACAAAATGTCCAGTGAGCAGCAGTTCTTCAAAAAAGAAAATGCATTGTTGATGTGTAGACTGTCAGTAACTCAAATAACCAACGTATGCAGAAGAGCATCTCTGGACACAGAACAGGTTAAACCTTGAAGCACAAGGGCTACATCAGTAGAAGACCACACAAAGTACCATTCCCAGCAGTTAAAAATAGGAAACTGAGGTATCAGCTTGCACACACTCACCCAATGGAACAACAGAAGACTGGAAAAATGTGGCCTGGCCTGATGAGTCTTAATTTCTGCTTCGACATTTGGATGGTAGGGTCAGAATTTGGAGTAACCATCACTGAAGAAAAACTAAATAAATTCTTCCTTAGTTAAACTGTTCAGGGTGCTGCTGGTGGTGTGATAGTATGGATGCTACTTTTGCTGCACATTTTGGGCCCTTAGTACCCTAACTGAGTATTATACCACAGCATACTTTAGTATTGTTGCTGACTATTTCCATCCCTTTACGGCCAGAGTGTCCCTAACTTCTGATGTCATGTCCCAAAACACCAATCATCTCAAACTGGTTTCTTGAACAGCTTCTTCTTTGTACTCAAATGGCCTCCATAGTCACTAGATCTCAATATGATAGAGTACCTTTGGGATGTGATGAAAAGGAAGATTCACATCAAGGATGTGTAGCTGACAAATCTGCTGGAACTGTGTGATGTTGTCATGTCAGTATGGACTAAAATCTGTGCCTTGAAAATTAAGGCAGTTCTGAAGGTAACAAGCTATACTTAACAAAGTGGCTAGTGTGGGTGTACTGCAATACTAAGACTAATACTAATACCACAGACTGCTCTTAACCAGCTCGAGCACTGGTACAAACTTGCTTCAGCATGACAAGCCTGACTTGTTTCCAAATGAAACTGCCAGTCAATCATGGAGACATTGGTTGTAGTTTTAGGAGAAAGGGAGATTTTAAAGGACTAAAGTAGGTCACCAGTCATTTGTGATGGCTTATGAAATTCTCTTAAAGCTCTTCCTCAAAGTTAGGCGGTGTTAAAGATAATATTTGATTAAGAAGATTATTCAAATTATTCAGAGTTGACCTAAATTGGTAGTTACTTTAAAATGAGAAGCTAAAGGTAAAATACCTACAAACCTAGATCACGTGGTATGGCAAAAGTAAAAGATTCGGCTACAAAGATGGACAGCATGTCTTCCCACTGGTGTGTACAGGTCATCTCTGGGACCGATAGGTTAGGGATTAATTCTCCTTTAAAGTGCCTTTGACAAAAGCACTGGCTTAGAACTAGAGCTCTCCTGCCTGGGACCACAAAGATTTCCAAAAGTAAGCTACTACATTTTATGCTGTCAAAGTCACGCACCAAATTTCAAGAAATAGTTATTTGCCAAAATCTTTCCTTACATGTCATGATAGAAACCTGCAGTGAAGATGGTGGGTTTGCCTCAAACATATTTAATGTGGTGTGCATATTTATGCACGAGATCCTGGAAATCCTACAACAACTTGTTTAATGAGCTTAACAGACTCAGATAACACCTCCGAACTCTTCAAAGCGCTATACCCAGGGCTGGACTGGTAACCTGGCATACTGGACATTGGGCCAATGCACTTTTGAGCTGATGGGTCAATTGAACGGCCACCACACACTAGCCGTGCAAGTGATGGCAACAGGCCATTTGCTCATTTTCATTATTGACACTGTGTTGCCCAATCAAATCTAACATGTTAGCTGCCGGGGCTGCTACTTCACCATCTACAGTAGTACCACCGACAATTAGTAACAAGCCCTTTATGGTCACTCACTCGCAGTCACAGGAGGCATCTGTTGCTAGCTCTGGCTGTGGAGAACTGCAGTCCCAACAGAGTGAGGAAGAGAGACAGAAATTCATGTTGTAAGAAAATAGATGGAGGAACATAATTAGGAAGGGAGAGACTCAACGATTCAGGTAAAATGAATGGTTACTTTGACCATGAGCCACATTCCAATAGCTTCTATTTGTCACATGCTGCAGTGCAGTACAACTAAGAACTAACCCAACAACATTACAGTAATCATATACATGCACGCATGCGCACACACACACGCATGCACGCGCGCACACACACACGGCCTGATAAGGATAATCAGAAGCTAGCTGGCCTTTCCTGGAAGTTACATGGAACACAATAGATAGATGGATGGATGACTTTTACACACTCCTCTATCATGACATGTCCCTACTCTTCCAAGTATAAAACAGTAACATTTGCCTAACATAAAGATGGTGCTAGATCAAAAGTCAGAATAACTCTGATATATGGTTGGTAATATGAAACAAATGTAATAATGAAATAAAATACCATCCTGCAAAGCTTTTTTTAAAGATAACAGGAAAACACAGGGGAATGTGTGTGTTAAGTAAAAGGGAATTTTCCAAATGACTGAAAGCATCATTTCAACGACCAAATCTGAAACAGAACATAACCAGCATATACAAACCACTGATTCAAGAAAGAAATGCTCACACAAATGTGTTTGATGGTCAGAACCCAATTTGAGATTTTTAAATTACAAAAACTTAAGTAGCAATCATACATGAAATGTGCCCTGAATATATAATAAACAAAGAGGTTGCTATAAAAGAAAAATGACAAAACTTATAGCCCTTAAAGAAGGGGTGGGGGAACTCCAGGCCTCAAGGGCCGGTGTCCTGCAGGTTTTAGATATCACCCTGGGTCTACACACCTGAATCAAATGATCAGTTCATTACCAGGTCTCTGGAGAACTTCAAGACATGTTAATTTAGTCATTTAAATCAGCTGTGTTGGATCAAGAACACATCTAAAACCTGCAAGACATCGACCCTTGAGGCCTGGAGTTCCCCCACCCCTGCCTTAAACCAACTACCGACAACTAAACTAACAATTAACTCAAAGACCTACACTTAATTAAAGAAAGAAGCTATGCATCATTTATTGAACTACTGCAGGCGTTGGGCTCAGTTCTCTGAGCTCATCACTATGTACTTTAGCAACACTTGGGTACCAGCTTCATTTTCAGACTGATAAATGTATTATAGTGAATCACTTCCTGTGGTGATTCACACTAAACAAGACAGTTTTTTGGACAGACAGACCAGTGTGCATTGCACAAACTTTGGGGTCAGTTTCTGTCAAGTTTAATATTTTTCTAAACTCTCACAGAAGTCGGGATTAAATAGTAGGAGCTGGAAGGCATCATCTGTCACAGCGTGTCACTGAAGAATCAAGGCCCAAACTTATCCATTCGCCCACCCTATAATAAGATGTTAGGGATATCCTAAAAATAATCAGTAAATGCAGCAACTTCCCACTCAATTCCATCAAATCTTAAGCATTGAAGCTTTAAGAGTGCTATAAGGCTTATATTAATTGACTGGGGGGGCTCAGTGTCACAGCAGTGTCCCCAGATGAAAGAAAAATAAACTAGCATCATAACTCCTGTCCACAATGTCCTTGACAGAGTAAATCTTGAGGAAAAAACCCCACATAACTCACAGAGTGGCGTATTATTGAAGTCTAAGTAAGGTTAGAGTGGGAGGGGGTGGTTAGGATGTAATAACCCACAGCTGCAATGTGCTATCGCACTAGCTGCCTGAGGACAGCTATATTTAGTGGGCACTAAGTAATAAGTAAGTACAGTGAAATGATCCAGCAACGGTAATGATACAACAAGGTGACAACCAGATATTGGGGGACTTAATTACATCGGCGGAGGAAGCGAAAAGCCGCAGTTGTCAGATCTCTGGGTGGTGTTTATTCATTGGCGGTGACTCACTGTCACTTTAACCCAAATCTAACAATATCTAAACAGCGCGGTGCCATAGCCACTTAGTTTCTTCCAGTGTGTTCTCAGAGAAGAGATGGCTTCGTTTGGTGTGGTAACAACCTCAGCGGCACACAAGAAATAAATATGTATAAAAAGACTATTGTACTTATAAACTATCAGTAAAGGTCTTTGACTTTTCTTTTATTAGTTTTAATGCATTCTAGATCAACATATTTAAAGGGTAATAAGGAGATGTGGCGTTACATTTGTGTTGCATCTCAGTACTTAAAGCTTTCTGTGCGGCTTTCGCATCTCACTGACATTTAGATAGATAATGAGTAACACTCTTCCTGTCTTTAAATCCCCTTGTGAATCTTCTGGCATTTAAGTCCTTTTTTTTTTTCATCCTGTCTTTAAATATTTGATGAGGATGATGTTATCTCCAGTTGATATTCCTGGCATTGTGGAGATGAAGGCTTTGACCACATCATCATACCTTTGCTGTCTTTTACACTGATCCAGGTATGTTGCTCTGATGACTTTTGTCACTAGGAAGTATAGTTCAGCATCAAAGTAAGGCCCATCAATCGATCAGTCTCAACGGCCTGGGTGTTTTTTAAGCAAAGCGGATTGATATGTCACATGGCCTTATACTGACTTTCTATTAGTGATTGCCTTTATTGAGTTGATGCAATTTAATTAATGCAATCTGTGCCCGTGCTCTTGCTTTAATGCATTTTTTATGTTTTCCTTTTTCTTTCCTCTAAATGAAAATGTTGCTTGGCAGCAGCGAGGGAAGAGAAGACTTTGGCTCGTGCCAAAACTCTCAGCCAAACTGTAGCAGCTCACGGATAATATAATTACTCTTTGTTAATGTCCGAAGAACCGTGAAGCTTTTCAGACTTCTCCTTTAAATAAACGATGGTGTAGCTACTATAGATAAAAATAAACATTTTGCTCGGTTTATCAAGCTTCCAATTTTGCACTTCCGTGATAGCATAATTTAGAATTCACCCAGGTCAGGTCTGCAGCGCCGTGTTCACTGCTACCACGCCAACCTTACACAGCTCACTGCTCATGGTCGTCAGTGCAGCTGGGTACATATTCGATGTGACATCTCTTTCCATCTTCTAATGAATTTTTTATGTCTCTTCCTCTCACGCTCTCTCTCTCTCTCTCACTCACTCTCACACACACACACACACACACACACTCAGAGACAGACGGGCTTCGTTTCAGGCCTATTCTGAAGAACTATGCCACTGTAAATGACAATGTTGCCTTTGTCCATAACCCTTCTGCTCTGTCACTGCTATAGATTTCAGTATGGTTCCAAACTGATTGTATTTGTTCAGAGACACTCATGCATACATGAGATCCTTTACAGGATGTGCTGTTAACAGGCACAGTCGTGGTCATGAAAGGAGTGGAAAAAAACCCAGTCAATGGGATAAATAACCAAAGTTATTTTTTCAGATACGCACTTATGCATTTACATCCAAGCCTAAAGGCCATTTCACAAGCAAAAGGCCAACATAGATGATTATCATTATTACTATTTTAAGAAAGTCCATCCCTTTTTGAATTCATTTCAGAGAAAGGCAAACTCTGGGGTTTCATTCACCAGTAAACTGAGCGTGTGATGTCATGTTTTTGCTGTGCACATATAAACAAACTATAATGCACTTGTGAGTGCATTGACAGCCCCCACTGATTTTCAGTGCTCCTGGAAACCTGCAGCCCCTAGACATGCATAGAGTCTGACCCTAGCAATGCCCTTATCTAGCATTTTCTCTAATTCTCCAAAGAGCTGTGGATCATTTTTTATAAAGTAAGTCACTGACTCGTGTCATCCAAATATAGTTCCATTAATCTTACAAAACAGTAATCGTACCAGGTTGACCCCAATGACAGTTCGGTGACCTATCCGAGTATAATTAAATGCTTTGCAGAAACACTATTAAAGGCATAGTGATAAATTTGTCAACTAATTACAGTTGAAAGGGTTATTCAGGTAACTGAGTCATTCAGATTTGCTGCTCTTCTTTACATGTCCTCCAAAACCCTCTGAAGGACATGCATAATCTAAAACCAAGTGAAAAGCTAACGAAATAACCACTGGGAAATTGTCTGTCCAAATCAGTTTCCCACAAACAGGTTTTTGTTTTTTTTAAATAAATGAAAGAATGACACAATCTCCAGTCAATCAATTAACTAGTGGCATCCATCTTCTCCTGCTTATTCAACTCAGGGTCGCCAGTCTATTCCAAGGATACCAGAGAGAGACATACAACAATTCACACTCATATTATCACCTATGGGAAATTCAATCAGCTGTAAACCTAACCTCACAGAAATGGTGTGGAGTCATGCTCTTATTTTTGAAAGTTCAGTCACTGCTGACCACCAGCTCCAACCCTACCCTCCTCAGGTTTCTCTACCATGTGACTAGATTATTTCTGTGGAGATCCTCCACACCATTTAGCTGTCTCTCCAGTGTGCTTCACGTCCTGTGGACATAATCCAACTCCAGTGAGCTGAACAAGGACCAGGTAACTAGTACCTAAGACGTTCAGCCTGACTGCAAAAATAAGAAGCAGCTGGTTCTCCCCTAACCATCCATGGCTCTCTGGCTAGGTTAGTATTGCAGTGATCCAAAATATCATGCAGCAGTCTCACCAGTCACTCACACCACAGTCAGACAGACTCTAAATCCACTGGGTTGGACTGAAGTTGGTAATAGTAGTACTTCTCCTTATCTGGAGATGCACTGCATAGGCAAGTATAACCAGAGTGTGCATACCTTCTGTTTGCCTGTATACTATGTGTACACCATGCCACTACAAGTAGAACACAAAGCACTGGGGAATACTGAATGTGTGGAAAAGGTCAACAAACATATAATAACTTTTTAAGACCATAAAATAGGATCAATGTGTCCAGGTCACGTTCTAAATCAATGAGAACTTCTTAAAGTGATGCACGTGTATTCCTCTAAGATCAGGAGCAATATGTTTGCATACCTTTTTTCTTGCAGAGCTGGATAGGATGCAAACACATTTTCCAGGATGTCATGTTACAGCCAAAGATCAGTGATTGCGAGCCATTTGAATAATGCTTCTTTATAGAGGTATTAATGAGTTAAAAATCTGACATTTAGTGTCTGCTCTTCTCTTTCCTTTAGTGTGTGGCATCATCATACTGAGAGCTAAAGAGCTCTGTAAGGCCTTCAGAAAAAAGGTTGAGAGTATCCAAGAGCTTGCCAAGGGATTTAAATAGATTTCCAAATTTATCTACAAGTGGTGTAAAACTCAGATTGGTCCATGATGACCCCCTTCCTCAGGAGAAAAAGAGACAAAATCAGCCTTGGAGCACGCCATTTGCTACAAATGCAAAAGTGTTGATCTCAAAATTCTAAAAAAGAAAAATACTTGATTTATCAAATCATGTGTTGAAAAATGAATGAAAGAACAGTGAGGTGAAGGTCATGATTAACCAAATAACACTTTTTTACATGACGCATTTTAACAATTGGAAAAACCACAAAGACAAGCCCAGGCATATAAGTGAGTTACATTCCAGAGGATCAAGACATAACTTTTATAGAAGAAATGCAACACAAAAAGGAACGACTAAAACAGAGGAGGAAAAGAAAATTCAGCCACGTAAGAATCGATTAAAAACAATGCTTCAGTAATTATTGAGCTATCCCTCACAGGAACCATCCCTGAAGGTGAAACTGAGCACCATGGTGGTTCTCCACAGGGGTGGATCGTTGCACAGGAAGCAGACTGGGGGCTGGTGATTGGTGAACAGCTTCAGTCATGCTCACAGAGCTGAGGAAAATTAAATAAAGGTACCAAAAACCCAAAGCATGAAAAGACTTGTGTGCACTAAAATGGCTTGTCTGAATCTTGTTGGCCTTTTCCAAACACGAACAAGTCGCTGGCACTTTCGTGAAAGATCAGTGCACTCACTGCGCTCACCAGCTGCCTAATCCTGGAGTACGGCAAGCTCAGGTGGTATTATTTCTAACAATCAGTGTGCCTTTAATAATCATGCTTTGTTCATTGTTCTTTCAGCGAACTTCCATCTTCCAAGCACGACAGCTTACAGGATGAAATTTTCCAATGGAAAAAAGGTGCAACCTTTCTTGACTTTTCTTCTCATGAGGAATTATTATCTCTTTGTAAAATTGCAAAAGGCACAAAACACATTGCAAACATCGGTATTAACACCACTAAGTCCCCATTTCCCACGGTTAGAAAGAAGAAAATGCAAAACTCACTTCACACCTGACAAAATATCAGCTTGAACTGAATTTGATCAAAATGTCATGTGTGTTTAAATTACAATTATTTAAAATAGCAGCAATAATGTAAAAGAATACTACACAATAGAAAAATGCAACTTGTTCTTTTCCATATCTGACTGCACTTTCTTTCATGGCACTTTGATCACAGAACCCATCAAACACTTAGCCGCTCTAACACTCAGAACATGGTGGGTAAACTGGCCAGAAGCACGTCTAATTTATCAACTTTATCTGGTCGCACCTGTTTTTGAACAATTATGCTAATTGGACTGAGAGTGTGTTTTGTAAATATATTTGTAATTCACCTTCTCCCAGAGGGGAATATGCATGCACAAGGTCAGGGTACCATCTAAAAATACATACACATTGCAACATATAAGATCACTGATTAATTCTACGCATGGAAACCTAGAGTAAACCGTGCCCCAGGCATTAATGTGCTTTGGAAAGGAGATACAAAGACAGCAACGGTTGGTAACTGTAAATAAGGCGTGAACCAAAGCCAGCCTTTCAGGAGAACAAGTGGAAATCAACTTCTGGTTTGCGGCTGCTTCTCTGCCTCGGGGACTGGGCAGCTTTGACCTATAAATAACAAAAATATGAAGACAATTTTTTTTCTACTAAAGGCTACTCTGATGTGGGTCTTTAAACAGTATGCAAATAATTTCCACCAGGAACAACACCAAAAGAAGAAAAGGGAGTATATGAGATAGACTGGAATCTTACTTAAAATGCGGCTGAAGGAATTTTACAGGAGGAGCAGTCAGATCTTCAGCAGTTTCACCAAATTTCTCCATATTAAAGAAAAGTTGAATCATACAGCTCAAGCACAACTTTCTTCCAGAAGGATTTTGCCTGAGATCTTGTGGTATGACCTAAAAAGAACCACTGAATCAAGACATCCCAAAAATACTGATGAAGAGAAACCTTTTTTTCTTTTCTTGAGGAATGGTCCAAATTACCATCTCATCGTTGTGCAAGTCTCATAAAGAGGTTCTCTGAGTTGAGTTCTGCAATTTCAGTTCAGTGTGATGGAAATGATCAGTAATTCCATATATATGTATGAAAACTGGTTTATCCACCATGCTCTCAGCCACTGGTTCGTGAGGACACTTTATAAACCTCTAGCAAAGCATTTGTGCTCATCGTGTTGTTTTGGAATCAAATATGATGAAAGACAAGACAGCCAATGAGAATATTATAGATACACTTATTTTCTGACTAATTATCACCAGAAATGACTAGAGCCCAGCCAATATAGGACTTTTAAGACCTATAACGATATTTGGTGATTTAAAAATCTAATTTTCCAATATTTCAGCATTTTTCCTAACATTTTTTATGTGTAGTTATTTATTTATGTGCTTATGCTCCACCCGACTCCGTTCTGACCAACTAGTTGTTGCGTTTGTGGCTACTACACAATGTCAACACTTCATGGCTGAAGGGTGTTTCTCCCATCTCTTCTTTACCTTTACATTTTTCATTTACCAACTCTTCTAAAAGCTGATACAGATAAATATTCAAACAGCTAATATCAGCTCATAATATCAGCCTGTGGATCTAAAATTTACTAAAGGAACATTTATTCAAAACGGGAGATTGTGATTGAGGCCAATGTAAGTATTTTGGCAACCAAAGAATTTGCCTCCTGCTGGCCATGAGAAAGAATGCAGGTTCACTTTTCAGACCCAGTAGCTATGCTGATCTTTTATGGTATTTATGGGTTTATTTATCACTATTCATGTTTGTATTTCATGTATCATCCCTATGTTTTTTTCTTTTGTGCTAGAAAGTCGTGGGCTGTTTGTCATGACTGGCATGCACACGTTTGGTAACTGGAAACGTTTAAATGGTGCGAGTGTGATTTAAGGCGTCTGTCTGATCAACTGCCGGTCTCTCCACTTTATACACACTTCTTATCCAATGAATGCTGGGATAGACTCTAGCCCCCAGAACAGCAGTTAAGAAAATGGGAGTATCATTTTCCTTGAGGAATGTTCTTTTTTCAAAAGGATATCAGGGTATTGTTAATTGTGAACCAAGTGAGGAAAGTGCTGGCTTTCATAGCGCCGTTTCAAACCCTGCATCCTCCACAGCTGGCGGCCCTTGAGAATTCTTTAAAAAAAAAAAAAATCTACTTTTCAGCAAGTCATCAAACTGTGCTGACTAAAAGAACAACCACCTTTCTGTTTTTTTGATGTAATAGTATAACTGGTGTTTCCTTTGTTTCTGGAATTGGTGATGTGCCTCTCATTCCTCAACCTGACCGCTCACCATTGATCATTTATTATGCTCTGTGCCTGCCGGAGCCATCGATTGAACGGGAGGAAATAAAATAAGACTTGTGTAAGTGAGGTATGGTCCTCAGTGAGCGTGAGAGCAAAGGTGCCTGATGAAATTTCACACTCGGTCCTTATTCTCCGCTCATAGTTGACGAGACTGTAGGAGATGTTCAGCATAAAAGGTACAGAGCGTGACACATGACAATTCATAAGGTTTGCATGTGACAGCCTATGAATATAAACACATAAGTGCGTATGCTTTTTTTTTTTTTTACCGTGAATGGGTAATTCTCAAACTCCAGTGAACTAGAACCTCTTTCTTTTTTACTGTCAAGCAGCAGTGGTATGGTGCTGGGATGATTGGCCCAGAATCTAATCACTCTAATGTCTGTGGCAGCCCTAAATCACACTCTGTGGCAGGAGTGTGACGCCTGTTCTGTCCTTCAGAAGGGAAGCCTTTCATGACTCCTTCCATATTGTAATTATTCCAACTGGATATGAGCTATTGCACTTATTGGCTGGGGTAAGGCACCGGCTGCCTCCGCTTTCATTGGCTGGCTGGACACCTCTCTGCCACCTCCCATTGGCTGCCTGGAGGAGAGTGGGAGGGGAGCTCACCCCATCCTCCCCCTGTGGCAGAGCTTGTAAATGTAAAGACTCTTTCTCTGTCTATTATCTGAGTGACTCGGGCTTTTGGAGTCTGCCTCCGAGCGCGTGTGTGTGTTTGTGTGTGTGTGTATGTTGGAAGGAGAAAAGAGATAAAGAGAGAGAGAGAAAGGGAGGGAGAGGCAAGCGGCGTTTATTCTCCCCCCTTTAGCCTCCCCGTTTCCCTGCTCCCTGTCACTCCATCCTTCCTCCCCTCTCCTGGACCACCCTCCAGCCCCGCTTTGAGCCGGACCGAGACCCCCTACCACCCAGACCACCCCGGGACCCTTTGACTCTCCTCACTTCTCCGTCCCACCAGCCACAACCTCTGAGCAGGTAAGAGTCTGCTTCTCTCAGTCTGCACTGAGCTGGAAAAAGTACTTGCTGCTCTCTCCTCTTCTTCTTTTTCTTCTTCACTCACTTAAAGCACCTCTAAAACTGCCGCTCTTTTCTGTTCTCTTCTCACCTGTTTCTGTCTTCTTTGCCTTATCTATACGCATATTACAAGTTTTCCCTGCAGCACTTTTTTATCCTTAGAAAAGTGACACAGAGATGCTATCAGTGAGGTCACCATATTTTTCTTCTTGCACTGATATTCTGCTTTGATAACAACTTCCTCCTCCTTCTCTACCCTGCAATCGCTGCATCTCCTCCCCTTTTGTCTTTTGCAATCTCATACCCTCCAGCTTTAACCACGTGCAAATTCACTGAGAAGTCTTTTCTTTTTTTCTTTTATTTTGAAGTCTGCCCCGGAGCACAAATTGACAAGGACAGCATGCCGTATTTTGGTAGCGGAAAAGGCATCTCTAATTGATTTCTGAAAAGTGTTTATGTTAGTTGGTGATGGCTATTTATAGCTGCTGACGTGCAAGGCACACATGCTTTCACTAGGCCACTTCCTAGCAGAACACGGGTCCGTCCGCTGGCTCCAGAACACATGACATTGCACAAAGTGTAATGACTTTACAAGGCAGCGACTTGCTTGATTGAATCAAGCAATCTTTCCACCCAGAGAAGTCCAATATTAACATGGCCCATAAAGCATTCCTGGCAACAGCAGAGGAGGAGAAAAAACTGCTTAGTTCTTGAGCCGCACATCCTGTACTTCACCAGGAAGGGGAAGTGGAGTGTGTATATGTCTGTGTGTGTCTGTGTGTGTGTGTGTGTGTGTGTGTGTGTGTGTGTGTGTGTGTGTGTGTGTGTGTGTGTGTGTGTGTGTGTATTTGTGACTGAGACAGAGATACAGCTAAAGTGCTTTAGACATCAATACTGCCAGCCAAGAGATTTCAAAGCCACTCAATCATTTCTGAAAATTGGACCTTACGACAATATCAGCTGCCGCTTCCCATGTGGGGTTTTGAGGGTGGTTTTTGAGGTGCAGGTAGAAAGCATGATACTAATTTAACTTGTGTTTTCACTCCACTGAAAAACCTCCTCTTATATGCAAAGTTACAGGTGTGAAGAGCTGAAGCAATTTTCATTATCAATCTCTCTGCTAAATGCAACACGGCAATTAAAAATGCCCGTTTCTTACACACCACTTTCACCTTTGCTTAGTTTATTTAGATGTTCAGTTTAGTCTCCTGATAAGCTTCACATTTTCCTATGTGAGAAGTTAAAAACTCCATCATTTGCATGCATATTCACATTATATTTCCATAATGCAATCATACTAAGCCTGCCTCTGACTTTTAACTTAAAAAGAACTCGTTGTGTCTTGCAGACGGTTTGACCTTTCTCTCCGTGATAATCATTTTCTAATTTAGACAAAAAGAGCATCTGTGACAAAGCCTTCTGGGAGCGTCAGTTGTCCCAATAGGGCCGCCTCAGGGGAGAGCAGCATCGTTAGTCACAAACAAGAACAGAAAGAAAACACAGAAATCTGTAACTGTAAGCAGTACTTTGATTTGGCATCTTTACGGTGTTTTTGACTACAAATATGTCAGTGTAGAGAGGATTTATGATGCTGCCGACTGCATTCTCATACTCATTTCTTCAAGTGTCAGGCTGTTAGTTTATTAGGAAGTGTAAATTAAGAATGAAGGAACGTATTGGTGTTTGTTTGCACCGGTGCACAACAGAAGCTCAGCTGGCTGTGGCCAAGATGCTGACTCTCTTCTGTCTTTCATTAATCCAAACAATTAATTTTTATTCAGTAATGAAATCTTAGGCTTAATAATGTTGTAGAGCTACTATGGTGAAAGTTCTAATCAATAAGTGTAGTCTTGATTAACTCAATTAGGCCTTAACTTGATAAACATCCATTTATTAAACTTAAAATGTGTCTTTTATATGGGGGCATTCCTAAAGACATTATCGGGGGGGGAAAAAGCTACGGTGGGGGGCACATGGTCATCCAGTAGCGAGTTGGGACCAGGCTAGCGGGTGTTTTTGACCTCGCAAGGGCAAACTGCTGCCCTGCATCCTCTATTGTGGGACATCTCCAGGTGGCAATGACAGAGGCAATTATGGGCTCAGGTAGCTACAGATTCATACGCCCAAGGATACCTGCACCATACCAAAAGGCCACGCTGATAATCAACCAATACCTCAGTTGAGCACCATAAAGTGGAGTTGATGGCAGACCCTTGCAGGTGCAGACTTTAATGCTTCCACAGGGTCACCTACAGACGCTACCTGACATCTGTTAGATGAATCCCATTGACGAAAGGTTCTCTTTTATATCAAGATAAAGAAAATTCTAAGTGAGTTTGGGGTTTTAGAGAGACTTAAAAAACAGACCACTGTAAAGGAAAGGGGTGCAAAACCAGCAAAAGATTATAGCAGCAAAAAAAAAAAAAAAAAGTGATTTATTGTTTTCCAAATCGTTGACAATTAATTGAAAGACACAAGAGGATGCAAGGGACAGGGTGACAGGGAGGCTGTGGTGACTGCTCGTCTGAAAAAAAGACGACGGCCTAAACGGAAATTAAACAAAATGGCAAAAGTTGGAATAAAAGATGTAGGTCTAACCACGAAACGCCATCTTTGTGAATGCACCGTTTTCATCAAATACTCAGTTGCATTTAATGAATCACAACTTATGTTCATGAATTCAGACAATAATTCTACTGTAAGTAAAAAACATACACCTCAAAGCAAACCTAAAAGGACTATAGGCACATGAAATAAAAGCAGCCTTGTTTTCCTTCTTATGGACGCAGCTCTCTCATGAGCCCAGGAGCTCCCGTGCAGCTATATTTAATGCACTTACTGCGCTCTTGCACCGTAAGCTCTCATAAGAATGCATATGCAACATCCCTTGAAGAATGAGATATTTATGAGCCCCTGTGATGTGTTTGCACACGCCTGCTTGTGCACTTGCGTGGCTTTATAAGCCACCACTTTATGCTTAAGCTGAGCTGCGTGTAGTTAATGCAGACAACGAGTGTGGCTCACCATGTCACGGCAGTTTTACACCTTCACTTCACAGAATGCCACAGCTGTCAGTTTAGGGCAGTAGGTGTTTGTGGAAGTTTGATTTGAGCAAAACACACAAATGAAGTGCTGAAAGAGTAGTAAATGAAATCTGAACAGGCAGGAATTGTTTTACAAAATAAAGACTGATTAAAGCTGAGCAGAGATCTATTAAAGGGGTGCAAAATGTGTTTATAGAGCCTGTTCATTTCCCCTAATTTTCCAATTCTAATAACTGCACTGGAAAAAGATGCATCACATGTATCCAGTACTTCCTCCTATGTAAAGCCAATGCAATGCAAGCAGCTGGCCCTTTGTGGCTTGGCCCTTTTGAGCCATTCCGGATCTCCCACTGGCCTGGCCCAGTGCACAGTGTGGTGGGAGCTGCCTGTGTGGGGACTGGCTCAGTGTGAAAAAGACCTGTGACACTCATTGGATGCTGTCATGCAGTAAAGGAGAGCAAACGGACACGAACAAAAGGCCTGACAAAGAATTCCTGTCTTTACACTGTTGATTTCTTCCCTTTGAGCTAATAAATGATAAACTAACTGAGGACTAGTGTATATATTTCCATACTAAAGATTGATTACAGCATATGAATAACATGGAAAGTCATTTTTACTTCAACTTTGCTTTTCAAGTGGCATTTTGTCCCCCCTCCCAAACCCTGAACCCTCCCTTTTTGTGGATGTGATTTAACACCATAAAATGACAGCATTAAGGATTAAAATGTGTACACATGTGGCATGCTGTTTACATTCAATCACCTAATAGCATAAAGATTAAGGTCTTGTGCTGTAAACTACACTTTCAGGATAAATCCACACTATAATGAAAAAACTAAACAAAAACAGAAAAATCATCAGGGTTCTTGTTTGTTCGTTTGTTTTTTTTAAATGAAGCGTTCTGTAAATAATAAATTCAATGTGTGGGTAAATTAATAAAACTGGGGAAAAAATCCTTTAAAAAACATCATACAGAAAATTCCTAGAAAATCGCAGAATTTCTTCTAGCAGTGGAGGGAACCTAGGTGTTTGTGGAGTGATGACACAGAAAAATAAAATAAAATAAAATAAAATAAAATAAAAATTTAAAATCGCTGCAGGTATAACGCCATGTCCATACTCTGCAAATGATATTTGGCATACATATAAATACAAGTGTGTCTTTAAATTTTTCTCTTGCCAATACAAACCTGATGTGTACTTTTAGTTCTCCCAAATCAACTGTCAAACTGGTACATATACCAAATGAGATGACCTACGATAAAAAAGCCTAAAGCTGCTCATCTTTAGCAAAAATGATCATGATATTTAACAGGAGTGCTCATTAACTTTAAGAACAGGCTGCATTTACTGTATATGTTCTTTTAACAATGGATTTCCTGGAACCATGATTTCCTGCAACTGTGACTCAACAGTCAATCAATCAGTGCAGACTGAACTAAGCGTGACACAGGCTGCTGGGAGTGATTTTGGACTTTTAGGAATGGGTACTGTTGTAAAAGGAATGGGGGTGTCGGTTTTATAGAAGACACAAGGAAAGAATCATGAAACAATTTGTGGCAGTTATTTCAATTATCTTGTTTTCATAATTGGAGGAACCCAAAATTTCATTTGAAAAAAGGTTAATTTTCCATGTATTATACAAACCAACTGACTCCAAGTACAGCAGACGAGGTTCATTTGGTTTGAGCAACAGTAATGAAAATGAAATTAAAATGTGCTTCATTACTACAGTCACACTATTAAACAAACCAAACCAATCATCTAGTCACCTGTGTTGCATGCTTACAGGAAAAAAAAAACATTTTAATAATAATGAACAACTAATAGTCTTGGTGTCACAAACATTTAAAGCCACTGTGCATCAATGCCACTCACATGAGCAGGACAGAAAATTTTAAAACCATTTTCCATACTGTACCATTAACCAATACACCTTTAATTTTGGGTGTGTACACTCCATAATTAAAGGGCGTTGCACAAACTCTGTGATACTTAGTGAAGCTGCTAGATGGCTAACCGCAGCTAGCTAGCTTGCTTCCTTGCCAGCATTGCCATTTGCAAAATACTGAAATCAGTTCTTTATTGATATCAGTGATTAGTGGAATACATTTCTAAGCTACCATTCATCATGGTTGATGATGTTGGGAGCGATAAAAAGCGATTGAGGCAGTCAGGACTGACAATAAATGTCATATTATTTGGACTTCACATGGAACTCAAACAGGCTCTTCGAGGCAGCTGTGCTTAGGCATGCCATGCCTAATGTCAATATGCCACATGTTTTAAGATACATTACATTCCTTTCAGACATCAGCACTAAAAATTAGTAAAACACCTTCAACCACATTAAAAAGACCCTTGCAGTTAATTCAAATTAGCAGTTGGTCAGATGCTATTAAGTATAGCCATACCAAAACATGAAAATATATATATTTTTCCATTCTAGCTCAAGTCAGTGGTTGAGAGCATCGAGCGGTACAGCAACCAATGGGCATTTAGAGAAATTATACCCTGGGTAGTTAATAAAACACTTGCATAGGAAACTGTGCAAACAAACCAGTGGGCACTCCTGAGGCCACTGTCTGTTTTTTTTACATTTCACTCCTGCCTTTAGACCAGTTGATTTCTAAGCATTTCTCTGTCACTGAGCTGGGCCATAAACTTAAACAATCTATCAGGTGTCATAATTCAAAGCAATGGATGGGTGTGAGGGACTGCTGAAATTGAACATGGCATCTCTTAAAAGTTGAAGCTATTGGAGAGAATTATGATCTGTGAAACCCGAGGGCCGTTCTGTCTCCGCGCAAAAGCCACTGGCTGATGTAATTTAAGCTAGTGAAGGTTTTTGAGATCAATCAGGGAGGATGGAGAGTAGGGAGGGGGTGAAATGGAAGAGGCTGCTGAGGGTTAAGAAGCAAAAGGTGAGGCAGGAACAGAGCTTTAGCCTTCCCTACTGCTTTCCTTGCATCGCTATGGGTGGTGAAGTATGGTCATAAATAGGCAGCCCCTCTGCCCTGTGTACTATTTTTATACTCGCTAATACGGGCAGTGGTGAAGTGACAAGAAAATATTATTGTTGGCTTGGAGTAAAGCGAACTGTAGTGATTAAAGAGCTATGCACAAACCCAGGGTGGAGGGTTGTGTCAGAATTAGCCTTGTGCTCCTCTGTTTTTAGGTTTTTTTTAATTAGATTAGAGCTCCACTGTGTTCATTTATTACTGTGTCTGACGTGTTGAAAGGTCCATTTTATGCTTTGAATATGAGTGCAGTTACTCATTACTTTTCTATTTAAAAGAACAAGCATTTCTATGCAGATTTATTGTTGTCTCAGTTAAAACAACAGCAAAGCTGTGATAGCTTCAAATGAATTAAATATTCCAATTGCTCATGGGAACACTGATATTAAGATTTCTCACAGGAAATTAAAAGAGAAAGTGACCTAAAAGAAAGAAGCACAATGGAATATAAGATTGATAGAGTTTGAGTAGTGCTAAAGAAGAAATTGAGTGTCCACCAATTTTCCTGTAATTCCATCCATGTCATACCAGTATCAGCTGCTTTCACCATTTCAACATCGACAGTTTACACCTGCTGATGCAGTCACATACTGTGACCCAGATTGTGACAGAGGAACACTGTGCATACCTTATTGGTGTCTCTCACATGTAACAATCAATTATTCAGAGGACTTTTTTAAATCCACACACCCACCCACTGACTCAGAATTTCCAACCACTCCTGCCCCACCCTGCAGAGAGTCATCCACCCCATGACAACAGCCCAAAACCGGCGCTATTAATTTTATCTTTGACCTCTAAAATTCACCTGACTGCTATATGGTGTGCACCTAGTCACTGTGTGTGAATTTAATTAAGCTACTATTTATTCATCCACTATTAGTATTATTATTATTATCATCATAATTGTTCTTCTAATGACCTAAACAGCATAGACTAAATGATGAATTGCAGTCTTTTGACGCCAAGTCCCAAGACCCCTCTACAACTAACAGTCTTACAGCTTTTCAAATCAGTCAGATTTTATCCACTTTTGACAAAGAAAATAGTCAAAACTCTTCCTACGAGTCGCACTATGCCAGCTGGAATAGAATCCAGCCCTTCAGGCACCGATAAGTAAGATAGGCAGTTAAGAATATGGATGGATGGAAATAAATAATCAAGGGTTGGTTAAAAAGTTTGCATAACCCCAACCCCTCACTGTTATTCTGAATGAGCAGCTGGCTTGCAGTCTGCCATTTCTTGCTTCATCCAAGTCTTAAATGTTTCAGAAGCAAGCAAGAGACTAAACATTCTGTTGTTTGCTATAAGAGACAACATAATCAGTGCTATGCACACACACATAATATATATTATATACATTTTCTATGGCAATCCCTGCAACATAAAAATATGTTGTATATAATTTTGTGTGTGTGTGTGTGTATATATGTATGTATGTATATATATATATATATATATATATATTAATATTATAATTCATAATTTATAATTTTAAAGATACTTTTCCTTTACATACAAAAGGCAAGAAACTGATCATGAAACAGTGACCAACATAGTTGTATGTTAAAAGCCATTTCCTTAGTCACTGCTCTGCACAGCTAAAGTCTTGATATTATAAATGGTCTTTCATATGGGTTGCAACAACAGCACCGCTGCACTCAGAAATCTATTATTCTTCATGGTTTGTGCTATGCAATAACAGTTTGTCACACAGCTCAAGAGCTCTTATACAGCGTTCAGGTCTAAATTAGTTGCTGCACACTGGACTGTCGGCATGACCCGCAGAAACAAAGCATTCAGACATCGAAGCTAACGTCTACTAAAAGCTGAAATTATGTGTCTGAACTTCCTGAATTACACAACACAAGTCTGTGTTTGTATTGGCCCTTTGGGAGGAAAATTCTTACCTGGAAAGGTGGTTTCCAATCCAAGTAGACGTGTTAGGAATTTTCGTTAATGCTTAGGTAGCATGTTGTGGGCAGAAAATGTATACACACTTCAGATTTGTTATGCGCTTCTGCCAAAGAGGAACAGATTTAACAGAATATGTTCTTGATGTGTCTGTGAGCTGATGTTAGTCTATGTTTAGCTTTCTCCAAATATAACTCTGTGCATTATGGCCAAACATCTCTACTTTGTTCTTGTCTGTCCAAAGGATACTGATCCAAAAGTCCTGTGATCGTTTAGATGGAGCTGCTAAAACCTAAGCAGTGCTGCCATATTCTTTTGTAGAGACGAGAGGCTTCCTTCCAAACAAGGCATACTTGTTCAGTCTGTTTCTAATTGTACAGTCATTAAGTTTAACATTTAACATGCAAGCTGAGGCCCGTAGAGTCGGAGATGTAGCCCTCAGCCTTTTTTTAAAATTTCCCTGAGCATTTCACATTTTGGGGTGAAATTGCCATCTTGAATGTTTTCAACTTGTGAATAACCTTTCTCACTGTAGAATGACGAACCTCAAATTGTTTGGAAATGGCTTTACAACTGTTCTGGAAGCAACAATGGCTTCTTTAAGACTGTTGCCTTTAAGACCTTGCCATTGTGTTAACACACAATTGCCAAAACTTGAGCTTTTATGAAGGCGCTCACACGTGTTGATGATCAATTAATCAAGCCCAAGCAGCACCTAGCTTCTACCTACCCCCTTATTTCCTGTGGCAGTAAGGATGCATTTTAGTTTTTCCACAGTTGCCCTTTGATTTTGCCCAAGCCAAGGCAGTAGATAACATCTCTGTTCATAATCTAAATGAGACTGTCACAGTTCAGCAATGCTGTAACTGCGCTCTACACCAGGGTCTCCTGTAGTGCAGTAGGTCATGAAAAACCTGAGAACAATAGACTGGAAACTACACAGATTGCCTTCATTCACAGTAAATGTGAAAGCCATTTGTAGAACGTACACATGAATGGCGCTATAAGGCAGCTACACTGAATATGATGACTCACATGGAGTAAAGGATTGGAGAAAATGACTGTGTCCTCTTTACAGAAAAAAAGGAAAGAGAAAAACAGACGTCTCTGCAGCTTACAGTGAAAATGCACGTCTGGTAATGTCAGGAGAAAGTGTAACAGATATTCTAAAGCTCATCTCTTAGCCTGGGCTCCTGGCACTCGCCACTGCCTCTCAGCGTTTTTGCTTGATTAAAAAGCACCCAGGAGTTAGTAAGCGCGTGGTAGGTGCGAGCGCACACCCTGACAGCTTAACATACTGATTATTCAAGCCTCTTAGGCTAAGCCACGGCACTCGAGTGATGAACGTCAACTCCCCTCTCTCCCTCACACAGTCTCGGTTTCTCCTCTCTTTTATTCTTCAGTTGAAAGAGTGGAAAGCCAGTGACAGCTTGCAGAACGCAAACCTGTTGTCTGGGAAGCAGAGGGGATCAGTGACACAGTGATTCATACAGTGCAAGGCTTTATTTAGACATAATCCAGCCAATGTTGGGTCCGTTCGCTACTTTTTATGTGGAACTGGCTAACAGGAGCCAGGCTCGAGTGTTTCTCCTGTGGGGTTTAACACATTATCAGAGCTTGTCTATGTCGACCTGAAGAGGTTAAGACATCAGTTAAACACACAAAAGATCAGTCGTCTAATGTACGTCTTTGATCATTTGCGTTTTGTTTTTGTAGATGAATTGTACTTTCCACATCACTGCCCCTGTTCAGTTACAGTGATGGGAAACACTCTGATTTCTGTCAACTCAGACAATAATGTTCCTGTTTCTATTTAAATGCCGAGAATAAAAAGAAACATTCCCATTTGAAGAACAATGAATTGCCACCAGAATACTGTGTGGATTTTATCCTGTGTGTTGCACTGCAGTGTAAGCAGTGTTCCTTTCTGTATTTGTGCTGTGTGCACTCTCAGCTTGCTGGCAAGGCCATGGCTGCTACCGCCGAGCCACACCTGACCAACAGATTGGCCCCAGCTGGAGGCCGAGGCCTGAACAGACACTTTGGAGGCCAGTGATTCAGCCGATGTCGTGGACATGTACAGGTGTAAAAAAACAACTTCAAGAACTGTGCATAAATCCTGGGTAGCAGAGCTGCTCATTAATAATCTTTGATTTTTTTCTTTTGTATTTGTAATCTTGATTATTATTAAACAAATTTCATTGTGTTGTTGTTCCTCAACTTATAGGATATTTTCCTGAACTTTAAATACAATTACAATGAAAGAAAAATAAATAAAAGAGATGGAGTATAAAGTCTGGCCTTTATTATGGAGTATTTTTGCCACCTCTCCCATCTCGGGATGGCAGATGGGGGTGGGGGTGAAAGAGAAACCCAGGTGGTAAAGGACAATGATGGGAAATAGAAATCAACTTGTAACTGCTCAGTCTCCACCACCCAGGAATAATGGGGGTCTGACACGTCCTCTCAAGCTGATCAAAATAGTTTGGGGTGGGTTTTTTTTTTTTTTCCCCCCCTCACAGAAGATGCCCACAGCAGATGAAGAGGCAGGAAGTCAGACACATGAACAGCACAGAGAATCAAGACCAATTTCAAAATAAAAGACTGGGTGGAGAATTAACACTCCACTTCTAACACACTGCGACTTGAAAGGGGGAACTATAACGCAAAGGCAATGTCAAAAGCACATGCTGGGTATATTCCTAGGGTAACCCTCTGCAAAGAGACAAAAGTAGCAGCAGGCAACCATTAATGATTCTTCCACACACTCCCCTACAGATACAGTCTTTCAGTCACCTCAGCTCCAGCTGGCCTAGGTGCTGGGTGACTCTGGGCTTCATGCAAGGGGCAAAAGCACATCACGGTATAAGAATGGGATGCATTTGATTTATAGCACAAGACAAGACATGTAATCTTTGCATATCTTGTTTTCATAATTGTTGGGAGGTTAAAAACAAAACTAGGATGGACTACAAAATAAACTGCAGCATGATTTGTTCAGAGGTTACACTAGACTTTCTCACCGTGTGAGTTTGAAGGACAAAAATAAGAGAGACATCGACTAAGTGGCTATTTTCATTTCAAGCCCCTCTCACAGCAAATAAGCAATTCATATTTTCCCCCATAGTGACAGTGGCGGGCATTAAAGATGTTTTTGCCTGTTTCTGAAGAGGCAAATATGAACTAAATGGGCTCAACTGGGTACTTGTTTGAGCATAACACTTTAAGGGAGACTGCTGCAGAGGAGACTGTCATTCAGATTGGCGTCCTTGCCTCAGACAGACAACTTTTCTTATTTATTTGTTGTGAAAGCTGAGAATGCACTTGACTGCCACACTGTAGACTGGAATTACCAGAGACACTTCATGTAAAGCTTTTTAAAGCAAGGAAGCATTTCTCCAAGCAAACTTGTTGGAAGTTGGCAAGACTGTCTAAATACTGGACTGCCTGATTCTGCAAATTCTCGCTTCAGTGGCGGGAAATCTTGCAGCATGCACTTTGTCTGCACCCAGCTGAAGCTCCACCATGAGAGTAAGTGGTGAGGGAGCTGAAGGGGGGATTCTACAGTGTCATGTTCGACATACTGTTAGCATAGAATCACTAACCTGAGGCATTGAAAAAAATTAAATTAATAAGAAAAAAAAGCTTAATTGTTTAAAACTTAATTATAAACCGCAGGGGTCTCATTAACAAGTCACTCTCAGGTAATGATGTAGTATACATAGGATCATAAACAACAGTTTAAATCACACCAAATATCCTCCCTGTTTGAAATCTTACAGATACAAAAAGAAAGAAGAAAATCCTGGGACGCCGACCATTTAGAGTTTAGGAGTCTGAAGCCTGAGTGCATATTCCAAGCTTGCTATATTTAACACAAAATATATGACTGATAACACAGACTTGTTTCCTACAAAAATATGCTACATTCTTATTATTTAACTCAAATATGTTTAATAGATGTCTTTATTTTTTTTTTTTACCTCACCACCACCATCAGCAGCAGCAGCCTGAACAATTAATACAAGGCAGGATAAATTAATGCTTTTTGTCAAAGAGTTGCTCTCATGACTCATTGAGTGACGACACTGACTGGCCAATCACCACCTAAACACTGAGTCGAGTCAAGTCGAGACGAGTAGGTACTAGTGGAAAAGGGCTAAAGGTTTGACCTGTTGTGGATTCAGAGATGCACTTCTGCATACCTTGGTTGTAACAATAGTTATTTCACTTACTGTTAGCATACTATCAGATGAAAGCAGTGTGGCCATTCTCCTCTGACCTCAACAAGGCGTTTTATTTTACAAAGTATTCTCTGGAGATTGTGTGGGGATATCTCATTAGATCAGCAGTTTCAGAAATATTCAGACCAGCCTGCCTGGTACCAACAACCAGTGTCACACAAATCACCTTTCTTCCCCATTCTGATGTTCAGTTTGAACCTTCAGCAGGTCATCTTGACCATGTCTGCATGCCTAATGCACTGAGCTGCTGCCATGTGGTTGGCTTTTTAGATATTTGCATCAACAAGCAGTTCAATAGAACTAATAGTTAATAAAATGGCATGTGAGTGTGTGTGGCATCCTATTTGCATACTACTTTAAACAGCCATTACGAAGTGCACTGTAGGTGTACTATCAACAACATTTAAAATAAGATTAAAAATAGGGCAGGAAAACTGTCACAATCTAGTAAAATCACATCACATAAGAGTATTACTGATAAAATTAAAACCACATAGAAAAGTTATACAAGTATCATTCAGAGACCTAGGACTCAGAAACAACACGAACATAAAGATGATTGAGCATGGTGTTTCATGTTCGTCTCTTATCCTACACCTGCAAGGGGAAAATAATGGTATAGCAGTGTTTTCCGTTTCCCTGACACACTTTTCCCCCCAATGCTGTCTTTATTTTTTTCTTTTTTAATACACACGTGTATATATATATATATATATTTATATCTATACACACACACACACACACACACACACACACACACACTTTTGTGTGCAGCTCCAGAAGCATCCGCAGAAGAGGCTGCTAAGTCAGCGAGAACTCAGCCAAGTGAGCTTAAGCAGAGGGGGGAAAAAGAAAGAAAGAAAAAAAAAAAAAAAAAGGAGGCAAGACCGCTTCAGGAGCTTGAAAAACAGTTCTCCGGGTTGCTGCCGCTGGCGTATACTCAGCATCTTAGCTAGTGGGTTTGATGGGAAGAGCAGGAATGATGAAATAGGGGTAGGTCTGAAAGAGGAAAGCTTCAAATCTTATTAGCCAAGGCCGCGATTTTCCACCTCTCTACGTGTACAACCTAATTCATTAATCAGTAAAAATTCCAGACATCCCCCAGGAGACACATTTAAGAATTCGATCATGTATGATCAGGGTTGACATTTGAATGCTTTGTTGCTCTGAAATAATGTTTTAAGTGTGCAGTAACTCCTGCAAAACCTAACAAACATGCATACCTTACTGTAGATGCTTTCCCTTCTGTCTTCCCCTTCTTTCCACATTAAGAGGAAATGCTCTTAACCCTCCCTTCTTCCTCTATTATTCATTCAATGGAATACTGAAACTGCAACTACTCATACACGGAAACAGCGCTCCCTCTCTCCTGCCTTGTTCTCTTTGCTTTCTTCTATGCTCACCAACTCATCCTCTAATCTCCCGTTTGCTATGTTACCTCATGACAGAAGAGACATGACATTTCACAATGCTCTTTGAGACACACAGCATCTGTTTCAGCACGGCACATAATAACAGCAACAATAAGGGAGACTTGTTCATTGTCTTAATGCTTCAATCAGACTTCTTTTTAACTAACAGACACAGCTCTTCTACAGGGTGGGCCATTTATATGGATACACCGTAATAAAATGGGAATGGTTGGTGATATTAAAGTCCTGTTTGTGGCACATTAGTATATGTGAGGGGGCAAACTCCTCAAGATGGGTGGTGACCATGGTGGCCATTTAGAAGTCGGCCATCTTGGATACAACTTTTGTTTTTTCAATAGGAAGAGGGCCATGTGACACCTCAAACTTATTGGTAATGTCACAAGAAAAACAATGGTGTGCTTGGTTTCAACGTAACTTTATTCTTTCATGAGTTATTTACAAGTTTCTGACCACTTATAAAATGTGTTCAATGTGCTGCCCATTGTGTTGGATTGTCAATGCAACCCTCTTCTCCCACTCTTCACACACTGATAGCAACACCGCAGGAGAAATGCCAGCACAGGCATCCAGTATCCGTAGTTTCAGGTGCTGCACATCTCGTATCTTCACACCATAGACAATTGCCTTCAGATGACCCCAAAGATAAAAGGGGGTCTAAGGGGGTCAGATCGGGAGACCTTGGGGGCCATTCAACTGGCCCACGACGATCAATCCACTTTCCAGGAAACTGTTCATCTAGGAATGCTCGGACCTGGCACCCATAATGTGGTGGTGCACCATCTTGCTGGAAAAACTCAGGGAACGTGCCAGCTTCAGTGCATAAAGAGGGGAACACATCATCATGTAGCAATTTCAAATATCCAGTGGCCTTGAGGTTTCCATTGATGAAGAATGGACCCACTATCGTTGTACCCCATATACCACACCAAACCATCGCTTTTGTTGTTCTAACAGTCTTGGAGGGATCCATCCAATGTGGGTTAGTGTCAGACCAATAGCGGTGGTTTTGTTTGTTAACTTCACCATTCACATAAAAGTTTGCCTCATCACTGAACAAACTCTTCTGCGTGAACTGAGGGTCCTGTTCCAATTTTTGTTTTGCCCATTCTGCAAATTCTGTGCACTGATCTGGGTCATCCTCGTTGAGATGCTGCAGGAGCTGGAGTTTGTAAGGGTGCCATTTGTGAGTAGCTAATATCCGCCGAAGCGATGTTCGACTAATGCCACTCTCGAGTGACATGCGGCGAGTGCTACGCTGTGGGCACTTGCTGAATGAAGCTAGGACAGCCACTGATGTTTCTTCATTAGTGACAGTTTTCTCGCGTCCACATTTTGGCAAATCCAACACTGAACCAGTTTCACGAAACTTAGCAAGCAGTTTGTTAACTGTAGCATGAGAGATGGGTGGTCTCGTAGGGTGTCTTGCATTGAAATCTGCTGCAATGACCTGGTTACTGCGTTCACCAGATATCAACACAATTTCAATCCGCTCCTCACGTGTTAACCTCTTCGACATGTCAATGGCTGTGAACAAAGAGAAACTTGTAAATAACTCATGAAAGAATAAAGTTACGTTGAAACCAAGCACACCATTGTTTTTCTTGTGACATTACCAATAAGTTTGATGTGTCACATGGCCCTCTTCCTGTTGAAAAAACAAAAGTTGTATCCAAGATGGCCGACTTCTAAATGGCCACCATGGTCACCACCCATCTTGAGGAGTTTGCCCCCTCACATATACTAATGTGCCACAAACAGGACTTTAATATCACCAACCATTCCCATTTTATTACGGTGTATCCATATAAATGGCCCACCCTGTACTACATTTACCTCTCTGTTGGTTGACACTGTGACGCCAAATCTGGCACAAAAACTATGAGAACATCCTCTTGATGTTCTTTTTAAATTTTGCACAGCTTGTTATGAGTGGAGCTACAGTCTTCTTCCCTGCAGAGAAATCCGAAGCAGATTATTTAAACAGCAGGGTGTGATCTCCGTGCGCCCAGATTTAACAAAACTTGATCCACTGGCTAATTTGCTTTTGTCGTCCTGTAAAACTGAGCTGTGTGATGTCATCGATACCCCATGCAATGACAATCTCTGTAATTTCTCTGTAAACTTTTTTAAATTATCAGTGTGACATCCCAAGCTACCACTATAAAACTACTTGTTTTTGTGTGTACAAGTTCAGAAACATAAATTTCCTCCCTCCCTCTTTGGGATTAAGTGGTTATATACTGGAACATCAAAGAGCTTTGGTGCCATCTCGATATTAAGGGAAGGCTCTGTGATGAAGGTGTGAGGATGTCAAATGCTGCTTAACAACACAGGATATTCCCCTGACACACAAATGAGACAAGCACAGTCAGTGCCTGTTTAACACACCAATGAGCCAAACACACCATTTCATGATTTTGTGCTGCTTGTCTTTTTTGTGCAGTCTCCTGCATCTTGCACCTTTCTATACTCCTTCCTGCTGTCATTCATGACCCAAATTTTCTCTCTCTTTCTGAAGGCTTTTCACAGGTTTAATCATGTTGCACAGCTTTAAAAAATGCTTGTGAGTGGGACACAGGAGGGGCCATGTACATGAAAATTGCATCAATTATAGATTCAGCGACTGGTGCAACCTTCTAGGATCAATAGCCATTCAGTCACATGTCACTAATTTATAAGATTGATGCCAACAAACAATATGAGGTCCTTTAATGGAGATACCATTATTTGGAAATGCAAGGAGAAAGATTGATTTGAGTTTGATATGTTGGGATTGATGTGTATGTTTAGACTTTACTGGGCAAGCAGTGCCTGCCTTGTTTGCACAGATAGCACACCCATAATATAAAGAGGACATATACACAACCCTAAAGGCTTTAATGCTTGTCTTAATGATGCTGACAGTTGGATATAACAATATTTTCTTTAACCTAATACCTTGAAATTAGAAATAATCTTGTTTTATTCATACACACTCACAGAATTAGATCTTGCACTAAACTTTGAACCTGACCTTAGAAAAGTTGTCCAGTCCTTCGTTCTAATAAGATTAATGACCAGAATTGAACTGATGTGCCATTTCTAACTTTCTGGAATAAATGAAACGTCTTGACCTCACCTCAGACTAGTTCAAAATGCAGCATCGAGGTTTGTTATTGGTTTTACTGATCAGTTTAAAGCTCTTCTGGCGCTTGTCCTAAATGACATGGTAGAAATGTGGACCCTATGTGAAACATTTGAAGCTTTAAATCCTCCGAGGCACTCCTGTCTGTTTCCAAGTGTGGGCTTAAATCTAAGGTTACTATGGTTTGACATCAGGATCCCTCGGTTTTCAGATGACCTGTCTGGCTCACTTTTTTTTTTTTTTTTAACTGTAACTTTAACTGTTTTTAACTTTTAAGACAATTTTATATACTTGTGAAACATTTTCTGAAATTATTGCAATTATGTATGCGTGTTTGTTGTTTTAAAAAATTTTTGCTTGTCATTTATAACGTTGACAGTATTGTTGCTCTTTTGTATTTGGTTTTGTAAGACGTATGGCCTTACACAACTTTAGATTTGTCCCGTTTAGTTTTTTTATCCCTAATGTGCATTTGATTGAGCTTAGCATTTAGCATTTGCACCGGTATCAAAGGATTCTGAAACTCAGTTCTCAGTGGTGCAATATAAATAGAACTGTTTTTATTTCAGATATAAGCACACATTATTAGCACACACGACTGCCTCTTTCAGCAGTACAGAATTGATCTACACTAGGCTGTAAAGGATATTGAGATGTGTATAAGCACAGGGGCAGTCACATATTGAAATCTCCCTAGACCACAAATAGGATGACTACAGTATTTTAATCACTGCAAATCTGCACATCCAAACTTTTAACATCAGCTCACTGGTGCAACAAACAGAAATGAGACTGGATGATTTTAACATTTGATGTCTGGCTCCATTAATTTGTGTTTTCCTCAGAGTTCCAAGTGCCATCAAAAGGTCTTGTTAGCCAGTGACCTCATTAATGTGGTTGGATCAAACAGACTTTTATCTGATTCTAGCGACCATTTAGCAACAGGGTTCTCAGCTGCAGGGTCAGAACACCACAGGGGGTCAAAAGTCAATTTTACTTCATTGAGTCTTTATTTATGGGTCACCAGGAGTACTTTCATCCCCTGTAATAATTGCTAAATATACAGGGGCACCTCAAATAAGGTAGTGCAGCTTATTAAGACATTTTTTGATATACTTTGGATAAAATATGTAAACACATTTTTATCTGCCTATATGATTTATATACTGTTTTACCCTTTAACTATGGGATCTTTTGTTATATGGATTTTTGGAATGTACGATGATGACTTATGATGCTAACCTTTTGAGTCAGGGCAATGGTTGGTCACAACAATGCTGCACACCTTGTGCAATTCGATATGCAATTGGTAAAATATTTGATCAATACTAGTATGAATTTTTTACATTTTCAAAAATTGAAGGTCTGATTTAGGTTAGAAACTGAATGTCCTTGTGGCTTTGAGCCTACATGGACTACCAGGCCTTGTAGAAATAAAAAAACAAAGTAAAATAAGGCCGAAAATAACATGTTAGAGATTTTTTTTTTTTTCAGTGCTAGGGTGATACTGTATACATCTCATGAAGAGGGATCATAATAGGGCATTCCTCTCATCATTACCCATAGGGGTAAACATCATACTGTATTCAGCACAACAACATGTCAGTCAGGCTCTATTTATTATTCAAGGAAGCAATTATAGTAATGACAGTAATTTTATTCCAAAAAATAATAGCTCCTTTGTGTACATCTGCTTATATCTTTGCTTGTGTTTGAGCAAAGGAGAAACTGAACAGCTGAGAAACCGAGTAACTGGCTCCTAACGGAGAAAATTCACTTGAGAATGCTCAGTTAGTTCAGCATTATTAAATCTGTAATTTACCACCGTAGGGAGCATTTAAGCACTATATGCAATCCATCTTTATGGAAAGGAGAAACTCAGGTAATACACCCTGTCAGGGAAAGTGACTGGTCAACAGTTTGCAACTGGTAATTTATCAGATTTATTAAAGCCGGCAGTTTTCATCTGCTCAAAAAAAATTGTACTAGTAAGGGAAAAAACAGCTGCACAATTTCCACGCACAAAAGGGGGTCTGTCTCATGATGCATGAAACATATTTGGCTGACTATGTCTTTGTGTACAAACAGGTGACAAATTAAAGGAAAATCTGTATAACATATGGAACTATGTTAAACAGATGGACACAGTTCTTCCAAAAGGTATTCCCGCAGGAGTCCAAAATCTCTCACAAGTGTTTGGTTGAGTTGAGTTCTGGATACATTTTCAGTGCCCTAAGGATGGTGGCTCATGCTAGAAGAGACCATTTTATCATAGGATAAAGGTCACTCTGAAAAACTACCGACTCTCCATGACTAATGTGAGACGTGGCCCCTCATTTGTATTTGTTTCTGTAGGTCTTTGGCTATGCAGAGAAAGCTCACTGGTTATAAAGTTGTCATGAACAGGAAGATAACAACAGTTCTTTCTGTGAACTATAATTGATGGCATGTAAAAACTAAATTCTAATTTTTATATCCATAATAAAATAAACTATTAAACATTATAAATCCCCCAAACTACACTAAGTTGCAACAGCTTCTCTCACTTAAACAACTGCATATAATTTTTAAAGATGTTTAAAACTTCTCCAGATAACTGGATGTCAACTCGTTTCTCTTTTTTAATCAATTCCATAATTTTCCTTGAAACTGCTTTGAACCTGTGTTCATACCAAGGCTCATGCTGGGGCTGGTGGCTTGTAGCTGGTTTAGCTTAGCCTTTGTTAGTTTCTTTAAAATATCCATGTTCAGCTGGATGGAGGCATTTTAAATGTCTCATTTTTTCCGGTGTCTCTGTGGTTTGTTTTGGCAAAATCTCTGTCTACACTCATGGTGAAGAGCTACCATGTCAATCAGTCTTAACTGTAGTAAAGGTGAAGAAATAAATAGTAAATAAGTTGCCTTTTGTCTTTGCCATGGCAGGGGGTAAATTAAAGGAGAAACAGAGAAAAAATGGTGTGTGTCAGAGTGGAGAGACTTGCTTTTAGAAGCAAAGAAGAACAGTGCATGATTTCATTTATTCAATTTTATTCTGATACTGCGCCCTGGTCACAACAGACACCCCCAACCTGAAGACATGGGTCTACAAATCTTCATATACTACATGACTATGCTGGACCTGAAGGGGAACATATGGACCAAGCCATGTTCATACACCCCCTAACATAATAATAAGGTTTAAAGTTCAACTTTTTTTCTTTGATACGTCAAATGCCAGGATGAGCGGAATACATTGTACAGCTTAAAAGGGCTAATTATAGACTTTAATTTCTCTTTCATCAGAAATATTTGAAAGAAAGATATGACTACTTGAGCTGGACATAAGTGGAGCAAAGAGGAGGTTAGCTTCTTTCCTCCTGAAGATGTGTGCAGGATTAATAAGGCTCATATCCTCTACTGAGGGAAATACATTACTCATAAAGCACAGAGGAATAAGCTAAACTATAATTAGAGTGATAAAAAGGAAGAAAAATATTGATAATGTCTTTAAAAGATTTACATTAAATTGGGTTTAAGTCTTCAGTGGAAATGAGTAAAGCTATCTTGCTTGAGCCATACACTTTCAAATGAAAGTTTCTTGGATGGATGAGCAACAATTATCTGTTCTAGTATCAGCATTCAGAAACAGATGGCAAGAGATTAATAAACACCAGTGGCAGAATCTGATCAAGGGTACTTGATCTGATGCTTGCAGGGTACCTATCCTGTCAGGCAGAAAACAGACGTGGCTGTAAATCAAAGGAATACTCATAAAACTGACCTAGCAGGTCCCGACTCACTGCTGATCAAGGAACTAATTGATCGCAAGACTTATTTATTGAACAAGTTGCATGTCGCAGCAGATAAGACCAAATTCCTCTATGCAGCTTGCAAAAAAAGAAACAATCTGTGGGTGACCACCAGCTGCTGGCTGGAGGCACTACACTCACTTTTAAAACAGCATTTAAGGTTTGAAAACATTAACTTTTCAAGTCCTGTATATTGTCAGATTGAAACATGGCTGTTCAGAACTGTTTACTTGCTTTGACACAAAAATGGCAGCATTTTTCACATGGGCAGTTATATACACACGTATATAACTGGCTGCCACAGTTATCTGGAAAGTCATTTTATTTTTTCATCCACTTGAAAGACTGAATCCCATTTGCCATGATTTGATTAACTAGCAGACACACCCTTTAGTTCAGTACCTTGGACTGTAGCCGGTGACAACAGTCGTTGTTCCTCTATAACTAGATGGCCACTCTAACGAAAACCTGTAGAAAGAGAAGAACTACTTCAAGTTCACCAAAGCAGAGTTCGTTAGGACTGCAGAGCAGAACAAGGACCTCACAGTCTTGCAGTCCAAGCCCTTGGACTGGAGTTTGTGCATTTGGAGTTTATGCACAGGACGACGAGGGTCTCTATTTGACTCCTCCTGGTCACATGAACATATGCCACCTCTCAACTATCACCACACCATCATAAATCTCTAGGATTCAGCTAAATGCATACACCATTCGGTTACATTTCCAAACGATCCAAATTGAGAGCCGTTCTTTTTATCAGTGTGCTCAAAATTCACTCACACAGATTGTGAATTCACCTGTAGCGGTGGGTGGAGCTGTGTATAACTAATGTGCATGCAGACAATAAAGCAGCTTATGGCAGACATTGTACACCAAATGCGTTGCAGATAAGAGACTCCTTCATGTTGTAGGGAGATACTTCCATGACATCAGTCCTAAGCTTAAATCTGAAATGAAACAATCAGGGATTTGCTCCACATGATAAAAACCTTTCACACTGCACAAATATGTGGGTAAATGCTTTTTAACTTAGTCTACAAAAGTGACTACGTTAGTGTCAGAAGAAAACAAACAAAAACATTTTTAGAAATGTGCCATTAGTATTCCAAGCTCCATGTCTCAGTGCTCATTCATGCAGATGTCACAAAGGATGAACTGATTCTAATAACCGCTGTGAAACGTAATTCGTCAGACAGTAATGTAACAGCCCAGAAAATTATCCTGACAGGCCTCAGTTTGCTCTCTGCATTTGTCCTTTATGCAGTTTGACTTCATTAAGTGGACACTCAAGTCACATTTTCACATCTCAGGGTCAGGCATCCCCTTTTATATATATCAAGATTCTATTTTGCTGCATACACAGTATCCAAAAGAACTGTAGCAAATTTATGGAATAAAACAAATTTTAAGGTGAAAATATAATATATAATAGGAGAGGATGTGAGAGCGATATTAAAAAGTGAGGCTTATAAAATTATAAACGGTATAGAAGATTACTTTATTAATATAGTGGAAAAACACCCAATTAAAAAAAAATATTTCTCATATACATAAAAGGCTTACAAATGTAACATGCAGAACATTGCAAATATTAAGGAAAAAAACAGGAATTTAAAGTAAATATTATAACTGCTGATAAAGTATTGGAGGAGTTGTGTACACTTTGCCATAAAGGAATTGAAAGTTAGCTATGGAAAGAATTTGACTGGAAACTAAAAATCTCTCATAATCTCTTCATATGTGAAAGAACCCAACGGGGGGTCTATGTTGGGGAAAATGTGGAAAAACAGGACCACTCACATATCTTTGGGACTGCCCAGTAATCCAAGGATTTTGGATACGGGTCAAAGAAGAAACTGATCAGATTTTACCAGTGAACTCTCCATTACAGCCACTGATCTTTTTTGGGGAGCTACACCAACAGAGACATACAGCTCAGACCAAAGGCACATTCTACTGATACTTTTACTGATTGCTAAGAAAATGATAACTGTAAACTAGAAAAAAAACATGACCAGCATCCATAACTCAGTGGGTACAGAGACTGAAAAAGGATCTAACACAATGGAGCGAATGACGACAAGTCTGCAACTGAAACTGGCCATTTTTCAACAGAGGTGGAACTGCTGGGTTACACTGTAACGGGGTGACTGATCAAGGGATTTGGGTTACTGTAGCAAAGCCACTATTGTGATAGAATAGTAAGACGGAGCGGTGCTTTAGGATCGATATGGTATTGTCACAAACTTCCCTTTTTGTCTCCTTTTTTTTTTTTTTTAAATATAATTTTAATTCAAGTCCTACGTCAGTGGATGTTGTTGTTTTGTGGAAAGATGAAAAGAAGTTAATAAAGAGGTTTTTTTAAAGTGAGGTGCAGTTTCATGTGTTGGCCTCAGGGTCTGATACGCTCTCACGCAATTACATTTTTTTCAAATACTTTAGAACAAAAAAAAAAACAAAAAAAAAACGTCCTTACTGAAATTTTCATACGCACGATGCAACTGTATTAAAATGTAAAAATGCTAATTCTGAAAAATTCACAAGTTTTCATGTGTTGCATGTTTTCAAAGACAGAATTTATCATGTTTGCTCTTTCGACTAAGTGCACCATTCTTTATTTCTTTTGTCTTTGTTAGATTGCTTCCAATTCTTGTTGTCCAGTGGTTGTTGTTTTCCTAATTTGCACTTATTCTAGACTGATTAGCAGGATTTCAGTGGGACCATTCTCCATTTAACTGAATAACCATTTGAGATAGCAAGTAGAATGTTTATATTGGTTTTGTGCACCGTTTTCTCTCTAATCTAAAAATGGAATTGGCCTAAATGAGCTCAGTAACCATTGTTCAATGTGTTTGTTAGAATCACAGACAGTACAAAAGATGGACATAGCTTCTAAAGTTGGACAAGTAAAGCAAATGCTTTAGGGTTTAAACTTTTATTACTTATTATTTTTAATAGCCACCAGGGGGCGATGTCTGTGGTTGCTAAAAGACTTCCAGGCCTGTTGAAGTTTAATGGAACACTGTCATACTGACTTCAGTGATCACATTCCTGATGATTTTATAGCCACACTCTTATTTTACATCACAGTGAATAAAACATCATTTTGTAAACTTTAAGTGTCAGTAAGGAGGATTAATCAGAGGATGCTCCTTTGCTAATCACTTCTAACAGTTTGAATCTCAGACATGAGTCTTGCTGAGTCTTGTCACATCTAATTTTAAAACACCAAGAAATCATCAAACTTCTCACCTCAAGGTCTCAAAACAGGATTTCGCAGTGGCTACAGTGGCTACTTCTTTTACACCACCTATAGCTAGATTGTATAAACTATGCATCATCTATTTTTAAATCACAAAATATAGGTTATAGTTCGTGTTCACCATTACTGGATGTACTTTCATCTTTATCAATCAATATTTGGTAATTAAATGATTGGAAATAACTTCTCTCAGCTTACATTTCTGTGTAGGGGATTTTTAATTTATTTACATCAAACACAAACAACTGCAAATGGAAATAAATGTGTAATCGCATACAGTAAACAGTATGCGCATGCAGTGGGTCTCGTCTTATCAACACTGCACATGAAACCAGCAGAAACCCCACACACCACACGGTTGACTACCAGACAGTTTGTGTGATGAGCAGGCAGAAAGGCGAGCCTCTCCGGACATAAATATGTCCAGCCTTAAGATATACAACTGGCAATTCCATCTCCAGTCGAAGTCTCACCAATTGCTTTTTGCCCCTTCCCTACAACTCATGCAGGCGTATAATCCACAAGACAAAAACACGGCCTTGCCCACGTGCAGGTGCAGCACAGGCACATAATCACACCATGGCAGTGTGAGAGAATGGATATTTATAACAAAATGAAAATGATCTCTCCGTTTAAATGGAGGTCACGCTAACAAATCCATCAATGGGATGGTGAAGCTCTGCGCAGTCAAGTAGAAATCCAAGAACACTGACAGTCTTATTCATGATAACTAGCAATATTCGAAGATCGATACTCTCGGACTGAGGACTTTACGAAAAGCTTTGCTTAAATGTTACTTTTGGATAAAAAGTGAAATTTATAAATTGTCCCAATAGATGAAATGTTTTAGTCCAATGTCTTCAGTGCTTCACATTTACAGGCCTTATTTTGATTGGGCATCTAGGTATGCTAACAGTGAACCCCTATTAGCATTATTTATTCATATTTTCCATCCATTTGTAATTACGAAGCCATTAGTGGTCAATTAACTGGCCATCTAGCCTTGGCTCCTTCACTGTACCCATTTATTTTGCTAGCTCAAGTCAGGTCTACCTACATTGATATATGTTCTCTGGTATTTAACTTTATGTCCACATTTGAAACTGAAGTTAAGACCATAACTTCTAACATCCGAGTGCTTGTTTTACATGGAAATAATGTTAGAGCCATATATCTTATATCATTAGTGGCAGCTGGGCTTGCCTTTGCATTATCCTAATCTACAGCTTCTCAAACCTCAGGAGAAACTAAAGTATTCCTCCTGCTTGGGCACATAAGCCGATTTCTTACCAAGAAAGCTTTCCCTCTCTTTCACAAAGGCCCCCAAACAGGCTGTCATTTGTATCAGTTGGATATTGTTGCAGTTTTGCGTTGGCAGCTATTTGGCTTATACTTTTTTTATTATTATTAATACATTTTCTTAGTAGCTGATGTGTGAATCTCCTTTCTTTGTTGTGTCCTGAATGAGCCAGGCTTAACAAAAATCATAGCAAAGCCATTGTCATAAGTTAAATTATGACATCAAAATTTAAGCAGTCGAAAAACAGCAGCTTGAAAGTTTCTAACCTGCTTTTCAGTCTTCGTGTCATCTCTGACTTCCTAACATGCCCACTTGGTCTGGGTCAGTCAACTGGCAATGATGTGAAGCACCAGATCACTGTCGTCTATAATAGCAATGAACTCAGTGTTGACAAAGCTCTCTTTGAGAGAGAAAGCATTTCTATAGATGACACTGCACAGCTGGCTTAATCTGTAAATTGACTGGTTCCCTTCTATTTTACTTGAGCAAGTCCGAGTGTTCAAGTAAAAGAAAGTATATGAATGTGTCTGAATGTTTAGAGCATAGCACCTCTATGCTCTAAAATCCTGCTAAATACTATAAAGTATATATAGCTTATATAGTTCATAATTTATAGCTTCTAGTTTATAAAGAACTTTAGACTTGGCAATGTGAACAAAGCTATTTTTATAAGTCAGCTATATCAGAATTTAGTGTAGCTGCAAACTGCTAGACTTTATCCACAGCATATCATTGGCTTTAATAAATAATATACAACATGTGAGGTATGTATAATATCACTTTTATAACTAAAGATTTAGTTATAAAAGTGATATTATGTAGGGCAGTGACGCAGCAAGTGCACATCAAAGTTCAGCAAACTTTAATTCTCTCTGAAGTCATAATGGAAATTCACGACAATGTAAAAATGTTTTCGTGTGTGTTGTTCACAGAGTGTCAGTGACGGGCGAAAACACCTCAGAAGCAAAAATCCTTAAAACGCAGCACTCAAGAAAGCTGATGCACACTCTCCAATAAAAATAGCATGACTAATCCCTCCTCACAAATGACAAGGCCTAGTCATCTCACACACAATGACTTCAAAGCTAGGCATTTGCCACGATTCAGACCGGAGTGATGGAGCTTCATTTCTCTCCGTAGCATACAGGGTTAACTAAACAAGCAATTTCAGTGCGGCAGCATTTACTAAAAAGCTTGATGGGGCCAGCTAAGCTCCTGTGATTGGCCTTTGTGTGTAAAAGTGACCACTTAAGTGCTGTGCAGCCTCTCCTGAGTGTGTTTGTAGGCATAAGCATTTCCTCTGACTTTTTGCCTGCTTGCACTGTGCATTTGTGTGTGTCCTTGGGAACGTATTGGTGTGAGTTCCTGCTCGCTGGTGCATTTGGGGTTGATCTGCTGTGTGCGCATGTGTACAAGAGAGCCATCTGTGTTTTTAAATGCCTTGATTTGTTGTGGTGCCGTAACAATTTAAACAAGCTTATGGTAATATGCTCATTTTACAGCATTCACAGAGTCACATGGAAATTTCCTCAGTTAAAATATTATTTGTCATCATTGAATTTATATTTTTTCTTTAGCATAATTTTTATGCCCCCAAACATTACTTAAAAGGCGATATAATCATTACAACACTGATCTAATTTGAAGTGTTTTCATTTCATTTGTTGACATTCGGCTGGATGATATACGTTTATGTCTATCCACTTGTTAAGTCTGAGAACATGTCCAGGTACAAATGCTAACTCAGTTCCCTGAAAGAAAGTACCTAACCAGGGCTAAAAATGGTCTGTTAACTACAATCAAGTGATAGGTGTGGCTGTTCTTCAAAGTGTTACAATCAAGCAAAGAGAGAATCATAAGGCTGAATGAAATCAGACATAGCTGTAGTCTAGCTAGCTCAATATTGACATCTGAAAATTACAGATGTCAGTTTTGGAGGGTTAAGCTATTTGACATAGCTTAAAATTCTCATTAAAGTGGCGGGGCTCAACACCAGTGGTCTAGATCAAGGCCAGTTAATGTACCCGGGCTAATGTTCGGCCAATGTGGGCTTTACTTTGGTTTGACATGTTGGTGCTTTAATGTGAACTTTAGTTGTTTTAAGTTCTACTTACTGCACACTGTTCACATTCATACTGTACAGCACATGACTTTGGAAGACTTTTTATACTCGTGGTCCTTTAAAAAAATGCAGCAATCTCAATGCAGCTTTTGAGCATCACTTACTGACAACTGGACTGACTGCCATAGTACCTGACACATTATCAGAAGTGTAAACCGCTGTATGATAGGCCAGGCACAGCATTATCAGGTAATATGTGATTGCCAGCATTCAAGTAATTGTTTAGGTATTGATTACAAAGGATAATGCTGCTAAAATATAATGTTATGGCATTAGAAATACTTACTGGTTTATTATACAAGTAATAAGTATTATTATTATTACTACTACACACTGGTTCAGTAGCTATCCGTCACAATCCAATAGCTCCCCTTACCTTACCTTACCCTACCCTATCTATGTATTAGCTGAGAAAAGTTGAAAGTAAAACCAGCTGGCTCCAGCAGTGTTTTGATCTAGGAAATGAAAATCAGCATTCAGGCTGTGTCCGAATGAACTGACATATAAGCATTCAACAAGACCATTCACTACAAACACATTCACTACAGCTAAGTGGCTGTTAACCTACAAACATAGACAGATGCTGGTGCCTCAGTGCTAACAGTAGCCATGCTCTGAGTGACCTTACTTTTAAACTAGACGATTAGTCTAAAATTAAATTAGCTTTTAATTGAATCACAAAATTAGTAAGTACTTTCTTTCTTCTTTCATTTACTCCTAGAGGACCAGATGAAACATCTGTGGGTTGAACAGAGATCCACTGTGAATTTTACACTCTTTATTCACAACTTTCTTGTTCCAAATACTTCATATAACCTGGCCTAATCTCAAAGTTGTAACCCAAAATAGCCTGAAACAATTCACTCGTCTGCTTACTACGTTGGGTCACCTTGTTTAACAGCTCTCTGAGCTCAGATGTTCAAGTGAGCTCAGTATTTATTAACAGTATTTATACACATGTACCACAGGAACAACAACTTTGCTTTAAGACACAGTTAATGGGGATTTTATTAAACAAACAATTAACAAATTATGCAAAAAGCCTGTCTAAATTTAATGGTTTTCCATAACACATGTCACAGATAGCGCTGAGACACAAGATGTAGTTTCCTTCCTACTCTTTTGATTTAAACACTCACTGCTTTTCCTGCATATGAGTCACTTTTTTAACACCTCCATATTTCAATCTATGGTCTCCCCTTAAACACATCTTAAACGGCACATTAATTTCATTCATGTCGTGTGTGTGTATGAGAAGAGGATGCATTTACCATCAGTGAAGGGTGAGTCCTTCAGTAGACAGGGTCAGTGCTCTAATCTGAGGAGGTGATGATATTGTGAGGATATTTAATGAGAGGATAAGAGCAGAAGCGAGAGGTGGGGGAATTAGCCTTTTTAGATATCATTAAACATTAATATTCTCGGGGGACTGGAGCACACTGGGGTCCTTTTCATTGACTTTCATGCTGCGTGCTAATAGAGTTTCACCTCTGGGGACCTCAGCACCCCTCACCCACCCCTAAGTGCAGAGCTAAAGCTAATGGAAGATCAGATCGCCATCCTGCTTCTGAGGATGAGATTAGTGGGTGTGTGTACGTGAGTGTGTGTGAGTGTGTATTCGCTGTATATTGTGAGATTTTGTACTCTCTTTTGCACCCTTTCTAGCTTTTGCTCACATATACATGCAAGCGTAGCATACATTAAATATAGCTATTAAAAACTATTAAAATTCTAAGGGACTTGCATATGTTACCTTAATACTTAATCTGGGCGCCTAACATTGTCTTTTATGGCATTTTATTCTTCCAGTATTAAGCAAATTGACGTTACCTGCTCTGTTGTTCAGGGGTTCAATCTGAATGACTGTTTAAGACATTTGCATTTTCACCTGCACCTCTGTGGGATAATCTCTAATAAAGTTCAGGTTCTTCTGTGGGTTATATCAAAGACTGCTATAAACGCTCCATTTCAAACAGTTTCTTTCCAGCCTTGGATCTGTCTGATGTCATGTTGAGGCGATATGCCTAATATGGCCATGTCAGCCATACAGCTATGGGTGTCAGCACTGACGTTTAACCCACTTGCATTTCCAATTTTTCATTTTTCTTCTTTTTTTTGTGAGAGACAACCAACAAGAGGAAAATTGACTTAAAGCTTAGGGTGGACTTATAGGGGGACATTTCAGACAGTCAAAATGAGGGGCTGCATCAAGTAGAGATGTACCAGTCCAATATTTGGATCAGATTTCTGTCAGATCCTGATTCAAAAAACTGGATGTGATATTATATGCGAGTCTCATCTTCAGAGTGTACATTACAGCTTATTAATTTAGCACTGGTACAGGATCAGTACTCGGCGTCGGCAGATCTCTTAACCCATGTGTCTCTATTAGCTCAGAAATGGAAATGGCTGGATTGGTGTATCTCTAGCATCATTATAAGGCAAATGAAGATTGCAAATCATGCAAAGCTACTGTAGTATCTTATGAGGGGCCGTACAAGCCAAAATTCATTCTTTCACTCTAGGGCTGCCACAAACGATTATTTTGATAGTCGACTAGTCACCGATTATTTTTGCGATTAGTCGACTAATCAGATCATGCATCGATTGGACGTAAAACTTACAGCTTGAAAATATGTTAAACGTTTATTTTGTGACCCAGAAAGAATAATAAGAGTAATATTAAAACTAACTAGCTGCCGCCATTGTTGACAACTGCGCTGGGCCGCACTATGAATTCTGGGACACAGCTTCTTCTTCTTCGGGGTTTAACGGCAGCTGGCATCCTTTACATGCACTGCTGCCATCTTCTGTTTCAGTCCGTTATTACACTTTTAAATCCTACTACTTATTCCTGCGTCTTTTGTGATCTTACAAAGCTTCAAACTACGCGTCGACTATTAAATCAGTCGTCGACGATTTTGATAGTCGACGTAATCGTGACTAGTCGACTAATCGTGGCAGCTCTATTTCACTCTCACACACATACATTCTTCTTTCTCACACATATATTTTCACTCTCACATACATATATTTTCACTCTCACATACATACATTTTCATTTATGCATTCCTACATTTTGCTCTCATTTACATGCATTCAGTATGCATTTAATCTCACAAATAATATATGTATGTAAGCAGAGAATGCATACATGTCAGAAGAAAATATATGTATGCAAGAGAATAATGTATGTGAATGAAAGAGTATAGTGGAAACGGAAGGAGTTTAAT
Organism: Oreochromis niloticus; assembly: GCF_001858045.2. Taxonomy (NCBI): domain Eukaryota; kingdom Metazoa; phylum Chordata; class Actinopteri; order Cichliformes; family Cichlidae; genus Oreochromis; species Oreochromis niloticus. The sequence continues at coordinate 5,425,767 of NC_031987.2, forward strand.
GGAAACGGAAGGCTGGGTGTCTGTACCGCTGTGATTGGCTGAGAAGCACGCGCGGGTCACTTTCAAGTGTCTGACAGCATGGAGGGGGGAGAAGAAACTCGAGTTCTTCAGCAAGCTATCGGGGTTTTAAGAAATATTTTATCATCTCCTGAAACGGTCACATCGTTGTCCTCGTCACTTGATCGAGATGGGACGGGCTCAACTTTTTTTTTTTTACGTGCGCTCAGAATAGTGGCACAAAAATAACGCCATAGTTACCCACCAGCTGACCGGGTGATCACTCGGGTTAAACATAATATATAAAGCTCAACTAACAAAAAAATCACCGACTACACCACCAGGTATTATAGGAAAAACCATAAAGCCTTTGAACTAAAACAAACGCTGTTGTGACAGTGATGTACACTGTCTTGTTGGTATATATGCATGATTTGTATCACCTTCATGTTTCCAAACCGATACCATGAGCAGCAGTTTTTACAGCTCTGGCTCCAGCAAACATCAGCTGATACTAGAAATTAATTTTAAATAAATTCTAACAGCTTATCAAGCTTGAACGTGCTGCTGTTGTTTAGCGCGACATCCGCTGGTTTCCTCTTTCTGGCGCAAAGTGGGAGATAAACAAACAAGAAAGACGATCAGCTGATCATTGATCGGTTTCATGATTGAAGTAGCAACAGGAGAGGGAGGGAGGGGGAGAGAATGAGGGGAGAAGAGGCAGCTGTGCAACCTAAAGACAGAATAACTCCAGCTTTGTCTTTTTTCATTCTAGCTGAAGTACGGGACTAATCGCGTTGTTTTTCCTCTCAATACGGATGTATTGTAATTGGTCCAGCCCAGAGTTGATCATGACCAATTGGCTAATCCACCACCTTTCATTGTTTATACCATTACAAAAACAAACAAACATAAGAATGAAAAATCACCATCTGTTATATTGTGGTTTTGTGGCACAATATAACAGCGTACACAAAGAGTTGAGCGCGCACGGGCAGAAATGTTGAGAGCGTGAGCGCAAATACAAAAACTGAGCGAGAGGGGCTGCTATTGTGTGTGTGTATGGATAATAGCAAACACTGAAATACATTTTTTGCACGCGGCAATGAATTTTGTTCGCTCAAATTCAGCTTTTCTTCGCTCAAAATAAATTTCTCCTCAAAATGCAACACTTGCACCTGCAAACTTTTTTTTACGTGCGCTCAAATTTTTTTTACGTGCGCTCAGAATAGTGGGACAAAAATAAGGCCATAGGTAACAGGCATCTCCGAAAATGTTAGAGCACTTATGGAAATATGTGATGTCTTGATGAATCAAGCAGATATTTGAAGTTTACACAGCACCATTCTCGCATGAAAATATCTTAAAAGTTTATTTTGTGACCTATGGCGTTATTTTTGTGCCACAAAACCAGCCAATCACAGACTTGGATGCAAAAATATCTGATTGGCTGTTCTGGTCTCCAATCGGCTCGAAATGACGAAATGCAATATCCCAGAATCCATTTCGTCCAAAACTCAAACGAGGCAGTGGCAGAGAAGCACAGAGTGGCGGAGTTTGAAATATTACTCTTTCTGGGTTACTGTGGCGTTATTTTTGTGCTACTATTCTGAGCGCACGTAAAAAAAAAAAAGTTGAGCCTGTCCCATCTCGATCAAGTGACGAGGACAACGATGTGACCGTTTCAGGAGATGATAAAATATTTCTTAACACCCCGATAGCTTGCTGAAGAACTCGAGTTTCTTCTCCCCCCTCCATGCTGTCAGACACTTGAAAGTGACCCGCGCGTGCTTCTCAGCCAATCACAGCGGTACAGACACCCAGCCTTCCGTTTCCATTAAACTCCTTCCGTTTCCACTATACTCTTTCATTCACATACATTATTCTCTTGCATACATATATTTTCTTCTGACATGTATGCATTCTCTGCTTACATACATATATTATTTGTGAGATTACATGCATACTGAATGCATGTAAATGAGAGCAAAATGTAGGAATGCATAAATGAAAATATATGTATGTGAGAGTGAAAATATATGTATGTGAAAGAAGAATGTATGTGTGTGAGAGTGAAAGAATGAATTTTGGCTTGTATGGCCCCTCATAGTATCTGGTGAGTCACAGATCAAAGTCCAAGAATATAAATATTCAAATGGAAATGTGCATGAGTCACATTTAAAACTGACCACATTACTTTGAAATACGTTTTTCAATTTAAACAAACATCGTCTGGACGTTTGGAATTTCATGTGAATCAAATCATGTAAAAGCTTAGCAAATGGGTGCTGGTGATGTACTGGATGGTTTTAACCACCTGACGCAAAGCCTTCCCATACTGGGCGGCGCATATTCCCATACCAATTTGTGATGTTTCCAGTTAGCATGCTTTCTATAGCTCCCTGACACAGGATTAGTCGTCTTAACATTCCTCAAGAAGATTTGAGTTTTCTTAACCAGTGTGGAAATGTGTGTCGAGCATGGCAGGTGTTCTGTGCATTCACCTTGTCCACCTCACTGCGTGTTCTTGCCTCCTTTTTAGCTAGAGCTTTTTGGATTAATAAAACTTTAATTAAATTTGATAATTAATTTAACTTTTAACTAATTTTTTAATCTAAGCACAGGTTACAAACGTGCATTTTGGACTGTACAGTGTGTGTGTGTGTGTGTGTGTGTGTGTGTGTGTGTGTGTGTGTGTGTGTATGTAATATGCATTATATAATAATCAATTATGGAGACAATTATCAAATTGTCCTCTTTATGGCTCCTTTTTTATTGTTCTAAATATCTTTACACTGGGTGGTGTACGGCACATGGAGCGCCAGCAGAGGGCGGTGATTCCCTTCTAAAGAGAAGAGGCTTGGCCATCAATGCAGGAGCTCCTTTGCTCTGTGTGTGTGTGTGTGTGTGTGTGTGTGTGTGTGTGTGTGTGTGTGTGTGTGTGTGTGTGTGTGTGTGTGTGTGTGTGTGTGCACGCCTGAATGAGCCCATGTGCCCACTCTGCTAAGTGGGATGTGGGCAGATGGCGACACAGGGAGCTGTTATCGTACAAAACCCAAGACACACTGATACTGCAATTAATAAATGAATCCTTTTTTTCCCCCCAGGGATTCCATTCGGGTCCTCTCCTATCCTGGAGTGCTGTCTGTGAACATCTCAACCGCACAATGTAAGAAACAAGCACATTTTCATTTTTAAAGTTGAAACCCTTTAAAGCTTGCAGTTCATGCAGTTTGATAACATAGAAATCATCATGGAGTGAACAATGTGCTTTTAGATATTACACATCACCCTTACAGCAGTATTTTCCTTTCTTCCACAGATCCACTTAACCCAGCTGCCACACTTAATTTGATCTAAATAAGCTTCTGCTGACCAGGCGCAGCAAAGTAAGTGCTTGTACCAAATTTGATTTATCTAAACACACAGAGCAAATTCACATCCTTTGCACGGCCTCAATCACAATCCACTCCTAATGAATCACTTTTCTCCTCTTTGCACCTGACTTGCATTTTTGGAAAACCAAAGGAGTAACCTTTGCTTTGGGAAAAAAAAAAAAAGTCCACAAGGAGTTTTCGGCCTTATTCCACAAGCTCAATTTTTAAACTTAATTTACTTGAGCATAAAATGTTGAAATATTGCTTATTGACCTAACTGTAAAGTTAAGTCAATAAGCATACTAATTTCTTTAATTATGCACCAATCATGCTTACATGACTGAAAGGAGCTTCTTGAGCAAGGACCCTGGTTATGGAGGTCACATTAGCCTTAGCCACAGATTTACAGAGGCTATGGGAAGCAGCACAAACTTCAGTCATTTTAATTTAAAGGTTTTTCAGTTCAAATGGTTACTATGAGAACTCAAACGTGTCTTTCACACATCCAGCCATGCAGCCATAAGCAATACATTGTCAAAGATGATTATGCCTCAGTACGAGAAAAGTGTAGGTATGCATTTGAAAGGGGCTGACAACTTTTATTTCCAGGCTGGAGTGCTTCTATTCTCTCCAAGATGTGTTGACCGGTGTTAGAAAAAGGATCGATCTCACAGAGTTAGCAGAAGTTATATTTGTGACAGTGACAGCACAATAAAAAATATGATAGTAGTACAGCTGGGCATATATACATTTGCAAATGAAAATCCCCACTGCTGATGACAAATTGATAGGCACTGACATAAAATCATCAGTTGTTAATACAACAACAAAGCAGCTATTCAGGAAGGAGGAGGGGAAACGTATTCTTTTTGATTATCGTAGACCTAATAAAATATATATTTTTTGCAGATTACAGATGATAAACTTACCAAGTCTAAGATAAGATAAGATAAGATGGCCTTTATTAGTCCCACAGGTGGGAAATTTGTTTTGTTACAGCAAAAGTGCAAAGTTATGTAGCAGAAATTAGAAAACACTGGAATGCAATAAAATACAATAAAATAAAATATTTAGTTAAATTAGTTAATGCTATGGTTTGGACTAGCATATGGTAGAGTGTAAGCCACCATAAGACCATCAGACAACCATTGATTGCTGATATTTGCAGATGGGTGAGTGTGCAGCAGAGGAACAAGGCACCACCTTGTGGCTATATTCATCAATTGCCCCTTACAGGCCGATTATTAGCAGGCTTCTATTCTTTTAGAAAGAGACTAATAACAACTATATGATCAAATTTAAGCACCACAAAAATTACCCTACAAAACAAGTGTGAACAGTAGCTGCAGGGACACTGTTAAATAAAGGATCTATATTTATGTGTCTATATCTAATTTGCATGTTCCAACAAGTTTATAAAATCTTACACTAGTTAAAGCCTCATGATTCAGCCAACACTCAATTTAAACATGGCCACGCTCTCATATGATCTGTTTAGGTCCATCAGCCAGACGTCCAGTCACCCCATTCTGCTGAAAGGCTGATAGCCACAGGTCACATGACCTGGAAGAAAAAGCCTTGGAGACTTTTGGGATCCCTCTTTGGTCAGACACACCTTCTCATTGTTATTTCTTGCACACACTGTGAGTAACTTGACTGATGGGCTTGTCTATTCTGATTGAAAGTCTGTGGTGGGAGAGGCTTGGTTTGCTTCAAAAGGAATTGATCCAGTGCAGAAGCACAGGTTTTATCAAGAAAATCAGCTCATTTATTGATAATCTATACTGCAATGCAATAACAAACGTGATTTGAAGTGAGCCACCAATTTAAAGTACGTAATTATAAAAATAACTGAAAACAGCAGATTAGTGCTGCTGTGTCTTGTGCATTAAAGATGTATGCAAACTGTTTAAAGCACAGCTACAAACAAAGCTAAAGCTTTTTTTAATTAATTTTATTGTGTTTTAGCATGGACTGGTTATCAACCTGAAGGGAAATCCAAAAGCTGATGAACTGATCCGTGTCTGTGTGAGACCACATTGCTCTGGTGTCCTATATGCACTGCGAACACACCACGCAGCGGAAATCTGGTGAGTAACACCACTCATTTGATCATTCAAGGTCAAACTGATGGGATTTACTCCATTCCATTACTGAAACATTTTAGTAAGCAGGTGTCCTTGATTTGAAATTTTGGAAAGGACAATAGTTGATGAAAGAAGGCTGATGATGAAGAGGAGGCTGATGGTGTCAATGATTTTTAAATAGTCTCATCTTCCAATGACATGATTTTGTTTATTTGAAATCAAGAGCAATAAGCAAAAGCACTGGTCGACTAAACAATTAAAACATCACCCCAACTAACTAGAACCAGACATACTATCCAGTTTAACTAATAATTCATAATATACACATTTTAAGTTTCCTCTCTCTCTCTACATAATGGGAAGAGAAGAAAAAAAGCTGTGTGGTGCAGGGCAGCTCTGCAGTACTTCAATCTGTTTGTGTATAGACCATATAAATGTAAATTGGCACTCAACCAGAACAATGCACAAATGTGTAGATCCTAACTTGATAGGAAGGAAGGGTGTTACTGTGCCACTGCTATCCACAGACAGAATAAAAGATGGACACAGTTTGAGAAGTGAAGCCAACATCAAACTGCCTTAAACCTGCATTCTTTTTACTGGCCACGAGGGGCGATACCTGTGCATGCAAAAAAGATTCCTACTTCTATCAAAGTCTACTGCAAACGGGACCTCAGTCATAGCCTCATCAGACACTTTCCTGATGAGTTTATGGGTTCACTCAGTCATTTCATACCACACTGAATAAAACATGAAGCCTATTTTTGTGATATTTGGTCATTCTAACAGGAAGGACGATCATCAGGGATATGCTTACTGGCTAACGACTTGAGCCTGCAGTTGCACTGGGAGTTACAACCCTTGCTCATCACATTCAGTTTAAAACAGTCATATCAAAGCTTCAAAGACAAAAACTTCATAAACTAGTGGGTGAAGCCAAGGTGACTTTGTGCATCTTTTGTGTCTCTGCTGCTAACATTAGACTAAACTGACCTTGATTTTGTGTAACCTTCTGCACAGTGCAATTCAGCAACATGTTACTTGATTTTTGAAGAATGTGATTAGTGCAGGTAAGGTTGCGAAGTAGCCGATTTGTAAATCTGAATAAATTATGAGCGCATATTGAATACTTTTACTCAAGACTTGATATCAAGCTCATATGTTAAATAATGAGCAACAGTCTGATGAATTATGACATTGGTAAACAGTTTTACACTACTGAACCCTCATATCTGGGTGACCCACTCAGAAACATTTGTTCTGATCTCAATTGTCTGGAATGACTTATGAAAAGCAAACAAGAAGCCACAGAAGTACCCGGATTGTGCCCTGAGAAGAAAATTATCAGAACAGAATAAAGCTCCAATCTTGTAGTAGCAAACCACACCTATTGCCTCTTTTAAGCTTTATGTACAGCCTTGTACAGGCTGCTTGACTGAAACCAATCCAACAGTCTCTACAATGACAGCATGTGAAAAAAAGACCTTTTTCCAAATCATTCTCCTCAACCAAGGAAGTAGTTCCCAGCTGCAAGAGTTTCTGTAATTCACCAGAGACGTAATCATTTCTTCTTGGGAGGGCATTCTTTTATTTTGCAAAGAAGAAAAAAGATGGCTAAAAAATTAAGTGACTAGCTCATGTGTAGCAAGCAGTCCATGTAACATCTATTTACTTATGTCTACTATAAGTAAACGTTCTCTGTCTAGCTTTTATTTAGTGTTTAGTGTGAGGTAGAATTGTGTGAGGTAGAATTCCTGAAGGTGAAATTTAGCCTCTGATGCTTTAACACTTTCTGCCAACATAGAAATGGTCAGTGGCTGCCAAAGAAAGGCATGACTGACATTTTTGAAAACGGCACATCAATGACAAGTCGACACTAATACAAAAGCCACAAGAACAGCCACAAGAAAAAACATAGAGCTTAAAGTTTACAGGGAAAGTTCAGAGTTTAGATGTTTTTATCTAACTGATTTAATTAAGATTTGTAGTTAATGGCCTACAGGCAGATTATCTCAGCTTTCACGTTTTACTTAAATGAGATGGTCTATACTCACAGAAAGCAAAATTAGAAGTACATTTGTTTTATTTTGGCCAACTTGTGAAACTGAAACTTGCTAACAGGGGGATTTTTTTCACTTAAACAGCTTCCCTTATTCGAACGACCTAACATTAAGACAAAATACACTCCAGCAGCATCAATATCTTAATCCATTTGGAATTTGCAATATTAGCTATAATGTCCTAATGGACAAACAGTGTAGAAATGGTTAAATTACAGAAATCATTAGTCCTAAATCAAACTCTAAAGTAGATTCTTGATTGTCTAGTTTCTGAGGTGAATTTGCTGCCAACTGGAGACAAAAATGTAGTTGTAGTAGAGTGGCAACAGAGTATTGGTCAACAATGGATTATCACACATAGAAGAATTATAGAAGTGCTTGTGTGAATGGGACATGTTGTAAAGCGCTTTGAGTACTCCAGGAGAGTAGAAAAGCGGTATATAAGAATCAGTCCATTTACATGTAACTGAGTATGCATCACAGCTGTGTAGTATAGAGTCATGTAGTCTTCATGGTTCAGTGAATCCATGAACTGTCAAGGATACACCTGCTGGGTCTTGGCTTAAGGCACAGGAGTATTTCAGCAGTATTTGGTGAAGTCAGTAACCAAACAGCCTAATTAGTTTTGAGACATTCAGTCTTGAAATGTAAGAGGCAGCCACATAACAGCCACTTATCCACGTGACTCCAATGTAGAGTTAATTAAATCTGCAGGGGTCAAAGCCCCATCAACAATAACTACAAATTCATTTACTTTGATGGTACAGATGCAGAATACCTCTTATTCCCAATTAGCTGATATTGTTCTCCCTGCATTTGACTTCCTCTGACAAACTACCCTGATGTGCTTCCGGCGATTGTTTATTTCCAAAAGCTATTCAATGCATTTCTACACGTAATCCTATATAACTGAAGTAAAATTACAGTTCAAACACCCATGTGGTAGACTTATTGAATGTTATGTTATTGAAACATTTCCTTCATTGTTCCTCCTCAGCTGCTTTTCCAATACATACAGTCAATATAAAAATACAAAGCTATTGTGTGGCAAATGTAAACAATACTGAGGCACCAACTAAATGCGGCAGACCGTAATGGCCACATATTACAGTTGCTGTGACTGATAATGGCCACCTTCAGCTGTTTTGAAAGCAACAAGGAGGAAAAGGAATAAATGTGCGCAATTCCTTTCAGGTTTTTCCTTCATGGATATATTTTATATTTGTCTGACCGTCTGCCTGTCTGCATTCAAGTCCTTTGAGCTTTTTGTACATGTCACTGCATACGCATGTATGTGTGTTTTGACAATTTAATACTGGCAGCAAAGCTTCATAAATTGATCCTCAGAAGAAAAAAAATATCTAGGCTGGCTCCCTCTACAGAGAACTGCTCTGTACTGATAGGACTAAGTCAGGAGATACTGGCGTTCTTCTCATAACTCTGTAGGGGAAGAAAACTGCTATTTCTAACCATAGCATAATTCATAAATACACAAAGACACGTTATGGTATTAATACACATACATATAGTTCAGACACTTTCTCTTTCACAAACTAAACTGAACAGGCTAAATTATTCAAACAGTAATCAATGTAAAAATCATAACTAAAAAAAATCCTGTGTGGGTAAATTGAAAAACAAAGTACATTAGATGCTGTTTAACTTTTGTTAATTCAACTACTTTGCCTAATGCAGACAGTACCTTATGTTATTTTGTGGCCCTAATGATCAAGGCATTAACAAACTAACTAAAACTGACTTTATGTGCATGTTACGTTCTGTTCTTTGAATAATTGCTGCAGTGTTGACTTTGTTAATAATGAGGATAATAGAGGCTTGTCTCAACAAAAAAAAAAAAGAGCACTGCACTGAGCACAGTAGGAACTCTGTTGGAACTGATGGTACGCTGAGTAATTCTGACAAAAGGCTATCTCATGACTAAAAGCGATAGAAAGAATTCATTCCAATAAGTGCAGCACATCAAACTGAAACACTGAGGCTTGCGGTGAGTTATACACACCATTTCTAAAAATGCTGGGACGTTGTTTAAAGTGTAAACAAAAATGGAATTAATTACTCAGTTACACTACATTTAACTGAAAATAGTATATCAGAGATTTTAATTACCTTTAGTATATATATATTTTTTAATTTACTATAATATTTTACTTTATGAAGCAACATTCTATTACATTCAACTTTTTACTTTTGCTATTTAGCTGTGTACTTAAATAAAATAACACAGAAGAGTTCATTGACTTAATTTTTTTATTCTAAAAAAATTGAATTTTTAAAATGCTTGTGGAGGAGAGGAAGCCTCTTCTCGCTAAAAAGAACATAGCAGCATGGCTTAGATTCGAGAAGTTGTATCTGAACAAACTGCAAGATGTCTGGAACAATGTCCTTTGGACAAACGAGACCAAGGTGGCGTTGTCTGGTGTACCAGACAATTGCTAAAACAAAAATGACCCAGTCAATCCTCAGCCTGATAAAAATGCTGTAGCTGGACCTTAAATGAGCCGTCATTAACAAACAAAAAAGCAAAGCAAGAGCAGGTCAAAGTTGGTTCTACAAACTACTAAATGATGGGGTTTTTATAGCTGTCTTTCGTCTATTTACATTAAACTCTGGTTTCTTTTCTCCCCTCAGTGCAGCCAAAACACTTTGTTTATGGTGTGAACGTGATTCAACTACCAGGCGTATGTTATCATTTTGAGCTAAAAAGCATTTTGTAGCCACCTATGATTTATATTGTCAATGCAGGAACGTACTATAGATCTGCACAAGTGTGTACAGGCCAGCAACTAGCTGTGAAATGAATGTAAATTCTCTGTCTTCACAAATAATCCAGAACGCAGCACCTTCTTCTGTACTTACTTTTGTTGCTCCCGCCCCACACACATCTGGCCAATGAGCAGACTGAACATTCTCACGCAGTTTGTAATGATGCATTCTGGTTTGTTTGGCGTTCAGTTGGATTCTTTTTTTCCTATGTGAAGACAAACCTACAAGTTTTTAACTGATTTCGATCAGAGTAAAAGAACTATAGGTGTGAAAACATTTATTCACAGGACTGCTAAGGTCTCGCATGTCTTCAGTTCAAAAGAGGAGAAACGTGCTGATAAACCGTACCCACTCTGAGGCTTTTAATTCAGTCGAATTCCTACTGAAGAGATCAACACGGCGATAGTTTCAGTCAGAAATAAGCCTAGTTCACAGATTAAAAGGGTATTTATTTAAATTTTGAAAAAGTAGTTCTCTAGGGATCTGTTAACAGAACAAGTATTACTGATGTGGTTGTGACACTTTATAATTTAGCATCCTTTTTAATGAATATCTCTTCATTTTAAATTTAATATGTTCATAAACTGATTTGTTTACTTGTGCTTACAGACTGCTCCGGACTCCAATTAGACTAAAGTTCAGCCCACATCATAAGCTTGTGCGTCAGTAAATGACGCACACAGCTCAGACTGGGTGTGTCAAACACAAAAGTATTTAAAGGTGCAAGATATGACAATTTGGGAGCAGGAAAAAAAATGCAGCTTTTTCATGACAGCTGACGTGCATCAAAACGCTGGCAGTGTGGGCCTATGTGGAAAACAATGGATATGGGTGTTGTGATGAACATCAGTCATACTGTGTATTTGTGTGCTGCTCTTAATTCTTTGCCAATTTAAATAACAAGCAGAAGCATCGGGACAGGGGCTGAGATTTTAGAGTGTTGTCTGACCAGCATAGCTATTTCTTATCAAGCACTTATAATCACTCGTGTCTCTAAAGCCAGAAACATCTCATTTGGACTTCATATCAGAGAGTATATCTGCAGACTCTACGTCATGGCCTGTTTTAATTAAACAAAAAGCTCAAGTGCAGCCGGTTTCCCTTCACCTTTTGCATGCAGCTGTGAAGCTGTAAATAGGCAGGAAATGGCCACATCTGAGTGAACATCAAAATGTGTTTTAATGAAAGGATGCCATCCTCTTGATGACCACCCATTATCACGCAGTTCCCCAGATCAAATTCTGATGCCAGGGTACATATGCCTGAGCAATGTGATGAAATAAAAAGGAATATTTAAATATGCATCAATCACTGCCACCCCGTACTGCATCCAGAGAAAGCTATATTTCTCCTTTTCTTCGTCATTGTGGTCAGTTCCTTTGATATAAAGCAGCAGAGTAGTCAGACTGGGAAACCAAATGTGACATGTTTCTCAAAGTTAGTCATTTTCAAACAGTTACTCACTGCTTGCAAGCAGCAGCTGCCAACATATCTTTAAAATGCATATTGAAAAGAGGCAGGGGAAGCTGTGTACACACACCAAAAGCAACATTTTTTTGTATCACAAGAAGGCCTCTGCTTCTGATGGCCTGACCGTATAAAAGTGAAAGTTATTTAGACAGCAGTTTTCATTCATGCAGTGCTTATTAAAAAACACTGCATGACTTTTAATAAGTGCAACAGCAACAAAATGCAAACCCACTGAAAAACTACACATGTGCCGTTATGAACCGGTGAAAGTGATCAATACCATTCCTGAGAGAAGCAATAAAGGCTAGTTAAAGCTCATTAGTGTATTCCCATGAGCAATAAACACATTTGCCACAAGTGAAGGAATGTGTCATTAGTACACTGAAGAAAATAACACACACACAAAAGCAGATGCCATCTGTAACCTTTGAATTGCTGAAGGATGAAGGACACAGAATTTCTTTCTGAATGGAGAGCTTAGGAAGTTCAGCCATAGCTTTAGGGAACTTGTCATTTGTTGTCATTGATTGATTTGAGCGGAAGTGAAGCCAAACGAATCGAGTCACCACTTGTTTATTTCATACTAAAGTAACCCAAGCTGCAAAGCTCACACTGCAGCCTGCAGTATGAGATTTGAGGGATAAAAATTATATAAGTGATATATCCGAGAATGCCGTGGCACAAGAACGTCTATGTTAGCTTACTTCCACTGATCATAGCAACAAACTTAGACATATTACATTACGATCTGTGGATCAAACCATGTGACTATTGAAAGAGCTGCTGAATGTGCTGCTGCACATTAGATTTTTTGAGTTTTAACATTAAAAAACTTAAAGAGTTTAGAAATGGAGCACTGAGGCCAGGCAAGGTGACTCCAGTGCCGAATAGAAATCCACCCATACCCAAGAAACATCAGGAGACATGATTATGGTTATATGCTAAACTGGCCAGACAGTTGCAGAATACCACAAACTAAGCCACTCCTCTCCCAGAATAAAAAGAATAACAGATAAATAATAATACTAATAATAATTACGTAAAACAATTTTTAATCACTGCTTTTGAGGTTTGTTTTTTTTGGCTGATCAAACTTTTTTGTTTTGGAGAAAAAAAAGGCAAGACAGATGGGACAAGACCAGCACTGATGTGGTGACCACAGACGGTGGGATTTGCCAGTTTGTAGCAATGACAGGCTAAATTATTATTAGCAACGAGACTCTGAGATAAGAGGTTGAAACAGCTACGAGTGGGAGAAAAGGATTACGCTCAATGATGGAGCCTGGAATCTCCACAAGTGATAATTTGTTAGCTAGAAAGCGAGGGGTGACGAGTGACCTGAATTTAAGAATATAAATCTGATGAAGCTGTTCTGGGAGAAAGAACAGTCAGTTCAAAATGTATCCTGGATGTTGTGTAGGTCTGATCTGCAGCTACTGAAATAGTCAAAGTCGCTGCTGTTAATAAATCCAAGAGGTTCCCTCCCACCAGCACCAGTAATGTGTGCTTGCTCGCTTATGTCTTGATAAATTTAGATTATGCTTGTTTGTGCTTGTGATTTAGATTAGGATAAGATCAGACTGTGGTACTTTAATGAACAAAAAATAAATAAAAATCAGCAAAAAAACAAGGTAATTACAGTTTCATCTTATTCTTGCTTTTTCTTGTTTAAAAGTGCCACCAAGCAGGCTTTCATGCCCAACTGTTATACAGTATTCGATATATCCTGATGGAATATTTAATGGATATCTGGTTTGTGTAGGCAGGATGTGAGTGTTCAAACAATGCTGTGGGCATTTTTACTGAAAAACTCTGTGGGAAGTCATTTCAGTTTGAGTTCGGGAACTGGTGTTATCCATCATCATGTTTTCATTTGTAAACTAAACCACTTGATTTCTGCAATTCATCTCACGGTCATGAAGAAAAATGTTTTACTGGAAATGAAATTACAGACCATGCCAAGTCATTTGTTATCTATTGAAAATATACACCACCTGTTGAGTAAATTGCCTTACTTAATTGTAAGCCCATTTTACATTTAATAAACGAAATTGTTTAATTTTTAATAGAGTTTAATTATTTTTTCTCTGGTAATGAACACTGTGGTGGATAAACATTTGGAGAAAGTTTTTTTTGCTTGGACTTGTTCTCTGCTTAACCCGCAGTTAAGCAAGAATAATCTAATGTCCAAGAGAAAATGATATACTCGAGATTAAGATGACCTCACTGTGGCTTCTCTTCTGTTACTCTACCTTTCTGACAGGCTTTCACAAGAGTTCTTAGTGAAGATGGATGTTTTGTGTGAGCATGTGAAAAACAATATATATATCTCACAGTGACTATTACCTCATTTGACCTTCTCATTCTCATCCAGAAAAGGTCAAGGTTCAGTTTGATACTGTCACCATATTAGGAAAGATAATAGCTTGAACCTGGGAGGTCCTTGGGATGGGCACCATGCAACTTACACCATGTTAGAAGCAGGTTGCTATGAGGGATGGTGTATTGGTTCAAAATATATTAATATAACTTTTTTTTTTTCCTAAAGCATCATTAGGGGAAAAAATGGTTTAAGACTGACACAAATGTCCTATAGACCCTCCCCCAGAGCAAAACTGCAAAATAATGACTTACACCTCATGCCCTGCTTTAGACACACCTCTGAATGCTGCAAGTATAAGGTTTTGAAAGCAATTACAGTAACAATCACTAGTTTTGTCGACACCCTGGCACCCACAACAGGTACCTCTCAGACTCCTAGCAGATGAATATGGAAGTCCTAGGTGAAGTCCTTCTAGAGTTACCACGTTCACAAGATTTTCAGAAAACGTGACCTCTGACCTTCTGATTACTGGGATTCAAACTAAAGATATTTTAGTAGATGCAGTAATGATACGAATTTTCTAAATCCTATGTTGCCTCATTCTCGAGTTACAAACTTTGGTGTCTATGCCGCCCGCCCTTCAGGGTGACAACAATAACCCATCTGCCTTTTATGGCTGAGGGTTAAAAACATTTCCTTTCTCTCCACATGGGATCACTGTCTTTGCCGTGTTGCCAACTCTTCACAGTCTGTTCTGTGTGTGTGCAGATATGGAAGCTTCACTATAAACTACCCATAATGTCCTTTTCATTCCTGCTGTGCTATTGATTCAAGATTTTGAACAAATATTCAATAGTCAAATATAAGCAGGGTAGAAAGGTGGGTTTGTAAAATAAGGCTACGTCTACACTAATCCGGATAAATTTAAAGACGGCGTTTTCTTCTAAAAACGCTCTGCATCCACACTATCGTTTTCATCCACACGGAAAACGCCACGTTCCTGTACTGCGAATGCATGAAACGTAAGACGATTCGACCTGTATCATTTCCGTCTGCCGTTTATTTACTTTCCGGCTCTTGAAACGTTGCGGCAAAATGTTGAGGAAAAGTGCCGAGTTTTATCTGGAGCATGTACAAACTGATATTAATCTTTAATACGGCTGTCAAAATTGAGAGCAAACAAAAAAAAACTGCTGTACAATAACATCCGCCATCTTAGTTGAATTGGTCACATGACTGCATCACTATGACTAAAATGCATCATCGTTTTCGAAAGCCTCCATTTTTGCAGTCCACACTGCGACGCGAAAACGGCATTTTCAAATGTATCCACTTTGGAGAGCATTTTCAAAAAACTCAGTTTTCCTTGACCAAAAACGCCGCCTCAGTGTGGACCGAAGGCCAAAACGGAGAGAAAAAGATGTGTTTTCATATGAAAACGCATTTACTCTAGCAGTAACTAAAGTAACATAACTTTGTAACTCTTCAGGAGTCTGCACAACATAATAAAATTGAAACTGAAAAATATTTTCTACCAGAAATGTTGTAATTTGGGTTTGGCCTGTTAACCAGATGCTCAAGGCTTTCCTTTAATACCACATAACTGCTCTTCCTGTCATATAAAGTGCAACTAACAAGTGTTCCAGTGAGGTCATTTGTTTACACTGAAGTCATACATCGCCAGCTGCGAGTGTCTAATTCCATGTAGCCTTGCTGTACTTGGCTTGAAAGACTTTTCTGACATTTCTTTTAACAAAGTTTTTTATGTGGCAAAAAAAATTAAGGGGAAAAAAAAAATGTATAAAACTCTATCAAACAAGGTCAGGAGAGGTTCATTGTCTTGACTGTATTCAATTACTTTGGGGTGCCTCTGCATACAAGTGTCAAGGCCCATTTGGAGGTAGAAAAAATACCCCAAAAGGCAAAATGTGGATGCTGGTTAATGAACAAGATAGCAGAAAGAGCAAATGTACTTTTTTGTTCATGGTTCTACCATAGTGGATAAATTACACAGAACACTGTCTATTTTGCATGCAGGGTCCCCCTTGGGATGCTTACAGCACCAGACGTATCTATGATTTACAGACAACGACAGCAGCAGCAAGCATTATCAGAATGGGGAGAAATTAATAAAAAACAAACATGGGAAAACAATAAGATAAGAGGAAAGTTTGCAAGTGTCATTGTTTTCCCGAGTAGTAATGGCAAATGCTATCAGTCAATCAAAACATATTCTATGGGTTCAACAGGGTCCTACTAAAGTGGGTGGTGAACTGGAACCATTCAATTTCAGACTCTCTTAATGCCCTTTCTTTTGCTTGTAGCAATACAGTGACAGTGTGTGCAGCAAGGAATTACTTTATCAAACAGCAAATGCTGCTTTAGTGTGTGGTTTAACAATATGTGCAAGTCAACCCACAATGCAGGCAAACCAAATACTTGGTTAAATGCAGATTAAAGGTCAATCGCAATGTTTTTGTTTGTTTTTTTTCCCCCAATTATGTCATTATTAAAAGGTAAATTCACAAAATCCACGATGCGGTACAGAAGTTGATTTTAGCAATTGGCTGACAGAAAGATTTATATGGGCAGAAATCTGTGCCATCAGAAACTGAATTTGAATAAGTTAAATTTGAATTTGAATTACTCGGATTGAATCTGAATTGTAACTTGAATGAAAGCTTTTGAAAACTGAATTTGAATTAGTTTAATTTGAAATTGAATTTATGGTTTGAAAATGAATTGATTTGCTTTGAAACTGCATTTTATCCTTTAAAAATTCAGCTCTCGAATAATTTCAGATTCACTTCTCACCATTCAGTTTCAGTTGTACAATTCAATTTCAGTTCCAAAATTCAGTTTTTCGGGACTTACATCCGGTTCCGGTTCAAGCGCAGATTAATAGAACTACAGACTGATAGCGTTACTGACGGAATCTACAGCGTCTTGAGCTGAATTAAGACTTCAGAAGTCATTCGTCATGTCGAATGACCAGCGGATAAACTCTCAGGTTGGTAATAAATGTATTACATGTATAAGAACAAGCGTCATGTTAACAAATGATAGCCGTACAGTAACCTTTATGCTTATTGTAGCTGTTAGCTAAAAACGCTAATTTAGCGTAGTTTGCCCTGATTTCAGCTTTGACAAACAAATATGATCGACTGTTTCTAGTAGAATTCCAAAGTTGTCATCTTGTACCCTGTCAGAGCCCTGTATGCTTGCAGAGACCCCTACAGTAGGGAAACATGCAAAACGCTGTCCAAACCTTTGTATTTGAGCTTTATTTATGTCTTACACAGCATCCCAACTCTTTAGCGAACTTAATAACTTTAGCTAAAGTGAATAGTTAGTCTTATTCATTAGTGCAGCTTTACTGGATCACCTCTGTTTGAAGTAATATAATATGATATACAACTATCACTGTGTTTAACTATCATAATAATTCTTAGGGTACTGAGTGCATGCTTAATTAGATTTTTTTTTTTAAACATACTGCTCCATTGCTATGTTTGACAGGCTGAAGTTGTCGGGTCACCTCCTAAATCGACCATCTTTTACAGGTGTTTTGTGCCAGAAATGGAGTGTCCACTGAAGACTGAAGATACTGAATCTCTACGCCGTGCCATTGATCCCTCCTGTGCCTTCATCTAGACAAGAGACATTAACTTAACCACTCTCACATGCTCTGTACCTACATCACCTTCCCTGACAGTCGTAGCTTGGCTCATCTGAGGGTGAAATTATAATAATGTGTTATTTTGCAAAGTGCTCTCTAGGGTTCCTAAATAAAATATGGCATTGAGGTCATTTCTTTTGAATTAATCCCTTCTTCTGAAATATAAGAACCTCTCCTGGTTTTAATGGCACTTTCTGTTCCTTACTTCCTGTTCCACTCCCAACCCCAAATAGATGCTGACAAGCTGACACAGTAACATGGAAGAGGGAAAGAAGCTGGAAAGGACTACTACAAATAAACCCAATGCCTAACAATGAAAAATGTCAAATAAGAAAAATAATAATAAAGATAAAAGATGAAGTAACAAGTTTTTAGTTTTTTTGTTTATTCCAAATGATCATCCAGATGTCTGTGACATGTGATGACAAACACCATAATGGAAGGCCTTTGTCATCACATGCTTAAACTCATATATTTTTGCATATGCTGAACAGGCAGTCAGACATGCTGTAACTGTGGGGTAGAAAACTGCATGAACACCATACGGCAGGGGTCTCAAACTCCAGTCCTCGAGGGCATGGAAAAGTTGCATGACACCGGCCTTCGAGGAATGGAGTTTGAGACCCCTGTCATATTCCATATGACAGGTTTTGGTTGAACTTCATGAAGACTCTGAAGTTTCTCTTCTCTTCTGGCAGGACAGGAATGTCGCCTTGTCCTGTGAGCCACCGTAAGGATGTACTTAGAGTAGAACTGGAGTGTCACCGGCCTCAGGCTCTTCACCTTTTCAAAGACAAAGCAGTCATTTAGATTAGATATTGTTTACCTGTAAATGCACAAAGAGAATTTAGAAATGTAATTATTGTCAAGAGTGAACAAGCACTGATAGTGTAATCTACAGCTGTGGCCAAACGTTTAGAGAATGAGAAGTGTTGTTTATTTACAAAGTTTGCTGTTTCAGTGATAGTTGTATATCATATTATATTACTTCAAAGAGGTGATCCAGTAACGCTCCACTAATGAATTAGACTAACTATTCACTTTAGCTAAAGTTATTAAGTTCGCTAAAGAGTTGGGATGCTGTGTAAGACATAAATAAAGCTAAAATACAAAGGTTTGGACAGCGTTTTGCATGTTTCCTTACTCTAGGGGTGTCTGCAAGCATACAGGGCTCTGACAGGTACAAGATGACAACTTTGGAATTCTACTAGAAACAGTCGATCATATTTGTTTGTCAAAGCTGAATCCAGGGCAAACTACGCTAAATTAGCGTTTTTAGCTAGCAGCTACAATAAGCATAAAGGTTACTGTACGGCCATCATTTGTTAACATGACGCTTGTTCTTATACATGTAATACATTTATTACCAACCTGAGAGTTTATCCGCTGGTCATTCGACATGACGAATGACTTCTGAAGTCTTAATTCAGCTCAAGACGCTGTAGATTCCGTCAGTAACGCTATCAGTCTGTAGTTCTATTAATCTGCGCTTGAACCGGAACCGGATGTAAGTCCCAAAAAACTGAATTTTGGAACTGAAATTGAATTGTACAACTGAAACTGAATGGTGAGAAGTGAATCTGAAATTATTCGAGAGCTGAATTTTTAAAGGATAAAATGCAGTTTCAAAGCAAATCAATTCATTTTCAAACCATAAATTCAATTTCAAATTAAACTAATTCAAATTCAGTTTTCAAAAGCTTTCATTCAAGTTACAATTCAGATTCAATCCGAGTAATTCAAATTCAAATTTAACTTATTCAAATTCAGTTTCTGATGGCACAAATTTCTGCCCATAGATTTAGCATCCATGTTCGATGGATTTACCAACATGTCACTCAGAATATCCTGGCGCCCACTGCAATTGTTTGCCACCTCCAACCTCCCCCGAGACCCTGAGGGGGATCCTAATCTGGGGCACTCGTGTCTTCTGTCCATATAAAAGAGGACGTTGGTCCATGACGAAATAGACAGGTCTGCTGCGAAACTCATCCGAATCAGGGAGTATTTTCGGGTTACACTACAAATGTGACCTCACCATTTTTGATTCGCCCACATGACCCAACGTCTTGGCCAATGGCTTGGCAGCTTTTTGTCTCATCTTGGTGGTAGGAAGATACATTATTTCAATTCCGATTGATTCATCTTTTGTTAACAGCTGAGGCGGTGGTCATCTCTTTGGAACTGCGATCAGGTAAATTTATTATTCTATTTAAAGATGATGTCCCATGTGTTTTGATTAAATTTGTGTGGCCAAAGGTTAAGATTTCCTAAGAGTAAACGTCTTATTTAGGATGGCTTTTCTGGAGAAACACAATAAGATCAAACTCTGAATTGCTTTAAATTGATGAATTGAGATGTTTTATCATGTTAATTTATCCTATACTTAGCAGAAATTTGGGGTCATGATTAAGGCTAAACTCAACTCTTAGATGGCAGCTTTTCATGTTGAATGCTTAAATGTGACTTCTTGGTGCAGAATGTCGTTCAAGGTGACTGTGCCAATCTTGCACTGTTGGTTACAAATATAATTTCATTTCATGGTGAACCGGAAAACCTGAATACTACAATTTTTACATTAGCAGGCAGACATGGTTTTACTGGTAGCAGTGTCTACTTAATCAACCATGACCCCACGAGAGAGGTATGCTCTCCAATAACGATTACTGACACCGTGTACAAAAATAAATAATTTCTTTATATATTCTTGGAAAAACTGACAGCTAATCACAACGATAACACATGTTAACCATCCAAGCTAATCCTAAGAGGCAGAGGAACAATGCAAGCGGCCGCTGGCCTGTGAGTCTAATTTAGGCTGAGATCTTAACCAGGCCGACTGATTGGAGATGACAGGCTACAGCCAGCTTTTGGGGGCAAATGGGAGGGACTGGCTGGATGGTTGCTTACAGACAGAGGTGCAGCAACAAAACGCTCCTCGGCACATGTAAATGCAAATATATTATTCTCTTTCTGCTCTAATATAACTCAATACCCTAAATGCATCAAGGCTGTTGTTGTCTGAGAGACCATTTTGATTTTTTAGAAAGGGCTCTGCTGTGGGGCGAAGGTGCTAATAGGCCACAGAAGCTAGCAGATGATAATTAATCCAAACAAAATGATGACAATTGTTCTTTGAGGTTATTCTTGGAAAATGCACAAAATTGTCCCACTGACATATACATATATATATATATATATATATATTTTTAACACATCACACTCTGTATGTTTGAACTACAGGAGGCAAAAACACCAAGTGATTTCTAAAATACTAAGGGTCGCTTTTCAAAGAGCCTTTTAGTACAGTTACTGACAAAACTGCTTGGGTGAATGTGATTATAAGATTACTGCATGTGATTTATAGAGAGCATTTTTATGAAACTGGATAATCAGAAACTTCTGCTTTTGTTTTAGTAAATGCTTATAAAAAAGGCATCACATTTATTTTAATACAAAAAAAAGTGCATCTCACCAATTTGGTTAAACATTTTACTGTAACTTTTCCTTTTATAGTCCCGAGTTATTTTTGTTCCCAGTTCTGTCTGTCCTTGTAAACACAATAAACAGACATCAACAAAGATAAGATGGCATTCAACACACACTCGTTTATCACCAAAGACAACTATTATTTAGAAATCAAAAATGATTTGTGTTGGATGTTCGACACTGGAAAATAAAGATACAAATTTAATTTAAAGTAACTGCAAATATCAAGGAATTGAGCAGCATATTGATTTATAGGACTATTTATGGTTGTATAATGCCATCAATGGCCTTTACCAAATAATTTTTTAACTTTTTTATATAGGTTACAGTTCAGTCTCTGTTTTCGGCTGAACATGCTCCATGATTGTTAAAACAGGACAGAAATGTTGCTTATCTGTCATGTTGTTTATAAAATCTTGAACAATTTCTTCCATGGCATTCTCTCCGCATTCCTTCATTTACTTTCAAAAAGCTTCCGCTTTAAAAATCTGCAGCATTCAAGCTTGTATTTTGTTAATTACAGTAGTTGTGGATTAATAACTCAGTGTCATCTGAAAACTGGCTTTTAGCTGTGCATTTACTTTGAAGTTAAACAATAAAAAGAGCAATAAACTGAACAAAACACAAAAACAGAACAATATGTTAAAGGTTTATGCCCATTTAAGATCTCACAACTCACAATTTGCTTTGTGGTCTTTCATTTGACAGGTTATCATTTTTGATTTGGACGTCATTTGTCTTTCCACTAAACTATGATTCATATTATGAAAGCAGCTCCAAGAGCCTGCCTGTTAGCGTCACTGAAAATGGTGTGCTTGCTTTAAGTGGATGATGGGGTGATTGTTGCTTTGTGTTAAATCTAATTTTATTTGTAAAGCATCATTTCATAAACGGGCAGTTCAAGGTGTGTTCTTGTCGTCCTTAAAAGTAAACACAAGGTCTTTAGTTTGCTTTTTAAAAAGACTGTCATTGGTGCACTGATGATAAATGCTATCTCACCTCACTTTGAAAAACCCTAGAACATGTTGAACTACCAGGTGACCCAAGCAGTCTAATAGGTGTGTCTACTGAAAGCATGTTTGGTACGTATAAAAAAAAAAAAAAAAAAAAAAAAAAAAAAAAGCACTTGTTATGTTTGAGATGTTTGTTTGTCGGCAGGTGACAGCCTTTTGATAATTTTCTTTACAGTGGAGAAAGTAATTATTTGATCCCCTGCTGAATTTCTAAGTTTGCTCGCTCATGCCCGAGTATGCTTCAGCGGGAAATCTATGACTAACCTGACATGCATCTCCAGAGAAATGTGACTGCACGTCAGGTGAATTGTGGTTGTCCTGTTTCGCCTGATTCCTCCTGTGCATTTTTTACTACTTTTTCAACTGAGTTTTTGAATTTATGAGGGAGACAGTTGCAAACGTTGCCTTAATATAATGAATAACAATCATAGCATCAATTCAAAGATTCATAAATGTCGGCAAGCTCTTGGAGAGAGATTGGTGAAACAGTCAGAGAGGATGTGAGGGACTGTATAAAGAAGTGGAAAAACTAGAAAGAAAAATATGTTTTCACCCAAAGAAAATTGACTACAACAAAGAAACCGCATATAAACCAGAGACATGAACGCACAGTAATTAACATGTAATGCACCACCACCAGCATAAATGCTACTTGTGTAAGTTATTCTGCAAAGATTGTACTAAAATCAGGCCCTAGATGAAAAAACAAAACAAAGAGTCTCTAATTTTTATGGTTGGTAGACAGAATATTCACCAAAAATTCAGCAAACACACATTTAAAGAAAAAAATTATAAATTGATGTACATGTTACTAAGTGAAATAAGTATTTGATCCCAACCAGAATTTTGGCTCTAACAGACTACAATTAAATCAATCAGTAAATTACAGAAACTTCTCTCATCTCATTATATATATGAAGCACAGCTGTCTACACAATCAGTTTCTTCCACTCCACTCTCTTCTCCGCCATGGGCAAGACCAAAGAGCTGTCAAAGGATGTCAAGGAGAAGATAGGAAAGGGCAACAAAACCATCACCAAGAAGCTTGGTGAGAAGGCGAAACTATTGGCACGATTATTCAAAAACTGCAGAAATATAAAACGACAATCATCTTGGTGAGAATGAGAAATCACAAGGAAGTTGATGGCCCTAAACCACACTTGAAGCAACTGTTAATGATCTGAATGCACTTGGAACACAGTCACCATGGATTATGGATCATGGATTAAAATCCTTCAATGCCTGTGAGGTCTCCCTGCACGTGTACATCTTAATGACTCAGAGAAGGCATGCGACAAAGTGCTGTAGTCAGTCACCAAAATCAAGCTGATTGTATTTCTTTTCCTCCAAACATGGCAGGTCGAGTTGATGCCAGAGTATCATCCAAAAAACACCATCCACACAGTCAGGCAGGGAGATGGAACCATTAAGCTTTTTAGCTGTTTTTCTGGTAAGGGTACAGGACAACTTTTGTGCATTGAGGGGTCAATAGGTGGAACCATGTATCTTGGATAAAAACTAAAGAATGCTCATTTACAAAGAAATGCACAAAGCTACAAACTGTGGGCACTGTGGAGCAAAATAAACAAAAAACGCTATAAAACGTATACCCTTCTTACCTTTAGTTCTAAATATATTATGCAAAACATGCCTAAAAGACAACCTCAACTGGCTTTCTTTAACAGACATTATGCTGAGTAAAGCTAGCTATCCATGTAGCATAACAGTCTGTTAAAACTGTGCAGAACCTGTGATAACATTTAACAATAACAAGAGACAGAAGTTGAAGAAAAGAGAGCAGAGATGGACCAGAATAAGCTAAATAAAGTGACCAAGTGAGAGCTGTGTAGAGGGATTTTACATGCATGAAAGTATGAAAGAAAATGAAAGACGTAGGCCATAAACTCATGAGGAAACCATTTACTGAGCCTGGGCAAAGGTCTGTTTTCCCAGAGGCCTCTATAAGAGTATGGACGTTTCCCCATCATAGCCAATCCAATAAATGCGGGCTTAAGGCACTTCCATACTGGCTTCTCTTTTCAGACCCGAAAGCTAAAACTAGCTGTCAAACTGTCTGTAAGTGTTTTGGCAGCTCTGTGCAGGCCAGTCTTCATAGTGACTAATCAAATGAGTCATAAATTGATTTTGTTTGAAAATAATGTCAACGTCTAAATAAAAAGCATAATAGGCACACTGTTCCATAGGCCCATGGTAAATATTAAGAGTAGACAATTTGCAGTTTTGGATGTGTGGTCTTATTTTATTTTTTTCCAAGGACAGCAAATTTATTTGTATCATACATACTCCTGACAGAAGAATGAGGTATTATAAACTCACTCTAAGAGCCCACTTATCCAAAAACAATATTAATACTATGATAACACGAAACATCAGAATGCAATGACAAAAATCTATTCGAACCTACACATCACTTTGGTTTTCTTTCACATATCTTGATTACAACTGTTCCTACACTAGCTGCCTCTGAGCTGTAAGGCTAAGAGCAGGATTTCACCTCCCCCCCAAACTGAAAAGTGAAACCTGTGCCATCATAGCTCAGGGAAAAGTGATATTGTTTTAAAATAAAAATGCACATATTTGCAGATGTTCTGCAGAAACATATTCCTAGCATTGCAGAGTGTATATCACTTGCTTACAGAAGAGTTCAAGCTGTCTCTTCTGTACACTTAGGGAATCATGACTTGAATTCAGTAATGCCAATGACATAGCATCTGTTTCAGGAAGTCAAGGAAATTGTCAGGAACCCTTTCCTTCCTGACATCTAAGCAATCTTTGCGAGGGAGGGGTTATAACACCAAACAACAGTAGGATGGTCCCTTAATGCTCAAAAGCATTAACTGGATTGAGTTGATTAATGTATAGAAAAACATTCAAGGTGTTTACAGTGGATTTTTGTGACTATTTTATGAAGGAAGTCTACTGGCCTCATAAAATTATTAACTCTTTTTTTAATGCTAGCTAAGATACAGTAAGATACAGCAGTTACACTTACTCCCTGAACATTAGTCTTCATCCATCCTATGTACTGATTCTTGAATCAGAGTCTCACACTACAGACCCCAGTCACATATTTTTACACTTCAAATTTGTTTAGTAAGTTAATAAATTTGGTCTCGTCACTCTCTAGTTTCTGTTTTGTCATTGTCTCTCTTTGGCCTCTTCCACTGGTACCTACTCAGGTCGGCACAGCTCAGTTTTTAGGGTTTTCTATTAGGTAGTAGTACCTGGTGCCAGATACTTTTGGCCGGGACTGCAAGTGAATCTGAGGCAATCTGAAAATGTGGCATCAACAGAATGCATGCTACCGATTGGCTAGTCAGTGTGTCACTCAATGCCATGAGGGCGTCTCCTTCATGAAAATCCAAACCGCTAGTTTTTAAACTCGGCAATAAGGGAAATGGCTACACAAAAAACAGTGTGTCAAAAAGCCATACACAGAGCAGCAGGTAAACTACTGGCTTAAGTTTGGGAAAAGCTCATGGTTTAGGTTAAAACTAGAATTAACCTTATAATAAACCGTAAAAAGGAGTCTTTAGGTTTGACAGAAATAAATACAGAAAATTGGCATGATAAGATCTTCCCCCCCCCATTTTCACCCATCCTAAGTTTACATTATGCTTGATTCTGTTCAGATCGCCTGTTTTTTGTGTTTATGTTGTTCCTAACATGTGTGCAGCCTCCCACTGGACAAACTACGCCATGTCAAAAACCCAACATGAGTGTTGGGTGTTTCTCTCATCTCTTCTTTTCTTTCTTTCATTTTCATTTATCATTATCGTTTAATAAATGCTGATACTGATAGATTGTCAAATAGGTAATAGCAGCCAATAGCACTGACCTGCCAGTAAATCAGTCAGGCTGTACATTATTTCATGCTTTTTTATGAGACTGCGCTGAATGAACAGTTTCCCATAGCTGCCAAATACTCTGTTTGTTTTGATAATGCAGTGCTTCCCCTACAGCTTACCGCTTTGGGGGAGGGATGTTACTGCGCTATTATTTTGTTGAGTTTCATTTCAACAGCAGCTAGCCTTTTTCCTCAAGTGTTACTCCATCTCTGCAGCAGAAATGCCACGAGGGTTAAAGCCTGTGTTCATCTGTGTTTGCTGCGTGGCTGTGCTGTAAATGAGCAGCAGAGCTGTTTTTGCTCTAGCCAGGACTAGCTTCCCTGTCATCGGATGTACAGATGTTTGAGGTTGTTCACCACCAGTCCATCTTTTAGATTTTAGACTAATTAACTCTTGCTGGAAAACTTGAAACTGGGTGGTTATTAACTCAATTAATAATGCCTTCCCTTCTGCAACTGCACCACATGCTCTGTTCCACCACTTCACACATATGCACACAATGACAGCCATGAGTAGAAGTCAGGTGACAGAAAGAAATAACATTTAGTAGAGATGCTCAAAGAAGTTAAAAAAAATTATTTAGTGCTTACTGAGAGGCTGTTTTAGTCAAAATTTAAATTGACAGGTAAGCCAATTACCAAGAACATCCCTCAAACAAACTGTGCTATAGCAGTTTAGACAGAAGAAGACAACAGGCACTGAGGATGCAGAGGAAGCAGGAGAAACTGACGCACGTTTTAAAAACAGCAACACTGATATGTGAACAGTTTACTCTGGGGTCCGATTCACATGTGGACAATTATGTGACACATGATGCTTGTTAACACCTTTGCTGCCACACACGCTGCTGTCTGACACCTCTCGACAAAGGCACCGTGATCATTAGACCCGGAGCAAGAGGAACACATTTGTGAGCATTTTTCTTTTTTGTACCTTTATTTACACGTCAGTACGGTACGTTTTTTTGTTCACAGCTCTCTAGGTGTTGCCAACTGGTTAGGAAAAAAACCAAAAACCAAAACAGCATCACTACGAGGTGCAAAAAGCACAAAGCCCAACGCACCATGTTGGCAGTTTTGTCTGACTCATTTGTCCTAACACCACAAAATATCACTCTGTAGTTGACCCTGTTTCTCATAGCAACATGTGAAACAGTCATGATAAAGTAGTCTAAGTGTTTGCGCTCATGGATATGAATCCTCCCAGTAGTCAGCACACCTGTTAAGCAAATTGATTTTTATTGCTACATTTTATTATCGTCAGCAGGGACACGTCACTCTGGCAAACAGCAAAACAGAGCTTTAAAAGAATTTGCAACTTCTATTTTTTTTTAAAAGAAAATCCAAAAACATTAAGTCATTTTTAATGATAAATACCACATTTCAAATTACTGTACCAGCCACATGCATTTAGAGGCACATGCTACTAGCAGGTAGCCCCTTGGGTAGCTCTCTGGCTGTGAAACCCCAGGCAAGACCCACGTTAGTAGTTACTTGAGTCAGGCAAGGGCAAAGCAAGAAATGCAGACGGACCAGGACACCCTACTGATAAACACGTGTTTGCTGAAGGTTCCTCTGACTGCACGAAAGCAGGGTAACCCAAAATCCTGCAATGGGACCGTACTGCAGGAAAACTAACAGACAAGCCTACAAGGTTCTGAGCAGGTGTTCACGTAACTGCCCATTTATAATGCACCAAAAACTGCACCTGCATTTTACATTGGGTGGGTCTCAAGAAGCCTTCAAAGAGGTATAATAGTAATGACTAGTACTCTGTGACGTCGCTTAGGATAGATGCGGCATCTCACTACCAAGCAGTCACAACCCAGGGGGCAAATGCAGGGGAACCTTTCTCAGACAAGGTCCCTGTTAGGACATGAGGCAAGGCTGTAGGTTCGCAGGAAAACTAACCATAGCAGTGCAATAGCTGGGCCTGGATCTTACCACTTATTTCACAACTTTGCGAGGGTAATTCACTCCACACACGTTTCTCTTATCGGCAAATACTCATTTTATTTTTTACATACTAGAAGCACATGAATAAGTACATATGTGTGTTCAGGGGCACACTATTACGGTGGGAAAGGAAGACAAAAAAAAAAAGGAAAAACAACTGGGAAATATTCATGACCTAATAGACAAATTCTAGTTTGTGAGATTATAAACTTATCAGAACATGGAAGATTTTTTTTTTTTTTACTGAAACGTCCTGTACAAGAAGTGATCTCATCTACTTTGATTTTTATTTCAAGATGTGTGACTGGAGGTTTTAAAGAACGTAAAGCAAATCACAACATCCACCATGCAGGGAAGGGAATCACAAACACCGTGAATGTGATCAAAAATATCTGATAAATTCAGAATGAAATTTAACACACAACTCAAACTAAAACTACTGAAACATTTAAAAGTTATGTTTACGAGGAAGTGCCAACAAACGGACTTACATTCCTCAACAAAAAACACGAAAACGCTACATATCTACTACACATTATACAACATCTCAAAACCAAACCATATTTGCAAATATATAGTCCTTTCTACCTAAGCAAGAATGACATGTACACCTTTAAAATGAAAGAAATAACCTGCACAAAGACAAGAAATGTACAATTTACACATAAAGGCAGGTAGGGGGTTTACTTTTATCGAGGAATGAATGTAAACTGTAAGAGAAAACAGATTTTAAAAAGTGCTTTGCTGAGTTTACAAGTAAAACTTTAGCGGCCAACAGTCAGTCAACACACATGCTTGTATATAACACGGAGAATGTAATTACCAAACTGAAAACAGCAGAGGTGGGTTGTTTTACTCACGGCATTCAGATGAAGGTCATTCTCTTTGTGCGGGAGAATTACTTGAAGTCCATATTGGTTCTATTTCCTGTTGGAGCTGCCTGGCTCGTCTCGGCCTTCACTCTGTGTCGTTAACGTGGTTAGCTAGCTGACAGCATTAGCAGCACACTTGATAGTGTGAGTGTTATGCGGAAGTTGTTGTCTTTAGTTCACTTTGTCGGGGTTTCCTACAGCTTCACGTACATTTAGAAGTTTATTATTAAAGGACTGAATATTAAAACCTGGCTGTCTCCATGCAAACCTTTTTGAACACCTTCCTTGGTCTTGCACAGCTGGTGCAGTTCCAGCACAACCTCAGCACACCTGTGGGCAACTCTTTTCCCCAAAGGCCATGCTGGCTAATAAACATTAAGAGAAAGATCCCATTATTTCAACTTTTTTCTTATGAAGCTGATATATAATCTCTAGATTTGGTGTAGTTATCCTTTCCCTTTCTAAAAGTGCAAATTATTACTTGTTAATTGGTGCTCAAAGGTTCCCAAGGTGCTTGGCAGGTAGTTTCTTCCATGTATCTTGCAGAACCTGCCACCTTTTCCCCCTCAGGTTCTTGTGCCTCCACTTCTATTACACCTCATTAATCTTGTGCTGTGCTGAACTCGTGTTTTTTTTTTCTGAATATATATTAATCTAAATTTAGACCACTTTTAGCCACAGCAGTTTAATTCATTACATATCACAGGAGAATCTGTAGATGTGCCACACTTACACCTGCATTCCATAGTTTTGCAAAAAATAATGATAAATCGCACTTCTCTGTAGCACAAGTAGGCACAAATATTGGTAGGCTACAACAAAGCAATCTTTATTTCCAAAGACATATAACAAAAAACAAAAGTAACTGACTGGTGTAAGTGTGTTGCACCAAAACAAATTTTGCATTAAATTAATATTTTAATTGATTAACCTTAAAGAGTACTTGTATTTATTAAAATATGAACTTTACACGTTTTCAGTGTACCAGATGGTCATCAGTGCTATTTTTTGGATATAATGAAATATCCATTGTTAACTGATGATCTGACTTGGGGTGGCCTGAAGCTTATCCCAGCTGACACTGTGCAAGGAAAGGCAGGGTGCACCCACATCTCCAGTCAGTCATCGGGCTAACACACTCTCACACACTCCCATGAGCATGTTTTTGGACTGTTAGGGACTTATCTTTATTGGATTCCTGTTAAATAACTAAATTCCATTTAAAATGTTTTTGCTTACATATGAGGTCTAAAATGATCGGGTAACTCTGAACCATGTTTATATCAATCTAATAAATCAAAAATTCCTTTCTCATGTCTGTGCCTACCAAGCATCCCTCAGCCCTTTGTTTAAAAGCAGTAAAGTTTGGAGATGAGTGTTTATCGTGGGAAACACAACACATCTGATTGTTTCAGTAGGTTCTAAGCTAGAAATATTTTGGTTCATGCATGTGATCACTTCAAGGTCCACAGTCTTACTGCTTCTTCTTGTAATCAACTAAACTTTTACCTTTGAACCAAATAAAGCTCAATTTAAGCCTAGGTGGCTAGTCTGACCCCCAGATGCGGACCTGTTCATTGCACTGACATCAGGGCTTCCTGGTGACCATACAAACCACTCTTTGTGGCTGACTGTATGTGTGGGGTTACTTTCATGCTGCAGAATGAATTTTGAACCAATCTTATGCCTCCCTGATGATGCAGAGTGATAGACAGGAATCTGCATTTAAAGTTGTCCACAGCAGATATATTTAAGTTGACCTCTAAAATGTAACTTACATATATCCAGTGTGGATATCAGTATCTGTGGGTTTTGCCCTTGCTTCGGTGCAGTCAGCATGATTTATATTACTTTTCTCACAGTACTCAAACCAACCTCATTAACCAAAATGGGTGGGGAGGGCTGCTGTGCTAATTTTTATATATCTCCTCTTCATCTTTGTTTTCATAGGATAATATTGTTCCATTTTCTTATATGAGCACAAAAAGTAAACAGTAGCCTAAGGTTGTGTCTGGCTGGAAATTAGAACCTGTAGCCAAATGAGTCTCCACAAGCAGCAGAAAATAGAGATTGGGGAAGAATCCCCCGGGGCTGCTTGATAAAAATTTAAACCTCAAACTTGCAGGTAATGATAACAGCAGTAACTCAACAGGGTGGGTGATTACATCAGATTGCAAACTATATCTGCAGAAGACTTAATATTAACATTTGGATGGTATTGTCTGAGAGAAATGACAATAGCCAAAGGGTTACAGAGTGGCACACTAACCACGGGACAGTAGGAAATGTGAAAAGATTGGATTCAGGCTCTGCATCACATGACACATGATATATTGATATTCATGTAAATAAAGGTCATTCCAAACTTGGCAACATTACAGAAACTTTTCCTTTATTCATTAAAGATTTCTTTGTAATAGGCTTTACATACCTTAACAAGATGAGGCCAGAACACCAAGTCGTTTCTTATAACTTTTTTTTAAAACACAAAAAGCAGCTATGACTTTTTGGCACAGCCATCCAAGCATACAGACTGGTCTGTTTGCCTTTGCCTTAACAGCAAAGGCAGAGGAGAGCAAAGTAATTTGACTAACTGTAATGAGGGCACAGGAGGAAGACTTTAATGTCTGACTCAGAGGAAAAAGCTTTTTACCAGTGAAGACTTGGAGGATTCTGCAAGTCATCATGCTGCACCTTCAAGGGAACATTACATATATACAGATAAGACATTCCTTTAGTCCATGCATTCATTCATTATCACTTAGTTTCATCTCGATGGCACGGTCCTCTGTCACAAATGTTGCAAATTATTTTATTCCTGTATTGGTCAGTCCGGTGTTTCCAGTATATTCCTAAATGGTTTGTGAATAAGAGCTCAGCAGAATTTTCTCTCTCTCTCTTCTGATCTAGCCTGCAATTAAAAACAAAACAAGTGATTGCTTTGTTTTCGCGTTTGAATTTTTAACAGAGCGAATAGGCGAGAAAAAAAATATACCCGGGGGAGCTGAATGTGATTACATTCGGTTATCTCTCGATCTTCTCAACACAATTACGTGTCATTCATGAAACAAATATTGTGCAGGGAGCTCATGAATGTGTTGCTCAGCCACGCTGTATTTGAATGGGCTCTGCACTTTGGATTTTTAGCCTAAAGTCATCACTTATTTTTAATTTAGGCATTTGTGGTTAATAAACTCCAGAAAACAAGCATGTTATTTGGTGCTGTAGATATGAGGAGTGTGCAGTGTCACAAACTAATGAACCACTGAACATTAGTTAAATCGCTGAAAGCTTTATGTGGTGTCAAAGCAGTCTGTAGATTAATGGCTTTAGAAACTATTTTATGTGTCATACAGCAGAAATATGATTCAGTTACCACATCTGCAGAAGCACCAAACTGCCTTCTTATAATAATTTAATGCAACTGGAGCTGACATTGATATCATCTGCTGGTTGTGAACACACCAACTGTGTTCGCTTATGTGTGATGTTGTGTTTTGCAGGTGACTGGCTGGCTGGAATACCACCGCACTCCTTCTCCTTCTGAGGACATCTTACCGCTGGACCACCAGTTTTCCCTCCCCCAGTATGGAGCCCACAAAAGTCCAGTCAGAGGGTGGCCTCAATGTCACCCTGACCATCCGCCTCCTCATGCATGGAAAAGTAAGTGAGCACAGAGTGCTATATAGACTGTTAGGAAGGATGAAAACTGAAAGACATGCAGAGGGATTTAGTTCTTCATTTCAAGATCCTTCTTTCAGTGATGAATCAGGTGCCAGGTTTAGATGGCCTCTCTTCCTAAACCTTTCATGTGATTTTAATGAAGTTGTATTCAGATGAATTGGAATTGTACAAATTGTGCGATGAAATTGTTAACTTTCAAATCTTTTCTCCATTTGTCCTTTTAACCTCGACTCTGACCGTCCTAGTAGGACATCAGAAAATTAAAAAACTTAATTACATGTCACAACATGCAGTTGAAAGTACTGTAATTCATAGGACTTGCATAGTAGTGGTGCCTTACATTTTTAAATAATTAAATTAAATAAGTTGGTTTGTGGAGACATCTGTAGACGTACACCAAAACATCTATGTCACAATATTCAGGGTAATTGATGAAATGGAGAGAAATTGCAAAATATTTTTAATTGTTTGCCACCCTCAGTTCCACTTTACTGTGAAGGTATGTGCTGTAGCAGGCGGCAGGCAGGATGTAGGACCCAAACGCAGGACTTGTACATGGAATGGGAAAACTTTCCATAAAAATAAATTTCACAACAAACAAACCAAATCCTCAAACAAGAAAACTAAATTGGACACTAGAAAATAAGAAACAAACTACAGACTGAGAACTAGAATTTCTTCAAGAACACAAAGGCAGAAACACAGCACGGTGAGGGTACAACACAACAAAGCGCAAAGGGAACACAGGGCTTAAATGCACAGGCAAGACAACGAGAGGATGGGGAACAGGTGGGAACACATCTGGGACAAATGAGACATAACGAGACGAAGGAAGCAAAGCAGAGTACATTGACAAAGGACACAGACTGTCAAAGTAAAACAGGAAGCATGACACAGAGATGCGGACTTGACACTGAGACATAGAAACATGACAGACTCTGGAACAGCGGGAACATGAAGCACAGAGACAAAAGTAACAAGACGTGGGACACAGGGAAGACATGAAGACAGAAAACTAAGACTAAGCATATAACACACGGAGAACAGAAACAGAACAGAAACCTAGAAACCAGGAACTGTAAATACAATACAAAACAGAAAACCATCGTTCAAAGAGTAAAACTTAACCCAAAAAACACAAACACTGGGTCACCAGACCCAGTGCCTTGGCTTTTACTATCAGTTCGGTTCCATTTACCGTTGATACTGCTCTCAAGATGACATCACAGAGTTGTAACATGTAGACGTGGGTTTAAAAAACTCTGCCTACTAACCAACAGGGGCTAATAAAAAAAACCTGCTAATGTGAACTACCGAAAGCCACCAAATAGAAAACAAAAAAAGTACTTTGAATGTTAAAAAGTAGAGAACTATTGTATATTAGCATCCTGGATGCCTAGGGGTTGAGGTATTGACTAGCATCAACATTCAAGTCCAGATAGCCATCTTTGTTGTTTGTAATTACCAGTCTCCTTCCTCCCTCAGTTCCGTCCATCCATCTACTTGTCTAATAAAGGCCCAAAGTGCTTGAAAAATGACTGGTGGGCATCGAGTTTGAAAGATGCTTAGGAAGTGCCAATAAAATCTGCAATTTGTCCCATTATGGAAACCGTTAGATCCAACAATAGCTTTGCTTTGACAACAGTCTAGATCAGCTTGACTGAAAGTACAACAGCAGCATATGCTGTGTCCACTTACTGGACACAGCATCTACTTATATTCTGTAAGATCAACAAAATAAGCTAATGGCAGTAGATGTATTTTGCCTTCCCACACCAAAGTCCAGCTTTGCTCTACTTTTACCTTTCTTTACTGTGGGGTTATGTAAGCAAGCTTCACTGAGGTTCAAAGGCCTTTGGAGACTTCAGGCCTTTAAGACTGAAAATCTCCTGCTCTGTGTTTCTCTGCTGCTGACTCAGCTCAGCGTGTTCTTGTTCACCCTTAGTATTTTCAGATTTCCCAGGGCATGGTGTATAATGTATTAATGGGCACCAACTTTTTATCAGTTCTTATTTTTTTAGACACATGTGTGTACCATCCTCACTCCTTTCTACTCTTTAAGTGGCCATCAGAATTAGTTTGTGTTCACCTGGTTTTATAAAGAATGCTGTATTATCATGACTCTTGCTTTTCATCCCCCACCTCTTGTGCTTTACTTTGTAATTAATAGCTCCATGCACCGGCCATTACTTTCCTGTCAGTGTAGAGTTTGTAAAAAAGCAGATTTCTACTTGTCTAGAACTGTATGAATGTTACGTAACAGCAGCTCAGTTACAAGTTTGCTTTAAGCTAGGCAGCTAGAAAACCCGCAGCACACATGCGTAGCTGATAATGCTGGTAGATTCTGCAGGACAAAGAATGAAGCCCACATCTTCTCCTTGCCTGGTGTGCCAAGCAGTCCGTGAATGGCCATGCAGGTCAGCCACTGCATGACTGCTCATGTAATCGCTTTAAAAGCCAGTGACCCTGTGACTGTTTGAATAACCCCACATCCTGGCAGGGGCATAACCACAGTGGCCACAAGGGAGGATTTTGGCAGGATTACCCACGTCCTTTCTCCACAGCAGTGAAGCCCTCAAATTGAGAAACCATTGGGTTACATTGGGTATTGGAGCATTTTCATCATTATCTATTGAGGGCAGGCAACCCTCCAGCATCCTGTTACACTTTCAAATGACTTTTTCCCCTTTTGTGATGCCCAGAAAATAGTTTTTGGTAGGCTCATCTCTGTGTTCCTGAAGCTGGAGTGGAGTGGCACAGGTGCCATCCTCCTTTCTCCCTCTTAGAAGAAGTTTATATGAGTATAAGTCATTCAAGAAGCTTGCACCTCAGCCATGTTTGCAATTCCAGGCAGTTATTAGGAGATAACATGACCAAACACACATCTAAAAGAATTGGAAGAGACATCAAATGTATTTCAGTTGTTAGGAAGACAGATAAAGAATCACCACTCAAATATGATTAAAAAAAGGCTTTGATGATGAGCAGGTGACTTAGCCTGAAAATATGGTTTAAACCTTTTTTTCCCCTGCAGGTTATACTTGTACTAAATGTAGGAAAAGTTCCACTTCATTACAATCACATGAATAAATGAAATTGTAATTTGATTTACTTTAAGCTAAGAAAAACAATATAGTTAATGAAACAGGGCTGGACTGGTAATCTAATGCACTTCTGGGACAATGAGTCAATGGAACAGCCCTACAAGCACAGACAGCAGCTCATTGGTTCATTTGGTTTAGAGCTGGCACTGACCATTAGAACTGAAACATGTTATGTTTATGAGTATATTGTCAGAAAGTTAGTTTTGGAGTTAAGGAGTGTAATTTAATGTAACACTTGATAAATATAAATGATGCTTATAGGGTAGAACCTGGTGCTGTGAACTGCAACTGCCTGCAGCTTTAACGTCACAGTAGACGTAACCCTCACACTTTCTGAGGAGAGGTCGGGGAGTGTTGACGCTTGCAGCCAGCGCTGCCTCTTTGCCCTTTACCAGCTGCGCCACACCAAACCCTTAAAGAGTGATTCAACAAGCATGGAAAGTGTGACCCTGAACATGCCTGTCTTCATGTCTTGGCACAGTTTTTAAACCCTGTTCAGCAAAAACAGAAGCAAACAATTGAAAAGTACACATTTATACAAATAAATATGTTTATTTTTTTCACTTTTTCTTGTGGTGTTTTCATGTCACAGGAGGTTGGAAGTATAATTGGAAAGGTATGTATTTTCATCAGATTACTAATTTTCATGATCATGGAAAGATTCTGATTTACTTTGATGTACAAATGTACTTTTTTTCAGAAAGGAGAAACAGTAAAAAAGATGCGAGAAGAGGTGAGTTTGAATATAGAAAAAATTAACAAAAATATTTATTACCCTCCCGCCCATCGCACCCCCCCAGCAAGTCACTAAAGATCACAATGAATACCAGCCGAAGTTAACTTTGTAATGCATGATTCAAATTTGTTCAGGATCTGTTTGAATAATTAAGGTTTCTTATCACTGCCACTGAAAATGAAAAGTAGTTGCTGGTCTTCCAGAGTGGAGCGCGAATCAATATTTCTGAGGGCAACTGTCCAGAGAGGATTGTTACCATCACCGGACCAACGGACACCATCTTCAAGGCTTTTGCTATGATCGCCTACAAATTTGAGGAGGTATGATCAGTCTGCACACAATCAAAACGTACTCATTTTCTATTTCAATTCACTTTTTGCTCCTGTGGTAGTTCCAGACATTCAGCTTTCTTTATGTACACACAGTTTTCCTGCAAGCGTGGATTTCTCGCTTTGAGATAAAGATCTGTCTGCAAACACAATCTCAGTGTTTGTATTTAGATAAAACCAAGCCAGACTTTTCTCACAGAGCTCATATACATACATATATACAGCACACCTGCAAGGGGAATCTGTATCACTGAACGGTATGAGGTGAATTTTCAGCCATCTTTCTGCTGATGTTGTCTTTGATGTGTCTCCTCTTGCTGGTGCTGTGTAAGTACTGTGACTGGAACTTGTAAGAGGAGACTGACTGCTGAGTTCTTGGTGATCTGTGTAAAATGTGCCGTGCCAATAGGCTGGGTGTTTACAGGAGGGCGCATTCAGCCAGCGGAGGAGATGAAAATACTCAAGGAAGGTTTAAAACAAGTGTGTTTTTGCAGGTCATTTTGCACCACCTTTGAAGTCTGGAAATTTATTTGAACATTCATTACCGAGACAGTTAACATCACGAATGTCTCAGTGTCACATCAAGAAAATATTACCCTTACAAGATAAAATACTTGGTACTTTCGTTGTTGTTTTCCAGGACATAATCAATTCCATGAGCAACAGTCCAGCAACGAGCAAGCCTCCTGTCACCTTAAGGCTTGTTGTGCCAGCCAGCCAGTGTGGCTCCCTCATAGGAAAAGGAGGCTCCAAAATCAAAGAAATGAGAGAGGTGTGTGAAACATTTTTCTGAACGACCTACTAATTATGTTAATTATGTTTATCCTGTTTTTTTTAAAGACAAACAGAACATTTACAGACAAATACTTTTATTTTACGAGCTGACATTCTTCATGAGTAATTAAATATTAGATATTTGAAAATTAATTAATAGTTTAACTAAACTGTGTTATTTTTCCTAATTAATTAACTGTTGGATTGTTTTAATTTGATTATGCATCACTTAATAAATTATTAATGAAATATCTGGAACGTTCAGCAGCAGTTATGACCCTGCAGCTACAGGACATTTAGCGAGTGCAGTTTTTTTTTTTTTTTTTTTTAAATCAGAACAACATTTCAGGCCTTAATGCTAGAAAGCCTCAGAAGAGGAGATAAAGAATGACAGGCAGCTGAAGTTTGGATGATGGCATCTTGAGGTATATACCTTCACAAGGCCATCATAGCACCATCTGCACAGTATCGCTATAAAAATTTGTTAAGACATGTCACTAAACCAGAAAATTGCCCACCCCCTGTTGCTGGTGCTTGAGGCAAAGTCAGTGCATTTTATATTCTGGGTGGCAAGAACATTTATTTCAAAATTTGATGCGAAGCAGTCCGATAATTGTTGAGCTACTTCGGTCTGGATCAAAGTGTTGGACCTACCAAATACCACTGCTATCACTAGAGCCACACTGCTAGTGTATCAACAAACCTTTAAAAATGCCAGGTGACAGCACAGGGAAGCAAATGACATTTGCTGTTAACTCATTTGAATTGTCCGTGTGCTATACGGTGCCCTATGTACAAGCCAGACGTTTTGTACAGGTCTAACTCTTAACTGTGTGTTTAATGGATTCTCTATTGCATTACCAAAACTGTCATGAGTCTTTAGATACAAAACTAATGTGATTTTAAACTCAGACGTCTTAATTGTGCTGTGGCTCGTCTGCTCTGTCTGAGCAGCAGGATTTTAATTACAGTCAACTGCCGTAGTGCCACTCCTCAGTTTATCCACTGCCTGAAAAAGCACTGTTTTAGCTCCTCTCCCTTTAAGCCACCTCTGCTTTTAAGCAAACTTTCTTCTGATTGGCTTCCCCTCACAAACAGCCAGCCTATTTTAGGGACTTCTGCTCGCTGAGACGTCTTACATAGCAAAGAATGGAAAACACTGAAAAACTGTGAAGCCTGAGCTTTTGACCCACAGGAAACTTTGATCCTACTCTTTGATCCAGTGATGGATACTCAGATTAGTTTATCTATAAAAAAAAGTTTGAACCATTTTATGTATTTTACAGTTTTGCACAAGTGTCATTAATTCACAGTCAGTATCATGAACACTAGCATTTAATAGCATATCAAAGCTACATTCCCTGTCATGATTTTATAGGTGGGTAGACTTCAGCTGTTGTACATAAAGTTATCTCTGTACAGATTTGTGTTAGAAATAATTTGTGGAGAGAGATGTAAATTTCAACATCTAATTATCCAAAAATAGCAACTTTTTTGGCAGTGGTTTTAAAAGTGGTGCAATTAGAGATAATTATGAATAGCTGGTGGACACTAATGGTGGAGCAGTGGATCCAAAAAGTCTCCGAAATGCGTCAGCTGTAGTCTATGCTTGTTCCCCAGTGATGTAGCAGACACTACACAGTGGCTGAATGAGTGAGTGGGTGAAGAGTGGGAGGGTGCTTCATTATTGCCTTCTGGAAGCTGAAAAAAAGAAGATGTGGAGACAAAATACAGCCATGAAGGCAACATGTTTTGACCCCAGGTGGATATGTGGCAATTGAAGGCAATAGTAAAGGACAAGCTAAACATCCAAATTGCCATGGTGCTCTTATAGAGGCTGAAACAGAGTCTATCATACAGCCTGCACCTTGAGTACTTGAAGTACTTTTCAATTTTAATTTCCCTGCCAAAGTAAGTGCCTGTACTCTTGAGAGAAATGCAAAGCACAGCCTGAATATGTTACAAATGAATTTCTGTCCACATCATCAAGCCCCTCAGAGTCCCTTCCTCTGCTCCAGTCCACAGGGGCCCAGGTCCAGGTAGCAGGCGACATGCTGCCCAACTCCACAGAACGTGCGGTGACAATCTCTGGGACCCCAGAAGCCATCATCCAGTGTGTCAGACAGATCTGTGTGGTTATGCTGGAGGTAAAGTATGTACAGATTTAGCAAAACGACTCTAGTTTAAGTGCCAATATGACTTACTATACAGTCTCAGAGAAATGTATTGAACAGACAGAGTGTGCGTCGCATTGCACTTCTGGCTAGACCTATAGCATGCCTCTTTAAGAATTTACATTTAGTGCTTGTGCTCGTAAAGCACATTTTCTGAGAAATTGATTTTTGAATGGTCAGAACCACCTGGCAATTGTTGTCCATAAATGTCAACTTGACAGGCAACCGGCTCGTGTTATTAAGGTGCCGAGAAGGGTCTACATGCATGCATTTTCTATTATGCTAGAAAGTGAGAAATTGTTTGCAGCATAGCAAAACAGACTGCAATTTAAATCATTCTGATGCAATTTAGAGGGAGAAAGCTGTAATTATCGATCATTTTTGTGCATTAGTATCCAACTGAACTGTCAGGGAAACAGTAACATCATTACTTTGTCTGGATATTGTATCTGAAGTGGATACTCCTGCTGCTGCAGCACAGCAGCCACAGTGGAAATTTGATTAAGCCCTTTCCCCTGTCTTGAATACTCTTGTTGCTGCTGCACAGCATGAATCAATAACTTGGTGTCATTATAGTAAGTTCGCAAACTGGAAATCCCCTTCCTTCTCATTGCTGGCTCAGAAAAAATAAGGTGATGCATTTACATGGCAGTGCTTGAAGACTAAGGACTATTTTTTGTGAAAACTATAATGTTTCTCTCAGCAAGACACTTTATTGCCTCAGAATAATTCCTCTACTTTTCTGCAGTAAAGCACTTTGGAAAATATGATTATATATGTGAAATGATAAGTGGGTGGATGCTATCCCGCTTCATATGCATTACACTGCACACAGTAGTACACCAAATGGAAAAATATTACAGTATTTTACAGAACTGTTCACTACGGAAGAGGATTAGGACCACTGGGAAAAAAAATAAAAAGTGGGCACATGTTTTTTTTCTTCTTTTCCAGAATTCTGAGAAAAAAGTCAGAATTCTGAGATTAAAGTCAGAATTCTGACTTTAATCTCAGAATTC
This sequence comes from Oreochromis niloticus, assembly GCF_001858045.2. Classification (NCBI taxonomy): domain Eukaryota; kingdom Metazoa; phylum Chordata; class Actinopteri; order Cichliformes; family Cichlidae; genus Oreochromis; species Oreochromis niloticus. The sequence goes on from NC_031987.2 coordinate 5,466,562, forward strand.
TGACTTTTTTCTCAGAATGCTGAGAAAAAATTAAAGTCAGAATTCTGACTTTAATCTCAGAATTCTGACTTTTTTCTCAGAATTTTGACTTTTTTCTCAGAATTCTGACTTTAATCTCAGAATTTTGACTTTTTTCTCTAAATTCTGGAAAAAAAGAAAAAAAAAGACGTGCCCACTTTTGTTTTTTCTGGTGGCCCTAATCCTCTTCCGTAGTTCACTCTCTCTTTTTTCTTCTCTAGGTTTTATTAACAACAACAAAAAGAGCACATCAATACCACTAAATATTCGCATTAAATAAGAAGCTACAACCACCATTTAGCTAGTGTAGCTTAGCATAACACAGTAAAGACGGGGAACAAAAGCTAACAAGAGGTAACAAAACAGAAACTAGGAGCACCTTATAACCACTTTTGCCAAAATAATGGACTCTAAGTTTACTTGCTATATGTGGGACTAGGTTTTGGGAAAATTTCCTTGGTACAATAATGAACTGATTTTAATCTTTCCACTTAGCATGCTCTGTTACGTTCAGACAAAGTGTGGCGAGCATCCTGCTCAGCCAGTTGTCTACTTTAGCTTTATAATTTGCTCATCTTTAAACAAGTTTCCGTTCTTCTTGTTGAGCTAAAGTAAAACAAATCTTGGGCAGATGTGAGTTTGATGCACTAACATTTGCAATTATCCTGCTTTAGACTGACTGACTTTCCTTTCTCCTAGTCCCCACCAAAAGGTGCCACTATCCCTTACCGCCCAAAGCCCACCTCCACCCCTGTCATTTTTTCTGGTGGCCAGGTAAGTGCTGAACTAGCTTTAGCTTGTTAGTTTGTGCCTACAGCCAACTTGAGGCTTTTGCTGCAGCATCAGCATCACTGCCTCTTTAGTGCAAGCTTCTGTTAACTTTTATTCGCACACTTGCAATTTCTGCAACTCCCTCTCCTAAAAATACATTTTATATAAGACTAAACTATATTATTTAGCAGATTTAGGTACAGCATATTAATTGGCTGTATCTTATTTTTTAAATGACATTTAGAAACTTGTAAGGATGTGGTTGGGGTGAATGACTGATGTACAAATTGTTCAATTTTCACGTTTCAGGCTGGGATAAATGGAAAGCCGTAGATGAGAGAGCACTTCTTAAATGTAATTAAACCTACTGTGTCACCAGACACAATGAAGTACTTTTATATTGATCAACTACTACTGTGTTAAACTACCTAATAATTGTTCCTTTTGCATAGAAAAGAGAGAAATTGGTTCTGACAAGGATGATTGTCACAAAAATTCCAGCATTAGTTGTTTTATATTAGGGGAGCGGCTTCAGTAAAAATAGGAGTTTTATTCCTGTAGTAATTTCTATCTGGTTGCTTTGCTTTTGTAACAGTAGGAACCTCTCAGCCAGGACTAGCACTGTTACCATGAAATGAAGGTGGCTTATATTTGACTGTCTTATATTTAAACGATCTTGCATTTGTGCAAATGATAAATGCTCAATTTTTTGAAAGTCTTTAAAACTTGAATTGGTTAAATACACTCACTGACAACTTGATTAGGTACACCTAGCTGGTACCCAGTTGGACCACTTGTTGGTGTCAGATCTGCCTTATTTAATGTCTTGGATTCAACAAGGTTACTGGAGACATTCCTCAGAGATTTTGGTCCACATTGACACGATAGCATCAGTTATTGCAGATTCTTCTCCAACACACCCATGATGTGAATCCCCTGTTCCATCACACCCCACATGTACTTAAATTGGATCGGGACTGTGGATGTCAATTGCCTAGCCAATTTATTGACATATTCAAAAAACATTTTGAGTTGGCTTGAGTTTCATCACACGGTGTGGTATCCTGCTGAAAGCAGGCTGGGGTGTTTAAACAAGCCTTACTGGCTACTAAGGGGCCTAAAGTGTGCCAGAAATGTCCTCCACACCATTATACCACAAACAGCAAAAGAAGTGTTGATACAGTGCAGGATGGAACCATGTTTCCATTTTGTTAATCTCAAATTCTGACCCTACCAACTGAAAGTCAAAGCAGAAATCTGGACTCATTGGGCCGTGCAATGTTTATCCAATCTTCTGTTGTTCAGTTTTGATTAATCTATGTGAATTGTAGCCTCAGCTTCCTGTTTATTGGCTGACAGGAGTGGCACCCTGTCTGCTGCTGTAACCTGCTTTAAGGTTCATGCTATGTATTCAGAGAAGATCCTCTCCATACATCGGTTGTTACAAGTAGTTATTTAAGCTACTGTGACTTTACTGTTAACTGTAAAGTAATCTGGCCAGTCTTTTCTCCTCCATTTTCACTCAGAGAACTGCTGCTCTCTGGATATTTTCTCTTTTTCGGATTCCTGAAACCCTGAGAGATAGTTCTGTGGGAAAGTCCTCGCCGATCAGCAGTTTCTGAAATACTCAGACCAGCCTGCCTGGCACCAACAACCATTCTACATTCACATTCACTGGTCTTGACCATGTCTACATGCCTAAGTGCACTGAGTTGTTGCCACGTGAATTTTCCAATTTAATATATGTATTAACAAGCAGCTGGTGTACCTAACAGGTGTACCTAACAAAAGTGGCTGGTGAGTGCATTTTGGCTGGACAGTCATTGTTGTTTGAGTGCACCAGATAGTGAAAGAGGGAAGCAGGGACGGTAGCGGCACCATAATGTGTGAATCAGCAACAATGGCATTAATGTCAACAAGAATGCTGGGTGCATACTAATGTGTGTCCAGCCATATCCATAAGTTAATTGCAGATTTGGACTAAAAGCTGTTGAATGGATTTGAAAACTTCACAAACAAGAGATACGCTGGAGGAACAGAGCACATAAGTACTTGTAATGACTCCAATTTTCCTTTTGTCTGGGAATCAGCATCACTGGGTGTTAAATGGGGGAAAAAACCACATCTGAAGCCTTTATAAAATGACTTACATGAGTCTGATTTAGAAAACAAAACAAAACATGCACAGACAGAAATGCAAAAACATCTGTGCAAAATAAGGTAATTCAGTGTACTAATATACTATGTTTAACGTTAGTATATACATACACAGTCTAGACTGGGATTTGAATAATTACTCACCTGAGACTGAGGCAGCTATTTTGTTTATACAGTTGAATCCATGAATTAAAGATGAAACAGGAGAACCAAAAATGAGGAGTCATAAAGCAGCTCTAAGTTGCTTTGGCAACCATCAGCAAATGCGCTTTATGGACATTATGAAACATTTTCTGCCAGTTATCGGATATATTTTATTGTATTTTTGGACTTCCAAGACTTGGATGTCATTGCACTTCATCTACATATAATAAGCTTTTTCTGATACTGCTTTGAATATGCTAATACTTAAGTGGATCATCAATTAATGTTAGTTAATGTCATTGCTAATGATGCATAAGATTAAGTGAATCATCACTTTAATATCATTACTACCAGAAACACATACCAAAATTTATAATCGGTATTATATGTAATATATACATTATATATAGTATATAGACAGACAATAAAGAAAAGCAATATTCAGTTGTAGTCAGAAGTTTACATATATTCATCCTGGGCATGAAGTTCAAGGCTATTTTGGGTTTTTAATGATTTCTTTGAACTGTTTTTCATCCAGTTTGGAATGATTGTACAGTATACGTCTTTAATGACGTTTTAATTGAATGTAAGTTTGAAATTCTTTTGGATGTTCTCTAATAAACACAGGGTCAAACATATTTACACTGGGTCAAATATATAAATACACCACTAATAATACACCACTAACTAATATTTGTTTAAATATTAGTGGAAGTTGCACATTGGCTAGACACTTTTGGAAGCCATGAGCAAGTTTCTGGCATAATGTTAAACTGAGGTAGAGTTTAAGGTGAAGGTAGTCCTTCTTTATTGTTCCATCCACTTTGTGGAATGCACCACTACCAAAAGTAGCAAAACAATCCCAGAGCATGATCCCACCAATACCATGCTTGACAGTTGGTGCAGTGTTCATAGGTTTGAAAGCCTCACCTCTGCTCCTCCAAACATAAAACTTTTCTCCAGATTTGACTTGCCCATATGGGAATGTGCAAATTTCAATTGAACTTAAAGGTGTTGGTTTTTGAGCAGGGGATTCTTTCTTGGTCAGCTTGGAACATCCTTGATCTTGGAATCTGTAGGTCTTTAAGGAATGGCTTTAAGAGACCTTCACCTGTCAATCAAATCATTTTTATTCTGGCAAAAACAAACTAGGAGTTGTAGGCAGCAACTCATTAACAAGTTAAAAGGCATTGTAAAACCTTTGGCACCACTTATTAAAAGATTTAAGTGAGTGTATGTATAAATTAAAGCTTGTACGTAAACTTTTGACCCTGTGTGATTGAGGGAAAATCGACAATAAATTTGTGTGCTTGTGCACGCAATTCTTGTATTTTTAAAGTAATTAAAGATGTATGCGGTACAATTATTCCACTCCGGAAAAAAGAACACTTCAAAGAATTGATTAAATGATGATAACGTTCATGCCCAAGATGAGTGTATGTAAGTGACTGAAAGGCTTTTTGAAAGTCTTTGAAGGTGTACAAGCTGTTTTGTTCTTTATTTGATTTTTTTCCCCTCTGATACTGAAGCCTGATTTTTCTTGTGTGTTTTACCTTTCCAGGCCTACACAATTCAGGGACAGTACGCCATACCACACCCAGATGTGAGTTCTTAGTCTCTTTTTAAAAATGTAAATATGAAACAAACCTGCGTTGTTTCGTATATAAAGAGCAGACATTTGATTAGATGCACACACCAGCTGTTTTGAGAAAAGCCATAAAGCCCTTCCACTTTCAGAACCACTGCCTGTCTATAGTTTAAGGTTTTATTGTGGCTGAACTACCAGAAAGATCTGGTTGATAACAAGCCAGTGGCTCCTGGTGTTAACGATCAAGGCAAAGACAGTAATGGCAGTTTTGATGTAGACAGCTCTTTAATTCCAGTGGACCATATAGTCTCCATTAATAATCTGCCTTCATCTGTCCTTGTCGTAAGAGCATCTCAAGAGCTACCTTGTGTCAGATCCACTAATTCAAAGTTGGGCAATGATTGATGCCAGTGGAGGTGGTGGTTGACGGTACAATCACTCAAGTACGGGCCTGACACCCTCTTCCTCCCTCATTAAAACTCCTCTTAAAAGCAGAGGAAGCCTTTAAAGCATCGGCCTTCCCTCATTCCTGATGGAAATGATATACAGCAGTGGATGGACATCCTGTGACCATACTGGCTGGGAGAGCAGGTGCTCTTGCAGTCATATGAGTTCTCTGAGTGTGAGTCAAAACTGCCATTTAGAAAGACATGTGGTAATTAAGAGGGCAATAAAAATTATTTCCTGCAGTTAATGTTAATGTGCTCACCAGTGGGTCCACATTTTCAAAATCACTATGTTAAAATGATAAGAAAAACAGGTAGAACAGAAAGGAAAATATCAAATTATCTAATAGCTTCCATCTCCACGACAGACAATCATCCTCTCTCTGTATCTCTTTTTCTCTTACTTTTTGTCCTCCACCACCCCGTGCCATGGCCTCCTTTTCCTCACCGTTTCTTCACTCTAGTTTTGGTTGGCTTCATTTCTTGGTGTGACCTGTGTAACAGTAACCTCTTAGTTCTACTTTCCCTCCTAACCCTTCAGCAGTTGACCAAGCTCCACCAGTTGGCTATGCAGCAAACCCCCTTTACCCCTCTCGGACAGACCACCCCTGCTTTCCCTGGTACGTACCCACGAGGCCCGATAGATACTTCCTTCTCTTTGCATCCAGAGAAACATTTTTCTCTTTCCCTACCCTTGCACCTTATCTCTATTTTGGCACAGCATGTCTTGGCCCCTGTAGTTTTTATCTTTCTTTGATTTGCCCATGTATGTATTTTTTTTTTCTTGGATATGTCTGATATTTTGCCACTGAGAGGAAAAAAATGCCTTTGGGCTTCACTTTAAAATGATGTATTCCAAACTGCATTATCCCTTGGCAACAGGGCAAATTGTTTATGCTGTTGACTTTCCATTAAGGAGGGAAAGTCTAAAGCAACAGGCCTGATTCTATAATAATAATTATATCTCTAGCTCTTGGTGTTTATATTAGCCTATGTGCATCGCAACCTCTGCATCTGTGCAGTTGATCAAATGAAGGTCTCACGAGTACGTTTTTATCCAAAAGCCTTAGCTATTATGCATGCAGAAATGCAAACTTAGCATTGTGAGATCAAAAAAGGTCACCTATGAGATTTATGTGGATTCAAGGATTTCGGGAGTAGTCCGGGTGGATAAGAAACATCTGTAGTTCACCTCTGTGGAATGCATATTTCAGTCTCTCAGTCATAAGTAGCAAAGTTGTAGGTTATTGGTTTGGCTTTTCTTTTCTTCCATATTTTATTTCATTTTTTCAAATTCTAACTTTTTGGGAAAATAAATAAATAAATAAACAGGACAGCAAAACTCTTGAGATTAAGTGTAACTTTTGAGACAAGTATGCTGGGCTGAGATAAAACAAAATCTCAGGATATTTTATGATGCCTGGTGACCCAAAGCACAGGGAGAACATGCAGACGCCACACAAAAAGGCCATGTGCTGGTTTGAACACAGGATCTGTGTGGAGCCTAAGATGTCGCCTTCACAGAAGGTCGAGATGCCTTTGCCAGCATTTGTGCTGGTGTACGTGCAGTTTCAACACCAAAACACTAGTTGGTGGTGGATTTCTCTCTTTGACCTAGCAGCAAAAGAAGAAGTGGACAGTACCGTGAAACAACAGTACTGAATGGGCTAATCACAATCATTGTGTTGAGTCAACGTTGCATTTCTTGTGAGATGCATGTCAAGTTACGGTGAAGGGTTTCAGAGGGTTTGGAGTTATGATCACACTTAAGCCACCATGCTACTTTTATTCCATTTATATCCACATATTGGACAACTCAAATAACGTTGTCTCCCCTCATCGGTCGCTCCTCTGATCTCAAAAAGTGAAATAAACCTAATGGGTGAAACAGAGAGCAAAGGAGACAAGCTACTCAGACTGTAAATAACAAAACAATGACTCTTACATGGCGCTGAGATAAGGCAGGGGGAAGTCACGCTGAGGGTATAGACGTAAGAAACCAATTACACGGCTGATATACCAGAACAGCATTAGTAAATAAGCGGCTATAACCTGATTTCCATTATATGCTGTTGATGTCTTCTGGAGTTTGACTTGTAGGTGCATTCAATTCACACTTCTATTGATTCCTTGTGTGTCTTATGTAGGGTCATCTATCCCATGGTGGTTGTTAGATTTTATTTCATGGCAGCTGTATATCTTTTAATTTTGTTACCCTAGCAGCCACACAGCGTTCTCTCTTTTTCTTTTTTTAACCCTTACTGTGCCTGTCTGCATACCTGTACATGGAATGAGTAACTGATTAAAAAAGTTCATGAGCCCTCTTCTCAATGCGTTTCCTTTTCTCTCCAAGCAGGAAATTTAATTTAAGATTTTGCTGTATAATTTGGGAAACATGTTTTTCATTTCTTTCACTTAATATATATAAATTAACTAATCAACAGTAGCTAAAAGAAATTCTAGTGGCTGCACTTTACCAGGCATTACTCGTAGTGCCTTGATTAATATGAAGCCAGAAAAAACAGGGTAGTTTAGTTTAACACAGCTGACCTGCTGCTAGGTGGATGTGCTACCTTTGATAAAAAAAAAAGAAAACAAAGTTCCTTTTAGAGATGAACTCTGCTAAAGTATTGAAATTGCAATATCTTTTCTTATAATGTGCGCGGTGCAGGTTTGGATGCCAGTCCACCAGCCAGCACCCATGAACTCACCATTCCTAATGATGTAAGTAATGCTGGAAAGGTTTCATGAGACTTCCATTTCAAGAATACAGTCATGTGGAAAACTATGCAAAGTCCACGATTTTGTAGCTTGTAGAACCAACTTTGTCCAGAAAAATTTAAAGTAACCATTTTCTTAACTTTTTACAACATTTGTAAAAGTCATTGAGGTGTGCAGGTATTTGTTTATGCACAGCTCTCTCAAGGTCCCACAGCATTTCACTCAGGTCTGCACTTTTGACTGGGTAATTTAAACACCTTGAATCCTTTATTTTTCAGCCATTCTCTCTTAGATGTGCTAATGTGTTTGGGATCATTGCCCTACTGAAAGAGTCAGTTTTGGCCAAATTAACAGTCAAATTAATGACTTGAAGATGCACAGGTCCTGTGGCTGCAAAATAAGCCCAAATCATTACCACTCTACTACCGTGGAACTCATCCAGGTTATAGTATTCTTAGGAGCTTGACAATAAGACAACTGGATTTCTTTAAGATTTTTGAAAAGTTTGAAAGTTTAACAAACTTAAAAAGGTCCTTTTGCCTTCTTTCCAAGCTGCTGAGATCACTTGGTATGAGGCGTTTGTGCTGGTATGCTGTTTTCGCCAGATGAAACTGTGCAAAAATCTCCAATTTGGTCTCATCTGTCCTAATGACACTGTTCCAGAAGTCTTGTTGTTTGTTCAGATATAACTTTTCAAACCTAAGCCGTGCTATCCTATGCAGTCCTATGGAAACTTTTTTTTAAAATAATAATATATATGTTTAAATATATTATGTAGGTTTTTTTTTTAAATGCTGGAGAAATACATTGATCTAACTAATTTACGTACATTTAATAGAAATGATTACTGTCTATTTGTAAATATATAGAAACAATGATTGCACTGAGATGCTATTTTTTTAAAAACTGTAACTGTTATAGAGAAGAAATGATTGACATTACCAGCAGTGATCCTGCAAACCTTACTTCTTACCATTGGCCCAACAGAATGACCCCACATGCTACTGACCATGCCATCATTAGTCAACCTTTCTGAAATTAAACTCAGTCCATTTCATAAGCCATTACACTTCCATTTTGAATTAAATCTAGTTGGCATTTTGTATAAATATTGTAAGACAGCACAGTGACTGCCTTGCTTCAGATTTAAAGACTTTTGCTTTTTCCCCACAGTTAATAGGGTGCATTATTGGACGCCAGGGCACCAAAATAAATGAGATTCGACAGATGTCTGGGGCGCAGATCAAAATTGCAAATGCCATGGAGGGCTCATCAGAGCGTCAGATTACCATCACAGGGACCCCCGCTAACATCAGCCTGGCCCAATATCTCATCAATGCCAGGTAACCTTTCAACTCTGCTGGACTCAAGCACAACATTAAAAATAAAAGTAACATCTGAATGAGCATGCACATAGTGAAGATCCAAGAAAGCTTCTCTCTCTGATTGGGCTATTTGGAATAAAAGGGGATCGCTGACAAGTTTAGCTTTGATACTGGGACTTTGATGAGTCGCAAGAAAATGCAAAAAAAAAAAAGAAAAAAGGAATCTGTCAGATTTACACAAGCGACAGATAAGCCCATGAATAATGTGAGCCGTGCTGGGTTTTTTTCCCCCCTATTTTCCTTTGGTTGTTCCTTTTGACTTTTATTCTTTACTTCCAACCAAGTGTAGACATTAAAATGAAGTAAGTTTCTGGGAGAACACTCTTTGCAAGTAAGTGGCTCATGGGAGCAGGGCCAACTACTGGAACGAGTAAGCTGTGCCTTTGAACAGAACCTGCAGATTAGAAAATTGGATGATCAATAAATGAATCATCAAATGTTCAATGCTTACTTCAGTTCACAAAGTTGGCCGACACAAGAAGGTATACAATCTCTGCAAGCTTAATTTAGAGATATAACTGCTGTAAGACTGTGTTTTTGCACAGAAGCTATCAGTGTAATTAAATAAAAAGAAAATGACTCCAAGACGGCTAAATCTAAATCCCATGCAGGACTAAAGAGCAGGGGCTGTATAGTAAGATAGTATACATACCAGTAGATAGTGTGAAACAGTTTTTAAGTTTTCTTGCCATGCTCCACTACCTCAGTTTCCCCTCTATCCAGTGAAACCTCTAATTCATTATCACCAGTGAAAATAAATGTAAAATCCGCAGCACTGAGAAAACAGAAGGGCACTGATGTCCACAGGCTACCTGCACCTCAAAGTCATGTTATCAGCATTAGTGCAGGAGAACCCACATGCTCAACACAAAGGGATTTTTTGTTTTTGACTTCTAAAGGCGATTTTAGAGAAAAGCCCACAAAGAAACTAATGGCTACTGCTTTCCCGCAATTCCAATGGCAGGTTCAGGGACGTGGCCGCCATGTGGAATGACCCGTCATCCATGACAACATCCTGAAGTCGCCACAAATCTGGTTCTGTTTTCAGAAGCTAACATCAAAACCACAACTTCACGATTAACCTCTATGTGTTATCCTGTGGGACTTTTGCTTTGCTAGTTGTGCATATAACTTAATAGCCTGTAAGAGGCCTGTATTGACACTGGCATCTGTTTAAAAATCGATGTAGCCAGTGTATAGATTAAAAAAATAGTTTTCACTTTGGAAAATATGCTTATTCACTGTTTTTTGCAGAAATGTTGACAAGAAAATCAATAACACTTTCTGTGTCTTAAATGGGAAGCAGCCGTTACTTAAAGGAAGTAAATCCACCCAGAAACACACCTAAAAGCCTTTTGTTCAGACCTGTAGAGTCCACATGATTTATCTGGTAATGTGACATGAAACAGCTATTTGTAGAGTATATAGCAGGTGATCCAGTGACTCATTAGCAAATCAGGGCTATTAATGGTAAGCTTTTGTCATGGATTTCTCCCTAGACTTTACAGGTACAACCCAGAAACACAGATACTAGTGCTAATTAGTGCTAAGCAACAAACAAAGATTTATTTTGTTGAATTTCACAAACTAATATTTGGAGTCAACTTTTCTCGATGGTGTGTAAGTACAATCAAACACGTCTAAAAACACATGAGGTATCTGCATTAAAATCCTTCAACAGGAACCAAAAACCAACATGGATGAGAGGTCCAGTTCAGCGACTTGAACCACCACTTTACCACCTCCATCCATCTTATCAGATCAGTCAGTTCCTTTGGCATTTGGACCTCGCCTGGCTTATTTATTGTCACAGTTTTTTTATCCTAAATTACACTGACAATGTTGTGAAATAAATATATATTAATGGGAGAATACTTTTACTTTCTCTCTCTTCTTTCTCTTCTCTTTTTTAATTTCTTTAACCTTTTCACGCATGAATTATGAGAACCTCAATCAGGATTCTTTTTTTAAAGTATTTTTATTCATCTTTAGGCATGAAAAAAAGATTTTTGAACTTCTTTTTTGAAACATGTACTTTTCAAAGAGGGTGGCAGAGTATGGAGTGACACATCAGTGTCCAATGTAGTGGTCTATGTGCAAGTATACCATCAACAGTGACACAAATACAAGAAAACAACCCTTTCACGCATAGTGGTCACTACAGTGGTCAGCTATTCAAAGTCTAAGACTGGATACTTTATATGTCTTCAAAGATTTGGAGTTGAGTGCACTTTTACTTTGTACTTTGGTCAGAGCAGTTGTGCCACTATACTGCATGAATTATGGCCAAATGCAGTTTAAATTGAGTATATTCCCCTCCTATACAGGGGTTCAGGAGGGAGAAAATTATTTTGTGCCAAGCTGTAAACATGTTTACATGCTCTAGATTTGAGCATTTCAACATCTGAGTCTATGGAAACTGACTTTTGGAGTTAGAAATCCAGCTTTTAGAGCGAGCCTGAGGTTGTTTTTTTTCATCAGTTTTTGTCACTTCAAAGTTGACTTCATTTTGAAACTCTGGAGGTCGAAGCTTGGTATCGAGCTTAAAGCAACATTTGATTCAGACGGATACTTTCGTCTCTGGTGATTGGTTACAGGGAAATCAAATCCCCTCTTCTCTTCAGACCAAAGATAAAACAAAGAGGAACGCAGAGTTTGATAATTACAAAGAAGCCCTACTTTATATTAAGTAGTGAGTTTCAGATGTCTAAATAGGTAGATTATGTTAGCTTCCAGCAGAGCCAGGTAACTTGTGTTCACCTGTCCTCCCTTCCTCCAGCTTCACATTTAAAGAACCCACATCAGAATACCATTGATCTTCTCATTTTACTTCCTGCAATGCAGCGAATAAGCATATTTTCCCCAAAAAACAAGGAAACTGCTTCTTTAACTATTAATTTAGCATGCCTCATTTCAAGAATATCGTGTTTCTTTTTGGTATCGTTATATAAATTTGCCTATAAAGTCCTCTTGTGTCATTGTCTACAAAGAGTAAAAATAATATTTTAAAAAAAAGGGAAAATAAAAAAATAAAGAAAAAAAAAGGCAGGAAACGTGATTGCTACTGAGCAATGCTGTTAGTTAGAAGAGTGATGTGATGCCTCTGTAAGGGAATGCAACTCACTATTTCATAACACTGTTTTTGTTACAATGTTTTTTATGCTTTTTTGTGTGTTTTTGTTTTTTTAGTCCACTGCATGGCTTCATGAGAGGGTTTAGTACTGCATGGTTATGTATCCACATCTGTTTTATGTGAATGGATGCAATGAGAATACGGTGTCAAGTCTCTGTGAAGAAAATGCGCCACGCAAGAAAATTCAAGCACAAAGGCAACCATTGCAGCATAACTTTCACTGCCAAGCGAAAGTTCTTCTTTCACAGTTGTTTTATTTTCTGTCTACCCCCGCCCCCCTCCCCCTTCCTCCCCCTTCCTCCCCCTTCCTCCCCCTTCTTCCCTGTACTGTTTTAGGCTGACGTCTGAAGTCACTGGAATGGGCACACTCTAGTTTCAACCCATCTTTCCTCAGTGCATCACATGACCCTTGAGCGAATGAATGGCATTGTACCTAATTTATTGGTTTCTCTGTGTTTGGTATTTTTTAAGTGACTTTAACTTTGATTATTTATAGTATTTAGTGTAAACACGTGTATCTGCACTGTTACTAGGACTCCTCACACCTCGTTTTATGTTTTTGAAAGGCTTTACTTTTTTGTCACTCTAGTATCTTCCATGCCATCTCATGCACTACATCACTCTGTCGTACCTCGCGTTTTATAAGACGTCACCATACTCGTTCTTTTGTAATGCAGGCACTTGAAAGTAAACACAAAGTAAACCTAAGTATTGGTTTAACAATTTACACTGAGGTTGTCCCCCCTCCAGCCCCACATCCTTTTACACTGACCCATTTTTTAGACTGCTAGCTGGGACAATACATTAATCAACACAAATGTTCAGCAGCTATATCATTTACTTTACTCCAGTTCATTTCACACTGATTTCATGATTGAGGAAATTAGTGCTCTACTTTGTGCCTGTAGACATTTGCCTGTTCGTCCTAGCATTGTATGTACACTATAGAATGATCTGCATGACGCACAGAACCGACTACATTTCACATTCATTTTAAAATCAAACAGGTGGAACCAAACGGAAATGGAAGAGTGAAAGGGATGGGTGTATCACTCTGACTCCAGTCTGAAATGACCGAGGGTGTAAGCCAGAAAAAAAAAAAGGAAACCATGCTAATGCATAAATATCAGCCTTTCCGAGTTTCTTGTGAGACCTGACAGAAAGCTGGGATAGAAAAATGAAAATATATCAAGGAAATGACTGGAGCAAAGAGTGAAATTCAAATGCATGCTATGAATAAAGCCCTTTTTATTCACCTATACTCCACCACCATATAAACATTATTCATGTCGTCATGTCATAGCAACTGTGTATAAGCAGCATGGACCATATGGAGCGATTTCAGAATTGTCTAGTGTATATTTGCACTCACATGTAGCTCATGTAAAGATTTCATTGTAAATCACAAGAGCTGAAAAGCTCGTGGGTAGTGTCCTTGAAGACACTTGTTACAAAGTGGTAGGAAGCAAGCCATTTTAGAAACAGAAAGTGTAGAGTATTACTGGTAAGCATGCATGAAACGTTGGGATATCTAAAACACTGAAAGCATATTTTTCAATTTAAGTATTTACACATGATTCAGTTGATAGCCGTGCTTACATACACGTATGTATAACTCTCTGCAGCTGCCATCTACTACAGAGAGTATTGTGGGTGACTGTACTGATTTTATGGTATGTGTTCACAGGGGCGTTTCTGGAAGTGAGCAGTTGCACTCAGAACTTGCCACTAGGTAGTGTCAGTGTCCATATGAACATCTGACAATTTGCTACTGGATTTTAATTATGACCCATATGCCAGCTTGGTTAATTTGGCCAATGTTATAGAAACAGTGGGACCCAAGAAATAAGCCAAGTAATGGCATTATATATTTAGTTTCGCATCAGTTCTTTCTGTTGAAAGGCAAACACAGGATATACCAGTGGTAATAAAATGTGCTTAATTGTTGTTAGGATGATGAAGACGTTCAGCCCTAAAAGGTTTGAGAATCCAAGATCTGGTAGCATCAATGGGAATATTGATGCTACCAGAATGCTCACATAGACTATGGAAATGAAGGATCCTGTGAACATGTACCATTATCTCCAAATGGGCACATAACTTTTGGCCCTGTTGCTCAGTCTGAAGCTGAATGTACTTCAAATATGTGTTTTAACTAATATTTACATGTCACACTGGGCTATATTAATTACACAGGTATATTTTCAATCAGGTGCATCAAAGCTAAATGATGTAAACAATTATTTAACAAACGTTTTCGAACGTTACCAGGTTAAGAAGGTCACCCTCAAATGAAGTCGGTTTCAGATGATATATTTAATAATTACCATATTATTACACCAGATACATACAATATTACATGCTGAAATTATTTTTCATTATGATAAATAAAAAATGTAAGCCTAAATGTTCCTGTATTTTCTGCAAGAAACAAATTTATTCAGCAAGTGCAGCGCTTGTTTCAGCTTCTGTAGGGTATAAGATCAAAACTAGGGGATATCTTCATGTGTCATGTGACTGAAGATTGTTTTGGGGGATATTTTTACCTTTTTTATAGCTGAGGTAGAAATAGGCAAGAAATGTTGAAAAAGATAGCAGGACGTGCAACTATTACATTTTTTTCTCAATCCCACTGTTTCAAAAATCCTGACTATATTACAATAATTAAACAATTTACTTACAAAGTGTTTATACATTTATGCATAACTCTTATATGAAATATTGGTCGGGCCATTACAAATTTGGCCCAGGTCCTGAGTATTTGGATAGAATGGATTGTATATGGGTTATTACTTTTGAGTATAGAGTCAGTGATATTGTTTTGTTACATTTCACATCTTTTCACACTTACATTGTGAATGTATCTCTCTACATTGTACATTATCACTCATCTGGCTGCATTCAGATGAACAAACAGAGCACTCGCTGATTGAGGGCTGACGTGTTTTAAACATTGTGTTCATGTAAAACTGTTCTAACTGTAATTAGTTGAGCAGAGTGGGTAAAAATGGTTCACATTACTGTGAGATTTTGATATCAGGTATATAGCTGCCTGTTGCCAAAAATGACTTGCAGAAATATTTTGCACTAGCACTAAAAACCCAGTCCAGCAGATTTTACAGACCACACAATGTCTAAAATATTACTTGGCGACCATCAGCTTCAAATGCTCAACAAAACAAAAGAAGCTAATGTGAACAGTTTATGTGGCACACGGAGGCTAACCACCACAGAATAACATGAACACTTCCAAGTCAGAAACAGGTCAATGAATTCCTGTCCTTTCCATTCTGTTGACATCTTATGAATGCAATATTTGGTTTCATTCAAAACCTATTCCACTTCTCTATAATCTAGCCATTAATTTGTTTATTTTTTCATGTTAGTTGCACAATAATGGTTGTGCTTGTAGGTTCAGGGTATCTGCCGGTTGTGTGCACAGAGGTCAACCAAGATGCAGCCCCTTACAGCGAGACCAACTTTGCAAACAACTCAGTTGCCTTTTTGATTGCCATACTTTGCTCATTTTTGCTCATGGTATCATTCATGTTCTCTTCACCCTAAAATGCTCTGTAAGTCGTACACCTATTGTTTTGTTGCTTTCGTTGATGAACCGAGTCAACACTTTTTTTTTTCTGTGCTAGAGCAGCAAAAAGTTAAAGGTTAGCACTGAGGTAATATATGATGTATGTTGTTTGGTGCTGTTTGAGGAAATGTGTCAGATCATGTTTAAAGTTGATCATTTGCACCATGAAGGTCAGTATTGGATCTATTATTTGTTGGGGTTGATTCTGAAATGTTTTGTAAAAAGATGATAATAAAGTTTGTGTTTTTTTCCCTTGACGTCCGTCTAATTTGTATTTCAGAAAGTCCATTTCAGTTTGTATGTAGTCGAACATCCATCACTCACGTAGATATGGATACACACAGGCAGAACTCCATTGCAATTAAATGTTTTCACACACCAGTAATAACATGAGTGATCATTAACCCGGCCGCTAAAATTAGTCAAAAAAACCAGAAAACAGACTGATCTCATACAGTTCAAAGGTTGGCCCTCTGAACTCAAAGCTCTTAAAATAATGGAGGGATTTCAGAACGATTAAATAAGCAGCCTCGAGAGAGTGAGGTGAAGGTTGTTAAATGAAGTCATGTGTATGGAGGCAAAGCATCTAAGACAGGAAGATGACTGCTGTTGCTGTGTATGGGAAGCTAATGCAAAAGCATCAGTGTAAGTAAAATATGACGCAACTTTTTTCCTGCCCTGAAAAAAAAAAATATTGGCATCTGTAGTAAAGTATAATACCACAGGGCATAGATATCTAACATACCCAGCAAACTAAGACCACTGGGTGGATTTGCAAAATGAAAATTTACATACAAGGAGGGCATAGATTTTGCACTGGACAATGAAAGAATGGATCACATCCCAACTGTTAACTATACCTGAGCCAAAGGTCGAGATAAATGTCAGTTTGACAGCTTTTTCACTGACAAACACTTTAGCTATGGACCTTCACACTACACCAAAGAAACCATTAAATAATGTAAGAGCTACTTGTTTTCACTACAGAAACCAATAATAGAAACTTTCTGTTTTTTGATAATGGAACAAATTGGGCAAAAGGTGCGTTGAGCTGATTATATTGTTGTAAATTGGCACTACATGAATAGAACTGAAATAAACAGGAGATTAACATGGGCGTGGATGAAAAGAGCATTTTGGTTATCATTAAAGTTTTTCCATTCAAGCTACACTTATGTAATACAGTGATTTGAGATCCATTCAGAATACAGCCTCCTTTCTTTTTAGGACATAACATGGGCAGTATACCTGTAATTATCCCAAATTGAGTAGATTTGAATACTCTGTGCAGCTACTTCCCAATAAAGCGGAGATAACCCCGCATGAGGTCAGTTAGTTAATACTAATGTACAAGTTAATGACCTTAAAGTGGAGCCAGTCACAACAGGAAATCTGCAAACTGCAGCCAAGCTGTTTGATGATTAAGACGGTTCCAGACATCCGTGTGACTGACTCGTGTACCTAAAGGCAGTGGTCTCCCACTGTGTCAAAAATTTCCATCCATTCTCACAATGAATCCTGGTTTCAAACTAACTGGAGAAGTAGTTTTCTTGTTATCGCATAAGGCACTGTACTGTCAGGCCTTTCGAGATTTTTGTTGTGTGCAAAGTAAATCGGCCACTGTGTTCTGGCTAACAGCATATATGGATCTGTTGTTTTTATAATGTCTGAATGTATAACAACAGATAGGGATGTACAGAGGGTGGACAAAATACCAGGAACGCCTTGCAATATGATGCAATCAGCAGAAATATCCAAGAAAAAAAAAAAACAGTGCAGTTAATGATGTTCTCTTCAGGCTGTCAGCGAAGTGCTGCTTCAACTCTGTGCATTAAAAAAATAAATAAAAAACATGTTCTTTTTACATGCAGACCTTTTCAGACTGTAACAGGTAGCAGTGTTAATTATTTCCCCGTCCTAAAACACCATCAACGAAAGAATTATTAATAGTTCTAGACTGCACCCATAAGAAAATATGTTGTGATGGGACCAGCCTCAGTGCCAGTTCTATGGTCATATCCATGATCCAGGCTTAAAAAAATAATGATTAAAAAATAGGTCACCTATTGTATTCATTTCCAGCTCCATATTTTTGTTCTTGAACTCTTTTTAAGTAGGTTAATATTATGCTGGGGCTGGTGCAGCCCCTCAGTTGGTTCTGTCTGAAACAAACCGTTTTAGCTCTTTCCAACCTTCCTTTAAGCCAACATCTTTCTTTGCCCATCAGAAACAGAAGGTTTGAACAGCAGGTGGGAGGGGCTTCAATTCTCACAGCCAGATCTGTGTGCCTGTGATGACCATATTAGGGATATCCACTCTCGTAGACATCACACAGATGGGAGAAAACAGAGCTATTGGTTCACAGTCATTAATTGCATATATGCTGAGAGTAAATTGAGAAACTTTAATCGTGTTTAATATCAGCATCCAACATTTGAAAAGTACACAAGTACACATGACTTAAAGTACGAGTGGAGGAATATCAAACTACTAAAACTTCTACCTTGCATGTAGTTGGTCTCACTTGCTGATGACCATTTAATAAAGTGCATCTGATTAGCAGCACCTAGCTTCTACTTACCCTCTTCATTCTATTGGAAGCAGTGTTTACTTAGAAGGGATTATATTCAGTTTTCCACATGAGTGTATATGACGGATCATAAGGAAAAATATAATGTTTGTAGAAATGCATAAATTGCAAGGAGCCATGGGGCCACTGGCCCCCCACCCATCTGTGAACATGACCTCCATTATAATCCCAACTACACACATATAAATTTTCCCGACTATAATTTACACGACTACAGCGTTGACAACCTGTGTCCACAGGCAGGTGTATGAACATGCGCCAAACTACTTCAAACTCCCTTTTTGGCGTGGCCCATTTTGCCTTGTTGACACAGACATGCAGATTCATAAGGTGACAAGACCAGCCGGGCTGTCGTAGATGGTAAGAATTTAGCCCGAGAGCAAAATGTGAGCAAGAAAAAAAGCCCTCTCACTGTGTTAGCTCCTTCTAAAAGAGTCATTGCTGTTAATTGGATGTAGCGATGTTGTGGTCTGACATTCAGCTGGAGTATGAGTGCAAGACACTGAGCCACAGGGGACGCCTTTGTCCACAGGCATGTTGCAAATTAACAGTGTCCCTCTTCTGGGGCGACAAGAGGTCACCTTGTATACAGCTCCACCATCAGTCCTCACCAATCTTTCATGGGTGTTAAATATGCCCGGTTTCAAGCAACTCTTGATTGCGCTCCCAAAGTCCCTTATTGCATTTAGTAGCACATTCACTAAGTCTAAATAAGGAGAGATAATCCCCACACTAAACAATTGACAACCTTGCCAAGGAAAGAGCAAGCTACGAATTAAAGGAAGTTCATTGTGATTTTGCCTGGTTCAATAGCTTCATCATGACACCATTGTCATTTCCACTCAAAGAATCAAGAGACAAACGTCTGTGCAAATGTCTCTCAAGACAGGTAAGACATGACATGCCAAGTCTATAATACACAAAGTCATGCATGGTCTTTCTACACAGTTGGCAAGTAGATGAATGGACAATTTTAATTTTGTTCCTAAAGAAATATTATTGATAAAATAATCAAATTTGAAGTTTGGTTTTCAAAAGTTGTCTGTAAAATTGTTAAATTCCAGATTGACATCATAAACACAAAACACTTCTTTTACTTAAAACCCCCCATAAAGTTTTCAACATACTCAAATACTGTGTTTGATGCTGAATAAATGATGAATTTTCCTTATGGTTAGTTTTATAAAGATAATCTTTTTACATTAACGTGCGATATGAAACTCCTCTACTAAGTTTGCAGAGCAGTGAAGCTTAGGTCATGTTTAAAAATAAATACATTAAGTCAGTTTTGTTTTTTTGTTGATAAATTTTGGTTATTCTAAGGTTCAGAAAATAGGCCTGGTCAGCTTCTATGAACATGCAGTTTCAGAGGTACCCAAAACACCAAGATGACAATAATGACAAACACTTGTTTCTGGTAGCATCGTCCATCATTTTTACTGTCAACCATTGGTTTCCAAACTGTTCTAAAGCATCAAGAATAATATTTTCACTTGACTCCATTGAAGTAAAGAGCTGCATCAACAGGAAGGTTTAACTATGGAATCAAAGAAATAGCCAATCTGTATATGACTGATAATCCACTTTGAAACCGAGCTTTACAAAATTGGCGGAAATATTTATTCAGTATCACCTGAAATGAGAGGCTGAGCCAAAGAAATCAGGAGGAAAGTGTTTACAGACATCATGTCAGAAAACTCGTTTCTAAAACACTTGTGATGCCTTCTGCAACCACAGATATCGCCATCTGGTGGTCTTAAACTAGAAGACAGGTTTAACACACTACTGCATTGGCTTCATGTTTCCCCCCCTGAATCTACGTCCATGTGTTATTTAAAACAGATTATTATGGATTTCAAAATGCTATTTGGTTTTTGTATGTACCTATTATCAGTTTTCAAAATTTGACAGGCATATACTTCTTTTATTTCTCTCTTTTTTCACATATTTTTCAAATAACCTATATTTGACCACAGCATAATAAAACTGGAAATTCTGTTTTTGGTGTGCCAACACAATATTTTTAGTAGCCCCCATATGGCCACCCCTATGAAAAAATTCTGGAGGTGCCCCTGCTTCTCAGACTCCTATATTAAAATGCTTAGAAGAACTAAACATGTTTGCAGTCTGGTTCAGATAGACCTAATTACCCCTTCCATGACAGCTACATGGGTGGTATTTTTTTAATAACTTGATGATTCAGGACACTGTTGCTTTGACTGACAGGTGGATTCTGGCACAGGTGGCTCAAGTGACTGTACAATCATACATATACAAATATGACTATGAGATCATAGTTTGGGTTTAACTGTGCACTTTTAACGATGTCAGCCACGTCTTATAAAGCCTGACTGGCAGAAAATCCTGGAGGCAAACTTCTCCCATGTGCTAACAGGTCTCTCGCCTAGTTACAGTTGCTAATGTCTGACTGGACATTGGCCTGTCATGGGCTTAGGGAACTGTCAGATGCTTCATTGACGTTAAAGAGACACGCACCAGACTCATTTCCCAGCTCTATTCAGCATTTCATTCCCATACAGAAATCAGAAAACTGGAAAATATGTCTAAAGGAACTAAAAATAAATAAGGCTGGCTTTTTCAATTTTTGATAATCTTCTTCTCTTCTTTTGGCACTGTGATGGTAAATGAAGTGTGCTGCAGCAAAACCTCAAATTTATTGGACACTTCTAAAAATGCAAATAAAGGACAACATGGGGGATATTAGAAAGTATTTAGGGAAAATTATTTGAAACTTTAATGTATTCTATAATTAACAGCTTGTGACAAAACCTGCCTTGCTTTGGTCAGTCCCATCCATCTGGCACTCGGTGTGTGATAAAACAGTCTCTGGTTGAGGTTTTGCAGCTTAGTAATATCAGATGGTGCAGTGTTTAGTTGGAATGGAAACCACCATACCCTTTGCTCTGTGCCGCATATTGTTTTAGGCCAACTCATTTAATCACTGATGAGTGGCTACAGATAAACACTTCTAACTTCATTTTTTAATATTTTTTTTATGTTGCTTTGATAGAGAATGTTTTAAATGCCAGTCATCCAAAAACTCTTCAGTGCCAGCGACGCATTTCTAAAAAGTTTTGATTCCTGAAATTTGAAATGAGCCATATTTCAGAAAAAGAACATTTTTTAGATGCAACATTTCATAAATGCTGTTTGCAATATTTTCAAAGAAAACACAAGGTTTAGATACTTTAATGTTTCCTGTTTTATAATGAATGCACACTATTAGTGTTATAGCAGTAACCAAGACTAACTCATTCCCTCACCATTCTTACCCCTATTATGTGTCCGTGTGACAGCTCAGCACTGAAATAACAGGAAACTATGTTCAGCTCATCAGGGCTCAGGATGGACAAAGAACATGCTGGGCAAAAGTTCACCACCACCAGGACTCACAATCCATAATTCAACAGCCACACACTGAACAACTGAACCAAAGAACGCCACATGTAGTGCAAAAAGTATGTTCAAGTTTGGTGGACGAGACTGTAATACAAAAAGCCTGGATCCTTGATTTAAAAAAAACAAATACACAATAACTCTTAGTTGGACTTTCTTGGGTCATTCTGGTGTATTCTGACATCAAACACGCCGCATCAGTGAATGCAGGAAATATTCACATTCACAGATGATTCCAATTATGAACAGATACATACTTGACTGCAGTAAAGACCTGCCTCGCTGACAGGATATTAGGTTAATACGTGCTATTTTTAAGCAAACACATTTTTCCATTTAACTTGTTGGGGGCTCGGTCGTATACCAGCTGAGATGAAGGACACCCTGGACGGGTGGCCAGTTGACTGAAACTAGCTTATGAGAATGAACTATAACTGCGAGATCCTTTAATGACATGTCGTGAAATGGTGTGTCATTGAGCCTAATGGGAACATTTGAGACGGTCACCTCTCTTTGCAAGACCATCAAAGTCTGGCGTCATGTCTGTCTCAGCTGTGAGCCATAAGGAGTCCATCAAGGAGAAGGTTTGTTTGGAATCGAGTTAAATCGCAGTGCAGACTTATTGCAGTTATGTTAATGAATCTCAAGGTGAATAACATTTCAGATTCATTAACATTTCAATCCAGGGTCTGCATTTAAAGGTTTGTAATTTCCCCAAATGTGGCCCATTTTGTGACTGACTTTTTTTTAAAAAGAGGTTGATATTGATGGTTCATCCTGTGGACTAACAACTTTACATGTGACGACACAGCACTAGAAAATTAGTCTGAAGCCAAAATGTTCACTCGTTATTTTTTATGTCTCTTAAAAGAAAAGAAAAAACATGTGAAAAACAGATTTGAAATATTTTTCTTGGCCTGCTTTATGTGGATTTTTAACATCCATCAATTTTCTTCTGCTTATTCAATTCAGTCGCAGGGGTGGCTACCACAGGGTGAGAGGATGGTACACCCTGGACAGGGTGTCAGTCTGTCACAGGGTTAACACAGAGAGACAGACATACGGGCAATTTAAAATCCAACTGTTGGGTCAAAAAACCTAATCCCACTAACTGCATGTCTTTGGCCTGTGTGGGGAAGTTGAAGCACCCGGATAGAACCCACACATACATGAGAAGAACATGCAAACTCCACACAGGAAGGCCCTGCCAGATGGAGGATCTGAACACAAGAGCTTCTTGCCGTGAGGCAACAGTACTAACCACAAGGTCACTGTTGAATTTTAAGTTGAAGATGTCAGAATGAGTCTATTCTTTACATTATTGTAGCTTACTATTGATGCAAATTGATAAAATACTCACTTCTAGCATTGTAAGTGATTAAATTTCACTAGATCTACACAGGAAAAAGAAAAGCTCAAGAAGTACTGAGGACTGAGCAAAGAGCTTGAGAAGATGTGGAGGGTGAAGGAAGCAGTGGTCCCAGTGCACTGGCCAGGTTGCTAAATGGCTTCCACTTGTTGCTGACATGTTTTCTTGATAAGGATTTGGACAAACAGTGCACCATTTATTTGCATTTTATGCATCAGAATGTGTAGACTGCATTTCCAGACAGACTTTTGAGAGATATTTCCAGACAGTTATAAATAACCACTGTAAATATCAGAAAGTCTGGTGGTTATTGGTTGCATCATTGCTCGGCTTTTTTGTGTGCACTCAGGAATGTTAGTTTGTGTGTAGTTTGGGCCATAAAACCTGAACAGGAGAATTTTAAGAATTTTTTTTCCATCTCATTCAATGTTTCTTAAAGCAAGAAACACTGTCTGCTCTCGTCATACGACTTCCCTGTGATTATTTGAACATGGCGCTGATTTTCATTCAAGTGTGGGCTTCTTTTTTAGCTGTTTAGAATTAAAAACCACGCTAGAATCAATGTCCCTCCCTGCTTTATTTAAGAGTCTTAAACTGGTAACTCTGCTGGCACAGTTATTAGTGCCAGGTGCCGATGCAGCAACAGGCCGGAGATAAGACGAGATTAGCTCATCTTCTGACAGAGGATGCTGAGGGTGTTAGTTATTATTATTTTTTGTAATGCAAACTACAAAGAAGGGAAGCTCTGGTGCCATAAATCTATCATGGTTCATTAAGAGAGTGAAAGCAGTTAGCAGCTGATATTAAGAAAATATCAGGGTCAAACTGTGACATGACTCTGCTCTACAGAGAATTTATTTTATCATGTTTTTCTTTCCTCTGGCATTTTCCTTCTGTCTCTTAAAAGACACTCAGCTCTCCCAGTCTCAGAGCAAATTGCAAGGCATGCTGGGAAGGAAATGAATCCACCCTTGGGTTTAGATTAGTTCTTTGCAGAAGTTTTGGGATTTGTGTTTCATAAAACTGTGAGAATGGAAAGCAATTAGGTAATTTACCTCATGAATCATTCATGGTCTTAAAATTAGCTGTAGGGTCACAAACATCTGTTTAAAGAGATTTTCTGCAGTGCAAAGATGACGACACTGAGCCCTCAAACTAATTACCTTTATTTTAACTGCAACGACCATATTCTCACAGCAGTGTTAAAATCCTGTGAAGTAATTAGTAAAAATGTCAAATATTTATTAGATATAGCATTCTGAACAAATTCAAATAATGACTTGTAAAGTAAAAGGTTAAATGAGGCCAGACTTTCATGTCGTATCTGTGTGGCAGAAAGGTAACAAGTGACACTCACCCACGGTGTTCAGTCTCAGTGAGGTAGTTTATTTGGCACAAGTGATTTGCAGTCATGAAGCTGCTATTCTATGTTCAAAGACACTGAAATAACCTTGACACCCATGTGGGAGTCACTTTGAATGGCGACACTGTCATCCCACGCAAGTGGTGCGACTGACAGACCGGGCATCTTGGTGCCTGCGTCAGTCCGAGTGTCTGTTACTCAGTTTTTATATATATTTGATATATTTTTAGTGAGACTGCTATCTGACGAGATCATTTCATCTCTGTATGCAACTATAACTTTCCTAAGAAATAAACAGAAATGTCTATAATCACGAGCAGTCTTTGTACCTTCAAAAGCAAAAGATTTGACTCTGATGGTTATTTTTTTAAAGGCTTTAAAAGAAAACTCTTTCACTGGCACAAAAAAAAGTTATGTGTATTTTTTTTTTTTTTAAATTTGCTTGGATTCCTGCAGCTTCTGCCACAGTTTGTAGTCTTTCTGCACAGTTTTGAAACACGTTGGAATTGGAGCATGGACAGATACATAAAAATATTTTGTTAAAATACAAAACAAAAAACCCACAATTTGTGCTACTGCTCGGCTATTAGTTAGCAAGACAAGAAACTAGAGGCAACTGTGGCAGTGTGTGGATAGGCTCAGCTGCAGGGGGAGGGATGGAGCAGTGGGTTCAGGGTGTGGTGTTGGGGGGGGGGGGGGGGGGTTAGCTGGCACAGCTGGTAGTCATACTTCTCCTATTTCAGTAGGACGCCGGGACTGGGAGAGGACGGACAGAGGCTGGAGCTGCACTTCGCTGTACTGGATGTATATGTCAGTCTTGTCACTGACTTTCCAGTCAGTGACAAGACTGACTGGAAAGCTGCACTGTAAATAAAAGCGCACAAAGCAAAATCTGAACTGCGTGTCTGTTGTACTGGCTCTGTAGACTCTGTGAATGTTGCACAAACAAAACAATTACTTTTGTACAGCCTCTTCTTTACAACAGATTTCACCAGTAAGAGCCAGCAACCTCCAGGAATCACCACCGACCAGTCTGGAAATACACTTTTCCCTAGTAACCAGCGGTTATGTTACAGGTTTATAACAGGCTGAGTCCTTGTAAGGAAGTGATTCATGCAGAGTTTGCACCAATATGCTATTTGCTCTCATGTAAAGCATTTGCTGTTTATATAACATGTGAGTTGTTTCCAGTTTGTTTTCTAAGTTTTGCAAAGTTAAAATATCCTGGTGCTTCTTTAGAAAATACACTCAAGTTACAATCTGCTGTAACACCAGTGAAGGACAAACCCAGAGAACTACAAAAATTTAAAAGTCCAATTTGAAAGGTACAGTAAAGAGTCTGGACATGGAGTTTTGAGATACTTTGTGATACAGAAGCAAGCTATTAGCCTCACGGCAGTGCAAACAGTTCATAGGATAGGTTTTTTTTTTTAAATTCCTTTAAGGGGAATGGTTAAATATTGCGAATTTTGGCAGCAGAGTTTATAAGGATGCCTTCACTTGTAACAAACCCAAAAGTATCAATTTGAGAAGGAGCAATTTTTGCCACTTTGTCCCTTTTCCCACTGCTGGGGGTTGCCACTTTAATAAGTCACATCACTGGAAACTTTTTATGTATGCAAAGAAATTCACACTACCAATACAAACATATCTAAAGTATCACAGATAGTCCTGGCAATGATGCCAATTTGATGGTGTTTTACATTTGATTTTTCTCTTTTATGCTGAATAAACACTGTTTTTCTTTTACATATATGTCTTTTGAAGCTCTGGACATTTCTCCCTCATCACACTGAGGATACAGTGCGTTTAGTTCATATGAAACATTTTTTTTTAGAAATACATTTTTATTAACTAGGTTGAGTGACAATTGATCAAATCTGAACAAAGCCAAGGCAAAATCTTGTTACCTGACTCTGTACTTACCCACTGCCCTCTGCTGTGGGGAACATTGTCACATTCATCTCCTGCAGCTTCCTTCAGTGCTCCTACCATTACTGCAATCAAATTATACACTCTTCAGTGATTTTCTCGTACTCTCCATTTTGCAAATTGCATCATATTCCTAAATTTCCTTCATATAATAATGATGATAAACACGCACAGGTAAAGGGAATCAGTGCTTTTAATTACTTAAACACCAGTTCCAGTTGCTGCCAACCAACTGGTGCCTGGTACAGATCACATCCCAACCCCTTCTCTTAGTTCAATTCTGCGTCACACTGAAGCTAATGTGCTGCATTAAAGCAGCAAATTAATAATTCAGCATACTGGCATTCTAAGAAGGCTATGCCACTTTTTTATTTTTTTATTTCAGTGACGTCACAAATGCTCACCCTCTCCTTAAATTGTAGACAGCTGTAAACAGTTTGTCATTCATTAGACCCTCTGCTTAATTTCAACAGCATTCATCTCCACTCGAGCTGAAAATAAGAGTTGAAACTGAGGTCATTTTCTCTGGTGAAAATGGTTTGGTTAAAATTGCAGAAACATTTAGTGAAAAAACAAACCAAAAAAACCCCCCAAAACAAAAGAAATTCACCATCATTAAAACTGCCCATCATCTCTAAAAGCACCTTGCTTATGTGGGTTTGCTTCAATGAAAAGCTGTATAAATTTCATAATTACCACATGAATATACTCAAAGAGCTGGAGCCAGAGACTTGCAGCAGTTTTAAGAGATTTATATACAGCAACTGGGAATTTACCAACACAAGGAGTGAAAACAAGAAACAAAGCTGATAATATGGCAGTTTTTATTCCAATGTT
Organism: Oreochromis niloticus; assembly: GCF_001858045.2. Classification (NCBI taxonomy): domain Eukaryota; kingdom Metazoa; phylum Chordata; class Actinopteri; order Cichliformes; family Cichlidae; genus Oreochromis; species Oreochromis niloticus. The sequence continues at coordinate 5,494,019 of NC_031987.2, forward strand.
GAATGTATTTTTTTAAGGAAATGGTATTAATTGCTTTCTAAGTTAGGATATTGAGAGATTTGGGAAATAACTTCAGCCATCCTTTCACTGGAGACAGATAAGAGAGCAAGGTTACACGGGGCATGAAACAAGAACTAGTACTCAGCATGGAGTCAATTACAACCACAGCAGAAACAACAATCTGTTAGAGGCTGGAGGCACAAGCCGGTCTTTAAGTACTGCTTCACAGATGAGGAGATGAGAGACAGGTGTGGCTGCTGAAGCCTGGGAAAACAGAGGATCCACCAGCAGGTGGGCTGGGAAGGAACGGCCAGCCATCAACTCTACTTGAGTGAAAGAGAGCAAAGGGGGGAAGACAGACTGCCTGGCTCATGACAATGTTTCACAGTAGTCTTTGCAAGAAAAAAAAAGAAAACATAGCAAGGCTAAATGGGATCCAGTCTAACATTTCTGCTGTGTGAAAACTAGCAGGTTCATTGGATCAGATCCATTGGATCACCTCTAAAATTTGGCAGACTATACATAATTCCGTAAATGGAAAAGGAGGAATTGCTGGCTAAACTTTATTAAATATAATTTTTTTTTTAGCCCATCTAAATTTAGGACAGAGGTGAAAAATATATCCTACATATGCACATTACCTATGTGCATTCTGCTCACCAACCCTGCTAAGCTCATAGTTAGGGCTGGATCAGGTGACCCTGAACCCTCTGCTGGGGGCAACTCAACTACGCATTGAGCATTTCTTCTTATTTCTTTTCACTCTCTGTGTGTACACCATTCTGCATTCAATCATTAGTTATTATCAAACTCCACTGCATGTCTCTTGTCCTGTCTTCATCCCAACACCTCATGTCAGATGGCTCTCCCACCCTGAGCCTTCTTCTTTTGGAGGTTTCTTCCTGTTAAAAGGGAGTTTTTCCTTCCTGTGCTGTGCTTGCTCACAGGGGTTCGTCTGATTGTTGGGATTTTCTTTGCATTATTGCAGGGGGCTTACCTTACAATATAAAGCACCTTGAGGTGACTGTTGTTGTTATTTGGCTTTATATAAATAAAATTGAATTGAATTGAATTGAATGTTTTCTGGCAATCCTCCAGATGTCCCTGGTACTTGGCCACCTTCCGTTTAAAGGTCTCCTCCTCCTGCCAGGGTACAGTCAATTCAGGGCAAATTGTTTTAAAGTCTCTGACAGAATGACAATATCTGATTGATGAGTTGCTTGGTGAGATCAACCATTAGCTGCCAGTCATGTGAGCTGAAGAGCAGGCCTGCAGGTGCTCTATTCTGTTGTTTCAGCTGCTCTCCTGCCTCAATGAACAAAAGATGCTTTGTGGTAGGGCTGATGTCTGCTTGTTATCACTGAGGTGCTCTCAGATACTGCCTTCAGCACCTGGTCATGGCACTACACCGATAGTGACTATCCCCTTGGGCCTTTGGGCAACTTGTTGACCATGCACCTCCCAGGACAGAGAGGGCAAGAAGGCTCAACCAGATTTGCTTTTTTATTTTCTCCGATGGGCTGGATCTCTATGCCTGAATGTTTAAGGCATCCTGGTGTCCCTGGAGTCCAACTACCTTACAATGTCATTCTACTTGTACTTGAGCAAGAAGTCTGTCAGTTGACTTGACAAGACCGTAAAAAAATCTTGCCTTTGACATTGAGCAGTGAGATGGTGCTAAACTACTCAATGCTTGTTGAAATTTCCTCCACTGATTGGTAACAATCCTCCAGATTGTATGTAATTACTTCCGGAGGAGCTGGCGTTATGAGCATTTGTACACATTGTAAGGTACTCCAGTTAGTTAAGCCTGAGCTGGTTCTGGCTGCTTTCACCACCTCTTGCACTCTTTTTGAGTTTGGCACTCTCATGTCAAAGATGACCTGGCTGGGAAGCTTGAGAAACTAACACAATGATGAAACAGGGAGAAAGACAAGAAAACACAAAGACGAGAAAAACACAAACTGAGTTAAAACAGGAATGAAAACTAAAATAATAGACAGGAAATCCAAGGCTATGACACAAAGACAGGATGGGACCTATACAGTATACAGTACTGTACATTAAAGAAGTACAACAACAACAGTCTATGGTCATCTGTAAAACATGGTGGAGGCTCTGTCATGGTTTTGGGCTACATTTCAGCCAGTTGTGTTGGAGGCCTTGTCAGAATTGATGGAAATATGAGATCAGAAAAGTAGGTTCAGGATGTGATCCACTTTACAAAACCATCTGGGAAGCATCTGATTGGTTGTGGCTTCATTTTACAGCAAATTATGAAAAAGACACTGCCACTGCTGTAAAAGCACAGCTGCTTATGGATTCAGTTATAGGATGACCTGTCCATACCTGGGTCTCAAAAGTATTGAGGCAGTGTGGGATCACCTTGACAGAGAAAGGAAGGGGAAAAAATAGCCATCTTACAAAGGAGAGCTTTGAATGTCCTTCAAGAAGCCTGGAGAAATACTATTCATGGAGAACTATTACTTAAAGAAATTACAAGAAAAACTTCAGGGAAAGAGTTCACTTTGTTGAAGAATAAAGGTGGTTATGCCAAATATTGACCTTCAAGTCCATTAGAATTGCACAAACCTTGCTTTTGCACCTATTTTCTTAGAATATGCAGAAATGAGGGGTAGCTGAAGACTTTTCTGTAGACTGCATGTTGGGGAATTTGAAACAGATGATGTGAGAGTGGGAGTCAGCTGTCTCTAAACAGAAGGCGAGTGTCATCGAAGGAAATACTGCTGATATGACAGGCGCCGTCAGCATTGTAAATATACACACAAAGTGTCCTTTGGCCAAACAATCATCTTTTAATTAGTAATAAAAAACCAAACTAACAGGGACAGAGGCTTTTCAGTCAGCGGCACTGAGGCTTTGGAATAATCTAGCACTCAAGCTATGTTTAGGTGACTCTGTGGACGCCGTTAAAAAGCAGGTGAAAACCTTTCTGTTTAAAAAGGCTTTCTATTGAGATTATATTATAACTTTTATAAGATAACCCAAGGATCTTAAATAGACCTTTCATTGTCAAAAACCCTCCACTGTGGCTGAATTAAAACAATTCTTCAAAGAGTGCACCAAAATACCTCCACAGCAATGTGAAAAACGCAGTTATCACAAATGCTTGATTGCAATTCTTGCTGCCAACAGTGGCACAACCGGTTATTAGGTTTAAGGGACAAATGCTTTTTCACACAGGGCCAGGTAAATTTGAATGCTTTTTTGCCCACTTAATACATAAAATGGATATTTAAAATATTGAATTTTGTTTTTCCTTTTGTTTTCATCTAAAATATTTAAGTGACAATTATGTAAAAAGTCTGGCAAATTCCTTTTTGTTTTTCAAAGCACTGTACTAGTTGGAGGCTAGTGGATTAAATGCCAGATTGCTCATTTGCTCAGTAAGGACATCACAGTCAATGTCTTACTGTTAAAGTTCAGAAACCAAAAACTATTCAAGAATTCAGTTTTGGTTAAAACACAGGCTGTCACAGGGAGAGAGTCAGATATATCCTGGACAGGTCTCTAGTTCACTGCAGGGCTAGACTTGTATCTCTATAGTGAAATCCGGACACCTTGGACATACTTGTGCCCTGGGAATGTAAATGGGCTGGACAGTGGCCAGGAGTGGAAAGGTTATACAAACACAGGCACTGTGACAGCTCCTGTTCATGCTGGAGGTCAGTATGACTATTTAAAAAAAAATCCTTTTTAAATGTAACTTCAGTGAAATCTTCATAGGACAGAATCCATAGTCCTTATTCTGTAAAAGAAAATCTATTTTGGTGTTCTCCTGAAGTCAATATATAACTGCAACTGTTTGAGTTAATCAAAGTAACAGGGTATCATTCAAAATGAGCCTTTTTAATTAAATTATTATTTACTGACTGCAGTTTCAAAGGGAACCACTGCAGAAATGGAGCAGTGAATTTTCTAGTGAAAAGATTTTACTTTTGACTCAGACTATTAAAACTTAGGTGTGTAAAGAAAGAAATTTTAATAGAATGATTATAAAGAGATCAAATTCAGTAGGGTTGGTCTTTATGACAGACTTATGTGAACACGACTTTGATCTGTTGAATCAAATGTTATTTTAATCTGAGCGAATTGTGATTTCACATTCAGAAAGAGTCCGTTTAAACCCATTCCACGTTCGAGCCTTTCCTCCTTGAGATGTGTAAACTGAACCAAATAGCTTGTCTAAATAAAAGAAACACAGTTAAGTAATGAAAGAAAGCGTGAGCTTATTATACTTAAAAGCCTAGCTCTCACACAGAGAGCGCTTTCTCCACACTCTGAGATCTATGAGAGTGAACGAAGACACAGAACTTTTACCATGAGCACAGATCCCCGCCCCTGCTTTTCTGTCTACGAGGGGCACCAATCAGCAGAAAGACACACTCATGTTATAACTGAGAGTCTGCCACACCTCTAAACCTCGATTGTTCACTTTTGTTGCTCTTTTAACTTGAAGACTGTTTGTTCAGCAGGTTGGATGACCTCCATTGAAAGAGGTGATGACAACTTCCCAGTATGTGGGGGAGGACACCTTATAGAGATTGAAAATGTGATGTCATTCCGGGGTAAAACCGCAAAGGAGTGTGGGAATGAGTGGCAAGTGGTACTAGCGCACGCAGGCTTTCACATGAAAACAGTCACACAGCAATAAAAAGAAACACAAAGAACGGCAAGAAGCTGTTGTATTATTAACTGCAATAGACGGTCGCATGACAGCCACGGGAAGCCGACGGGTAAAGAGATCGGTTTTTATCGGATTACGTCGTGGAAGAGAAATTGTTCAAGCCATGTTTCCGAAGTAACAAAGAGCCGACGGATGGCCTGGATTGCAGACCAAATATAATGTTTCAGAACACTCCAGCTCACATGTTAGTCTGCTCCAAGCATTTCCACAAAAGTCTTCTGTTGTAGTTATTACGTAATTTATCATAACATAATTGTTGATGTAGGTTACAAATAAGTCTTATATTGATTCGAATTGAATTCGTTGCGCTATGCTGCTTTGTTCACTGTGGCTTTGCGGGCTAATGTTTGTTGTGTTTTGTAGGAAAACCAGCCTACAAAATGCTGGAATGCGATCCAGACTGGGCACCTCTATCAACCTGGGTCATACCGAGTTTAAAGCTGCTACCACAGTGAGATTTGATTGGTTAAGAGAGAGATCGATATCAAAACAGCCACGAAGCGTCCTGCATATATGTGCCCAAGGGTTGTATTGAAGCAATCAAGTGATGAATAACTGTTTTCCAGTATGTTGTTTTGCAATGTTGTTTTTTTTTTTGGTTGCATTGTTGATTTGTTTTTCACCGAAGCAGCTAATAAAGCATAATGGATTTTTACAATTTTGCCTCTTTCTTGTAAGATTCTATAATAGAATGAAACAATAATCCAGTTATAAATAAAGACAATAAATTGAATGAATTACAAAACACTCATTTTATTTCTATTAGATCTGAAAATGTTGTGTAATACTACAACCTGAAACGACAAATAGATTATCTCCTGTACAGGCCAACGCAAAGGAAAAAAATTTAACAACAGCCGTGAAATGGAATAGTCCAAATCACCAAAGTAAACTGGACCTGGGCTTGTTGCAGGGATCTGAAGTTAATAAACATTTTGTGAGTGTATGCACTCACACTTAGGACCATATAATAATAAATATGTGCGTGATGAAAGTTGGGCAGCACGCTAACGTCCACTCTGTATGCTCGTATGGCTCTAACCCTTTCACTCCTTTGATTTTTTCCTCGTACTTTTTTTTTTGCCTTTTCGTCAAGTCTGTCTTTGTACGGACCTGCCGTGTTCTCCGTCGTTTTGTACATAAGTGTTTTTGGGGCAAATAAAATGCAAGTAGGGATTAAAACCGCAGACTTAATGATTACCGGTGCTGGAAATGCTAGCGCTTGATGCAGTGTTTTGATTTTGTTGCCACTCGTACTGGTCTGTCAATCTCTATAGGCATATACATGGTAGCAATAACATCTGAGAACAGCCCTTCATTGGACTTGAAAAAAGTTGCACCACGGACAAAACTATGAAAATAAGTCAACAAAAGTCAATAAAATGCCATCTGATTTATTGAAGTGAGGTTGTACAGGGTAGCATGCATGCTATGATGATCACATGTGGTTATGTAATCCTATATGCTAGATATCTATTAAAAATGAGGTGGTAAAATGGATGGTGATAAATCATCCCAGTCATTTACTTCTTCCCTTCCATCTGTGCTATTACAAGTCATCATGTCACACACAAACAGCTGTAGATGTATTACAGCAGCTAATCAGACAGTCACACCCCACCTCTTCCTCTATGGATGCTATTAGCTGCTAATGCTCTGCTCCCTTGGACACTTCAACGGCAAATAAATGTAATTGTGATGAATTGCTTCAAACTAAAGGTTTCACTCATCAGTATCTCGACCCTCCTCGAAAAAGATGAATTTACTTTGTCAAAAGAAATCCAGGGTGATACACTTGGGTAGGCAAGTAGGTGGCAGGAGGCTGAATTGACTGGAAGAAGGTGACGTGGGTAATTTGTCCATCCCGAAGGGCTGGAGCATTCATTAAGGGAAAGCTGAACAGGAAGATGAGGGGAAAGGCCCACTGGTGACAACTGAACCCATGGTTTACACCTGCAAGCTAAATGCTGCCGTACTAACACACACAGATACCAAAAGAGACCTCAGCCCTTTATCTTCAGTGTCACAACCAACTGGCCATAGATCAGCGGGCCATCGCTCCTGGCAGAGTTGGATAAATGTGTTTTGTGTTTGGACCTGTTATTAGTTGTTCCAGGGGCAATTACAGGCAAGGACTAGTCAAATTTGTTCTAAGCTGGGCATAATGTAAATGGATGACGATCATTAGCAACACCAGGTTGGCAATCATAGGGTAAATATGAATTTATCTCACCTTATTCACAGCATTCCTACTGACCAGCTTCACACACTTGAGCATTTAGGACAAAACATGTTTTGGGAGGAAAACAATCCTGACGTTAGGGGGATTTCTTCTGCTGCTTTAATAATGATGATATATTGATGCAGAGTGGGGGTGGGGATAGTGGGGGTGTTCATCAAAATGAATAGCTGCCTCCTTGCATCCCCTCCAAACCCTGAGTTTCTCCATCCAAGCCCCTTAAATTGATTGAGGAAGGTTAGCACAAGTCGCTGACGTTGAAACCCCGCTCCTCTGTGCCAGCAAATGTGTGGTGTTTCTCCTGCTCCAGCTGTGCTCCGAATTCCTGACCTTGGCTTCTTTTTAATCTGCCTGCCACAGTCCCTCCATTTTCTGACTCAGTCAGTGTGTGTTTTGGCAGAATGAAACTACCGGTGATCCCTGTTATGACCTTTTATATACTCAGACAAAGCATAAAATCTGTGTGAAAGTGTCTGTGTGAGAATTGTCAAGCTCAGCAGATCTGCAGAGATAAAATCCCCCCTCCAGCTGCTTGTGTTGTCTCCGAGCCATGTTTTTCTATTCATGTTAAGCATTGTTCTGCCTTTTTTCTTCTAATTTAGCATATTTAAAGCTGCTGGAGTGTTCCTTTGTTGGGACTAAATCAGTGATGATCGTTAGCGGTTGCGTGTGGTGCATAAAGTAGGGGGCAGGTAACGATGATGCTCTGTGACAGTCAGTGGAAGTAAACTTTGAATGTAAGTGGAGTCACCATGCCTCCCAGCATGAGGACTCCCAATTTAGCTCTCCACCAGTGTGTGGGTGTTAAAGCAGTGCCTAGTTTTCAAACTTTAAGGGTTTTAGCCCCTTTAACCTCATGAACTTTTGGTTGTGATGCATCACTTGTTAAAATATAATGTGTGCTCAAAGTGCTGCTCTGCTGCCAGAGAGCCTATGCATTTTCCGTTTGTAAGGGAGCCAATTTAACATAGCTTGAACATCACATGAATCTGGAGAAACTTCATTATACAAGCAGGGAAATTCATTTTGCTCACTGCATGACAATCAGGACTTACCTCGGCTGTGTAGAGCAGATAGGTAAATTTAAAAAATGCACACCTCCTTATCTAAACGCTTGCATTCTCATTCTAACAACATGAGCACCACTACAAAATATAAAGAATGAGAAGAAGACGATAGCATCTTCCATCAGCTATCACCAGCTCAGTCAGCTCAGACAGCCATAGCCTCAATCTGCGCGATCGCTCGCTTGTCCATTTACATGATCCGTGTCTGATAATTGGGGAAAAGACAGAAATCTCAAATCTGGCTACAAGAGGAGATTTTTTATTAGATCTTGTATCTTTACAGGGATCCATGAACCAAACATGCTTAGAAAAAAATATATGCGCATTCAAGTATATTCAGTATTTGCATGTACCAGGTTGGTATAGATTTAGGGAGTATTTGCACATAACTATTCTTTGTCCTGTGTGTATCTGATTAATGGTGTCTGATTTTGTTGTGGTTCTGTTTTTCTGTTACTCGCTCAGAGGTCAAGGATATTAATCAAATTGGTTATTAAAAGTTTAATTTTCTAATTAAGAGATTTCTCACAAATGAATGAATCTACAGTGATTACTGGGAACATTTGAAGGCCAGTACAAATGAACTATTGTAAAGGCAGGCAGATCCTTGTGATGATAAGCCCACAACTTTCCATCTATTATTATCATCATCATCATCATCATCATCTATTTACAGTGGCTTGCAAAAGTATTCGGCCCCCTTGAACTTTTCCACATTTTGTAACATTACAGCCACAAACATGAATCAATTTTATTGGAATTCCAGGCGAAAGACCAACACAAAGTGGTGTACACGTGAGAAGTGGAACGAAAATCATACATGATTCCAAACATTTTACAAATAAATAACTGCAAAGTGGGGTGTGCGTAATTATTCAGCCCCCTGAGTCAGTACTTTGTAGAACCACCTTTTGCTGCAGTTACAGCTGCCAGTCTTTTAGGGTATGTCTCTACCAGCTTTGCACATCTACAGACTGAAATCCTTGCCCATTCTTCTTTACAAAACAGCTCCAGCTCAGTCAGATTAGATGGACAGCGTTTGTGAACAGCAGTTTTCAGATCTTGCCACAGATTCTCGATTGGATTTAGATCTGGACTCTGACTGGGCCATTCTAACACATGGGTATGTTTTGTTTTAAACCATTCCATTGTTGCCCTGGTTTTATGTTTAGGGTGGTTGTCCTGCTGGAAGGTGAACCTCCGCCCCAGTCTCAAGTCTTTTGCAGACTCCAAGAGGTTTTCTTCCAAGATTGCCCTGTATTTGGCTCCATCCATCTTCCCATCAACTCTGACCAGCTTCCCTGTCCCTGCTGAAGAGAAGCACCCCCAGAGCATGATGCTGCCACCACCATATTTGACAGTGGAGATGGTGTGTTCAGAGTGATGTGCAGTGTTAGTTTTCCGCCACACATAGCGTTTTGCATTTTGGCCAAAAAGTTCCATTTTGGTCTCATCTGACCAGAGCAACTTCTTCCACATGCTTGCTGTGTCCCCCACATGGCTTGTGGCAAACTGCAAACGGGACTTCTTATGGTTTTCTGTTAACAATGGCTTTCTTCTTGCCACTCCTCCATAAAGGCCAACTTTGTGCAGTGCACGACTAATAGTTGTCCTATGGACAGATTCCCCCACCTGAGCTGTAGATCTCTGCAGCTCGTCCAGAGTCATCATGGGCCTCTTTGCTTCATTTCTGATCAGCGCTCTCCTTGTTCGTCCTGTGAGTTTAGGTGGACGGCCTTGTCTTGGTAGGTTTACAGTTGTGCCATACTCCTTCCATTTCTGAATGATGGCTTGAACAGTGCTCCGTGGGATGTTCAAGGCTTTGGAAATCTGTTTGTAGCCTAAGCCTGCTTTAAATTTCTCAATAACTTTATCCCTTACCTGTCTGGTGTGTTCTTTGGACTTCATGGTGTTGTTGCTCCCAATCTTCTCTTAGACAAGCTCTGAGGCCGTCACAGAGCAGCTGTATTTGTACTGACATTAGATTACACACAGGTGCACTCTGTTTAGTCATTAGCACTCATCAGGCAATGTCTATGGGCAACTGACTGCACTCAGACCAAAGGGGGCTGAATAATTACGCACACCCCACTTTGCAGTTATTTATTTGTAAAAAATGTTTGGAATCATGTATGATTTTCGTTCCACTTCTCACGTGTACACCACTTTGCATTGGTCTTTCACGTGGAATTCCAATAAAACTGATGTTTGTGGTTGTAATGCGACAAAATGTGGAAAAGTTCAAGGGGGTTGAATACTTTTGCAAGCCACTGTATTTGCTTTTCTTACCTCGTGGGGGCAATGCAACAATTTGAAATAGCGACATTGTATACTGGCCTACCTTACAGAATTGGCCTGATAAAATGTTAGCAATGAGTTGGAAAGCATCTGTTAAGAGGCACTTTTTCTTTTGTGTTGCTCGTGCAATCGAAAGTTTGGCTACTTGGGGAGAGCTTCTGGAGGTTTCAAGGAAAAAGTGTTCAGGTGTCTTCTTTTACTTAAGTGTGTACAAAAGTTAAAGGAAAGCTTTTTAAATTCTAAATTGGTTGTGTTGGCTGTAGAGCAGTTTATTTTATTTTTCTTCTTTCTGTAGCCAACACATCAACATTTGCTTCATCAAAAAAACCCCAAACCTTCCAACTGACAAGACAAACACTGAAGTCAAAGTCTGGAGTTTCATAAAGGAGCCTTGTGGGTCGATTCCTGTGTGGGACCACTATTTTGAGACTTTAATTTTCTTTAATTTTAGACTCTTTGTGTTCAGTCATCATTTGGTGATGTTGAGGCACTAAAATTAGTTTTGATTTTTAAAAAATAAGATTTAGCAAAGGGTCATATTTTGTGTAAAATAAACCCTTGCATGGGATATCAATGTGCTTAAAGCATGTCCTGCTTTTTCGCGGTTACTTGAGCAAAGACTTACTGATTAGAAGAATATTTCACAGCAAAAAAACATAATTACTTAGAAAATACATCTATCCATTCTCTGCTGCTTATCCTTTTCAGGGTCGCAGTGAGAGGCAGGGTTAGTGGCAGCTGTCTTAGGGCGAGAGGCAGGGTACACCCTGGACAGGTTGTCTGTCTCTCTAACACAGAGATAACCGTTCACACTCACATTCACACCTATGGGCAATTTAGAGTGTCCAATTAACCTATCCCCACTAACTGCACATCTTTGGACTGTGGGAGGAAGCTGGAGTACCTGGAGAGAACCCACACAAACACGGGACAACATGCAAACTCCACCACAGAATAACCCCGGCCTGATGGTGGAATTGAACTCTGAACCTTCTTGCTGTGCAACAGCGCTAACCGCACACAAGAAAATACATTTTCCCCCCAAGACACTGCAAATGAAGTTTAGGTGTAGAGGAATGCCATTTCGGGGGACAGGGCTGGATCTGCATGCACACTTGCTAGCTGTGAATTCTGTGGTAGATTATGTGCTGTATTCGAGGCGCTGCTTTCCACTAGGCAAGCTGGGCAACTGCTTGGGACACCAGGCTAGTGGGGGTTCCCCAAGGTATCAAAGTCAGCAGTGACACAGGAAGAAACCAGACCCACCTAAAAGAGCACCACCTGACTCCACCCTATTAATCTGTTTAAACAAACCTATGACACCAATGAAAAGCACTTGGTGAAAATGAAGAAGAGTTATCCTTATGGGAATGAAAAAAGAGGAAGGGGAGGGAAAAAAGCAAAGCATTGTTAAGTGGAGAAGATAATAATGCTAAAAAACCAAATGATAGTCTAGTTTTTTTATGTTAACACTGATTTTATGCCCAACATCTGACTAATTCAGGGATTTTCCTTCTCATTTGCAGGTTTTCCAGTTAATTTCTCCACAATCTCATAATTTTAGTGTTTGTTGGGCCTGGAGCAAATTCACATTCACATATAAGGCCAAGTTAGAACCACCAAGTAACCTAACAAGCTTGTTTTTGGACTGTGAGAGAAAGTTGGAGTACCCGAGAGAACCCGCTGTCACTGCTGTCAGAGACACAATAAAAAAAAAGATAATTTTTAGCAAAATAATCCACTAAAGCTCCACAAAGAGAAAGACAGAAAGCTCTCTACACATGCTGAGAGGAACTTCAGAAACTGTTGATAATTCTCTGTGAGCTTCTTACTGAGTTGACCGTTTTCACATTGCACATAATAACCTATTGCTAATACAGAAGTATGGATTAGTGCAGCTTCTACATGTTACTATTTAGTGTTGTTAATTGGCATGAATCTCTTGTAACTCACGGTGAGGTCTTAATGAGACAACCACAGAGGCAATTATCTTGTAAACTGAAAACTTAGAAATTCTCCAAGGAAATCCTGGACTTCTCCGTAACATCCATATGGTCCCACGTGAGATTGGATTAGTTTGGTACATAAGCGCCACATATAGCACAGTTCATTATACCAGCTGCCACAGCATGAGGTCTGAGACTGTGACGGGACTGGGCCCAATGAAAAACTTGCACTTCTTCGTAGCTCAAATGACACCTGGAACACTGGGACAGGCTGACCTACATTTGAATTACACGATGGGGAGTACAATTGGAATTGAAGCGCTTCGTTTGGCTCCCTCTCTGCACATATTTGCAGATTCTTCTCCTTCTTGCCAAGGTTATCTGGAAGATTTAAATGGCACTTTGTTTTTTCATAACCTGCACTAAATTGTAACATTTGCACATTTCACGAGCAGCTGTCAAAGACAATCTAAAACTGCTGTGCTATGGAGAAAGCACACACAAACACACACACATATAACGCCCAAGCCTTCATTTTATGTCTGCACGTGTGTTCATCAATCTGTTAAGGTCACATAAGAGCTGACCTTATGACTGATATTGATGCTTGTTAGTTATACACATAAAATTACTAACAAATGCTGAATGTCACACATATGGAAAGCAGCTATGATAAAACAGATAGCAAATGTTTAAATGTCTTGGATAAATTATGCTTTAATATAGTTAGGAAGTAGCCCCTTTATGCATTTTTCTCATGCAACATAACTGTATGAAACAAATGTGAACCATAAGAAAAAAGGGAAACACATTCCACATACTGTAAAAGAGATTCACTGGTGGAAAATTCTTATTTCATTATTTATTTTCCATCTCTGTGTGGTCATAGAAACACTACTAAACGCATAGTTATGAGCTAATATGAGGCAGGTGTTCATATTTACTGTGTGCTGATGCAGAGATGCATGGCGCATGAGTGCAACATAGAAAGTGGGGTTGCATTAAATGCATGAAAAAAAGACAAAACCTGCACACTGTACTTTCTATGCAGTTTGTGAATGAGGAATAAGCCTCCGCCGCTTGAATAAGGCACTTACCAGCGGAGTGTGCAGACCTCAAAGCTGACATGTTGATCCACTGCTGTGCTGCCTAAAATCCCTTGGGGTGTTTGAAATAATCAATACAGCACTGCTCAGTCAGACATGAGCAATCGGCCTGGAGGTGGTGGCGGGGCGGGGGGTTACGGGATCAATTTTATGTCTTTGTCTAATTATGACTTTAAGAAAAAAAAAATCACGGATTTCAACAAGACAAGGATGGTTAAAGTGACTGTGATGGCTTAAGTTACCGCGGATAGCCCATCGCCAAAGAACGGTTACTATTGGTGCCATTTTCAGACGGACTGGTTCCTGTTTGTTTGGCTAATTTGCTTAAAGGGGCGACGGGGGAGGCAGAGCTGAGGGGAGGTGCAGGCGGGCAGGGAGGCAAGGAGGAGGTGGGGGGAGCTGGGGAGCGAGCGAGGAGGGCTGCCAACAGAACAGCAGTCCAATCCACGCGCAGCCGGGACTCCTTCTGGCGCCAGGCGCGCGCGGTTCACTGAGATTCAGAGAGAGAGAGCGACAGAGGGAGAGGCGCGTGACGAGTCGGAGCGGTGTGGCTCCTCGAGACCCTCGCTGGGACACCACCTCCTCCTCCTTCGCAGTGATAGTCAACAAGTGCGGCCGTCGTGTTGCGTTTAATTAGAAGAACCAACATCAGCCGCATCTGGATTTCTCCTCGAGATTTGGGAAGTTCCACGCGCATCGCTCAGGAACTTTCGCGCGTTTCCAGCCCCTTCATATACGGACACACTGAAGTAGTACTTTTTAAAAATAATGTGCTTTTTCTGTTTGCTTTCAAAGACCTTCTTTCTAAAGACCCGCACGCGAGTGTTTTGTTAGGTTGCCTTTCTGCCGAGGCTGGGTGGAAAAAAGTGGGTAAAAACCTTCCAGAATCCAATTTCCAGGTAAGTACCTTTATAAGTACACCTGCTATAAAAAAGAACTTATTAGCCTGTATGTCTTTGCTTTTCTGCTGCCCACAGAACCACATCATGATTAAAATCCGCAATATTACCAAACGCTCTCGTGCTGCCTTCCCATAAGCCTCATTAAATTTAAATCTCTCTTCTGTGTTTTCTTGCCGCTGTAGGCACCTAATAATATCCTCAGCTATTAAAGATACATAAACGTTAAATTCCTTTATTCTTGTGCCGGGCTGAAACGCCTTGTTATAAGCCTAAATACTTTTACATAATTTTATTACATTCCTGCAAAAATACATTGAAAACCACAGCACAGTGTGTAAATCCTATGGTGTACTATTTTACTTACAAATGCAGGGGTGTCATAACACAGCTGCAGAATGCTTTAGGTGGACAAGACGCCTCATCTTGTCCACACCTCCTGCTGAGCTCAGGCTGATGAGGATATGAGGGGCCCTTTTTTGTCTTTTTAAGAAATGTTGTGTGTGGCCTTAAGCTATGAGGCGCCTGCCAAAGTGATGGGTGCACAAAAAATGACAAATGAGAAGAAGACACCGCAGCTCCATGGGGCGGATGACCTCGAACACAGTGAGGGGGGCTCATTGTGTGCTCAGTTCAGCCCACCAGAGGGTGCGCAGTCCTAAAGTGATGATCCTCCTGCAGGACAGATGGGAGCAATTTTAGAGCGCACAGCTATTCCTACCATGAGGCTGTGAATGAGTGGCAGCAGTCCTTGAGATGCGAGAGTTCTGCAGAAAAAATGCTTTTCCTGTTTTTTTTTTGGTAATATTGTTTGCTTTTCTTTGCTTAGATATTAAATGTAATGTAATTAAGATTGATCTGCACATGGCCTGCACGGTGCTCTCAGAGCAGCGAGTGATTTCATGTAAGGAGATAATATAAGTGATAATGCCAGAGAAAGAAAAATTGCACTTTTCTAAATTGAATGAGAAAATACAGGCGATGACCCACGAGTGTACCTGCTGTTTTATGAGATTTGCTGAAGTGAAATGGATTTTTTTTTTCTCCTAATAATTGCATTACACCTTCAGCAAACATTGTGGGCATATCATTTTCTCCGCTCATTTTGGCAAGACAAAGGCAGCTGGCTGTGCACTCAGAAAAGAACTTATTTAGCAGGAATTACTGGCTCTGTTAGTTCTTTGTGTATAGACTCTGTGCACACATAACCGCTCCTTTTACATAGTAGTAGTTCTTTTTTTATTATTATGAAGAATAACTTGGTATTTCTTTGCTTTTTTCAGTGCACAACATGGTGAGAGGATTCCAGCGTTGCTTGGTTAGCTCCTAGCTCTCTGAAGCTTTTAACATCCTCACAATAAAACCTGAAAATACAGGTCTCTGCTGGAATATGTTCAGCAAACAGCTCAATTTTTGGATGAGTGCCTTCGAAATATATTTCAAAAGGTTATATAAAACTCTTTCAAATCAATTTTAAAGGATTATCTGGAGATAAGCCCAGATGCTTCTGTGAATAAACTGATCATTTTGGTATTTTTTAAGCGCTAATGAAGCTGTGATTATCCTCATTAAATGCTGAGAAACAGGTGACACTATGTTTGCTTTTGCCTGACAGAACTTGCAGGAGGTCACTGCTGAATATGCAGGACTTAGCAGGGCCTGATATGCACAGGAAATCCCTGATCTTCAGCGGCTTTGCCCTCTTATGGGGCTTGCTGTTTGGAATATTTTTCACAGGTGTACCAGTGGTAGCTTGTCCCACAAGCTGTCACTGCGTAGAGAAGAATGGCTTAACCGTGGTCCAGTGTATGTCTCGTAACCTGGAGAAGATCCCTGCGGATCTTCCAACAGATACTGTTATCCTGCTTTTGGCATCCAACCACATCACTCACATCCCCCATCATGCCTTCAAGGAACTACACTACCTTCAGGAGCTGGATCTGTCTAACAATGACATCAAGACCGTGGACGCTGGAGCATTCCAGGGTGTTTTTGACAGCCTCCTTGTACTGGATTTATCAAACAATCGCATCAAAAGTGTCCCCAAAGAGGCATTTGCCCGCCTACGAGCAAAAATCAGCCTCTCGAACAACCCGTGGCACTGTGAGTGCACGCTGCAGGAGGTGCTGAGGGAGCTGCGGCTGGACCCGGAGACGGTGAATGAGGTGATGTGCCACACGGCGGTGCAGGAGGAATATGCAGGCAAACCAGTAATCCAGGTGCTGGACTCAGGGATCAACTTTTGCAACTTTCACCACAAGACAACTGATGTAGCCATGTTTGTGACCATGTTCGGGTGGTTCACGATGGTGATTGCGTACGTCATCTATTACGTGAGGCACAATCAGGAGGATGCCAGGAGGCACCTGGAGTACCTCAAGTCACTGCCAAGCAGCTCACAGATCAGCAAGGACTTTGACACCATCAGCACGGTTCTCTAACAGGCCTGGTGACTCAGGAGGTGTAGTGTGTGTGTGTGTGAGAGTAAATGTTTGGTTATGTTCAGAATGACTAAAAAGCTGTTGCAACACATCATCACTTATGTTTTCAAGCACATCATAATCATTGGGTGTCTATAATAGAAAATACTGAGTTGCCCATAAGTGATGTATTTTACATTATTCCCAAACATTTGCTTTGGTTTTATGAAATATACGTAAATTGTTAAAGCCCCCAACCAAACAAGGCAGCAATGAGAGCACAAAGTGAGCAAAATGCTGCTGAAAGTCACAAATACACAAGGAGTAATAGATCCAGAGTGGAGAGATGAATGATCCTTCCCTGGTGTCGATCCTCCATGTGATTGAATTTGGACTGAGACGAATGAGGAGGAGTACAGTGTCTCCCAGTTACTTTGTATCGACTGATTTATGTTCTTTGTGTCACTCTGTCAAGGTGAAGGCTATTTTTGAGACTCCTGCTAATATATGAACACGATCAAGATGTTAAAATTCAGTTTGCATTGCACATGCATAATGACCCCGCCTTCAGAAAACCTTTACACATCAAACTGTTGGCGCAGGAAATAATATTTTTTACTTCATGAAGCATCATGTCATGTTAAAGAGTATTTAAACTAGGAAAGCCTGCCATGCACTTGTAGCTCTGATATGTTTTTTTTGTAGAAGACTTAATCCTTTCTGGTCTAGGTTTAATGTCAAAGAAGGTGAAAGGCTCTGATCCAACTTCTTTATTATGTAAGGAAGTGAAATAAAAACAAAATTAGCACACTACGGCGCATCATATCTCTCAAAATATGAACTCAGTTTCTCCGATCCCAATGACTTTTGGATTTTCACAGGTTGATATTATAGGCAACATACAGAAAATGCAAAAATATCTTTACGCACACTCTATGTTGCATCTGTTTGTATTTTAGCTGTCTGGTCTCAGCAGTCCATGATTTATTTTGCAGTGTACATGGATACAATTTCAGTGGATCTTAATTGGAAGTATGTTTCATTTATGCACCTCTTAAATTTCCCAGATTATGCTGTAATCAGACTGATCACTAAAGTAACACATAGAAAATTTCTTATTGATAAGCTAATCTCTATTGTATGACTCTCGGTCAGTTATACCTATTGCTATAACACCCCAGATGTCAAACTCATGGTTTCAGAATTGTAGTCCACCGACGATCAGATGATGTCATAGTGGCCACGTCCATCTCCTATATACCACCCATGATTTTATCCCAAACGTTGATCTTTTTCAGCCAGTGAATTAAATTCTGAAGTGCAAAAATAATAACAAATATGCCCAGAACTGTAGTTCTTCACCCATTCAAAATGGACATAATTCAGTTCCTGTTCATTTACATAGTCTTCATAATTTAGCTGCGGATTCATTTTACAAACTGCTGCCAGGCTTTGTTGCACATTTACACACAAAATAATTAAAGATTTGTACATTAATGTGAATTAATAAATTCAGTTCTTTCATTAACTGACAAGAACTGCAATACTGATGCAAAATGACCTTTCCTAACTTAGTTTTTTGCTCCAAAGGGTTTCATAAGAACAGTAAAGTGGAACTGAATACTTAATCTGGAATTATTCTCATCTGAAAATACTATGTCATTGTCTTCAGGAAACTATGCAGATAAAGGTGTAACTTACAGAGACCCATTTAATATCTTTAGTTTGTGATTCTTCACAAGAATGTGTCCTTTTGTGCAATCAAGATCAGTGATGGATCATGGGGCAGATATTTGGTCAAATATTCTGATAGCAATGCTTTGCTGTCCCTTGTCCCTTAAGAATCACGCCATGGGAACGTCTGTCACTTAAATGCATCTAAAACCAAATAACTGATGATTGGGTTTAGACACGGCGGCTACAGCTAATGAGTACAACATGCCCAGTTGTGTGAATGATAAGGTGAGGTCTTATTTCCATTATTAAATTAAGTCTGAAGGATAAGTTTATCATGAATTGGAGACATCAGAGAATTCACTGAAAACTAAATTCCTTTTCTGTCAGTTTGTCATCCTCGTGTGTTGCTTTTATCAATCTTTTATTGAGAGTCTCATGAGTTTTGCTTTTATCTGCTGGCTTCACAGCCTCACAGTAAAGAGGCAGAAACAGCCTGAACAGCATCACCAGAGTATATTCTGTCTGCAGCCAATAAATCCCCCAAACTGCAAAACATTAGGCATGTTCTGAACATGCGATTAGAGCCGTTTTACCTGTTTGTAAAAAGACTTACTGTTAATTCATACTTTGCAACTCAGAAATTAAATGGTTTGTAGATTATTATTTTTATTTCTTTAGTCCTTGCTGGTGATTTAAAAATACTGTCTTCATTAATTTATTTTGCCTAATCATGGTGTTTATTTTGGTTTTTGCAAAGTTTATTCCACATTTCACTTAATCTGTTTATTACTGTACCAGAAACGTCTCCAAACAAATTGCTTCTATTGGGATTAATAAAACTGTTTATACTATATTGTGTTGTACAGTATTGGTGGCCCAATGTGCGCAAATCTCAACAATGTGTCTGCTGGACCTGTGTCAGGCAGGTTGATTTGGTCCTGTCAGGTTTGAAATGGAAAACAATGCAAGTAGCGTTTCCCTGCAGCCATATCTCCAGACTCTCTGTCCAGATTATAAAAACCAAATTACTGAGCTAAAACGCCCATAGTCTAGTCAGAAATCTCCAGATGTTTGTCACTGTGAGGGAGCCCTTCTGCATTCTTGCATTACGCAACCTTCCGATTCAAGGTTACACTATTTTGTGATAACCTGACACAGTAACAGTGGCCTGTATAGAGGGCAGGAATTCACAGCTACAAGGTGTTGAGAATATTTCATGGAGGTTTGACAAACACACTCTGACACAAATATGGTAATGATGCTGAAAATGGCTTTTGTTTGCTAAAAAATTTACACCACTTCTAGTTAAGTATTCAAATGTTACACAGGCGTGCTATAATATATGTGCACAACATACAGAAACCAAGTTGAGCTAAGTACTTCATTACGTCTTAGGTCAGGCAGTTAATCAGTGCAGGTAAAAGAAAAAAGCCATCACAAAATAACTTTAATATACAAATAAATGAATACAGCTTTGAATTGCAATTTTACAGTCTAACTTCAAGGTTTGTATGAATATGTGTGCTGGGTGTTGCTGTTTGTTACTGTCAAGCATCACATATTATCAGTTACCTTACGCCTCAGTCATACAGGCCATGAAACTGGGTGGTGACCCCCTGGCAACCACTGGCCACTAGGAAAAAATTGATCTGGTGAGAGGTTGCTGACAGTTGCTAGGTTAAAATGATCGTAAAGAGGAATGCAGTGCTGCATCAAAAACCTGTAATTGCAGCAGATGGCCATCGTCACACACAGTTGCCATGGAAGACGTTGACATGCCTCCAAACACTTGCCAACTACTCGCTGAACGTTAGTGAAAATGTGAAAAGTCTGTTGCAACCCAGTGATGGAGACTGTCCTCGGAGTAAATCATGGACCCAGGAGACATGCTGACAAAAAGTACTTCACACAAAGCAATGTAGCGATTAGAGATCGTAGAAAGTCTTTTCAAAATGCTATGTCTGAAAAAAGGTGCTGGAAATGTGAAGTCGGTGGTGCCAAGATTAAGGATGCTGCTGTTCAAGATATGATTTGAGAATTCTTCCAGTGTGGATGCAGCTTAAAACAACACTTTTAGGCTGAAGGCAAATGTTTTCTGTTTTGTGTTAGACTTCTTTGAGTTTAACTCTAGCTTGGTGAGTAGTTGGAGAGTGTTTGCAGACAAGACAATAACAGGGAGGTGATTGGAGCTTTTTGGTGCAGCACCCTCTTAGCAAACTGTTTCACCTAGTGAAAGCCAGCGACCTCCAGCAACTACTTCGCAACCAGTTGGGGAACACTCTACCAGTAGTTGCCAGAGGATTGGCAACCAGTCTTGAAGCCAGTGTGACTAAAGGTTTAATTAGCATGCCTTAGGCTCATTACCTTTTTTGATTGTAGCATACATGTGTTTGGACACAAACTCAACAGGATTTTTTTTTCTGGTGGTTTACTTTGTTGGTCAGGAGTTGATTGTGTCCAAGTACCTACTCTCTGGGATTTCTACACCATAGCACTGTGCACTGTGCGTTAAGCCCTCTCGCTGTCCATCCTCACCACTGCAGAAACAAAAACATCTTCTGTACTTTCCTCATGTAGTGACTCCCACTCACGTAGTAGTTCAAACAGGTTAAAATAATCACAAAAACACAAGTACTCGACCTACTCCAGGTGAAGATTTGTGTTTAATTTTGCATATTGTCATTCAGTTTTTAAACTACTGTAAGTATCTTTGTTACAAACGTGTCTGTCTGTGTAGTTTTGACCTGTCATACAACAATGTTTGTGCTGGCCAATGTGTATAAAACTTTTCTGAACAATTTTCTGAAGGAATGCACATGCCATCTGTGTTGTTATTTTGTAAAATATGTCTCTAGTTAAATCAAAGTGTTGAGGTGTCTTTAGGAAATTGTACCTGTCAGTTTTCTTTTCTTCGTTAGTAGAAGAATAAGTCTATGAGCTGTGTATTTCTGTGATGGAAATGAAAGGGCTCTGATAATCATAGAGATTTTCTATCTGTTTCAGTAATTACTGTGTGTTTGTTTTGTTTCTCTAAATTAATGGACACCTTACCAGCATTTCAAAAATAAACATTTCTTTTCAAACATGCTTCAGTGGCCAATTTTTGCTGCTCCTCATGCTGCTCCCCCAGCAGTGGTGTTTTAAGCTCTGTGGGTAGTTGCTCCCTACGCCCTCAGCCTCTTGGCTAGTTCAGGAAGCTTGCAGCCAATCAGTGCTGAGCTGGTGTTGTAACTATAAGGAATGAGAGTTTTGTCTCATTCAGGTGCTGGCACCAGAGGTAAGTGCAGAAGTTGTCATCTGATGCTGACATCACCCCATGGTTTGTGATGTCGTGCTCTTCTTTCAGCTGCTTCCTTTAGGAGTAACATGTCCTCCTTCACTACATCTATCAATCATCTCTGTGGTTTTCTTCTTGCTTCAGTAACCAGCATCCTGGATATCCAGTATCCTGGATACTGAAAGGACATTCAATATCCACTCCCCCTCCTCTGCACCAAACCATTTCAGCCTTGCAACTCTAACTTTGGAGGCAAACTGCTTCTAATCCTGCCCATCCTAGTCACTCCCAGTTCAGCCCCCCATTTTTTTGTCAGTGCCACCGAATCCAAATCATACATCACAGTAGGTCTCGCTACCATCTGGTAAACCTTTGCTGCTATCCTTCTGTCACAAATCCTCATCAGTGTGCTCCTAGTGCCGATCCCAAACCTGGATAAATGGGGAAGGTTGCTTCAGGAAGGGGATCATCTGTAAGTGTCATATTAGAACACACAAGTTTAATTGAGTCTTTTCCTAAACGTAATCTGTTTGGTTTTATTTATATATTAACATATAAATATATATAAGTTTTTATTTTTTACAGAGCCAGTTCACAGCAAAATTTACCTCATGGTAAAGACTCTACAATATTAGTGGAAAAACCTCAACAACCCAGTGAGGAAGCACTTGGCAATGGTGGGAGGATGAAATACCTTTTAACAGGAAGCGAGATCCAGCAGAACAAACTTCGGGAGGTGCAGCCTTGACCAGTTTGGGGGTGAAGAGAAGGAAAAGAGAATGAAAGGGAGACCATTTATTAATATGCCGTAGTTTTACATAAATATGTTCAGTGAACTGAAGGGAGTGGAGAAGACAATAGCAGCAAAACTAAGGAATGGTCACTTGGTGCAGCCCTGACTGTAAGCTTCACAAAAAGGAAAGCTTTAAAACTAATCCTAAAAGTAGAGACGTCTGTCTCTGAAATCAACACTGGGAGCTGCTTCCTCAGGAGAGGTGTCTGATCGCTGAAGCCTCAGCCTCAGCCTCCCATTCTACTTTTAGATTATAGATTTGGGAGCCTCTCCTAAATCCTATATGGACTAACTTCTTAAAAACAGACTACACTTGACAGTTTCACGTCAGGAACCAGGATTGCACTTGCTGATGTGTGGAGGCATCAGTGCCAAAGGAAATCTTGTGTGAAACACTGGTTGTTTTGGAAAAATTAGTGGTATTTGATTTCATGGACTCAATGTGACTGCAGCTGTCAACATATCAATACCCACTGTAGTGTTTCGTAAGTTTTTTGGTTTGGGTATTGTACATGGTTGCTGTGCCAAGGTGAGTTATTAAAAGTTTGCTGTTGATGTTCTGGCAGCTTTCTCTGTAGTTTATAGACAGCTTTGTCATCACCACATTAAATGGTTGTACCCTTTTTCCTCAGTGAGTTCCATATATAAATGAGCTGTACAAAAAATGGGACATTTTTGTCAAGTATCTTTAATTTTAGTCCTTGCTTATGTAAGGACTCACAAGAATTATTCTTGTTTGGACAAAGAGAAGAACACAAATGGAACAAAAAACAGAAAAATATGGAATTTAATTTGCTTTGGTGAGTCATCAGCTGTCAAGGATTTTGACTTACAAGTTTGTTTTGCGAGGATTTCGGTTTAGAGCACAGTGTTGTGATTGTTCAATGCAAAATAAAAAAAAGAAAAACAACTGATTGTTAATCTTCTCCACAGCTGCTTCTCATGGAGTGGCCTCTTGTGCTGTG
This sequence comes from Oreochromis niloticus, assembly GCF_001858045.2. Classification (NCBI taxonomy): domain Eukaryota; kingdom Metazoa; phylum Chordata; class Actinopteri; order Cichliformes; family Cichlidae; genus Oreochromis; species Oreochromis niloticus. Next base: position 5,517,414 of record NC_031987.2, read on the forward strand.
AGTAGGGCAAGCTTTTGACTTGTCCCGCTGGCAGTTTGAGAGTGGAGATCGATAAAAGACGCATTACAGAGATAAACACGTGCCTGCAGGACCACTGTTAAAGGCCAGTCTCTAAAGCTCTGCAAAATACTTTACTGTAGCATTTATTTTAATTAGTGCTTCCTGAACCTTGAGCGAGTGACTTTTTTTTAAACTGTTGTGCTTTTTTTGGATGAGCATTGAGGAAGTGGCAGCAATCTTTATGTCAACACTTAATTTGTTAATTAGATGTCCATGCTGAAGTTACAGAGCCAAAAGTGACCAGTGCAATCTTCCAGTGTTAATGTGCTTTGGACAGACGAGACCATGTTTGGCCATAATGCAGAGCACGGCATTTGGTGAAAACCCAGTGCAACATCAGTCTTCTCTCCCCACAGTATATATTAGTATTTTAGAGCCAAATGCAGAGGTAGGAATTAACAAAGTACAAATACTTTGTGGTATAAGTACAAATACTTTGCTACTATACTTAGAATTTTCAAGTATCTGTACTTGATATTGCTACTATTTCATGACAGACTTGTTACTTTAGGTTTAATGCATATGAGGCTCATATTTAGTAACTCTGCCTTTGAAGAGGCAAAAAAAAATTTATCATATGTTGCATTACATAGACGTAGCTTCTTGGTCGGAAAAATTAAGCCAGCGCATAAGTGTCTAAAAACCTGCATTTTATCTGAACGCCACTAGATGGCGATAAGTGTTGTTGCAAAAAGACATCTTGTCCTACAGAAATCTATGGAAACCTAGCTTTCTGAGACGACCTTTGTCAACATTTCCTTGCTGAATTCATACTGGGTCATATTGAACAAAAAATAAGGATATTTTGTATAGTATCTTTCAAACAGAGAATTATCTGTGTGATGAAGCCTTATGCTTGTTGACCAACGAGCTACCAATCATCAGTTGTTAGCCAGTGACTGTGCGGTTTCACAGACAGATCTTAATTTCCTTACGTCTTTTTGCAACTAAGGTGGCAAAAGCGGAAAAGCTAATCGCAAGGCTTGAGAACAGGACTTTAGAAACCAAAGTGTGATGTCATGGTATAAGGCTGGGCGATATGTAAAATTTTTCCAACTGACATTCGTCAGTCCAATAACTGACGATAGGCGATATATTCGTGCATGTGACTTTTTGGCTACATTCACACTGCAGGTCTAAAATGCGACAGCAAACGCGCTCTAGTGTGAATGCTCAAAGCGGCCCGCATGTGCAAAAGAAGACGTCACACACAACGCGCTCTGTTTAGACCCAGACCAAGCAGTATTGTTTGACTGATGGCCCTTAATATAAAGACTTCGGACTTTACGTTTCCCAATTTTTGCTTTAAGTTATTTTGTTATTTACATAATAATGTAAATAACCTAATAATTATCCTTATTGCTGTTTTAGAGAGGCGGTGCTTCAAAGGATAGTTGCAGATTTCTGTCAGAATCTGCAGATTATACAGTACAAATAAAATGTTCACGTTGTCTTCCCGACAGTTTCACTGACATCTACACTGGATGGCCAGGAAGCGTTCGCGATGTCTTCTCGGGCGCTTCTCCGGCGCTGATAATTGGCGTCTGTCTTGTGTCAGTGACGTAAAAGACGGATTTAATGTGACATGACCGTTCAAACAGCAGTCGCTTTCTAAAACATCGGATATGTATCGGATTCAGTACCACATACGAAAGTGACCCAGATCGGATTTGAAAATATCGGATTTGTGCCGTTCACACTGTCATACCATGATCGGGTATGGGTCGCATAGGGTCAAAAAAATCGGATTTGATGCGCTTTCGCCTGCAGTGTGAACGTAGCCTTTGATGGGCGGAACAATGTAGTCATGCACGGACTGATTTGCGCGTTTAGAATTTATACGTTTTGTTTGGAGGGAATATTTTACTTTCTTTTCTTGTTTGTTTCAGTATTAATATACCTACCTTTTGGATTATTCATTTATTTTTTCATTTGAGATGGGCCAAATTGCACAAAAAAATGTAACTTTACGTCAGAGATTTTTTTTTTAATGTTCGCTGGAAGAGACATTTTGTTTTTAACGTACTTTTCGAGTGTGTAAATAAACACTGGAACGACCTGTAAACATGGTTATAGCGGAAAAAAGAAGCCAGTTTCTCTTTGTTTCCCTCCCCACCATTGTGGGTTTTTTTATTTAAATAAATGTTTTTGTTTTTTCTGAACATATATACTGCCTTTCTTTCTGTTATGAGTTTGAGTAAATGAATCACTACATTTGGGTGCACTCTGAGGAGGGTGCATTTGTTCGCAGCTGGAAGAGGGTGCCGCAAAACAGCCCTATTATTTTTTCCGTTGACTGCTTCTCTTAGTTTCAACCAGCATTATTAGCAAACTTACTCATCGGCAAATAAATAAATCGCTCTTGTAAAAACTCAGCCTATCGTCGATAGTCGATATATTCGTCCAGTTGCCCAACCGTATCATGGTAGCTACGTCCATCTTTTATACTGTCTGGGGTTAAAGTGGGCCAGAACGGTCTGGAACTGTGTTAACGGTGCAGATGTCAATCAACTGCAGTTTCAGTACTTCAGAATGTAGCTAGAGCTACCGAAGAGGAGTGAGGACAAACAAAGTCTTTCAGCAGGTAATTTTAAATGCAAATCTCAAATACCAAACAAATATCAAACACACAAACTATTCCAGTGCAGTGTATCAGACACTGTGTCTGCTAAGTGAAGGTACAGTTGTAGGGAGAGAAAATAACGGTTAATGTGTGATTTCACTCTCAGAGATGGACGAAGGTGCAAAAAAAAAAAAAAAAAAAAAAATGGGGTGGGGAATGGCGGAGTGGCTATTAATATTATTTTTGCCATTATATTAATACAACATGAGGTCAGTTAGCTTTGAACAAAAACAGCTGGCAGAAAACATCCTTCATTCACCAATGTTAGAATAGAATAGAATAGAATAGAATGGCCTGCTATTGTCATTGTACATGTATAATTGGTATTAAATACCTACTGCACAATAACTTAAACCTGGTATTCAATACCTACTGTTCAATCCACTTTGTATTTTCTCTGCCCTGTCTTTGTTTATTGTACATAGATAAAGTTAGTAATAGTACCTTTTATCTGTTAAGTTTACCCAAATTTAGCGAGTTATTATTTATTTGTAATTTCTAGTTTTATATCTCTTGGAGATATATTTTTTATATTCTTTAAATGCACTATGGGGGGCTTGGGGTGAAACGGCATTTTGGTATGCTGTATACTGTGTATATTGTTGTACTGACAATAAAGACCTTGAATCTTGAATCTAATGAAATTGAATACATTACAAAACCTGTACTTCAGGCTTTAGCATGTATTTTTTAAGACAAGTAACTGTAGTTCTGCTTTAGTGACAAATACTTTTGTCACCTCTTGTCCAATGCAAGGCCGTCTGTAAGTCTAGAAATAATAATGTCTAGAAAAGAAAAAAATCAAGGCGTTGCAATGGCCCAGTCAAAGTCCAGACCTCAACCTGACTGAAATGATGTGGTGGAACTTTAACAGAGTGGTGCAAATTCCGACAAACCCCAATAAAATGAAGCAATGTTGTAAAGAAGCATGGGCCAAAATTTCTTCATACTGATGTGAGAGACTGAAATAGTCACACAGAAAACAAACGGTTGACTCAAGTCATTCCTCTTGAAGGTGTTTCTACAAGCTACTGAAACATAAGCTGTACTTAGTTTTTCACACACTGCTTCTGTGTTTTGGCTTAGCCTGTGTTAAAAGATTATGTGGTGTAATATGTCAAATGTTGTTGTTAGCCTAATGTTGTGTTTAAATATTTTTCGACTATGTCTTGCTATGTAAAACTTCAGAATTGACAGACGGTAAACTTTCTTTTTAGCGTGACTGCACGTTTTACCACTGTTCAATTAATATATTACCTGAAACTTAGCCTTCATTTTAATTCTAAAGTGCTGGGAATTCACAGCAGTCAATGTAAGCATGTAAGCGATTGTAAGGCCACCTTGTTGTCAGTATAGCCTCACAGTTTACTTTTCGTTCTGTGTGAAAGCTATAATAAGTCAAAGCTGATTCACATTATAATTCAATTCAGTTTCAGTTCAGTTTTATTTATGTACCTGCAACAGCTCTCGGGGCGCATTGTCCTTTTGACAAAGCACTTAGCAACAGCGGGACAAAAAAAAAAATCCCCCTAACAGGAAAAAACCTCCAGCAGAACGATGCTCAGAGAGGATGACCAGTGGCCTTGAAGGAGGAGAGAGGGGAAAACAAAGGAAAAATTCAAGGCGGTGAGAAACAGCAAACAATAACCCAGCGAATATACCACACCTGCCTGTGATGTTGCACCTCCAACATGGTATTGTTTAACCTTTCACGTGGTTTTAAATGGCTTTAAAGCTTTTAACAAGTAGGACAATTAATCCACATAGGGCCTTTTAATTTGAAAACTGTCTTTCCTGTGTGGCCATCTCATCTGCTATGTGCAGTTTCATACGGTTTCAGTTCAATTCAGTTTTATTTATATAGCACCAAATCACAACAACAGTTTCCTATTGAAAGGTAAAGTCCCTATAATATTACAGAGAAACGATAGTACCCTACAATAATACTTGACTCTTTTAATTTTAAAATTTGTCAAAAATATCAATGGCACATATTTTAGCAACACAGGCAGCTGCTTGAGGGACATTTGTGAAACATGCTGTGTTGCATCTGTTGGAATTACAAGCATGATTGGCGTGATACATTTCGGAGGCCACATCACAGCCAGAACGTGACACAGCTATCCTCGGTGGGAATGAGGTATCAGTGTTCAAGTGGAGAACTGTGAAGAAGCCAGGGCATTTCTCAGTGTGGTTATTTATTCATCATTCATCGAAGAGGTGAAGAAAATGGTCGCTGTCACTTCTGACAACAGATCAAGATTTAATATTATTTATTGTTTATATTTAATATTGAGTAATGAAAAAAGACGTTGCAGGGAGCAAGTAAATAATGAGATCAAGACAACAGCTTGCATGCCTGGGATGCTCTGCTGATATGTACAGAACCACCTGCATCATGTTCATTAGCTCATGAAAAAAAAGATTACAGTGTGAACATAATGATTGATATCTTCATGAAAACAATACAAGTTGTTTAGGTGCCTGGAAACTGAAACACACTAGGGGCTCATTGGCTGTTTCTAAAAAAACAAAGCTGCTTACTGTCTCAGTGTCTGCCAACAAAGTTCCAGTACTGCAGTCTTACAGACTTACAACTTTAAAGTTAAGGAACTCAAACATGTTTAGTTTGAGTTGAGCAAAGACTCCTGTTTTTGTGGATTAGTTGTTTTGGACACAGTGCATATCCACCTACTGATCCCACACTCCATTACCTGAATTAGCACATTGGCCTCCGATTTGGAAGTTTTGAACCTCATCCCAAACCACTCAATTCCTGGGACAAAAATATCAAGTCCTTGGCGGCATTTTATTACCGCCATTCAGCTTTTCCCGTGCAGTCTGGGTCTTAAATCCTCTCACTGACAGTTTTCCTGGCTTCTAAATCAGTTTTTGTTTCCTCCATGAACAGCATAATGATTTCTAATCTTCTGATGATTAACATGTAGAACAACACACTTAGCTGGAATGTGACCCAGTCGTTTGCCTCCTTGTGTTTGTTCACTCTGGCTGTTTGCCCTTTGCGCCATCTGTTCATTGAAATATCATTAACATTTTAATTAAAGACCCTGACTCTTCTTATGAGCAAGACTACTGTTAACGGATGTCAGTCCTCCTTGTTCGGAAGCCCTTGGGTTTAGCTGTCATCTTTATCCAATCCAGGTCTTAAGGCAGCGAAAAGAACTAATTTCCGATTTATAGTTCATTTAAAAATATTTACTGCTCTGTGCAAGCATATAACAGGTCTTGTTTGGTGTCAAATACTGAGTTAATAAAAACTGGTATAATGCTTTTTTTCTGGAGATCACATTATGTCACAAATTCAGCATTAATGTTATACTATAACCCAGGGGTGTCGAACTCCAGGCCTCGCGGGCCAGTGTCCTGCAGGTTTTAGATATCACCCTGGGTCAACACACCTGAATCACATGATTAGTTCATTACCAGGCCTCTGGAGAATTTTGAGACATGTTGAGGAGGTAATTTAGCCATTTAAATCAGCTGTGTTGGATTAAGGACACATCTAAAACCTGCAGGACACCGGCCCTCGAGGCTTGGAGTTCGACACCTGTGCTATAACCCATAAGAAAAAAGTTGAAAATAAGAAAAAATCCTGACCTATTCAAGTTGATCAGCTGACATTGCTGATTGCGCTTTATCATTTTATCTCAATGCACAAAAGTGGTGTGAGTGGTGATGTGGCTTGTTGTCGAAGCATCAAGACTGTTTTCTCTAGTGTGACTGTAGTAATTGATGTGTTTGTCCATCCTACCTAAGCAGCTGACGTTCTTACCAATGATCTTGCATTTTGGGTTAAATGTGAATCAATTTAGGAAGAACATGATATTTTGATTGGAACGAAAACTTCTTGCTTATGTTAAGGATCTCATATCCAATATCGATGATATGGGCAATCAGTGAGCAATAGTACGACTTTTCTTATTTTGGAGTTACTTAAGCAGACACTACATGTTCAGGGGTTAAAAATTACAGATTATATGCATAACACTGAACTACAAGTTAAATTCAAAAAAACCCCATGATAATAATGAAGACTTGAAACATGCGCAGCGGTATATACCAGCAGAAAAAACTGTGACTGTGCACAGCGGGCGGGAAAATGGCTATAGTTCCAACAGAACATATCAGTGTCAATAGTAATGAATTGCTGACTACTTGTGGTTTATTTTATAATGTGCTTTGATGGTGCATGTGGTCCAGTCATACCGTTTCTACTAGCACAATCCTGACACTGCAGAAGTGGTGCAACAAGAAATTGCTCAATGCCTTAAGATGACAGTGAGTCAAGAAAAATAAAATCTTAACAATTTCTGACAAAGCTATATATTTATATGCACCATGCTCTAACTTCTGTTTTGATTAAAAATGTAACTAGGCAGCTGTAGCTGATAGTTATCTGCTGGGCCTCGCGTGAGCTAATTCCAGTCACTGGACTGGACGTTTCTATCATGTTCATGCTGTTAATACCTGTTGCAACATTATTAATGGAATTATCTGACAAATATGATGGCCAGCCCCTCCAAAAACAGCCCATGCTCCAGTTTTAATGAGTGAAGTTCTCCAATTTTATTAGTGCATTACTATAATAATCAGTTATCTCTTTTATAAGTACATATCATTACAGTTTTGGATGCAGCTTGCTAACAAAGCTTGTTAGCATTAGTGGCTAACTTAGCAGATTGTGTTCGGCTCCAAAAACCAATCGTGGCGTTCACCAGAATGTTAATATTCAGAAATCACACTCTGCTAACTGCTAGGCAAAGGACATTTTGATCTATATGGACAAAGTCTATATGTTGTATATAGACTAAATGTACATTAATATTAGTCTTCTGTGCAAAATAGCAATAGAACTTCTAAACTAAAAAAGTGCAGCTCATAGTTTAAATGGCAAGTTCTTCTAATAAAAAGAAACAAAAAAGAAAAAGAAACACATCTCAATAGCAGACCACCTTCTCTTTATTCGTGGCTCCTCCATGGTTATTATCGCCTCAGAGAGAGAGACTGCAATTATTGTAATTAACCTTGTAAAGCCTGCACCATGAAATAATTGCCAGGAAATTCTAATTTTTGAAATTCAGGTGTATATTGAACCTTCTGACAAAAATAAACCAAGATATTAATTATAAATGTGTATATATGAGTTTTAATTTGTATCATTTTAGCGTTTCAGGGTTAAATTGATCATTTAGAGGCAGTATGAGCTCATTATTCATATTCAGATTGAAAGAGCCTCACCACTATCTTTGACAGGTTGTAGTGATTTTTTCAAGTGAGTCCCACAAACGAGAATACATTGATGTGACTGACGCTCAGGGCAGTGAAAGGGTTCAAATATCTCAATAACTCAGTTTAAGAAGGACAATTTAAAAGTAAGGACTACAAAGAAGTGCACATTTGGGACAGCCAATCTAAGCCATGACATGTAGTACAAGAAACATTAAAAGAAATCATCTACAGGGGATAAATTAGGCCTTCAAAACTGTCTACATGTATTTAGAAAGTCTCAGTGGACTTTAAATTATACCTCAGATGTTACTATCAAGACAGGGGTTACTGCCGTATGTCATTTATGTAAGCATGGCATTCAAAATGTTCAGCAGCAGAGCTATTACAAGCAATTTTATCTATTTGAAAACTGCTTTTGAACCAGTAGGGTAAAATAATTCACTGGTCTTGCAAAAACAGAGGACTGGAAGGAGGAGACAGCGACAGGTTGCAGCACAGCATGGGGCAATATATTTAATTCAGCATTCACCCAAACTAAACAATCACACCAAAATACAAATCTACAAAGTCAGGTGCCGACGCAGACCACACGGTGCCCACCGGCTGCTGACAGGAAGCCCTGGAGGAATACATAAGGACCAATGGCTAAAATTTCAGCTGCAAATGAAAGCATTCAGATTATCACCAAGGTTTTCAACCACTGGCATATTTGTTTTACGGCACACGTATGCAGTATCTAGAGGGCTATTTTAAGCCAACCTCTGTAGTTCAACAAAGGCTACTTTTCATTAGGCTAACAAACGCTTCGTGACCTCCTCTCTTTTCCTATGACTTAGAAATCATTCATTCTCATTATAGAGGATTTTCTGGGTCCTCGGGGGGATAGAATGATATTTTACTGTCAGCATACACATTCTTTTGCAGCTGTGTGATTTTTTAAAATTGTGTAAATAAAATATATAAAATACAAGATATGCAAAATCCTTAAAGAAAAACAAGGTTTAAAAATATACTATATATATATACTATATCAATAACAGTACAACTAATAATTGGCTATGTTAATCAATTTATTGAGCTAAATATGCTCATGTTACACATTACTCCATATGCCTTATGCCCCTTACCTTCAGAACTGCCACGCCATTCTCAGACCACTGCCTTATGGCCACATTCAAAATTACATAAATTATAGTTGATTTGCAGTGATTAATTAGACATTTGTGATAATGAGCAGGTAAACAGGCATATTTGATAAAGTGGCCAGTGAATATATAAAGGCCCCTTGCATCATATAGGCCTAAAAGAGAAGTTCGGTTAGGGTTATGTAAGCAAAGATTTTACTATTTGCAGGTTTCAACTTCTGAATTTTTGAGTATCAGATCTCTCTCTCTCTCTCACATCCTCGCTGAGAGGAGTTAGGACCAGAGGAAGAGATGCAAGCAAGTGAAGAGAGTATGCCTTTGTTGCCTAAACACCTCTTGCTAATACTATTTGTATCTTCTTCCTTGGTCCCTGCGGGGATTTTATCAGAAGCATTTTAACCATTCTTGTATTTCACTGCGCAGTGAGCTTGTTCACCATACAACCTCTCTTGGTTGAGTTAATCATGTCTGAATTTAAATCAAACTGACCTGACGCCATTGTGGCTTTTCAGTTTTCTATCCAGCTAAGAAAGTCTGTCCAACCAAGTTTATTTTTAATTTATTTTTAGTGCAATGCAAATAGGAACATTAAAAAAAATGTATGCCATCAACAATTTCATTATAAAATGATTAGTTTTAATATGTCAGAATTCAAAAAGCATTTTTACCTTCTGACAGTATCCACTTTGTTTTTACTTAACCTAAATTGGCCTAATTGTGTTTTGTAAGAGCTCATTTTTTTAGCAGATATTGTTTTGAGAATTGAAATGGCGCTTTCAGCCATAGCACAAGTCACGTTCACTAGATGAATGAAAACCTTAATTGGATGTGCACTTTAAATTTGGAGATGATGGCACAATGGAGTTAAGGCTGATAAACCCACATTCCAACAACCACGAGAAAGAAAGGCTACAAATACAAGACCTACACACAGGTTTGCCGATGCTGAAAAATCCTTAGGCATGAATTTATAGCACATCTGTATTTGTATTTGTTTTAAAGCTAAAAAACACTCAAATGCTCCTCCGTGAGTTCCCCTATTACCATAAAAATACTGACTGACTGCAGGTTTAATGAAATGGTTTTAAACTTGGGGTGAGTCCCTTTTTTTCCTTTTCCAATGTCTCTTTTGTTTTACCTTTGAGAAACTTCTGTCTTTGCTCTGTGTAGGATGCAACTTTACACTGGCCTTAAATGACAACACCATTTATGGTGTATGACAGTTGGGGTTGTTCCCGGATCGTTATGTTCTCTAACCCCATGTACAGTTCACTAACCCAAAAGTCTCAAGTCTCATAAATTTGGACAGTTCGGACCATTTGGAAAGCGTGGGGAGCAGGTGGCAGAGGGACTCCCAAGGAAGGTCACAGTTTGATTCGCTGAAACTGTTAATGTGCTTAGCTGCAACAAAGTGTCCTTGAACGAGACGATAACCAGCCTCATGTCAAAATCTGTATAACTTCATGGATATTGATATGCTCAATCTTTTCGGACATTTCTGCTGGTGCCCTTTTAGTCATCTGTGCTAATACAATGAATTATTCCAGCTAGTAAACTGGGAAACTTGGTTGAAAAACCAAGAGAAATGTGGCATTTTATATTCATTTTTATAGCCCACTTGTGAACAGTGCATTTTTAGGCATTTGTGCCAGTGGTGGCTCTCACTTCTTAATGCATAACACTAATATTCTCTGTTGAAATACTGACAAGCAAAGGTTTAGCCTTGTGAAGAAATCATTTTTCCCTCCTATGTCTTGTTTTTTTTCAACAAGGGGTCAGATTGTTCAAGGCCTCTAGAAAGCTAGGAATCAGATCAGATTGACTATTATGTAATTTCTTCTTCTGTTTTACTGCCCGTTGGCAACCCATTTAATTAGAGCAGGTAGTTGTACTGCCCTCTAGTATACAAATGCATAATGACAATAAGTGGGTGTTGTATGTAGTTTATTAAAAATATTAATGCAGGACACTGAATTTTGCTGAATAAAGAACTGGTTAGTTCTGAATTCAAAGAGTAGTTATCTCCTCTTTTAGTCAGCTTTCTGAGCCACGCCTCTCAGCAGGTGTTTTGTAAGTAAGCCGTGAACTATGGGTTCCTGCATTGTTCTCATTAATCTCACTGAGACGTGAAGGCACTTTGCTTTCCCACAGGATGAGGAGCAGTTCATCATTACGCCCTCTCTGAAAACTATAATCACCATCTCAGCTCCACAGGTACAGCAAGGAGAAAGGGTTCTATTAACCTCCTGCTGTATTTCTCCAGCAATTGCTGGCTCGTTAGCTACTGCTTCATTGGTTTAAACTCAGACTGTCACCCTCACTCACCATCATTTCATTCTGTGGCTGGATATTTAAGAGTACGAGGTGTACCTCTGAGAATTCATATTTGTAAATTGTGATGAGTTTTGAGTGGTCTGTTTGTGCTCCGACTTGCATGGAATACTGAATAGGCTCAGAGCGGCGTGTATTTTGGACATGCCCAGCAATCAAAGAAATGAAAATTGCAGTTTCAACAAAGTATTTTGTATCGTGCAGTTTCTCACCTCACCTCACCACACCGCCCACCCGTCCCAACTTCAAGCAGGAACTCTCCCTACAGAGATTAATAGGAGCCTGTTAAGTGCAAGTGTAAATGTTATCTATACATGAGTCTAGATTTTGGAGGGCAGTGGACTTAAATCAATACCCGAGATTCAATAACACAATGACAGAAAGTGACATGCAGCGTGGTGTAGTAAATCACATTTTCAGATGTACTACGCTTCAGATAGCCAATAAACGAGGTGACCTGCTTTAGCTCGGTGTTTAGCTAATAGCTTTCTAAAACAGGGACATACATATCTGTGTCACAGGCCAGGCCAGCAGATGCGTGAGTGGTGTAATCAAAGTACAGGGTGTAGTGACTAACAAGGCATCAATCACTGCACCACAGAAATCCTATGTGAATTAAATTTACTTTCAGATGTTTTCCAGTGCTGCAAGTGTGACATTCCTCCTTATTCTTCTCAGAGATTGCACAGAAGAGGCTAAGCTCAAACCTCGGGCATGTTTTTTGGTATTTATCCTGATTGTTCTGATATGTCCGGTTTTGGAGACATCAGTTGTAGTTATGTCTGACTTCTCCTGATTGTAACAGAATGAAATGGTAGTACTTTTGTGGTTCTCATCCTGACAAAAAAATCAGCAGAAATCTTCAGCAGGTTACTTTAAAAACAGTATGGGAACTTTTATGGGAACCATACTTACTTTCTTCTGAGTTATACACCTTTCCAAGGTAAGACTTTACAAAAGTGTCCCACCACCTGTGCGAAAAGACATGTGACAGCGTGATGTGAGCATTCTGTGAGCATTGCAACCTTGACTATTAAAAGAGTGATTTAAAGGAATTCTAGAACCCCCAAATCTGCATTTAAGCTGTTTATTGTCTGCTTGTTTGTTTTCTTAAACTTGTGTTTTTTATCAGCTGTAAGAAAAAAAAAAAGTCTTTTCTGGGATACAAAAAAGACACTTTCTCTTATCTCATTATCCTATATAAATATATATCTATAATATATAAACCTATACAAAGGTTTCTGTAAATAGATGCAGAAAATCTCCTCATTTTAAAACAATACATTGTATCTTGTTTTTATGGATCTTTTATTGACTTTTTTTGTACTTTGTACTACGTAACTAATCTACAGTGTGCCATTTATGATTTCATATGTCAGCCCTGCATGTAAATTTCCAGTATTATCATGTTTATTCTGAATTCATGACATTGTAGAACTATAATAACTAAAATTGTTCATTACATTTTTCTTACCAGGAAAATGAAACCACATTGAAGCTGAACGATGAAAACATCTGTCAGCACCAGTAGGTCGGCTTTGAAACAGAGAAGCTTTAAAGTTCCAAAGAGCACTTTGAGTCGTACCTGTGCACATTTAAAGGAGTGAAAATACATGCAACATAATCAGTCTAATAGCTTTTAAAATGGGAATGTTTCAACTCCACTAGAACATCAACCATACCAAATCTTTCTGTGATTTATTTATTTATTTTTTATTGGTTTTGTAATCCTTGGAACTCAGAAGTATCTGCTGGCCGCAATTTTGTTATAAATGTTTTTTGTCAAAGCCACAGGGAGACACTGGAGGTGGGTAAAGAAAATAAAAGATAGGCAAGTGGTTTTTATTACCTAAGGTTTAAGAAAGACAGTTGTTTTTGTTAAAACAGAGACCTTAACAATACTAAATCTGCTTGGTAAATGACACATGCAGCTTACAAATTAAGTAAAAAAATTAGGACCAAATGTTCTTTGATCACATGTAAGAACTATTTTCCTTCTATAACTCCCAACTGTATCACTGTCCAGAATTCAAATGGAGTTTTTGTGCATAACACATATTAGTCTAGATGGTTAAACAGTACATTTGATTAAGTATGAACTCTCTTCAGTTCTGATTAATTGGTTAAACATAATTAAACAAAATAAATACTCAACACTTCACTCTCTCCAAAGTCTAAATGTACTCTTTCTAAGGAGAAAAGCTTCTTTTTCTATAGAGCGAAGAGGATAAAAATATTTTCTTTTAATGCCAAATTCATTTTTTTGCAGCTGCATGTTTGTAGTTCTGTAAATTATTTCAGTGACTTTAGTTCATAGTTTGATTACATGGTATTCAATATGTTAGCTTAAAATGTTTGTAAAAAATAATTCAGAGCTTCACAGACGAGATCTAGGCTGACGGATAACATTGCACCTCACCTCATTCAGGGTTGCTCAAGGCACGCTGTTATTATTCTTGGGATGACATTGCACCATCTCATCCACAACACAGCAATGTGCCACATCTTTCTCCTCAATTATGTATTTGTGTCCATGCACCCGAGGGCCATATGAAGCTAGCATTAGCTTCCAGTCCCTGTGTGTCTCTGACATATGTCTCTATCTCAAGAATGCAGGATATTAACTTTATTGCCCTAGTCCTTTCAGTAGAAGAGCACCTTTACTGTAGCAATAAACATGCACTGCAATAAGCTCAATTCACATGGGATCAATTTAGGACTTCTAGTAGTGCCACATTTTCACCTTAGTCTGGATGATACCTCCTTTAAGGAGAGATAAAGTTTATAATGTTCTCTTCATATCTTTGCCTTCATTTTTGTAGCTATAATCAGGATGCAGCAACAACTTTGAAGCAAGTTGGCCAAGGAAGTGTGCTTAGGAAACTTTTACAAGCTCTTGTCTTTCCATGACCTTATCGTCATGTTTTGTTGACTTGTCTATTGTTAGTCCACTGTGCTGGACTAACTTTTAATATCTTACTTGCACAGGCTCTGTGAGTGCCCTTCAATTTTTATAGAGCTGCACAGTGAACACTTTGAAGTCAGTAAAATCCCCTGTTTTTGTCTTCTTCTGAGATTGTAATGAAAAACAATAAATTGTATTGTCATGTTAAAATTGCTCAGAGTTGTCTTCTGCCTATAAATGAGCTGAAAGTAATAGAGAAGTCATGCATCTCAAAGCTTGTGTAATTCACGATAGTCTGTTTAGCACCGCGTCAGCCACTGGCTTGTGAACTCCAGCCTCTTTACAAAAAATACTAGAATTAAAAACTGAATTACTATGGCAGCACAATTTGTTTCACGGCAAGCTGTGTGGTTTGTCAGAAAACTGAATCTGATAAGTTGGTCGTCTGTCAGCCTCCACCTGTCAAATAATGCATAGAGTAGTTTTAAGCGTTCATACAATTTGAATGAGTGAAATTTATTTACAAAAAAAGGATAAATAAAAAACAGAAAATCCTCATCCTCAAAAAGTAGTTCTGTGTGATACTACAAATTTTGGTTTCATTCCGATACTGAATAAATTAAGGGCAATATTGCCGATACTGATACTTTTAACCTATAAAGCGAACTTATGTAGGGGAGAGCAGTGTGTTATGATTTATGAACTGAATCATCGTACATTTAACAAATTCTGTACCCATTTTAATGAACACCAAACTCCAGTGACGTGATTTTTACCCTTCACAATAATTAGTTAACACAGTAAAAAAATACCTGTCATCTTTTCTTATATATTGTTACTGTGGTTTTTTAGAGACCATTCATGTAAATGTGCCTGCCTTTAAAGGATTTTGGGTCAGCTTCTGTTGTTTAAGTGTGCTATAGGCTATAAAGAACTGATGTGACAGTCAACAGAAAAAGGTTCAGGCATTTTTCATAGTGCATGTTTGAGGTATGGTTTTTCATTTAAAAGTTCAGTGGGATTCATACTGAAAATTTAGGATGAAAAAAATGTATCGATGTGATAGTGATACCATTGTTGGTATCTATATCAGTATTTGGATCAATTTCCTTGGGAAATGATATATAGAGACCAAAACAAGTTTTACTCCCACGCCATTGGACATTTTATACTGCGAGTCTTGGTGAACTGAAACCAGCCTCAAATGGCCATTTGAAAACCTGCATGCAAAATGATTGTATGAGTGAATATTGTCATCTTATTATTTACAATTTTTCAAACTCCAAACCATGTAACGTCAAAGGATTAATTAATTTTACCAATTGTACATATCTATTTGTGTGATGAAGGGACTGTGGTCTAAAGTCATGAACACCCTATTTTAAAAGACTGCGACCTTTATTTGCTCAACTTTGTCATGTTAGGTAAAACGGGCAAGAAAAGAAAGAGAGATTCAACTGACATAGAAAATCTGTGTGAGCTATTTCAATTCTGTTCCATCTTACGTTAAAATGACTGACCACTATGAAAAAACTCAATACTGAAGACTCGAGACTGAGCCAAGACATTTCTGTCTCTCTCTCTTCTTTAAGGTGTAATGATTGAGAGCATTGTCTGTCCTCAACAGTAAAGGTAAAACTTTTTTCTACTAACTGTACACGCTGTGTCATTCTCCCCATCTTTGCTATGCAGGACAAAAAATTCGGTCACTAATAACCAAGCAAATCAGCATACATCATAATGTCCTCCTCTGTTATTGCAAATTAGGACGCAGTTGATTTGATTGGGTAAAGCAAGGTCACAAGATTAATCTCCAGCGTCTATCTCTGCAGAAGTCTCCTTCCACGCAGAGCTCCAGCGTGACCTTCCTGTGCTGGGAAAGCCTCTGAGTAAATCACAGTGGAGCAAAGATTTCATACACAGGCTCTGAGACAAAAACCACTTCGAGCTTTGCTTTTTTTCACCCTCATACTTCATCTGCTACAGTCGCTCTGAACACGTCAGCATGTTTAATCCAAAGTTTTTGCTAGATTGCCCAGCAGCACCTGAAACATATAACCATACATCTTCAAGATTAGAACTGCTTGTGATTCACTGAACCTTCTTTGAAGTGCTCCTGTCGTGACCGTTAAACCAATTAAAAGTGCCACGTTACTGGTGCGTGCTTCAGTGGATCTTCTATGTGTCCACGATGACAAAGCTCCATTTATTAAGCAGTGATTCACTTGCCAATCTAAATAAAGAAGCACAATAAAAATTGCAAGTACAACACAACAAAGTGAAGCACTGCACAGCAACTTGCGCATCCCATGGCCAAAAAACCGCCTCACCTGTGGGTGCTCAATTCAATGCACTTAATTGGAAAAACATAACGACCAGAAATATCTTCACAGAACAGGTGAATCTCAGGCTGGAAACAAGAGTTACTACAGAGTCATTCATTTGATCATCTTTAATGATATTTGTTGCACCTGCCTTTTATCAGTGTGCCATTAAAAACTTCACGAGTCCTGTCCAAAACGACACTTTCTGCGTAACTGGGAAATATAATTTTCCTCTGGCTTAATTTGAGCAAACTGTCCCTTTGGAAGCATCCGTTTGATCAACGTGTTGCCAGCGCATCATAGGTAATTTGAACACGTGTTTTCACACTCACACTGGTTACGTGTCTAAGCTTGGCCAAAAAAATGTTCTGTTGTATAATCAAGTTACCATCAGACCGCAATATATCCAGACAGCTGGTGGCCTGTTACAGGTGGTGCTGGGGCTTCAAAGGCACTGCATCTGTTTTGGATCACGCCAGTGTTCATCAAATAAGGCGAGCTCACATCCCGCTCTCGACTCACTCTGCCCGTGGTAGATCGTACTCAGGGCTATGCCTGGAAATTTCATTTCAAGGGAAGGCGAGGTCAGCTGCTATCTGTGCGGTCCATTTTCTGTCAAGCAAATTTTATTACCACGGCCAAACAAAGACGCTCTCTCTGAGCAAGAATTGATTAAATGCTTCAGTGCGCTTTGATACATTTTATGACTTTAAAGATGCCATTTCAGCATCAGGTTGTGTTTATGTATGCAAATTGGTAAACGGAAGTGTTGAAAGGAAAAGCATTAAAAACGTTGAGGTTTGAAGTGGGATGATGGTTATTAAAGCTCTAAGGATGATGATGTCTTTTAAGAGAAAAAGCAGCTGGACTTTAATTACTTCAAGTTGTAAGGATACATTTTTTAAAGCTGTCTTTTTATTTTCACCACATTCACAGTGTGGTTGGTAAGTTCATTTGTAAAAATTACCTGACTGAAACATCCTAAAATTTTGGATAGACTGTAAAACTGAACAAGTGGGAACCTCGAATGTGAAGTGAAGCCAACGTGGAAGTGCCTACTGAGGCTGACTCCAAAAAAAGTTCCCATGAAAAAGCATAAAAATGGATCTGCTATCCCTGAATAGACCCCATCTTTATAACAGCTTTAAGGTGGGGGACTTCCATTTTCGTATTGTTCTCTCAAAGCAGATAATTCACATTTTATTTAAACATAAAGTTTGATTTAAAGGGATATGTCTGCTTTGATTAAAATACAGACAGGCAAAATATTTATTTATGTGAACATATACATTTATGGAGTTTATCCATGAAGAAAAGCAAATGTGGCACGATGGACATATCCTTATAAGTTTGGCCTTTTTTTTTTTTTAGAAATATCTTTTAGGTTTTGTAGTTGAAGGGTGGTGGACCAAAATACAGACATGAGGCAATAAAGTAGAAGTAGAATGTGAGGCTGTAGCGAAGGTAGAACTGCTGGACCCAGCGCAGATAGAAGGTGTGACGAGTCAGATCAGATGGGCAGATGTGTTTTGGTGCAACACGAGGAGAGGAGAGTTAAATTCTAGATCCTAAGATGTGACTGAACTGTGCAACGAGGAGTGAGAGAAATGGCAGGGGTTTATATACTGCAGCTTGATGAACTGTTCATTAAGATCGTGTGTGCTGGTCTATTAAGGTGCTGAAACTAGAGGAGTGTACTCTAAAGCAAGTTCAACATAGGCAGGCTTTATTTGGAATAACTGGCTTGACAAAACCTGTCCCAACCCCGGACTTTCTCCAACAGGCTCTGTGAACACTTGCAGAAATGGGGGTGTCTGATGTGTCATTTGACTCTTCTTCTTCACAAAATCCATCAGCTGAGTGCCGACCACTCCAGTCAGAGACGTTATCAGAGGAGCAGGTGATAAATATGTACGAGGAACATGACAAATATAACAGTAAAATATAACATGGTTGTCACAAATAAGGTATCAGAGTAATGCTGCAGAAAATTGGTAATACTGTGAATTCATGATCATTACGAGATCACCACGCAGAAAATATCTATTTTCCCGCACTCAGTGCTGTGCATATTAAATATGACAGCTGCACTAATATTAG
This sequence comes from Oreochromis niloticus, assembly GCF_001858045.2. NCBI lineage: Eukaryota > Metazoa > Chordata > Actinopteri > Cichliformes > Cichlidae > Oreochromis > Oreochromis niloticus. The sequence goes on from NC_031987.2 coordinate 5,536,152, forward strand.
ATACTTTAAACTGATTCTATTTAAGCATTACAGGTTACTCAGTGTGTTCAGGTGTTGCACTCTCCCATAGCCTTAAAAAGGGGACACAGAAATCACTTGCTGCTGTAACGTTACAGCAGGGCTTTGTTCAGTTCAATTACAGCTCAACGGGTTGCATTTATGAAAAGACAAATCCATACAACACCCGAACTTACTGCTATTAAAACAGTGAAAACTCTAAATATGTCTGAATATCTGAATATAACCTGCTGTGGATCAGGTTAAGTGTTCAGCATCAACTACTCACCGGGTAAAGAGACAGCCTTCTCCGTGACATGCAAACTCTGACTTTATCCTCAACATAGCTCCCTACACCTTAATCTCACTTCCTGGTGCGTCCTACATCAGAGGCCACAGCCAAGTCAATGCAAATAATGATACACAACAAGAGAGAGTGCAAACTCTGGAGGCATGACAGTCGCAATCTTTAGCAGACATTACCAGGCTTATTGGTTTCATTTCTCACATAACTGCACATGAATCCATCTGTAAATACAGTTTCTTCTCAAAATTGCTATAATTGGTTTTGTGGATGATTGTGAGAAGCCACAGTGACAAGAACCCCCACTAACACACAAAACCAACTGTTGTCATCACAGAGAAAAATGCTCCGACACACCACAGACTAGCCGTCTTCCTTTTCTCTTTCTGTCTGGACAAAAGTCTCCACTGCGATGCCTTTTCGTTTGTTTCCCATTATCTGTTAAATAAATCAAAACTATGGGAGTGCCACACATGCCCGCTTCTATTCTTCACGTTATTGAACTAGCAGGTTGGAGAAGAGGATGACAATCCCCAGCGAAAAATGATAATGATTTGCTCTTCCTGCTGCTCGGTGACTGCGGTGATTATTCCCAAGTGTTTCTGTGACAGTGGTATTGATTCACCCTGATATTCACAATCCAATCACCTTTGTACTCTATGTGAGCTGGACCAGCATATTTTTCTTTAAAAATCACTATAGAGCCTCCTGTCATGAAATGTGCTCATATAAATCTGCTCATAACAAATTCCATGATTTTTTTTTAAGACAAAGGAAATCAGGAACAGCAGAAACTACAGGCAAACATACAGTGCTACAAATGAATGCAGTTTTAGTAAATACACGTATGAATATGAACTCTTCTTTTCCCTCTTTTTATTCCCAAAGAATAACTTCAGAGCAGCCACAGGCAATAGAAACTAAAATACTGTGGCGAACAGTTCAAGAAATCACAAGCCTCAAGGTAAATTATATATAATGTTGGTCATATAACGTCCTGCGATTGCGTCTCATACATCCAAACAGCTGCCACTGAGACAGAAAGCCACGGTGTGACTGTGAATCTTCCAAACTTCCAAACTGTTTACTTCAGATGGACTCATCCCTGTCCTGATTCTCAGCTCTGGAGTCGATGACGCTCACCAAATGCTTGAAACCCCATTACCTGGAATAGGTGCTCTTGAAGTACGATTCAATTTGAAAGGCTTCTTTCCTGCAATGTCTGTTTTGATATCTTGCCTTCTGGGAGTTCTTTGGTGTGTTCAGAGGGGAAAAAAGATATTAGAGTGGTGCCATTTCCCAAGACTGTTACAACGAAAAGTATATATCTGCTGTTAGGAGAACATAATGACTGCAGTGCAGACTATGTTTCATGCAAAAATTACAAGTTAAGGTAGGGTTTTTCTGTACTAGTTATTGAACTCATAGTAATGTTAATAATAAGACTGGTAAAGAGGAAAAATAGCATGGCAGAGTTATCAGCTGTTAACTCTCACCTGCCAGTTGATGTTGTCATCTTTTGAAACAATGCTGATATTCACCAATATCAGTATCAATGACAACCGTGCCTACAATGGTGTGGTGGTTAGCAGATTGCAAAAAGTCACTGGTTCAGTTCCAGCTGGAGACTCATATCCTGCTGAGAACCAGCCTATTCATTATGTCCTCTGTAATGGACATTATTGAACTATATGTTTTGAGTTGTTTGAGTTGCCCTGATGTACTAAATACAGGACATCCTGAGGTGTCCATTGATATCGCATGTGTTTGGGTGGCCTCTTTTAGCTCCAAAGAGGAAGGAAATCACAAGTTAAATGGGAAGATTCTTTTTTCTTCGATTATCAGGAGGATGGGCTAGCATGGTTGCATGGTGGTTAGGACTGTTACCTCACAACAAAAAGGTCCTGAGTTCAATTCCACCATCAGGCCTTTCTGTGTGGAGTTTGCATGTTCTCCCTGTGTTTGTGTGGGTTCTCTTCGGGTACTCTGGCTTCCTCCCACAGTCCAAAGACATGCAGTTAGTGGAGATAGGTTAACTGGAAACTCTAAATTGCCCATAGGTGTGAATGTGAGTTCTGTGTCTATGACTGGCCGCCTGTCCAGGGTGTACCCTGCCTCTCGCCCCAAGACAGCTGGGATAGGCTCCAGAGACCCTGAAAAGGATAAATGGCAGAGAATGGATGGATTTCCTGTGAAAGGATAGTGAAAACATGCAGACCTGCCTGCTGCGGTGGCCCCTTCTGGCAGATTAGTAGTTTTCTGATGACCGCGGTAATAAATAAGATCTTATTTATTTAATCATTAGGCTACTAAACTCACTTTTCACTGTGCGGCTCTTCTTTCTCGTTTAATAATAGCAACTTGTAGTAAAGGACTAACTCTCTTTCCTGTTACTGCTGCTTCTCTCACCCACTAGTGCCCTGTACTATGAAGCAAAGTCAGCATACCTGGGATATCTTGGCGCTGGCAGCATCTGACCAATCACAATAATGGATATGTGTGCCGGCAGCAGAGCGGCTGTTTTTATAAACAAAGTAGAAATGATTCCATTAAAAATGCAAGGAGGTTAAACACGTGATACAGTATGAAACAACACAGCTGCTCCAGATGTGAGACGAAAAAGCAGTTTAGTATTAATACCACTGTATGTGCGTGTGCTTTAAAACATTGTGGTTAGTAAGACTGAGACTACGAGCTGATTTTTTAATGAAGTTTAGTCTGTTTGAAGTCTGGAAAGAGAGCTCGCAAAAAATGGCGATCGTTTCAGTGAACAGATTTATCAACACTCGCTAAGACCTGGGACAATCTGATGGATTATAATTAAATCAATGTTTAAAAGACTGTTTTAGTTTTTATTCTTTCAGCTTTTCTGGAGAACTGACGGGTAAGTATTCCATACCCCTAACTCTAATCTGGAGCGTAACCTGCTGCTAGTAGTGTGTGATACAGAGCTGGCAGTAAGTTAATATGGGCTAGTAATTCTAATACCATTACCGACACTTATATAGGAAGCTTATGTACGGGAGAGTGGTGTGTCATGATTTGTGAGATGAATCCCCATTAAATCTGAACACAGTTTAATTACAGAGTGAGTTTTATTTTCCAGAATAATTAGTTAATGCAATAAAACACCTTTCAGCCATCTTTTATTTTGAAACTCGTTTTTTTGGAGACCTGGAATCTGTACGTGTCTGTCTTTAAATCACTTTTTGTTGCTTAAGAGCTGCTTTCTCATGACTGCAGGACAATTAAACACAACAGAGAAGGGAGGAGGGGGCGGAGCAAAGTTTGCAGTGTTGGCACAATCATGTTTACGTTCTGAACTCGAGCAAAGTAGTGAAGTTAGAAGAGAAAAAGTATTGATTCGATATCTATACCAGCATTGGTCTCTATGCTATCGATATTTGGATTGATTCACTTACCCCTAACTGCTACGGTGAGGCTAGGATTGCAGTATAAGAAGTTGAAACTGAATAATAAAGACAACAGAAAAGATTCACATCCCACAACAAACCTGCTAAGCCACTCATGCGAGTGCAGTTAGGCTCCTCTTATGTTGTTGAGTGAAGCACTAAAAGGTGAACTGCTGCTGACTTAATGACCAATCTGTTTTCTGCTCCAGCTGTTTTCTCGCTCTTGTCTTTACTTTCTGATCATTTGGGCCAAGCAGCAATCTCAGGTCTCAAAAAAGCAGTCAGCGCAGCGCCAAAAGCTGTAGTTTGTCCAGTTGCCACTTGTAGCTGACTCCATTTTTAAAACATCCAACTTTACGGCAGGTTTACAGCCTGCTATGAAGTGCAAAATCAGTCTGGATACTGGAGTTATAGACGTAGTCACTTTGAATGACACCGTGTTTGTGATGTAGATGGCTTTGTATCATCTTTTATGCATCTGTCTGACAAATAAGATGGCTTGCTGTAGGGCACAGCTGATCCAAGAAGTGCATGCTCCAGTCTGGTGTGTGAAGGTTTACAAGCTGCTGGGATATCCGAGTGAACCAGGCGGGATAAGTGCTTATGAAAATGAACGGAAGGGAGTTTCTTGAACTTGACAGCCACATTTAAAGGAAAGTCTTTCCTCAGCGTGTTTTCAATGACCTGAAAAATGGCTTTTCAATTTTCACTTTACAGCCAAAAGCAAATCTTGTTTGGATGTCTGACAGAGCCGTCTTTTTTAACATCCTTTCAATGAGTTTTTGCTGCTTTTATTGACAAACCAATCTGTAAATATAAAATGACTGCAATTCTCTCGAGGCCTAGAAAGCTGCTGTTTTATGTCACTGTTTTCTGGCCAGTAAGTTTAATGTTTTGATTTTGTTTTGCTGCTCTGAGCCACTCATCCATATTCAGGAACATCTTCAAATCAGATGTTGGGAACCTGCAGTGTGTAAACCATCTGTGTTGGAAAACCGGAACAAAAGGACCATTTGATGCTCTGCTTGAGTTAATATGCCCCAGTGTTAGGTGCATGAAAACACTTATTTCAACCACAGCATGTTCACTCAATTTGCAGTCTAATTATAGTGCATGATCCACAGCGAAGGACTCGCCAGTTTGGAACAGTTCCATCTTGAGCAGCACCTGCAGCTGACCTGTTTCTCTGCCCCATTTGGCTTATCGCCTATCCTTTTCAAAGACTGAAACCAAGATATTTGTGTCAGAGCAAAACTGCTGCGGTGTTTCCTGATATAAAGGAAGATTGCTTTTACAATACACCTGGGTGGAATTTATTGTGCCGGCACCTCAGCCTTGAAGAGATAAACAGAGGGACCAGCACTTACCCTGTGCCAAGTTCTAACCAATAAAGAACCGAGACAAGAAAGAGAAGATATGTTTGCAATGCCCTGTTTTCCCCATGGAGAGATGAGCAGCCTGTGATACCTGCAAGTGTCAGCCGCTGGCCCTGTTGTGTCTGAGGCGATCGGCAGCATTTGACTTTGCCTCTGTTAAGTGACAGAAGAAAAGAACGTTTGTTGCTTTCACTTTTTTTCTTTTTTTTTCTTTCACTTATTAACTGAATAGTATCAAAACCTTACAGGATATTTCCCCTTATTAAGTTTATGCTGTTGCCATGAGGGTGTGTCTTTACATTATCCCGTTATAAAGTAAAATAAAAGAAGTACAAAACAAGAAAACTGTGCTTTGGGATTACTCAACATTGTGCAATGCACTGTCTCATAAATCATAAGCTCAGAGAACTCACAACTCTATTTCTAAATTAGGTGAACATATTACAGCAAATACTTTGCAATTTTATGCTTTTTTCATGAGGCACATTGCTTCACAATTCAATTTAAGAAGGAAAAAAAAAGCTGGGAAGCTTATTGTCCCTTTTCTATCTGCCCTGGAAAAATATACTCAGACGCTTGTCCTGGTTACTGAATTGTGGAGCTGATGCTATAAACAGTCCAGTCTCCAAGTGGAATTATTTATAGTGGTGGTGCTGCCTTCATGGCTTCCAGCCTCTCTCTGTTATCTGGTGGGACTGATCAAAGCAGGGACATGATGAAGAGCAATGGGCCTCATTTACTAACAGTGGATACATGCTTTTAAGGTAAGACTGTTTCCATTCACATGTTAGTCAAAGAGGGTTCCTTGTCTTCACTTCATTGAAATCCACTGCAGCACTTCTCTCTAACCCTAAACCCTTATAACAAAAGAAAGGAAAAACGCATTAGAACACTCACCCTGATGGAGAGATCCAGTTCAGTTTTGCTGAATTTTAGTGTATCATTGCCAGAATGACAAAGGTGGGAAGTCACCAAAAAGGACCTAAAGATGGCATTGTTCAAATAACAAAGTGCAACTTTCTACACTGTTTACACTAAAATGATCATTTTCTGTTGTTTGAATCTGAAATCTTAATTTGAGGCTAAAAAAATAACAATATGAAGACTTTCTTTTGTCTCTCTTATTACAGGAGCAACAAAAATGTTTCTTTTGCACAATTATATACAAACCAGAGTGTGGACTACAATTCTTCTTAATCTGACATTATGAATATTTATACTTCAGCATGAGAATATTACAGGAACATGCCCTAATGACGCCACCCACGTCCCACTTTTAAAGTCTCTAGCTGACCATTTTGGGTTTTGCAATCTTGTGGATTTGATTGTGCAATGATGGGACAAAGTAAGTTCATGTTAACTACTTCATTGACGTTTTTGGCTCCCATGTTGAGTATAAACTGAAAAATCATGTTGTGTTAAATAAGACGTTAAACTACTACTTGAGACTTAAAAAGATTAATGTGTTTACTGAACACTTTGATCTGACGAGATGAGTTGTTTCCCTTAGACGCCTGTACAGTCTGACCTCTTTTTCAAACCAGGAGTTGCCTGTTGGTACTTAAGAAAACTTAAGGTACTTTGCTTCACTTTTCAGTGCAGGACACTAAGGCCTCAGCCACACATGTCTAGAACCCAGTTAGCAACATTCTGTCAACCAGTGGTTGCTGGGAAAAAAATGTGTAGTTGCTGGAGTTGATTGCTGATAGTTGCTGTGAAATCAATTGCTCATGTCCCAGTAACACAGACCAAGAGATCAGTCAGTGACCCCATCGCAACTGCCAGTCGCTGCAGAAAAGTGTATATTCTGTAGGGTGCTAGCATTAACAGGTGCTGCACTGAAAAAGGGCCTTCTTTGAATGTTTGCATGACAACGCTGCAAATTACAGGTGAGTTAGTGACCAAAGTACTCTCAGAGTGATAGTGAAACTGTAAATACTGCAAAACTTTTAGTGAGAAGGCAAACAGTTCCCGTTTCCAGTTTACGCCACACCTTTTCAGCTTTCACTATCTTGCTAAGAATGAAATAGTGAGTTCTTTCTGGCAAGTCTTCATTCTTCATGCAAACTATGGACCACCATGGCTATCAAATTAGCCATGGTGGATAAATTAATAGCTAAATCAAAAGGTTTTTGGTGTGATATCCTGTTTGTGACCAGTTTCATCTAGGTTTTTCCCAGACTTTTTGGGACTTATTATACAGGGAGTCCTACAACAAAATAATAATGCCAAGATCTGTAAATTAGATAGTTTGCACATTTAGTGTCTTCAGTGTCCAGCTCGTGGCCACTGATCCATCTGGTCCTCCTGTTTTTAATATTGTGTCAAACAGATTCCTACTGAAGGCCACAGTGGTGGCTTTAATACCCATCAGTCCATGTGTGTCCCGTCGCTGACTAATTCACTTTTGAAGTCTAGTTTGACCTTTTTGTTCAGTAAGGACAAACGGCGGCAATTCAAAGTAATTTCCAATTTTTTTTATATTCCATAATTTGATTTTTGAATAATTTAACAAATAAGCAGTCACAGCTAATTTTTTAAATTCCAAATTGACTTTGCCTGAGCCCATTCCCTGCAGGAGCCCTGTTAAACAAAGCTTTTATCGTGAACGCGCATACACCTGTGTTATCAACTTTACAGAGTTATCAATTTTTGACAATTAAGGAAACTGCTGAAATTTGATTTGGATAGAACTTAATCTGCTATGCAGCTCAGCTTAGACGTGGAGTGGGATTGAAAAGCAGAACACACATTATCAGTGATGTCGGCACAACCCACTGAGTAAGAGAATGTCAATTTCAGAGCAATTATTGTAATACCACAGCAAAATCAATACTTGAAAAATTCCCTTTAGAAAACATTAGTTTCATAACAATCATCTGTAAGGTCTCCTTCAAAGCTTATATCAAATGATTATTTTAAAAATCTGCTGTTTCCATACTTTTATTTTAATAAAACATCATCAGATTATCTCCGGTCTTCAGCTTTCATTCCTCATTGACTCACGAGAAGCAAATATTGTTCTGCAGATGAAACCACACAAATAAATCAATGGATTTTTGCCTTAGATCTTCAACAATCACGTCTGCTAGTGTGTGCCTTTTTCTGCACTCTCAGAATCCACATGCTGATCTATCTGTGTGCACAGGGCGAAGGATCGTCAGCTGGTTTTTATATACAGTACCTCTAAGTGCCTGGGAATGTAGAGCGGGGTACTATTTTGGAGGAGAGGCTAAGAAAAGATAGACTTTAAAGAAATGCCAAATACTGCATCCATCTCTGAATCACTTATCCAGCTCAGGGTCACAAGGGCCTGGAGCCTACCAATCATCTTATAGTTAGGGCTAACACACATAGTCGGACAAACGTGCTCACACTCACACCAAAAAGGAAATTAGAGGTGCCAATTTTCCCAAAGTTTAAATGTTTGGACTAAAGGTTTTAGAGGGTCTAATCGGTCCTCTAATAACAAAGACCTGACCTGTGACCGCAGCTGGTTTGGGTCAGGCAGCTGTTTACTAATGCATAAGCATTTGCAGCAGTAGTGTGCACAGATCTTGGGCACTAAAAGAACAGTGAGAGGATGCTTTTATGTATCAGTGAAGTTGCTGTTAACAACAGTTTCACAAACTATACTTCTGTGAGCACCTTTTGCTCTTCACCACTTTTCTTGGGTACACGTGAACTTTTTCAAGGTACCTCGCCAAGAGGTCTTGAAGGACTTGCTTCAATTCTTGTGTGGATTCAGAGTGTGGTACTTGCTGACATCATTTCATATAATATCATCTGGACTATCAAGGATCTGTGGGAGCCATACCATCTGTTGCATGAATCATTATGTTTCTTATTGTTGATTTTTTTTTTTAATAAGTCCAGCTATATATTTGAGGTTGTTACAATCAGTCATGTAGCTGTTTAATGGTCTAAGCATCCAATTTGCTTAAAAAGGGCTTACATTTTGAACATGTGTTAAAAACAGCAGCTTAATGTTCAATATAGAGTTTAAAATGAACACTTAAAAAGGACTAAAGCGTAGGGGCTGTCTGACAAGTACCTACATGAACTGTACTTCAGTGTACTTATTAGAAATCATAGATCCTCAAGATGAATGTCTGCAGACTTTTAGAAACTACAGCCCATCCTGTATGGATCCCAGCAGTCATGATGCCATCGCAGGCCTCCAACCACACTTCACCTTCTACCCCACCCAGAGGGATGTTTTGATTGAACATTAAAATCAGATCTAAAGTACTCCAAACTACATCAGGTGTCTCCAGGACCACACTTTGAAATACTCATACATTCACTCACAGGGTGAAAACATTAAAATGGTAAATGGCCTGTATTTATATAGCGCTTTTCTAGTCCCTAAGGACCCCAAAGCGCTTTACATATCCAGTCATTCACCCATTCACGCACACATTCACAATTACCAGTAAAAGGCTGGTAATTAACCCTGGAATTGGAATGCTCAGCTTAGGGTGCAGAAAGAGGAACTAGGCTTGTTGTTACACTGTCAGTGTGAATAACACTAATATAATGTGCAGTGTGGTGGCTCAGTATTAATTAAAAATGTGAGCTCCTACGAAAACAAAAACATGTCTCCTTGAGATATTTTAAGTAATTATTCTTCAAAACTCTTCAACAGGTAACAGCAAACGGGTGGTGGTACAAGAAATCGCAGAGATGTTGAGGAAATGAATCAAACTAGGAAAGCCTGGAAAAACTTTTGATCACAAACATGATCATATTTTTAGGATTCTTGATGATGCTTTGGATTGGCCTTCCTTATACTTTTTGAATCCATCAGTAAACTAGGGTCTCCTTGGATCCGAGTGACTTGACATTCCGGCTGGACATCTGTATCCCTGCCTGCTTTTTGTGACCACGTGAATTTCTCTCGTGAGAATTAACATTTTAATCTACCAGCTATACATAAAGCCCAGGCCCCTGTTATCAAGAGGGATAACAGTAATGACTACTCTGCCTCGTGTCTCCAGCTGTCCGTGTCCATGCCACAACAGAGTATCATCAAGGTTTTAATCTTTGGATTCAGGTGGTTTCAGTCCTATTGCCACAGGTGAGTAAAACCAAGCCCCTGTAGATGCAGTCTACCTTTACAAACTTTGAGTGTGGTGAGAATATTTGAGAATTTGATGTGGAACTGTGAGAGGATGACACTGTTGCAGTCAGTGTTTTAATTTTTGTCCTCCCTCCTGGATATTTTGCAATCAGCTGTAAGGCCTTGATATGTTCTGGGTGAGGACAGTTTGGACCAGGGCACACGTGTAATTGGTGCATTGTAATGTAAACTTTCTGAGGATGAGTTTGCATGATCACAAAAAACAGGCAGGCACACGGACCTCTCCACTGACCCTTTGTGCTCACCTTCTGATGATGAATTTAAGCTCTGTTAGAAATACGTCTCTTCACTGTGCTGAGTGGACTGAGATCTTCCGATTTACTGTGATACTCCTTGGTAATGCTAAAAAATATTGCCTTAGCCTTGAACTTTTTGACCTTATACAGTTAAGGGTGCAGTTAAGCCCAGCCTGATAACAAAACAGCATCGTGGATTTGCTGAACTTGTTTCATAGAACAGTCAAGTTCAATTAGTTTTACCTGTGGAGATCCAACAGTGTTTTGTACAAGGCTGTAAACATTTAGCCAGGCTCTAGTGGCCACTACAGGAACTGCAATGTTTGGCAAACTTGCTGTTGTCATCAAGTGAATATTCAACACCTGCTTTTTATTATTGTGATTTAAAGCAGTTACTGGAATGTGTGAAAAGAGACCTTGACTGGTGTCGCTGCTCATCCAACAGTCCTGACCAGAAATACAAACATGCAAAAACAAAAAGCACAAAAAAAGACGGATGTGAAGATAAACCTTGGCAGAGGTAAGAGATATTTGAACACCCAGGTCTTGGTCGGTTAAAGATTAAATCCAGCATGTTGGAAAACAGACCTTGAATTCTTCTTGAAGGCTTTATGGAAATGAGGCAGCTGTCCTTGACAATGCAATTGGATGAGAGTCTACAAACTCCTCTCAGGAAGTCAGCTGCAGCAGCTTGCTGCAGCTTCACACCAGTCTGAAGCATCGCAGCTGATGCTCAACACGCCAGCTCTATAAATCATTCAGGACACATATCTACTCTAAACCCTGTTATTTCTGTTTTATATATGTCAGTATTCAGCGCTGATGGAAATGAGCTTTTTGTGCAAAAACATCAATTAATGTTCTGTTCTTGTCCTCATCTTTTGTCCTAATCTCCAAATCCACTTCATTTCAGAGACCAAACAATGAAAGGCTCAGCACCCACCCGTGCTGAGAAAAAAGTTGTTTAACAAGCAATCAACAAACATTTTAATCAACAAAAGCCTTAGGGGATGAGTTCCATGTCTCACGATGGATAAATCATAACACTTTAGGATGCACTGAAAGCCAATGTAAATTTGCTCATGTTTAGAGGCTGCAGTGAAAGTATAAGCTAATATAAGAAGGGATGTTCGCACAGAGAATACCCAATGATCTGCAGGGTCAATGTGTTCAGCTTGTGCTATGCTCCTTAAATGAGACTCATTCAATATACATTAACTCAGTTAACCTGGCATTTCTTGCAAAAAACATAGCATGCACAGTGTAACTTCATTTATCCAAAATGAAGTTACACTGTGCTTCAGTCTATCCTGCACTAGGCCCATGAATTATAAATCTACCCACAGATTAAGTAAGTGAAGAGACAGGCCTCCCTCCTCGTCTCACCTTTCCACCCTGAAGCGGACGTACCTTTCTTAAATCTGCTGTGGGCGGGTTAAAAAGTCTTGTCACGTTCTCGTGTTGCAGAGCAGGAGTTGCTGATGGTTACTGCTAAAGGAGCTCGCTCTTCCACGTTCGGTAACACCACTTCCTTGGCGGCTTAATTGCAGTGTGAGGAAAACTTTCCTCTATGCACGTCCACGGTGTGAAGTGGAGTTCAGGATGTCGAGTCAGGGACAGCTAGCAGACACTTCTGTGGGCCATCACCATGGGGCAAAATTTCACCACTGGCACGGTGAAATATTGCCTTGTGGGCGAGTTTGAACTCCGATATAGTGCTTATGTAATACAGAAGTGCATTTTAATGCCTTTATTAGTTCCAGAGAGATCCCAGGAAATGAGGGTGAAAGACATTGATCAGACGTATCCCGGCATGTTGGGGGTCATAGTTAGTATTAAACCCCAGCAATGCCATTTCCCAGAAATGGGAGGAAAATGGCTTTTTTTTTTTTTTTAATGGTACTTGATCGTTTTCTCGGGCCAGTGCTAAGGTAATCTTTTCATAGTTGTATTGAAGTGTGACAATGCCAGATGTGGTTTGTCACTATCAGCTGGTATTTCACCGCAAGATCACAAAATTGTTTTAGTGATATTTAAGTAACCTAAGAAATATGCTTACTAGGACGAGCATATATGAGGCTACCCATGTCAGCCACAGGTTTGTGAAATCCCATTTTGAAGCCTCGACTTTAGCTCTGTGCTCATCACCATCGTGATTTTTGAACCGAGCAATTGCCATATTTGAGTCGGAGGATTGAGTACTATTCAGCAAATGCCAACAAGGATGGGACAATAAAATACTTGAGTTTCATTCCTCAAAACAGGACCAAGATCTAGGACTGGCTGTGCCACAGAGAGTATAAAACTATAAGTTTTCACAGGAATCTATACAGTCCTGTTAAAGGTTTATATAACTCCTGTTTTTCCTTATATAGAAAAATGGGGGCGTGACAGCATACAAATGATATGTAGATTGTTTGTAAGGCAAGGCAAGTTTATTTATACAGCACAATTCAACAGCAAGGTGATTCAAAGTGCTTTACAGAGACATTAAAAAACAAAAACAAATAAAAAGCATGATTTAAAATGGAAAAAAAAGTAAGTTTGAAATTTAAGCTTAAAAGTAAAACTGTGTGGATTTGGTGCTTTATTCAAATGCAGCTGAGAACAGGTGAGTCTTCAACCTGGATTTAAATAAACTGAGTGTTTCAGCTGATCTGAGGCTTTCTGGGAGTTTGTTCCAGATATATGGAGCATAAAAGCTGAATGCAGCTTCTCTATGTCTGGTTCTCACTCTGGGAACTGTATACTGAAAAAGCCCCATGGTTCAGAATCTGATTAACTAACATATGCATGGTGGTAAGAACTAAAAAAAAAAATCCCACTCCATCGCATCATCTTTAGGATAGTGCCGAGAAATTAGACTACTTCATTATTACTGCTGAAGGTTTATCATGGGGTGTTAGGTGTCAAAACCTTTTCCATATGACTGTATTTGTCACGACTGGGGCAGCAGTCGTGTGATGAATAAATGAGGACCCAAGATGCAGACGGTGATGGAGATGCGAGTGGAGGTTTATTTACAGTGAAGATAACAGAAGTGAGGGCAGGACTGAACATAAACCTAAACTGGGTGAAACTAACAAACAAACCTGGAACATAAGGTCAGCGGGAGAAACTCAGAGATGGCAGATGAGGACAGCAGAACAGGGAGACGTAGAGAAACATAGGGAATGAACACAGACAACGTGACGAGGAACTGAGGGAAACACACACTATAAATACACAGAGGGACACTGGGCAATCACATACAGGTGGGAGACACAGCTGGACCTGATTAACCTGACGAGACAGGGGAACACTAACACCAGGGACCAACAGAGGGAGCACAAACCCAGAAACCCAGTATCTAAAAATCCCAAAACACAAACCATCCCAAAACAGCCCACAAATAATAACAATAAATACCCCAAACACAAAATCACTGAGTCACAGACTCAGGATCATGACAGTATTTGTCAGAAAAATGTATTAAAATGCATTTTAAAATGTGTCAAAAGATATCAGCACCATAAGTATGGATTAAGAAAAGTTCAGTTTAGTGAACTGAGATGAAGCTCAGCGAAATGCTACAAGCCACAGCTGCCTGTGTTAGCATCACCAGCCAAACACTGCAGGACATGATTCAGAGGGAAGACAGTATTAAGAAATATACAAAGGATACGGAGAAGCAATGACCATTACCCGTAGGCTAGAACAGATTAGGTGTATCTGGTCATTGGTCCACCTCGTTCCAGGGAACAATCTTTTTGGACCAATGGTATTCCTTCATTATGTGTTTTGATGTTGGTGGTAAAAAGCCCCTTCTACGCTAACTAAAGTTAGAAAGACTAACTTTAGTTATCAAACCATTTAGTGGCCCCATGTGCTTGTATCAGGGCATCATCACCCTGGTAGTTGGCAGTGTTGAGGAAATGCTTCAGTTGTCTCGGTATGACAGTTTTTAACATCGAGCCCACGCTCATTAATATTCACATGTCAACATGTATTTCTTTTTGGCACGCAAGTAAAAATTAGAGATCAGAGAAACTAATGTTCTCAAAATGTATTCCTGTAATTGATACGAAATTATCTAAACTAAATCCTAGGCTTCTTACTTTTCGACTTACATTAAATAAAAATCCAGTTAGTTTTCCGAAAGCAGATGTGGAGTTTGGAAATCTCTGAAAACTCCCGTGAAGACCTGGAAAGTCTGTTTCAACAGAGCCCTGATGTAACGTCCTGCAATGTCTCCTCTGGAGTAGCACGATCAGTGTTCTTCTTTGCCATTGTTTTAAAACTTCCTTTTAAGTCTTTATTATCTTGCAATAATATTCCATGGCATGTCAGCAGACCCCAAAAGCCATGCTGATGTTGTCAGTATTAATGGCAAGTCATGCACCTGTCTCTCCGGGCAAGGGCTTATTCACTGCGTGACACGCTGTCTATCACTTTGTCATTTTTCCTGTCTTACACACTCATGTCAGTGTGTTGCCTCTGGTCCAGCTTTGGTATTTTGAAAGAGAGCACAGCTGCAAAGTCCTACATTTAATCCGCTCCACCCGCTGGTGTCGCCACCTGGCACGCTTTTGTTTTTTCCAAAATGACAGTGAACAATTAACGGGAAATTAGTCACCATAGCTCAAAGTACTTAAAGTTCCACCACTTGTGATATTGGTAAAACTATATAAATTAATTTATATTTAATTAAAAGGGATTTAAAAAAAAAAAAGGCTTCAGTGCAGACAAAAGACAAAAAACTGACTGTTCAGCCCACAAGATCTTTTAATTGTTACTGGCAAGAAATTGAAATTGTAGATTCACATCAGTGTAGGAAGATACATATATCATTTCTGCGAAGTATTGCAAATACACTTGAACACCGATGCCTCTGAGGTGAAAATACTGACCGCAAGCCATTAAAAACAGAAGAATAATTACACATCTTTGGATTTATGCCAGAATTGTTTGATAATTTAACCCCAGAAATCCAAAGGGACCTTAATTAAATCCTTTTTGTTCAGTTTTTCCTTGACAGTAAGAGCTTGTTGTATAAAGCAAAGTTTTTATTTAAGCTAGAGTCTGAGTCTGTTCCCCGAGTCCTACAACACCTCATATAGCACACAACGTCAAATGTTGCTGCAGCTCGAGGAGGTGGTGGTGTGGATAATGTCTGCTTTTGTGCTGACGTGTTTAAAGACCACAGGAGTTTAAACCTAAGTGTTTTTAAAATATTGTAATGGTTCTTTTATTTATGTTTATATTATTTATGCATTTAGATTGTTCTGTATTTGGATATATGAGGTAAATAAACAGGCACATATATAGCCACACCTGTTTCATTCATTCAATCACACACACATTCATTTTATCTACACCGAAGCACTTTTTCTAACATTCACACACACTCTGATAAATGCATCGGGGGCAACTCAGAGTTCAGACGTGCAGACTGGAGGAGATCGATCCACCGACCTTCCCACTGGTAGATGACCCACTCTACTGCCTGATCCAAAGCCTCCACCCGCACCCTCGATGCTTTTCAGTGTTTCTGAGGAGAACAGAAGGTTTAGTTAGCAATGACACACCATGACCAAGACTCCTGTGGTGATTAATCAAATCCAGCCAGTGTTCACCTTCAGGGTGTTTTTCTTTTTTCTGACTTCACTGTCGTGTCCTAGAGTTTTGGAAATTCAAAATGATGAGAAACTGAGCCAAGTGCGCCTGGGAGAGGATCTGCAAAGTGAGAAGCTGTCCAAGATCAGCAAAAATGCTTCAGTTGAATTTAATTCAGTTTTATTTACATAGTGCCAACAAAAATAGTCACCTGAAGGTCAGGAGTAATGACGAGGAGTAATAAATATATTTGTATTATGATATATATAGACATTTACTGTAATAAGCTGTTTATCGTGATTACAGTACATTTGGAACCAAACAGCTGGAACTCTTACACTTTAGAGTTTACATTTCATGCAGAACATCACCGTTTTTACAGTAAGAAACTGTTATTGTAGATTACATTAAAGACACTGTCAAATCTACAAATCTAGCCACATTACTGTATTTGGCTTCAGTGAACACTGATTAAGGCTAATATTGTACATTATTAATAGTAGTATTATAAAATATTAGTTTATTTCTCAGGCAATGAGTAGTTAAGTTTAGTTTGATTAAAACAAATTTAAACAGACATGTTTCTGCTGAAACATGTCTTTGCTTTATAAAGAGAAACTAATAAACTGCAGCATTGTGTGCAGAAAGACAAAAGAGAGAGGCTATCTGTGCTCCGATAAGATTAATAGAAGAAAGCAGTCAGGGATGGAGCAGAGCGCTGGCACAGATTTCCAGGGTGAAAGCTAGCAGATTTCCAAAATAGTCCCCGTAGATGCAGCTATTTATGTGGAGAAATGAACCATTACTGTATCTAATTTGTGGCAAATTGATCCTGGAGACTAGGGCTGTCATCCATCCTCGTGCTTGTGTGTTTAGACGCCGATTTATACTTTGTCAGAGGGGAATAGAGCTGGGAGGACAAATGTGTCAGCTCACTGCCTCGCTCAGGCTCCTGTCACAGAAGAGCTATGACGGTAGAGAAACCAGCTGGGGAAGGATTCACTCATATTTTGGCAACAGGAAGCTCCACAGGCGGACATAAGTGAGGAAACCAACCTTCAGGTGACATAATGAAGTGAAGCAGGGCATGACTTGTACCTTATTTAATTTCTCGATATTGTTAGCGAGTACAAGACAGGAAAACAAACAAAAACTTAATTATGGTCTGGAATAAAACGACTGCCAGAGTGAAGTGAATAACACTGATGATCTGATTACAATGCAGTGTTCTGCTGGGAAACCTTGACAAGCCAAGCACACCCCGACAGCAGTGGTCTCCCCCCAGCTGCACATGAACTCAGAACATAACAAAGATTTGGACAATTCAGCGAGGATGCTGAAGTCCACACTGAAAATAAGGAAAAATAACAAAACTTGAAAATGTGCAGAAAACAAATGGAAAATCAACCACAGTTCACCTAATTAGAAATCTGCGGAGCCTATACGGCCACAGTGTTGTTACGCTGACCTTTCCAGCCCCAAAATTCACATTTCAAACTTTAAAACACACAGAAAAAAAGACTGGAAAAATGTATCTATTACCTCCATTACGCACAGTGGCCTTTGGCTCACAGCTTTGCCTCTGTACTTGGGAAGAAGTACAGATGAAGAGTGCAGCGTGGTCGAATTTTGAATCACTGATTAAAATATTGCTGTAAAAGTAGAAAGAGAAATTTTTAAAAGAGGCCTGAAGCAGAATTAATGTTTAATGAAGGCTTTTAATAGACATGCAAATTTCCACAAATGTATAAATAACCATTAAATAAAGACATCTAGAACTACAACTGAGATTTGAACCATTGCTGTTGCTATCAGCACTGCTCACACTGCAACTACAACTTCATTTAGAAGTAACCGCCTTCAAGGTCAGAGGTTAAACTGCTGTTGTCAAGATAGTCTTTTGAACTGGTAACTGAAATGGAAACGTTAAGTGTCACTTCGTTAACTGACATTGCATTATCCCCATCTAGTGGTAAAAATCATACGATGCAAGTGTTTGCCCATCAAATTAAAACACCATCCAGCACACGATGAAAACACGTGATGACCCTGCTGCTGAGGACTAACTTTGATTCTAATGTAAAGCTACAATAGAAGGAAGGTTGAGCTTTTTACCGGTTACAAGTACATCGCTTAAGTATGATGTGATGATACCCAAATATGGTTCTCTACATCTCTCAAACATTAGTATAGTCCTCATTTTTTAATATAAATCATTTGCTTCTAAAACACCATCAAATATCTTTTTATAACATCATTTAGACATCTGTCAGTGCAAATCAACGTATTTTGTCCATTTCATGTTATTAGTTTGTTTGTCTTGTTGAAAATTTTTACATAAGGTTAAAATATAGTACTTGCACTAACAGCAATAACGCTAGCAATATTAGTAAAGATGACATGACGATTGCATAAAAGAAAAGTTTGAAAAGTGCATCAGAATAAAAAGAAATATAAATAAATAAAAGAGATAAAAACATTTTGCAGTGCTTATAGAATTAATACAGTCCGAGTAAAAGTTAAATAAAACAAATAAAAACTATTTTTTTTATTTAACTCTTACTATTATTGTTAATTAAAAAACAATATACTTATATATTAAGAAATATATATTTAGAAATATCTCGGGTTAATAATGTGCTTTACATTAAATAAATAAATATTGATAAAAAAATAATTTTAAAAACCCCTTGGAAAAAAATAAAGTCAGTCAAGGTTTATAAGAACTGATTTGCAAAAAAATAAAAATGTATCGGGTCGAATGAGTGGAATAGAAAACTGAATTAAACCCATTAAATTAGATGGATGGATAGATGGAGCGGCTCTCGGTGGCAGGGGGCGGAGTTTCCTACGCTGTTTGAAGGGTGGCTCACAGAAAAGTAGTTGGGATGGCAGCGGAGTGAGCATCTTTGTTCTTGTGTACTTTGTAGATGAAACCTGGACCTGTGGTGAGTAAAAACGAGGCTCTTTGAAAGTCATGCGCCTGCTGCTTTGCGTGTCTCTGCTGTGCTCGCTGGTTTTATGCAGCCGCGGAAGGGCTGAGTTCACTCCGGCTGCGGGACACCCTCTGCATGCCGATGATGGGAACTTTTCAAACCAGGATCCCAGGAAACAAGAGCCCTTTCAACTCCAACAGCAAGTGCTGGAGCCCAGGCCAGGTCGGTGTAACGTCGATTTAAAGTTTACACTCTGTCCTCTGTTTAATGTTTGAGGAGCAAATGAACTGCATTACATCATGAGAACATAATCGTTGTTTTTAACAGTTCTTTTTATATATTTATGCTCCATCCATCTTCCCCAAAAGGCTGCAAGTACCATATTATAGACTAAGAAATCTTTATTGAGCCGGCTTAGACCATCTGTATGAGGATTTTCTCACAAATCTGCAGATCTGCTCATGAGCAATAAGTGATGTTGGATCTTCCTGCTGCCAACTCATGAGTAAGGTGTCTCCATCTGTCTCCTTTTAGCGCATCGCCACCAACAGGCACAAATTTGATCATTTTGCGTGCACATTATTTACAACATTATGACAGTATTAACATATTAAAGTGTTCTGGGATTTGGCCAAAAAGCGTGTCAAACACATGCTTGGAATACAGCTCACACGGCTCTCGATATCAGCTCACTCTAGATTATAATTCAATGCAAATCATCTGCTGGCGCTACAGCAGGCTCATTCTTCTTTTTAACTTGTTCAGTTTGTCTCCAGCTGAGCTGTTTTAATTCACGACATTTAAGTGAGAATCTGCTTTCGGAAGCTCGTCTGTTCTTCTCCCTCGCTCGCAGACACGCTTGAGCTTTTCGTGACAGACTTTCTGCTTCCAGAGGAGCTGAAAGAGGGATTTGTGACCTCGCTCTTATCAACTGATTTCATGACTTATTCATGTTGATGTAGGAGTGCATTACCATCACATGATCCCCCGGTCTGTGTTGTTGACTACAACACTTGGAAATGTACCCAAGCATGCTGTCGTCTCTGGCCATCCCTCCCCCCCGTCTGCAGGCCTGCAGCTGAGTCAAGACAAAACCACGTCCTCTTTGCTTCCCTGTCCCTTCAGTTCCAAGTAAACTCTCAGGGGGTACAAATACCCACTTTCCACTTGAGCTAAAAACAACCCCCCCACCCCCACAAATACAGATGGCCTCTTCACCCACACTGAGATTAACGTCTTCATTGTTGTTCCCTTCAGAACGAGCAGATCGGCAGACTTAACGATTTAATCATTCGGCCTCTGGGAGCGTTGTAATTATTTGCCAATCATGACCAGGAGGCATTTTTAGAACATCAGCCCCTACTTCACTAACCAACCCCCAACCTCCAATCTAATCTTTTTTTTAATGTCTCAAACCTTTGTTTGGTTTGATATTGCTGACCTATGCTTGTTTCACCCCACGTATTAAAAAGGTTTAATTGTGTTGTCGTCCATCAGTGGAATATATGGCCTAATTCCAACACATATACAGACAAATGTGGGGGAGGGGGGGCCACAACAGATAAGTCCCTGTGGGACCATCTGTCTGGTTTGAAAACTGACCAGTCAACATGTTTGTGTTCCTTCCTGTGGATCTCTGATTGTTGTTGTCATGTCTAATAAAAAGAAAAAGGTGATAATGTGGTGATGCGTGTCAGCATTTAGCTAGAGACAGAGTTTTCAGTCATTATCGCCCACTTTAATATTTCACTTCAAATCTGCACATATTTATAAAGTAAAGCTTTGTGGAATTCTTTATTACTTTTCTGTGGAGGATGATAACACCATTCCAGCCACACAACGTGGAATCCATTCCTCATCTGCACTCACTGACCTCAGACGGCCCACTTCATAAACCTGGTTCAGTTCGCCAAATGGGGAGATTATAGTAATCTGGCACGAAGCACCTCCACTACAGATTTAGTGACCCCCTTCTGTTATGCTTGGCCACTAAGGCGGAACACACATGAAGCGGAGGCTGCCTCTCCCAACACAAG
Source organism: Oreochromis niloticus (assembly GCF_001858045.2). Taxonomy (NCBI): domain Eukaryota; kingdom Metazoa; phylum Chordata; class Actinopteri; order Cichliformes; family Cichlidae; genus Oreochromis; species Oreochromis niloticus. The sequence goes on from NC_031987.2 coordinate 5,557,188, forward strand.
CCTCCTCGTGTCCATCTGCACTGGTGTAAGTATCTCGGTGGGTTGACGATAAAACAGCCAAATGGACATCTTTGTTTCTCATTGTGGCTGAAAATAAGGAGCTCTGGGCAATTGTCTGCCTCTGATCGAAGAGAATTGTTTGGGGCAGTGATATGGCTTGATGTGGTTATCTGGCTTTGGCACTTGGTGAAACACTGGGAAAGCTGGTCGCATAAAGCTTCATGAGTTTGCAGTAAACCTTTGGCAGCTCCTTTGGAAGCAGGATTATAAGCAATCAAAGCAGCAGCGATTTCATCCGCTGCTGCTGTCAGAGTGGTTTTGTCACCATTAGAGAAAGATCCTTATGGCATTAGATCGCTGCTGTGGCAGTAAGCAACACTTAGCCGTTAATAAAAAGTGTTATGAAGGCATTTTCATGAGCTCATGGTGAAAAATAACTACAGAACTGATGATGGTCCAGCTGTTGAGATTTACGGCTCCCCAGACTCACTTTCCCGGCTACACCAGAGGTGCAGCTCAGTTGACAGTGTTTATTACAGTGCATAAGGTGAAGGAAGCTAATGTAGCGCTGTGCAGCTCTTACCACAGTGTTGCATCTGTACACAATAAGCCTCTTGGCATGGAGCATTTTCTTTTTCAGTGGCTTTATTATATTTGATATGGGTCACTGGGCTCAGATGTTTACAGCTATTCTGTGCAATCATCCGTTGGATTTCTTTTTCTTCAGTAAATATGCGCTGCTTTATCCTCGTGCTTTGTAAGCTACCGTGACAGAAAGATGGATCCACAGATTTTTTTTTACTCCATTGATCCACTGCTTGTGTTTGGATTGTTGAACTTGGCTGTGGAAAAAGTCACAATTTAAAGATGCAATAATTGATTTTTTTTGCCACTTAGCAACATACGATATGAGCATTAGCACCTAGTTGCCTTTTCACACGCTCAACTCTGATATTCACCTGAAGGTACCTGACACGTGTTACTCCAAGTCCTATAGAAAAAATAGTGTGCGGAAACGCAAGAGTGAGGACCCATATACGGGATGCAGACTTAAAACCAAAAGTGAGCTGTTTTATTTGGGATGATGCAGACTGATAGAGTCCAAAATAAAATCCAAAACGAGAATACAAAGAAGAAATCAGGTAGGGTGCTCAGCACACACTGTTCACTGAGGGGACTGAGGGGAGGGCAGGACTATTAATACACAAAGTGATAATCAGGGAAGTGGAAACAACTCAGGGAACAAGACACAGGCATAGATAATTCGAGACAGAAAATAAGGCTCGAAATCAGGCACCATGGCAGATATGTGGATCTGTAACAGCTCAATAGGTAGTAGCAAACTTTGTCTGCCGTTTGGTGACGAGCAGAGCTGCAGTGTGCAGCGCTTCACAGCCTCTTCTGAAACCATGTCCACTGGAGGGGAAGACACTAAAGCCTACAATATGTAAATAATTAAATCTAACAAAATGCATTGGATTATCTGTGCCAGATATTTATTTTAGCTATATGCTAGTGAGTTACTGTAGTTAAAGAAATTGCTGATATAAAAATGGTACTCTGAACTTTCTAAATTGTCCACATTCACCTGCAGTAAAAATTGTCAAGATACATTCAAAATGATTAACCTATACAAATACAGTAGTTTAAAATTGAAATTTATATGTTTCATTTATTAGTGGCTGCACATACACATGATTGGGTTTTTCTGTATCCACCTTTGTGCCCATCAGAAAGGCATTTAAAGTGCATGACCACACCGCAGCCCAGACCATAGACTGTATATACAAAATGGCTGTAGCTTCCCAGTCTCAAATGCAAAGTTAGTGCAGAAAGACTTTCAACCTTTTCTTGTATACTTTTCATTTTCCAGCGGGAGGAGGCTGATAAAAACGTGGTAAAAAGACAGTTTTTTTTAAAAGAATCTGATTGCCTTGACCTGCTTTGATGATCTGTGGAATCAGTACACACTTCACTGGGAAAATCCTCAAGTTCATTTTGAAAGTCACCGCCGACATTAGGGTAAAGAAAAAAGGATTACTAAGCAATTGATGTCTGTGTAAGTGACATATAGCTTCAAAAGCCACAATAGTGACAGTGAAAATGCTTAATTTGAGTCTTGACTTGTCCTCTTTACCAGGACTAACCAATGGACCATGTCTAGGTGCCTAAATATATATTTTGTATACATTCACTGTAGAAGACAGAATTGACGAAGAGATACTTTGGCATGAAACAAAAGCAGCCGGGAGCCATGAATCGTTTTCTTCTCCAGGGTGGCCGGGGCCTTATTGAGCTCTGTCTCTCTAAACACGACCTTGTGTGCACAGCTACGTATTGAGGATTAAAACAAAAACGAACAGCTAAAAGAGGCTAAAATACTCTAATCTTGTTTACGGATTTGATCCAATGCTTAAATAAATATTTTGATTAGTGTAGCTTAATGCATCGGCTTCATCCTTTAGTCAGTGGTTCTTGTTTGGCTGTGATGGATTACTGAGTATTTTGTATTGTTATGCAACACTTTGCCCCTCAGAAGTCTCCATTAACCTTTTTTATTGGGTCTCGGTGTTCAGTCTGAAAGTGGCTAATTGGGTAAGGTGCCTAAATGGGATTCTGTGGCTGCTGCTTGAAACATGTAATGATTAGGAGAGTCTCACGAGAATTACAGTATTGAAAATATGTACCCTAGGCAGCTGTCTGCATGCTGATGTGGCAAAATGTTACCGTGACTGCATGCTTTGCTGGACTAATTGCCCACTTTCAGCATTAGCATTTGTGTCCCCCTCTCTACAATCCGCTGGGATTAATTGATTGATGCCCTCGAGGGATTCTGTAAACTAATTTTCTTGTTGTTTTGTCAATAATGTCTCGTCCAGGTTAATTAGCACTGCAGCCACCTCTATTCTGCTGAAATATTAAAGCTCAGTATTTTAAGCTTTTAATGTTCATGGAGCTTAAAATGTTACATTTTGTTCAGAGAACATCAGAAACCTGCTCGTTCAGGGGTTGCAGTGATGCACTCTTACATATTTTCACCACCTCATCATAATTTATATAAACTTGCAGATGCAAACTGTCACATTTGGCAGAGCTGCAGCCATTACTATGCTCCCATCATTTTGTGAACCTGCAGTATTCGGTTTTCTTTCCCCAGGTTCTACCTTCAGCTTGAAGGTCCAGGTGAATGATGTGCTGAGTCGTCAGTACCTGAGCCAGGCAGTGGTGGAGCTCTACGTCAACTACACCAAGACCAACACAGCTCTTTCTGGGGAGGATGGCGGGGTCTTGTTTCACGTACCTTACCACACTGGGATGCTTCTCACAGTTGTGGCCTGCCAGGATGGCTACATTTGCACACTGCTGCTTTGTAAAACCGACAAAATGCCAAGTATGTCATCTGTTCAGTGTGTTTGCACTTTGTGTGGATGTGTTTTTTTTTCCCATGCTAGCTCTCATTTTGAAATTTAGCTCAGCTCAAACCATTTATTCTTTGGTTATAGCTGAATGTCACATGTTTACACCAGCACTGCAGAGAGAGTAGAGAATTGTGGGGTTTTTATTCCATCATGAAAAGCAACCAGGGAAAACACTTTGATTCATGCGCACTTCTTTCTGAACGTTCTCTGTTAGTGCAAGGCCAAACGTTCCTCCACCTTTCTTGCATTTGACACCTAATTAGCTTTTCCTGGCTGCTGCAATCTGTCCGGGATTATTTTCTGACCCACATCTGGAGTATTTGCTTCTTTTGCTCCTCTTCCACATTCAATGCTACATTTTTCCTTTTAACTAAAGCTTTGAATTGAAACCTCTTTAAACCTGAGCTATTGTTGCTGTAAGCCTCTTCCAGAAAAAGGCTTTTCCCTTTGCTTGTATCGTTTGAGGGGACAGTATTAGAATTGAAAAAAATAAAATACCACACTGCCATCTAGTGGAAGAAAAGTAAACCATAGTGTACTAATGCTAATTTGGGTTCTTTCCTCCTTTTCTCTTTGTCACTGCTGTAGTATTTTCATCAGTGACATTATCACTTCAGGGTCTGAATCAAGGGAACATTTGGCTTTTTGAGGATTCTGTCCTGATCACTGGGAGAACATCTGGTACTGTATAAGCTGTTAAAGTCACTGATGCTCCTGCTCTCTGTGATAAGGAAATGTAATGTCGTTACAAATGTTTTCTATCATTTTGCAGATGCTTCATCCCAGCCTGTGGTCAGTTTTCCTAAAACCCTGCTGAACCTGACGCACAGCAATAATATCACCTCTGTTAAAGCCTTCTTGACCATTCCCAGGCTGACGTCAGAGCAGGGGGGGTTCTTGGACACTCGAGGCATCATGAGCAGTAAATCTGGTATTTAGATGTATTTTTTGTTCTGCAAAAGCATGAATAGTAGGTTGTAGTCAGAGTTACCACGTGTCTCACAGGTGCACTGCATTCATTCCTTTTTCCTTTATACTTCATTATGTCTGCATTTGGGAGCAGCGTGGTGGTGCAGTGGTTAACGGTGCTTCACAGCTAGAAGGTCCCGGGTTTAAACCCAGCAGTGGCTGGAGTCTCTTTGTGGAGTGTGCATGTTCTCTGCAGGTACTCGGGCTTCCTCCCATGAGGTTAGGTTCATTCTAAACCGACTATAGGTGTGAATTTGAGCCTGACTGCTGGTCCAGCTCTCTGTGGTAAATGGACTGCTTCTTTTACAGCACTTTTCTACCATGCTTGAGCACTCAAAGCACTTTATACTATGAGTCTCATTCATAGGAGCACATTTTTTCTATACCTAAGTGCTTTCTATCTAACATTCACCCACATTACGCTCTAAAACCCATCGGGAACAACTCGAGGTTCAGTATCTTTCCAAAGCATGCTTTGGCATTCATACTGGAGCAACAGTAGACTCCGAGGTGCACCATACGTTTTGCCCCGTGACAGCTGGGAGAAGCTTCAGCTGCCTGTTTGACCCTGGATGGAAATTTTGTTGATTCATTTAAAAAGTTACTTAATTTTTCTGCCTACGCTATGACCAGTGTGGGAAATTGTCACCACAAAGCCACAAGCTATGCATATTTTGACAGAATATCATGGAAACGAAACAGAAAATGAAATGCAACTCCAACAAAGGCCGGGAAACTACTTTTAACTGGGTGAAGTCGGCGGGAGGTGATTGATCGAGTTTCCTTGAGAGTTATTTTTTAATTTCGTGTTGTGGAAAAAGTGATGTGAAGTGACACAGTACTGCACATGGGAGCCTCAAAAGAAACATGTGATCTAAAAGACGTCGGATGCTGATCTGTGGATGCACTCCCACTGAAACCCACAGATGATTAGCAGACAGACAGAACGGCAGCTGAAATGAAAGTACCAGCGTGAAGAAGTACTGGGGCACAAAAAGGGAATACATGAGTACAAGAAGAGCCGCACAAGAACATAAAAACAAACTTTCTGCTTGTCACATATATTTTTTGATTGAGTTGTTGAAATTGCCTTAAAACTTAATTTATTTTCCTTCACATGCTGAACTTTGGCACTATCTTGTGGTTCTAAACACATAAATACACGTGAAATTTTGGCTTGAAGCAGCTTTAAGGCCTTAGAAATTACACAGTCACATCAGTTTTGAATGGGTAACAATTATTTATAAGTTCTATACAGATTTAAGGAGTACTAAACTACAATACCACAGCTGTATTACACTAAAGTGTTATTACATCAACCTTTTCTTCAAGAAAATAAAATAAAAAAGCTGTGGGAGCTGAATTTGCCCAGAGCACATATAAGCCTGCTCTTCTCTTACACATTTATTAATGTCCTCTAGGATATGTCAGTGTGGAGTTAAGCCCGGTGGCGGCTGTCAGCGTGCAGCTTTTCTCAGGAGACACGGAGTTACATGTGACTGGGCCTGTGCAGATGAACCTCAACATTCCCGACAGCTTCAGACTTCAGTCTTCGAGTGTTATTCCAGCCTGGTTCTTTAACCGGACCACTGGTGAGTAGAAATCATAATCACACACATACTAACGCCCCACTCATCTGATAAGTCATTAACATAAGTGCGAGAAAAGAGGATATAAGTGTAAAAGTGTTGCTGGGTCTCTTCAGGGGGATGGATGAGAAAAGGATTAGGAAAGGTGGCGTCAGTAGATGGAAGACTCGTGTGGACATTCACAGCTCCTCATCTCGGCTACTGGATCGCAGCACCGGTGTCATCTAACAGAGGTAAAAGTCACTTTTAGCAATACAGAGTTTCATATATTTTCTGCACTGGAATAATTAATAAAATTGGATTTTATGATTATATTAATTTCATTATTCACAACCTTGGAAGGCAGCGACTAATATTACATATTATTACATATTGTATCATATTTTATGTTTTCTATTCTAGACTCTTTAAAAGTCACCTTCTGATCTTCTTCAGGTTTCTTTGAACTTGCCATTCCCATTGACTTCTTCATACGGCATTCCTTTTTCCTGATGGTTCTCTTTGGAGGGACACTCGTTATTATCATCTCTCTTCTGGTTGGATTATGTTATTGCAGGTAAAAAGAAAAGGGAAAAAATCCACCCACCCCAACATTACAGCCACCTGCCATATACTGTGTAAGAGCCACCTGCGCCACCACATCAGCTCTGACCTACTGAGATGTGGACCTGAAACCTGTGGCGAAGTCCTTTAATGCCTAGTAGCAGGATGTTTGCAGTGGGTCATTTGGGTCCTGCAGGTTTTCATGTGGGAACTCTGTGGATCAGAGTTGCTCTGGGTCAGCGCTTTGTCCTCTTTGATGGGATTTGCAATGTAGCAGAATCCTTTATTTTCAGAATAGGAAGATCTAAGACAGGGTTGGCGAACTCCAGGCCTCAAGGGCCACTGTCCCACAGGTTTTCGATATCACCCTGGGTCAGCACACCTGAATCAAATGACTAGTTAATTACCAGGCCTCTGGAGAACTTCGAGACATGTTGAGGAGTTAATTTAGCCATTTAAATCAGTTGTGTTGGACCAAGGACACATCCAAAATCCTGCAGCACATTGACCCTCAAGGTCTCGAGTTCTGACAAAGCATCCCAGTTTGGCCCACTTAACTGCTTTACTTTTGTTAATAATGACAATGTTATTACAAAGAAGTGAAAATGGCTGGAAGGTTAAAATATTCTTAGACTTAGACAAACTCCCTGAATCATAAAGATATGAAAAATAGTTTACTTACAGCAATTTTGCTGTCATGACATGCACATTGCAATTACCTGATGATAGTGACCAGAACAAAAAATCAAAAATGCTGTCCCGTCTCTAACTTTCAGTATAACCGTGTCCTATATGGGCTATCACTTAAAAGTCACAATATACTTTTAAGTGAATATTTCACTGAAAATCCCCGATCAAATATTCATACTGTGGTCATGTAGCATCACCCAGTTCTGCATAATATAGGTAATGACACGTGTATCATAAACCTTTGCCCTTTACACACTTGCTGGGCTCAACAGGACTATCAGGCACGAGCTGTTGATAGTTTTCTGTGGCGTATTCCTTTAAAGAATCAAAAATTAATCTTAAATTTACCCAAATAATCATTTACTAATGTCCTGGTTTATCTGCAGGTGTTCCTCTGGTGAAACTAAAGCAGCAAAGATCCTACCAGTGATGACAAAAGACCAAAATACTTCCACATGTGATGATGATCTCTTTGAAGTATCTTCAGGGAAAGCTTCTCATTCGCAGGACCAGCAACCTGAAGAAAAGGGGGACAGTAGACACAATGCTTCTTTCATAGCCAACACCAATGCTGTGGCCATTATGCTGGAGAATGATCTGAACACGGACCCGAACGATTTGACGTGTTCACACAAGGCTTCAGAACAAAGAGTTTCTGTATCTCTGACAGATAATTTGTTTTTCTACAACCAGCCTGTTGCAATTCTTCACACTCCAGCTTTCTTCCATTTAGAGGAGCAACCAGAGCAGGCCCAGTGGAGCAAGTCAGCCACCCTGCCCCGTGCAGGGGCTTCAAATGGTGCCGCCACAGAGCCTTTGAGTAAAGAAAACTTAACCCAGACACAGACAAAAGGTCTGCCTGAGACCCAGAACCAGGCAGCAGAAACTGAAGACAAGCTTGGAGCTTCAGGTGGCTCCCAGACAGCAACCCCCACCAACACATCCAGGCTCCCAGAGTCAGTGTCAGTGCCTGGGACATTACATAAAATCTTGGACAGCAGGCACTCGGTGCACGGACAATCCAATATCTCCTCACTTCAGCCTCCTCGGGCCTGGTTCGTCTCCCTGGAGGGCAAGCCCGCAGCTGAGATCCATTATGCTGTGACTGAGCAGCAGAGGAGACGGAGACCAGTCGAGAGTCGAGAGACCAGTTTAGACTCTGGGGTGGACATGAGCGAACTGAACCAGACGTCTGGCAGGAGGGCGGTAACACTGGAGCGAAACGCTACTTTTGTCAAAAGCGCATCGAGCAGTAAACATACGTCTGCACAGTGACTTATCTCTAACAGCCTTATTACCCATATCGCTCCAAGTTTGTTAATAAACACCATCACGTTTGTATCACAGGGGACTTATGTATGTTATTCATCAGATTCAGTGCATTTCTGCCATAAGACCTCATAATGTCTGCATTTCAGCTACTGTACATCTAGAAGAGTCCACATTTCACAACAGAGCCTATGGACTTGGTGATCGTTCCCTGTGGATGTAACAATACGTGTGCTTTTAACAGCTTCTAACCTGTGTATGCACTCAAAGACTAATGTATAATATTATAGTAAGATGTTGTATATTCCTTTATTTTGTGTTACATATTTCTGTTTTCATGTAAATTGTTAACCTGATATAAAATACCTGACCCTGGTGATGTTGTTTGTTCATCAGAGGGAAAATGTAACATATGCTTGCTTCTGTGTTAATGCAGGAAAAATACATCCATTCATTTTTTTCTATTTAAAGTCATATAAAAAGTCATGGTGATGTGGGAGAAGCTGTTGGGGAAAGAGGTGGGGTACAGGTGGGGTAATCAGTCTCAGGACTAACACAGAGACAGACAAACATTCACACTCTCAGCCTGTTCAGGATCCCCAATGGACCAAACCCCATGCAGGTGTTTGGACTGTGGGAGGAACCCATGCACCAAAAAGACAAGCCAGATCTCTCACAGACAGGCTACAGGCTGGATTCATTCTTGTTGCTGTGAAGCAATAGTGCTAACTAACATCACGATAATAGCCAGTACTGTCACAACCTGGCAACTTTGAGCCATGACAAAAGGTGAACACACCTTTAGGGTGTGCATGTGTGTGGAGATGTATGTGAGTGTTGTAAATACAGTGAATTACAAATAGCAATAGAAAAACAAGTGGAACACAGAGTGTGAGGGGAAACAGGTCCGTGTGAAGCAGGAAGGAAGAAGAAAGGGCCAATACAGAGCCCAGATACTGCCTTTTGGCTTGAGCCACTAAAGTCCTGAAACACATGAAGGAAAGGTTTAAAGTAAGGATGGTCAGAATATGTTCCATTTAAAATTACAGACCTGAAAACAGCTAAACTGCTAAAACAGAAACAGAAAAACACGTCTGTCGGTTAAAACATTTTTATAGGGAGTTAAAAGGTGCTGTTCCCGAAACATCTTAACCTGGTTCGGGAACAGCACCATGCAGGACAGACGAGCTCTACAGATGGTTGTGCGATCAGCTGAGCGCACCATCCGCTCCGAGCTCCCTGACCTGCACTCAATCTACAGCAGGCGGTGCTGGACCAAGGCCAGGAAGATCGTGAAGGACCTCAGCCATCCCAACAACGGACTGTTCTCTCTGTTGAGGTCAGGAAAGCGATTCCGCTCCCTGAAGACCAACACAGAGAGACTGAGGAGGAGCTTCTTCCCGCAGGCGATACGGTCTCTCAATCACACCACCACATAGAACGGTCCCACACACATGATTCTTATACACACACTGGACAGTCTCGACTTTGTTTACACTTAATCACTTTAAGCATATTTGCACTGCACAAGACACCTACAATGTGGTTTGCACAACACTGGACATTATATTTCTTCATTCCATTTAATACTTGTAAAATGCTGCTGTTATTGTATATATATTTATATTTCTTCATACATTCTATATATTTCTATACTGTGTATTGTGTATTTTGCTGTTCAGTTATTTTATTTTAAACTTTAATTCATATATATTTTATCTTATTCTTTCCTAGTCAAACTTACCCTTCATTCTAATTTGTGTTGTACAGTTATTTTATTTTCAACAAATTCATATATATATTTTATTTTATTCCTTCCTAGTTAAATTTACCACTTTTAATTTTCATATTTATTTCCGATCTTATTCATAGCCTTTTCTTTTTTTCTTTAGGTCACGAGCAGTTGTGTAAGCATTTCACTGCATATCGTACTGTGTATGACTGTGTATGTTACAAATAAAATTTGAATTTGAAAATGTTGTTTTTGCCTTTCATCACGCTCTCTATTCTAAAAATGCGGAAATAAAGATATAATTCAGAACATATACATTCAGAATTTTGAGCCAATTGTTAGAAACCATCACCGGCTGACGTCCCACTTACCCACATTTCTTTTGCTTCCAAGGAGCCAGACTTTCGTGTTATTTTTTTCTTTTTCTTTGGACATCGGATGCGTTTTCACTCATTTTCAATCCAGTCTCATACATCTGACCATTCTCAGATGATTTTTTAGGCTGCTAAACTAGGAATCAAGATAAAAATAAGGTCCTGAGATGCATCTGCCCTTTCAGTTGTTCCGTCTGCTTTTCATTAAAACCTCTTCAGAAATGGTCGCAGAGGAAGGGCGGCTGTGACGAAGCCATTCTTGATGAGAAAAGGCTGAGGTATGCAATTTTACACAAGAACTATTCTGAAAATTAGTCCAACAGTCTTATGTTGTGATGTTTGTTTTAGTTCAAACTGCCAACTTATACGGAGAGGAGAGAGGTACAGCTATAAAACACCTGAATATTACCTACATGGACCTCAACATTATTGAAGCAGTGTGGGGTCATCTTGCAGGAGGACAGAACAAAAGGCAGAAAAATCCAAAGAAGAACTTTTTAAATGACATTGTCCAAAAAAACAAAGCCTGAGAAGTCTACTCCTGAAGAGTAAAGACATTACAGGAAAGCTTATTTAAGAGTTCAGGCTTGTTTAAAGAATAAAGGTGGTCCTACCAAATATGGTCCTTCAAGCTTTTCAGAATTGTGCAGACTCTGGTTTTTTTGCCTTGTTTACTGTATTTCTGTGTATGTCTGCACATGCTTGCTGCACCTACTTCCCATTTTCTTAGCAACATATAAAGAAAGAGAGGGTGGCTCAACACTGCACATATTTAAGATAAGATAACCTTTATTAGTCCCACACGTGGGAAATTTGTTTTGTCACAGCAGGAAGTGGACAGTGCAAAAGTTATATAGCAAAATTAGAATACAATAAGAATAGAATAGAAATAAGAATACTGTACACAACTGTAAAGAATAGAAATAAAATAAAATACTATATACAGTATAGTATACTATAATACTATATTTGCAATGAGGAGCAACAATGCATACCAAGAAAAGGGATCAGACTCATGAAGCTCACCTTTGTAACCCGCCATGTACCTGACATAAGGTAGAAACTACATTTATCAAACAGGGAGGTAAAGAGGCAGCGTGATTGGTATGTTTCATAATTCAGATAAGCAGCTGAGGTCTGATAAGATAAGATTCGATCCCAGTCTGAGAAACAGAGACCTTGACCACAGTTGTAACCCACCAGTTAGTCTGCTGATTCTAACCTTAAACAAGACATAAAGAGAAACCTCAAAACAAAAACAAAAAAAACCAAGTAATTAACACTACGCAATAAAGAAAAAAAAGTCAGTAACCACACACAGCACAGTCTGATTCTTGGATTATTTTGAGAACAGATTAATGTAAAATTAGAATAAAACTGGACTTCCAGAAAGCAAACCCAGCCTCACTCTGAGCAGCTGATCAGAGTCAGCTCAGTCAGTTCTGAGTATGCTCAGACTGAGTTAAGCACATTTATGACATTTTTTTAAAACTCCAAAAACAGCATGTGGTCACATCATCAACAAGGCTATTCTGATGATGCAGGTGGTTTATTTTCTCAAGGTTTCTAAGTTTTGTTCAGTTTGATTTCATAAAGTAGCCTGAACCTAAACTGTCTCACATCTTATTTACAATGGGGAAAACTAAAGATGGGCCAGCTGGGATCCTAACTGGGCATGTGCGTATGCTGCCTGCGTATGTGTTACCAGTATTATACTGTAGTTTGCATGCCACATCGACAGAATCAGGAAGTAACGAAACTTTTTCATTTCATACAACGACAACCACAAGAAGCCCCGGCCCTTCCTTTTCCTGCTAAACTTTAATCGAGCCAAGCTATGGCTGAATTTCTGTCAACAAAGGTAAGCAGCATGTATTTGCCATGTAATGTAGTCCATGTAATTCTACCGGTGATGTTATTTCGACTTGATATGCATTAAGAAACATCGGTTTTAACTTATACATACTACTCTGTAAAGGCTTGTGAATAGTTTGCATGTTCAGACGTGTAAACGTTGGTCCTTTACGCACAGACAATTATGCAATAAAAGCTTCATACTTGTTATAAATACAGCAGTAATCTATTCCATATGTGGCATATATTTTAACAGAGGTCCTAAAAGGCTCCAAAATAGCAGAAGAAGCTTTTTCCCAGCATGGTACAGAATCTTTACCAACTTGTGAGGTTTTGAGTTTCTTCATTTAATGGGGCAGAGCATGTGACCCTTGATGTAACGCTAACTCGGTAAAACACTTTCGATTCCGTTTGAATCGTTTTCATTTTACACGAGAGATCAAACTGTTCAAAAGTTCGGAAATGAGTACAGCCCACTAGAAAAGCTCGATATGCATGATGCACGCAAACCAACATCCGGACAAACAAGTCTGAGTCTCTCACACGAACTTCGTTAAAGTCTGTGGAATTAAACGTTTTTCTTGAGCATGACACACAGCATGTCTGCACTATTTCAGGCTACGGACAAACTAAACTCACAGCTCAACAGACTGTGCGTATGGCTTTCGAGTGACCCTGAGTACATCCTGGAGCACTGCGGGGACATCCTATCCGTAAATGAATATAAAAAGGTAATAAAACAAAGCAGTGGTTCAGAGCAGATAAGAGAACTATTGGAAATAATCATTCAAAAAGGAGAAGATACCTGTCAGAACTTTATTGACACTCTGAGGAAGCACCGAAGACACTTCCCACAACTAAAGCAGTTTTTCGTCACTGAAGCTGAAGGTGTGTGAGAGTCCTGCCTGGTCTATATTATATATATATATATATATATATATATACACACACACACACACACACACACACACACATACATACACATATATATATATATATATATATGTATATATATATATACACACATATATATATATATATATATATATATATATATATATATATATATACACATATATATGTGTGCATATATATATATATATATATATACACACATATATATGTGTATATATATATATATATATATATATATATATATATATATATGTGTATATATGTATATATATATATATATATATATATATATATATATATATATATATATATATATATATATATATATATGTGTGTGTGTGTGTGTGTGTGTGTGTGTGTGTGTGTGTGTGTGTGTGTGTGTGTGTGTGTGTGTATATATATATATATTTTTTTTTTTTATAGTTCCAGGTTCATCCACTCCAAGCATGTTTGCTGATGGTAGCAGTGTTGTGTCCCGCAGAGAAATTACAAACACAACTGCAAAAAACATTTCATTTAACATCCAAACAGTAAGCCAGCCGGCAGACAGCAGTTTGTCTGGTAAGAGGATTTTATATTTTCACATAAAGGAAACCATTAAATACACTCATTGACACTTTATATTAGGTACACCTTTTCAACTGCTTGTCAACACAAACATCTACTCAGCCAGTCACATGGCAGCATCTCAGTGCATTAAGTCAATTAGACAAGTTCAAGACAAGCTGCTGAAGCTCAAACCAAGCATCAGGATGGGGAATAAAAATGATGTGAGTGAATTTGAAGTCAATTTAGTTTGGTAGTAGTTCATTATTGTACAAGCAGCGAAACAGCTGGAAGAATAAACTATATTCTATACTACAAATATCTATATAGAGAGAGAATTTTAGAAAAAATATGAAGCGGTTACACTCAGTGATGATTGGTAGTGTGGTGATTCCATAGCTGCTTTGTTAAGCCTGGATTGACAGCTTGGTGGCATGATGGTTATTACTGTTGCCTCACAGCAAGAAGGGCCTGGGTTCAAATCCACAATCTGGCTGGTTTGCAGTGTGTAATTAGAGTTGGGTAATTTAGAATCACCAATTAACCTAAGAATGTAAGTGCAAATGGTTGTTTGTCTCTATGAAATCATCAACCTGCATATTGGTTCATTAAGCAAGACTAGCAGTAATTGCCTTGATTAACAAAGTAGTTGTTCAAACAACAACATTTCATTGCGTTTTCCTGAAGTTTTTAACTTGTGTATAATGAATTAAAACAAATTTCACTCTACATACTTAAATCACTTCAAGTCAATGTAAGTATACTACATTGATCCAGTGTAATCTGATTACATCAAACCACCAAATGCCAAATCTGTTGGTTTGACATGGTCAAAAATGGGTTATTGTACTTGGTTAAATCACGTGGAAAAAGGTGCCATGATTAAATTGTGTTCATCCAACAACAGATTTTTTTGAGTGTAACCTGCTCTGGCACACATTAGCCTTGCAGCATGCGATCAGATTGAGATTGGGATGTTGTGCAACAGGAAATTTGCATCATGGATGTGCAGACAGCAAATCTGCAGCAATTGTGTGATGCTATCATGTCTGTAAGGACCAAAATCTCTCAGGAATGTTTGCAGCACCTTGTTGACTGTATGTCACAAAGGCCTGTTGCAGTTCTGAAGGTGAACGAGTCCAAAACTGGCAAGGTATACCTAATAAAGTGGGCTGTGAGTGTATTTTGCTGCGTTTCAGTTGAGTCAGTAGCTATTTTCAAACATATTTCAAGTTTGTTTTCAGTTTGAGTCTTTTACACACATTTTATTACAACAAGCTGGAAATTAATTTTTGATTCTTATTTTTTCTGCCTCTTACAGGAAATACTAAACCCCAAGCAGATCTCGCTGCAAGTGGTGGCAGTGTTGTATGTGCTGATCAAATATCAGGTGTCCATGTTGATGGGGGTATAAATTTCTCAGTGTGTGTGAATGCACCACAAGAAAACACAGGTAATATTTTGACCTTAGATATTTCACTGTGTAATTATTGTTGTTGCTTTTTGTTAGTCTGTAATTCATAAATCAAATTATGCAAGATTTAAAAAAAAGACTTGTGGAAAGTTAATAATTCCTAATGCTTTTTCTCAGGTACGGTAGAGGACACACAGCCACCTCCTCAGGTACAGTACGAGAATAGTGTTACTGGCAAGAACACACAAAGAGGTGTTCACTGACACAAGCTTGTTTTGATGGTTTTGGGATCACTTAAAGTTAAAGTTATGCTGAATAGACAAACAGGAAAAAACAATTGATATCCTCCAGTTTTAGTAAATATTGCACCTAGCTGGTCTTACCAACTAGGCACAACTTGGTCTTACCAAATAGTGACTGGCTCAGTGCAGCGGGACATTTAGCTCAGCTGAGGTGTTACCGAAGCCTTATAGTGACCTTCGGCTGTTTTCTACTGGTTTGGGTGTTTCTCAACTTCCGTTTGGTGTTACCCCAAAGATGAGGTGCAAGTGTGGTGAGCTGGCTGGCCAATCGAGCATAATAATATCACAGTTGGCAAGTCATTTAATAGGAGTTGTGGCACTGTGGTCAGGTGCCAAGTCCTGCTGAAAAAGGAAATTGGCATCTCCATAAAGCTTGTCAGCAGATCTCCTGGAAGAGGACTGTTTTGGCTTTTGATTTAATACAACACTGTGGTGGAACACCTTCTGTATTCAGCAAGTGAATATGTAGAGCTTTAAAAATAAAATTTCCGTTATAAAAAGGTGAAAACAGTTAATCACACAGGTGAACTTGTTTTTTCTGGAGTAAAGTTTTGTGAATTAAGCCTCACATGGACTTTTCAGTCTTTCAGTATTTTGCTGGACAAATATTTTCCTTGAAATCTAATTAATAATGTAGTTTGGCGTGGATAAGAGAGGAATACATATTGGATAGAGCTAAGAAAGAAAAAAAATAAGGCAACAATGAAAAAAGAGAAAAAATAATAATTTATACAAATGCCTACACTGTAAAAAAAATCCTAATATAAAAGCATTTTACTGTGTATTTTATAGTGTTGTTCTGTTCTTCTAGAATATCATTAAATTGACATAAATAGATTGTGATTTCACATTTCAAATGTAAATTAACGTAAAATCACTGTAATGTAATAAAACATAATTCTCTTGTTTTTTAATATATCTGTCTGTACATATGCATATTTAGATTGTTAAAATACATTCACAAATGTATCATGATTTCACAAATATGTGTCCGTTATTTGAAAGATTGAACTGTTAAATTCAAATGTAATGTTATGGAAAAATATATAAAATGATTCTCATAAACTTTTTTTACATCAAATAATAATAATAATTATTGCTATTTAGGGCGATCGTGGCTCAAGAGTTGGCAGTTTGCCTTGTAATCAGAAGGTTGCCAGTTTGAGCCCCAGCTCGGACACTCTCGGTCGCTGTGTCCTTGGTCAAGACACTTCACCTACTGGTGATGGCCAGAGGGGCCGATGGTGCGATATGGCAGCCTCGCCTCTGTCAGTCTGTCCCAGGGCATGCAATCCATTATTATTTAAACCAACTGTTAACTGTATATTTCTGTACATTTAAGTATTATTATTCATATTGCCACATTCATTGACCTTGTTTATAGGTAATTTCATTGTTTAATCACATTAACATATTCCTAATTTAATGTTTAAAAGCACTTGAAAAAGGCAAAATCCCATCTAAAATTAGGGCAACAAACTGTATTGTCATTACTGAAACCGTATTTTTATGAGAAAGTTATTTTCTGTTATTTCATGGTATTATTTTGGCGCCCCAGCTGCCGGAATATTACTGTTTTTCTAGGATTATTTTTTTTTAACAGTGTAGAAAAAAAACAAATTTACTTCAGACTAATAAACAATACGCTGTCATCTTTTTCAGGGTCCAGCTGTGAGAAAGATCAAGGAGCATAAGGTGGAACTCATTAACTGCCTGATGTGGGATCGCTTCATTCTGCAGTATGTGGATGCCAAAGGAATCCTCTCTCTCAGACAATATGGAAATCTGAAGCACACCTCTAACCCAGAGCAAACTGTAACCAACCTGATAGATCTTCTGATTAGTAAAGGTGAAGAGACCTGTGATCAGTTTCTTCAGATTCTTAAAGATCCTGAAGTTGAAGAAACGTATCCACAACTGAAAAACATTATAAAGTAACTGAGATCAGATTATATGTAATTTTTTAGCTAGGATGAAATTAAATAATGGTAAAGGGAATTGCAAATCGGTTTTTAAAACATTGCTCAAAAAATTAGACTTTGAAAGCACATCAGATATCAATGGGAACTATGGACCCCAAACCACGCCACATGCTTGTCTCAATGGCTGAAAACATCGGGGCATGCTCCTAATGAGTTGACGGATGGTGTCCTGGGGGATCTCTTCCCAGACATGGAACAAGCGACACTGAGCTCCTGGACAATCTGAGGTGCAACCTGGTGCCATCAGATGGACTGAAACATAGTCCCAGAGGTGTTTTGTTGGATTTAACTTAAATAAGCATGGAAGCCAGTCAACAGTATCAATTCCTTCATTCTCCAGGAACTGCCTGTATACTGTGGGCATGAGGCTGGGGATTGCTCTGCACGAGGAGGAACCCAGGAGCCACTGCACCAGCACAGAGTGCACAATGAATCCAAGGATTTCAGCTGCTGTCTAAGCTGTGGTTGGGGGAGGTCTGTGTGTCCCTCCATGGATATGGCTCCCCACACCATCACTGACACACCATCAAACCAGACATGCTGAACAATGCTGGCAGGATAATGTTCTCAACAGCTTCTCCACACCCTTGGATGTCTGTCATGTCTTTCATGGCTTTGTCCAGCTCCCCTGGACTAACCGCCTGTCTCCTGGAATCTCCATCCTCTTGAGACACTGGACACCTTTTTGCAATGCCACGTATCAAGGTGCCATCCTGGAGGACTCGGACTGCTCGTCCAACCTCTGTAGGGTTCTTGTATCTATGCTACCAGTATTGACACTGACCCTAGCCAAATGCA
The DNA here is from genome assembly GCF_001858045.2 of Oreochromis niloticus. Lineage (NCBI taxonomy): Eukaryota > Metazoa > Chordata > Actinopteri > Cichliformes > Cichlidae > Oreochromis > Oreochromis niloticus. The sequence goes on from NC_031987.2 coordinate 5,575,584, forward strand.
TAGGTAATGAAAAAAAAAGAAAAGATGAGGAGGGGAAAATATCAGTGGGCTCTACCTGTAAATCATTCTAATTTCATTAGTATGAAAGCAGCTGAAACTGATTGACAACCCCCTCTGCTATTTAGCAGACCAGATCAATTGACTTGATGTCGTGCTTTGATTAAAAGGTGTTCTTTTAATTTTTTGAGCAGTGTATATACACACTTGCACATTCCCACAATTTTAATGTAACTGAGATATGCCTGTCTGCTTTTTCAAAATAGGGCACTTAAGTGAGGTACTATCCTCAGACTTTATTACTAAATCTTAAAGAATTAAAAATGAAGCATGTGAAATGATTGTGTGTTGGTAGTCTGTATACGATACACTGAGATTTATTGTATACGTGTTATAGCTATGTATTGAATTGAATATTGCCACCAGGTGACAGCATGAAATGTGTTTATATTCTTAGTAGAGTTTTAACTACTGCCGAGGAGAACACAGATGTTACAACACAGATGAAGTTTCACAAAAGTTGAGTGTTTAATGAAATAAAATGAAAACTCTGCTTCTCACGCTGCTTTTTAAACATTTTTCTTTCAATAATAGTAAAAATATGTTGCTGTAGTTTCAGTACATGGCATTTCAAACCATTTAAAAGTATCCTACTAATATCCAAGTAGTTGAGGTTTTCCATTAATAATTGCTGAGCTCTAATTTAATAGCAGAATACACGTTGGTTATTCTGACTGTACTTTCTGTCCCTGTTGAAACAGTAATCCATCACTACAAGTTTCCCCCTCTTGTATAATGTATTCTGCTATAGTGGACACTCTTCATAATCTACCCCAGGGCCTCCTCCCAGTAGGACATGCGCAGCGAGAACACTTTACCCAGGAGGCTCAACTGGTTCCTTTCGATGTTGAAGTTATTGTAAGTAATCTTAAGGGGTTTAATATGAGTGTCCAGTGTCTCTAGTCATAGACTGCTTCTGCTGCCACTCATAGTTTAATGCTTTAATATTTTTGAGCAGTGAACATCAAAGTAGGCTGTGAATAAGGGCAGAAATTTATTAGAAAACATCAAATTAATCTGATTAAAGTGAATGGAAGATTGTGTCACTTCAAAATAATTCTGACGGGATTAAAATTGTTTTACAATGAATTATATACAAGTAAAATAATGTTTTAAAATGCATATTATAGCAAAAACTGTTCTGTACAATGCAGTCAAATATAAAATTTGCTTATATGGTGAAAGCTGTTTTTAAAATATTCATAGATTTAAATTTCTCTACAAACAGTTGGTCTGGTCACAGTATAATCAATGATGGTGTTAGTGTGCTCTGAAATGTCTGTTCTCTTACCATTGCTGGTATGGATTCAAAAAAAAAAAAAAAAAAAAAAAAAAGTTTGTGTGTATGTATGTATATATATGTACATGTGTGTGTAGATATATATGTATGTATGTATATGTATGTGTGTTTGTTACTTGTAATTATTATTGCCTGTTACCTGTGGTAACGCAATTTATAATTAATATATTCTGTATTCAGTTATGAAGGTTCTATTTGTTTTGCTTGGGCGTAGCTGCGGGAAGTTTATTGTTTCTGTTGATAAGTGAATATAGGGGTGGGATTTAATAAGTTTTCTTCATCCCACTCCTTTTCAGGTACATTTTGTTGTTTGTTTTTGTTTTTTGTGCACTTTATGTTCAACTTTATTGTTGTGCCTGAAATGAACAAATTAAAAAAAAAAAAAAAAAAAAAAAAAAAAAATTCCAGGACAAAGACTTCTTCCAGTGAGTTTCTGGGTCACTTGTACTGTACTGTCGACAGTAGAGGAGCAACAAAATTCTATGTGTGAATGGCTGGAAGTGATAGAAACATTTTCTGGAGAGACTAAACTGTTCCAGTCAGCAGTTTGTATGTATGCTGTAAACAAATGTTTCACATCTCAAAAGTTGATCTGATCTGAATAAAACAACATTAAAGTTTGTGAAACTAAAATATTTTCTTAAATACGACACACGGTATGTGTGCCCTATTTTAGACTGTGGACAAGCTAAAGCAACAGCTGGACAGATTGTGAGTGTGCCTTTCAAGTCACCCTGAATACATCCTGGAGATATCCATGGATAAATATAGAAAGGTAGAAGAGCAAAGCAAAGCTAAAAGGTAAGAGAACTCTTGAAAATAATCATTCAAGAGAAGATACCTGCCAGAGCTTCACTGACACTCTGAGCTTCAGTGATGAAAAGCTGCTTCAGTTGTGGGCATTGCCCTCGGTGCCTCCTCAAAGTGTGTGCGTGTTCTGGACTGAAAATGAGCCTTAACTTTTCAGTTTACCACCAAAGGAAAGCAACAAAAAAAGCCAAGATTATGTGAGAGAGTGTAACATGTGGGTTTAGGAACTTAATGTGTTGTTTGTATTCCTGTCAAGTGGACCCTGAAGCTCCTGCCTCTCCTAATGATCCTCTGACATGCAATTGTCCTCGGTGGGAAGCCGGTAGCTGTTGGCAGAGGATCAGCACTACCAGCCCTCTTGAATAATTATTCAGTTGCTTTCTGTTACAGGACTGTCAAACACAACTTAGCTCCTGAGCCACACACAACCAGTTTTATCTGTTATTCATAAAATATATTTTTTTATTCAGGGATTGAGCCAATGTAAAAAAACAAAACAAACAAAAACACTTATTTACATCATTTGTAACTGAGACGTATTTTATGTTTTTATGATTCATACCATTGTTCTATATTTCAAACATACATCAATCAGGTATAACATTATGACCACCTGCCTAATACAGTGTTGGTCCTTATTTTGCTGTCAAAACACCGCAGACACGATTCGTGAAGCTGAACTTAATAAATTGTGTGTAAATGATCAGTATTTATTCAGATTTGGATGTACACATTTGTTGAAGTGCGCATTTGTGAATCTTCAAAAGTTACACACAAATTACTGCACACATTTATAAGTCTTAGTTTATGCTTGTAGATTAGTCTCTGAGGCAAATTTCTCTCCATACTCCATCACAACTTGGGCCTTGTTACACTCACATAAATCCTTACACATTTGTCACCATAACAGGTGCTTCCAAGTTACTTTTGTTCTTTTGTAGGTTTAACTGTATACCAGAGGGTACACATGTAAGGAGAAGTTTCCATTTTTGCATCTCTCCTGTGTTTTTGTGCCATCATGAAGTTTAGTTGCTGCTGTGTAAATTCTCCTTTTGCTTGGTTTACATTTTTCTGATAGTTATTACTACTCAAAGTGTTTTTTTTTTTATAACCTCTTTCCTCACTGATGCTCATTCACGCCTTTTTGGATTCTAAACTCACTAAAAGTTGTCCTCAGAGCAGCCTTTCCCGATGCTGCAGTGTGAAGATGTTTCCTACAAAGAGCATCAGGTAGAATATGGCTTTTCCAACTTGGTAGAATTATAGCCTGTAATCATGTGTGAAATATGAAAAATAAAATGAAGATGTAAATGCAATTCTAAATAAAAGATCTCTGGATGTTTTTTGTTTACAGTTTCGGAGGTTTTAGAATATAATACTATTAAGTTTTCATATAGTCATCATATAATCCTTCACAAAATGTAGTTCAACAAAAGATGTTCTGTTCTTTGGATGCAATCTTACCAAATACCAAAGATACCTGACGGTTGACAATATTTTTCTCAGTTAATAAACTGGATAAAGGCACAAGTAGAAGTATTGGTTGGTTGAAACCAACCAAAGTTTACATTATTTGATTCTGGAAAATTGCACTGAAAGAAAATGAAGCATGTTTGTGTGTGACATATAGTCACTAACTTCGTAAGTCTCACTTAAAACCCTGAACAAACTATGTGGGTTAGAGGCTGAAGCACAAAGGACATGCAGAGGGTTGGTGTGGCAGGGGAGGATAGTAGGGATGGGGTGAGACTGAGGATGGTGATCTACTGTGGTGCCCACTAAGGGAGCGACTGAAAGAGGAAGAAGTGTAATGTTTATTCATTCTTACTGAACTTTAGACATTGTTTGAGATGAATTCCCATAACTGAAGGAGCAAATTAAGCCCCGTAAAAGGTGACTTCAGTCAGTGTGTGTCTGTGAGTGAATGATATTAATCGCAGTTGTAGTAAATGTTTCTCTTTTTTTGTTTTATTTCTTTCTTTTTTATTTCGCCTCTGTCAGTGGCCCCAGGGTGGCTGTGGCTACAATGTAGCTTGCCATCACCAGTGTGTGAATGTGTGTGTGTGAATGGGTGGATGACTGGATATGTAAAGCGCTTTGGGGTCCTTAGGGACTATTAAAGCGCTATATAAATACAGGCCATTTTACCATTCTTTTATTACCTGGAAGTAGTAGTTCGTTTTACAGATTTTAACTGAATTATGCTGCTGAACAGTAAGACTTAGCCAGACAGAGGAAAATAATTGCTGTCCCTTGTTCAGTGACTTTTTATAATTTAATATGAAGCTGACAGGAAAACACCGTCCAGATGAATATCAGAATTCAACATGTGTGTTGACGACCTCTTTGCTGAAAGTTTCACCAGTATCCTGATTTCTCATGGGTGAATTTATCCCACCACAGCCAGACTTTGAAATTGAAGATTTAAAACTCTGCAGTTTCAGTTTCTTTAGGTTATTGATCAGGGACTGTGTTACACCTGCATGACGACGCTACAGGCGCCTACAAAGAGCAGCTGGTTGGTAAAATTAAGCTTGGAGATGTTTGGAAATTTAGATTGCAAATACATTTCTAAACTATTTGGAATTTTAAGTGTAATAAAAACGCACTGATGCACATTTCAAGTGTCCAAAGCAACCTAGAGCCACTAGAGGTCACAATTACACAGGTTTTGTTTTGAGTTTTTGGGTTTACTTGCATATAGGCAGGGTAGTTAAGTCTGCTTGGATCACACAGCATTGCATGCTTTGTTCTACATAGCACACATTGAGACAATGTTCCACATTTTTACTGGTTTAAGTTTACAACTTGTGAGTTTCACAAGAAGCGTGTGATTCAAATAGGCTTATGGAAACATCCTTACTGAAACCCAGAGATGTTTAGCAGAGATCAGCTGCTAAAATAAGAGTTGTTTTAACAATCAATGAAGCAGAAATAGGTGGACAAGCAAGTAGGAATGATACTAGTGACACTAGATTACAAACAAACCTTAGCTTCCACTTGAATTTAAATAAAAAATTGGATTATTTGTTCTTCTTATGATCAATGCTAAACCTTTAACCTGCATAGTTTGGTCATGTTTCACACGATACATCCCTTTGCCTTACATTTACTTTGCTGTGAGCCAATCACCCTGCTTACTTATGGTCTCATGAATATAAATTTCAGTTTCTAAACAATTTCATCACCCAGACTCACAACGTTTTAGCAAAAAAGGGGCAAGTAGTTTGATACGATTCTGGCTGTTTACCTTGCTGCTTCCATGAATAAATTATTAAATGTCAGAAAACTTGTGTGTATATATACAGTATATGATTTCATTGAAAAATACATTTATTTCAATAGCTTCCAGATCAGGGTGTGTGACGTTTACCTCATCCAAGCTTCCAGACCTCACAGTGTAAATTGTAATAGATGTGAACAGGATCTTATCCAACTGCCTCTGCTGAATATGAGTATTCAGCAGACTCACACTCAGTGACACTCCCCCTGCCTCTGGTCAACAGCCAACGACCGACGGCCTCTTTCCAGGACGAGCTCTGGATATGTGGAGTAAGAGTACAGAAACAAGGTGGCTGGAGGATCCGTTTGGAATGGAAACAGTCTGACGCACTTAGGCGATCATAAAACGCCAACGGGATTATCGCCGGCCTATGGGGGACAGTGAATGACACACTCTTACACCTCATGTGAACTGTGTGATTGCCTCACCACAGTATATTTCTCTGGCATTTTTATGGCTCTTAGTCTCTTTGAGGCAAAAGAACCCAACTGTGAGTGATTTGTTGAAGGAACTATTATCACATGACAGAAAGCTTTTCTCTATTTACAGTGAACCACATTTGGCATGTTCTTTGCTGGCTGTCAGACAGTTGTTCAAAGGTCCTCCGGTGATTTAGCTTTGTGGTCGTGTGCAATACTGTCTGATAAACATCTGTGGCTGAAAAATTAAGCCAAGTGAGCTGGTGCCAAAAACTGCATTTCCTCAAGGGGTCCCTTGGGAGTGGGTCTAAAAGTGAGTCAATCCCCACAGACTCTGGAAAAAAGTCCAACTTTACAGCAGAAATAAACCTGTTGACAGCCGGGCATGAAAAACTATTTGTCTATATTGCTAATATAATCCTTTATGCTGATGTTCTTATAAAGAACATCAGCATAAAGGATTATATTAACATAACATAACTTATTAACTTAAGTAACAGAATTGGATTACTCAACACTGTTGGGTTTATTTATCTGGTAACTAATGATTTACTGAGTTGAATTCTAGTATTTTGTATGTAAGTTTTAGCACTAATTGTCTTTCTCAATTTACCGGTCGATCTACGTCCCGACCCTCACCTATGGCCACGAGCTGTGGGTAGTGACCGAAAGAACGAGATCGCGGATACAAGCGGCAGAAATGAGCTTCCTCCGAAGGGTGGCTGGCCTCTCCCTTAGAGATAGGGTGAGAAGTTCGGCCATCCGGGAGGGGCTCAGAGTAGAGCCGCTGCTCCTCCACATCGAAAGGAGCCAGTTGAGGTGGTTCGGGCATCTGACAAGGATGCCCCCTGGGCGCCTCCTGGGTGAGGTGTTCCGGGCATGTCCCACCGGGAGGAGGCCCCGGGGCAGACCCAGGACGCGCTGGAGAGATTATATCTCTCGGCTGGCCTGGGAACGCCTTGGTGTTCCCCCGGATGAGCTGGAGGAGGTGGCTGGGGAGAGGGAGGTCTGGGCTTCTCTGCTTAGGCTGCTGCCCCCGCGACCCGACCTCGGATAAAGCGGATGAGGATGGATGGATGGATGTCTTTCTGTGTCTGTGTGAGGCTCCATTCAGTTTATGGATACAACTTGCTAACCAAGCTAGCTAGCTTTAAGCAATACACCTTCCATCCAAATATTATCACTTCTGCCTCCAAAAACCCCACATGGCATTGACCACAATACAAATATCAATCCTTCATGAATCAAATGTTAATGCCACAGTGGTTGTATACAGTCTGTAACTAATAAAGGACCGTTTGAAAACAAGTCTGAAAAAACAGAAATGGTTTATTTAGGCTTTTTGACAATTTTTCTCAAAACCAGAATCTCACACTTCTGAAAATGTAAGTTGACAACTGACTGAAGAAATCTAGATATGATAAACAAGTGGCAACTGATGTAGCATTGAGCTGTTAGCATCAAGAAAAAGTGAGCTGGCACCTGAAGAGTCAGCTTTGATTTAACACCACACTTAATTCAGTTTGACTGAACTTTAGAACGTGATACACGTAAAGCAATCCTTGTGTGTTAGTTTAAACATCGTCAGTCAATTTTATAGACTTGTTATTTTCTTTAAACTTTGACCATATAAGAATTTTACTTGGTCCTCTTCTGTTCTGTAATACTGTCGGCACTGTTTCACTTCCAGTGGATACAATGTTGGCTTCACTAATTTGACCAAATAACATCAGTTCAAGTGATACCGCCCTTGAAACCAAAGCCTGACATTCATGGACCATGTTAGGATGATAATAGAGAACCAAACGCTAAACATTAGCATGTCCTATTGTTCTGTATTCCCCCTGTCCTCCTGTCGTAGGGGACATTTTTCACATGCCACTGCACTGCCAAGGTTTCGAAATATGAACCCCCGCTGAGCCAGACAACGAATGCAACCGGGCGCTGAAACGGGTATATCTGTTACACAGGCGAGAGGCCAACTCAACAGTATTTATTTTAACAGCAGGCTATTAGCAGGAATGCTTGTCTTGTGTATTTACACAGGTTTCTAGTTGTAGAGAAGCAGGGTTACAGACTGTACTAGATGAAGACCGAGCTGCATGTGACAGCGATTTGAGAGCCATCATTTTAAGACTCAGAATATAACTTTTTTTAAATTTTTTTCTTCTTAACCCTTCAAGAATAAAAAACAATATAAGCTAAAAACCTGGTAAATACAATGTAAAGGATTGTTAGGGGCACCTGATACTAGTACTGGTAGACTTCACTGAGAAGTTGGCAAACAGTAGCAGCCCTGTTTGAGGGAAGAATAAAGGATTTCTATTCCATTCAAAGAAAGAAAATATGGAACCGCTTCTGTTTGTTTGTCTGTCTGTTTGTTAGTAGTTTAGCATAATAATAATATTAATAGTCTTGAAATTATGTGTAATGGTAAATAACAATATCAGCTCGAGATGACTTAATTTTGGTGAAAACAACATGAATCGTCTTCAAACGACAAAGCCTTGGGGGACACGAGTACTTAGGTTGGCTAAGCATTTGACCTTGACCTACATTGTTAGGGCCCAAGGTCAAAGTTGACCTCGAAAAAAAATTTCAAGAAACCATATGAAGTAATATATAACATGAAAGGGCATGGAGAGAGTTGAACAACACACTTTTTTAATTTTTTTAATACGACGTTCTACAACATTGCAATGCCGCTATAGCAGGGTGATGTCATCATACTGTAATAAAAACAGCATGTTGTAAAAAAAGCATCATAAAACATCAAAGTTTTAGTATAAGCCTGGCCCTTTGGGGGGAGTTGTGCTTTATGTATGCTCTTGCTCTTATTGTAATTAGAGTTTGGCGGATGATGTTGTTCTATTTGTCAAATGAATTAAAAGATCAATTAAAAAATAAACATGAGAAAGCACAACTGCTTTTAATCTCATTTACTTCACATAACCGCTAAGCCTAATATTTTACATACCTATCAAAATGAGTGCATTTAAATTCATTCCAAAAGACTAACGGCAACCCTAAACCTGCTGCAATATATATATTTTTATATTAAAGCAGCTATAATAAATCTTTTACCAAAGGATTTCACGATGAATTGCTGAAAACTGCAGAGGTAAAACAGTAAATATTGGACTTGCATTCCCACGATGATCAGAAACATGATCCACACTCTGGTTTGCTCAGTTTCTTCTCCATTGAGGAGGTAAGCAACTGTTTACTAAGCATTCGCATGGCTTGACAATGAATTAACATGTCAATGTCCAGTGCTGCCCCTGAAAACCCCCCAAAACAAAACCACCACCCAACAGATGGCCCAAATTTTCAAAAATGTGCACGAGCGTCTGCAGCCAAAGAACATTATGTGCTTCTCATGAATTAAACCTTGCTGTTATCAATAATTTGTCCCACGTTTTGCCTTTAAGGAACACTTATTATACTCATTGTCAGTAGTATAATTACCACATTAAAATACAATACTATTAAGACTTCCTACTGCCTTTGAATCCCATTTTTCCTCATGTAAGGTACTGAGTCGCTGAAGCAGAAGATATTTTAAAGCCCTGCTACCAAATGGACAACACCTGTATTAAATATACGTTTGATAAAACATACTGAAGTTGTAAAATATGATTTCTCTATCTTGAACATTTTAAAAGTATACATCAGCCTCATGCTTAGAGTAATTATTTGGCTTCTAGCAGATCTCAGCTGTAGCTGACAGTTTGTTATTTAAAGAGGTTTGTGCAGCGTGGTTGGGTTTGGAAACAATAAGTCGAATTGACAGGTTTCCCTGCCTGCAGCGCATCTCCATCTGGAGCTCTTGACTGTTTCTTGGCGTTATCGTGACACAGTCCGCCTTCCTCTGCGTGCACACCAGTCACCCTGTTGACCCAAAATAGAGCTGCTTGGCATAAATGAGTTCAGATTTAGCCTGCGGCTGAGAAGGGGTAGACATGGATACCCTGGCAGACTGCTGGGTCTGAAGTGTCACTTCACTTCCAAATTCTAAATTGCGGACTTCCTGTTGGGTTTGCGTCAATGGGCCCACTGACTTTTTTGTTCATCTTGGAATGATACACATGTGTGCCAGATTTCATACATGTAGCTCAAACGATGTGTTCGTAGGGCTGCATTTAACAACACGTAGGTGGCGCTCTAGAGCCATTTCCCAGTGCTCATAAGTAAAACCATTAAAATACGAAATTTTTCACCAGACCTGATGCATGTGCAAAAGTTTTTGAGCATGTTAAAGCCCTCAAAAAGCCAATTCATTTCAATGAAATAATAATAATAATAATAATAATAAACGGAGCAGATACAATAGGGCCTTCGCACTCTTAGTGCTCGGGCCCTAAAAATGCTGACAAATCACAAATAAGCTGCTGACTACCAGTTTTTTTCCTTAGTTCAAATGATGGTAGGAGGCAACCTCACTCAACCTAAAACACTGCTGAAATTGAAATTCTGAACCTTTTAAAATTAAGTTCTCTCTGGCCTGTCATGCAATTTATCCATCTATATTGATTTGGAGATATTAGCTGTCTGCCTTCTCTTGTTATGAAACTAAATGTTACTGGCTTTGTTGTGCTCAGGAATAGATATGAAAAACTCAGCAGCAGTGTCTCTTTCTAGAAACTTTCTACTGAACTACGCCAACTACATCACTGTGAACGAGGAAGCTTGACAGGATGTAAAAATCAATGGCATCCGCCGAGGCTGAGCAGTAATGTTAGCTGCATGCTTGCTTTCACTGGTGGGTGTAGTGCTTTATACAGCAAATAATTCCTACTTGATTCTGCTCACAGCAAGCCCTGTGGATTTTTTTTTTTGGCAACAATGTCATGACACTGTTGTTGAGTTGTTCAGACTGATATTTTACTTCTCCCAGCACCAGATGGTGAATTCTTCCATTGTATTCAAGAAAAGATAGCTTCCCCTGACCAACACAGATTCTCAATGAATCAACAAGACTTAAGGCAAGAGACAAACATCCGTATATTTGATGTTAGGAGCATTTTATCACTTTTCACCAAAGTACATTGTTGCTTTAAGTTTGTGAAGGTATTTCATTGGCCAACTGAGATCTCCGACCTAACTAATACCTATTGATAGTTTTAGCATAAACTCAATACTGATTACTTTTTCTTCCCAGTGTAAGGTTAAATTGTTTTTGAGAGTTTTAGAGGTATTTCAGTGTGGATTGACAGAGCTGCCCACATTGCCCCACACAGCTAGCATGCGTACAAACTTGTAAACATGACAGCACATCTACTCTGATTACGTAATTATGTGACTGCACAATCCCAGATCGTGTTAATGCTTATTTATTTCAAAAGACCAAAGGATTGTGATCATCTGTGAACAATAGAAAATGGTACATGTGCTTTGCAGACAGGGCGGATCAAAGATGGTAGCTGATCGCTCTTCAAGCCTTAAGAAAACGGCCAATTGATTTACGATAGTGGACGTGCAGTTTGAGCCTTTCACAGCGGACTGAATGACATGCAAACATACCCTCTTGCACGGACAGAACACCAGATTTCCTTATAAAGTCTTTCTGGAACCTCTTTCAGTATTTATTTGGCTTGGTTGCAAATGCAGAGCAGCTGTTTCTCATGCAGGTCTGGGACTGATGTATGTCACAAGAACTGCTGGGTAAAGATCCTGGATTTGACCCTGTCTGCAGCCTGTTGTGGTTCAAAATTTCACAGACACTCAGTTATGTGATTTTAGTTTCGATAAGGATGTTTGTTGACAGTGACCTGTTTATCATGTTACGTTTATATTCAGTTAAACAGATGGATGATTAATGATACTTTGGGTGTGTGTATTTTTGGGTACTTTAAATGTGCTGCCTTTTTTTTTTCCAGTCTTTAGAATTGTTCTTAAAATTAAAATAAAATGTTACTGTTAAATCAGCTACACTAGGTTAAAATGTGCTGTGAACGATGTGAACGATGCATCTATGCTGTTCTCTTTACTACAAGTGGATTTCTAGCTAATTCTACAATTTTCACTCTCAGTGCTCCCGTAGGATGGTTTTCAGGTTCAGGTTTTCAGGTTCAGGTTGTCTGTCCAAAACCTTGGTGTTATTTTTTGATTTTGATTTGCCCTTTGATGCTTGGGTGAATAAAGTGGTACATTGTGTTTTGCCCGAGTGAGATATCCATCTAGAATCAGGTCATTTCGTTCCCCCTGCTGATTTAGAAAAGGTCACTCATCCTTTTATATCCTCCAGTCTTGACTGTTTCAGTGCACCTTACTCTGGGTAATAGCTGGTGACACACTCAAAAAAATGCAGCTGACGGGCTTTTTAATAGAAGCAACCACATTAGACCAGTTCTTACAGCCCTTTGGTGTCTGCTTGTGAATTTAAAGTATTTTATGTTTTAAGTAAGAATTAATGGCTCCCACACTTGTCTATGATCTGCTAGCTGCCTATGAGCCCTACAAAAGGTTCCTAATTCTCAGCTTGCTACCAAAGGACCAAAGGTTACCAGGTCATTGTTGTCCAGGCCCCTCAGCTATAACTCTTTTTAACAATCAATTTACATGTATTTATCTTGTGCTTATTATATACTTTAAAATATAATATGCCTTGAAGTTATTACTAAAGTGGACATGAGACACTACATGATTAAAGGCTAATTTACGTCACAGAGCCCTATTCTAAAAAAAAAAAAAAAAAAAAAAAAAAAAAAATCAAAAAAGAAAATCATAGATTTAACACCATCTTTAAGCACTTATTTCTTAACTCCAGCTTCAAAGTTAAAGCTTTAGCACATATGTAGTAAATCTTATGCCACTACAGAATGTGATGTCACTGGGTTGGTTGGTTGGTTGCTGCTAACAGACTTACATTAGTTTGTGTTAGCCAACTAGTAAAAAACCTGACAACTCAGTTGACAAAGACACTTAAACTAAAAAGCAATCTAGGGGTCACTTTTGTACTGCAACAATGAGTTCTATGTTAAAAAATAAAACAAGGATGTACTGTCCACTTTCAGTCTCTTAAGCTGTAAATGATCCTTTATTGTTGGGTAGCTGCAGTAAAACAGGAGAATCCACCTTTTGCCCGTAAAGTTTGAGTTTGCAGAACACTTCATAAATGAGGACTTTGTCATTCAATTCACTTCAAACAGTCTCAACTCCACAGTGTCGACTTCACCTGTGCACCTGACTCAATGTTTTATTATATAAATCACAACAATAGTTGCTTCAAGCCACTTTATATAGTAAGTAAAGACCCTAAAATAATACAGAGAAAATGCCAAAAAACAGATGAGCCCCTATGAACAAGCACTCTAGTGACAATTGGAAGGACAAATGTTACTATGGGATACTAACATTTAAATAACATTAAGTTTTCTTGGTCTGTTTCCTGTGTTCTAGTTATTTCAGCAAGTTAAAGAGACAAGCAAGTATTAAAACATTTAAGAATTAAAAACATCTATACATTATCTGCATCACAATCATCAAGTGCATACATGAACATCCAAATGACCAAGTCTTAATTTGTGATGCTAGTAAGTTACGCTATAACAACGTGCACATATAAATAGATTAGATTAGATTAGAATAGATTAGATGAAACGTTATTAATCCCTCTGGTGGGTTCCTCCGGGAAATTCAGTTTCCAGTAGCACAGCACCGACAGAAGTTGCATGTTACAGATACAATAAAGGGGAATGAGAGTAAGGATATAAGCATAAATATACCATATATACACATATATAAATACAGAATATATAATATGGATAAATAGGAATACCAGTGGACTGCACATTTGAGTGAGTCTGTTGCACAGTGATTACTGCACAGTCGAATATAAGAAAAAAAAAAAATTGCATATATTGCACAGTGAAAAAAAAAAAAAAAAGCACTACAGCTCAGTTGTTCCCGCCCTCCTTTGTCCCCCTGTTTTCCCTCCCTCTCCCCTCCAGTGAGGAGTTAAACAGTCTGATGGCATGTGGGACAAAGGAGTTTAAGTCTGTTGGTTCTTGACTTTGGGAGTAGCAACATGTCGCTGAGTAGGCTCCTCTGACTGTCCATAATGTCCAGCTTCATGCCGACCACAGAGTCAGCCTTTCTGATGAGTGAGTCCTTCTTCGCTGTGCTGCTCCCCCAGCAGCCCCATCAGCTCACTTTAACCATATTTTAAATAAAAGCATCAATGAAAACATGTACAGCTGAAACTCTGAACATAAGCTGTCATGGTCAGGAACAGGTTATGTGTTCAGCAAAAGTTGGTCAGGTAAGAGACCCACTTTCGTGACATTGAAAACTCTGCCTTTCATTTCAGTACAGATCACCAAGCCATTAATCTTCCTTCAACAAATTACAGCAGAAGGTTGTACTATGGAGGGTGATGTGAAAGGGAGAGATGAGAGCGGATGAATGATAGGAATAAAGATAATTATATCCAAAAGTGGCATATAAATCACGGGTGCTGAAAAAGCGGAGTTGAGTAGAGCTGCTGCATGCATCCCAAACACTCTGACCCTGTAGCAGCATAAGGCTGCAGTCACACAGGCATTAATAACCTTTGCTAGTTCACAAGGAATTTGGCAATCGATTTTACACACAGCCACCAATATAATAAAATACTTTTTTCACAAGAGACTAGTGACCCTTGTGACTGGGAATGTTTGAGGTCACCTGAGCCTCCTATAACAACTAATGGTTGAAGTCACACTTAAAAGTAATAAGGCTGTCTATCTGATAAAGCCAAACTGGGAGCTGATAGCTGAGGGATCCGTCTCCCATTTTACTATCGAAAACTGAAGGACACACAAGAAAGCCTGCCGTCTGAGATCGAAGTGTAGATGCATACATACATGTCAGACATATTTTTCTTGAAATTAAGGAGGCCCTAAGTGAGAAAAGAAAAGAATACTCAACATTGGGTAGCAAAAAACAGGATTTCAAATGTTTATGATGCATAACTTGATATCTTTACAGACTTTAAGATGACAATTATAGAGATATAAATATTTATTTTTACCATATGCTGCAAGGTGAAACAGCCACACTGACAGCCACTTTAAAATTATTAGGTATTATATCTGTTACAAGAAATTATCCAAATTCGGCAAGAAGAAAATGTTCTGTGACAAAGCATCTGTACAGAAGGTAGCATGGGAATCATATTAGTAGAGCAGCAGATTCATGAGTCTTTCCTGAAAGTGTTCAGAGACCGGAGTGAGCTGTATATACAACCACTATATAAGCGTAACACTAAGTACAATAGACTAGAATCAAAATGTGAAAGGAGTTCTATAAAAAGCATAAAGCTCTAGCTCTTACAGTATGTGGCCTGTGCAAACAGTAAATAGTAGGAGTTGATAAATTGTGAGAATTCAAAAGAAGGATGACCAAAAAATTGCAGCTCTTTGCAGTTTCTATATGGGAGAGGTGATTTATGAGTCATGGGAAAAGTTGCTGCATGTGTGGGCACTGTGTGATGAATGTGGAAATCAAACAGCCCAAAGCACATTGTAAAAAGATACAACAGCAGTGAATGAGGGAAAGCATACTAAGCGAAGCCAAGGACACACGTTTGTTTTTCTCGAGTTTCTCATGGTCATGTGGCTACAGATCCCCATCTATTTGGCAATGCAAGTGCATCATCAGTGCCTTTCAACCAAGGCGAGCGGGCCTTCAGCTGTACAAATAAAAGGAAGCAGGCTCCATGCTGGGATAATGTGTTTGAGGTACCATGTTTGTGGTCTGACACCTGCATCGAGTCAGATAAGGGTCAAAACAGGCAAACTGACGGTTTGATCACTCTGAAAAAGCCACGCTCGGGTTCTGGATGTGAGCTCTGAACACATCTGCTCATTTTAACGATAGATGGAAAAGATATTGCACCAATGATTAAAGCTTTAATAAAATTGCTTGAACACTGAATAGTCTTCTGAGGGCCAGCCAGCTCTGGTTTATCTGCAAAACAATAAGCAGACACGCAGCATTCAGCTTTGAAAATAATGAAAATAAATCCTTCCTCCTAGCTCTGGAGATGGGGCTAAATTGCAAATTGGTGGCTGCACACAGATGATTGTGTGTACGTGCAGCCATGGCTCCAAATGAGATAATATGAGATTGGGGCAAAGTTTCAAATGGCAGTTTAATTGAGCCAAATAATGTTGTTGAAGAGTCCACTCAGAAGCCAGGGAGATGAGACTTAGGCTATCTATAGCAGAACGACCATTTGGAAGATATGATAAGAGTAAATCCTTAGATAACCTCATGTTACCCTTTTTGTATTGTAGACCACTGACCTCCTCATGACCTATTAAATCCCACATTGGCTGTTTTTACATAGCTCTAAATTCAGTTTGTGAATGAGGTGTATGGCTTGTATCAATTATCCGTTTCTCTTACTGGGTCTAGGATAAAGTCTGTAGGTTTTTGGTCAATATTGCAGTCATATTCATGTTGCAGTTTTTATTTCCTGACCTCTATGCCCCCAGAAATCTTTGGCAAGTGTTTAAATATCAAAGGCGACATAAACTGAATCCCTAAGAGACAAAGGCTCAGGCTTGACATTGCTTCGATGTCTTAGATGGCCAATTAGAGCGACATTTTGTAGACACAACTGAAAAAAAAGAGATTAAAAAAAAAAAAAGAGCGAGAAATTAGGGGAAAAAAATAGGTCAGATCACAAGTAGAAAAACAAAACGGGTGGCCAACTTCTCAACTTTAAGAAAAAAAACAATAATCTTGTTGTGTGAGTCAGAAGGACCCAGGAGACCTGGGCCTCCCTCAAGAGCACTAAAGTCCTAAGGCCACACATCCCAAGGACAACCACATGTCCACCACAGCAGGGAAAGGTGGTGCCCTCAGAGCCAAAGGGCGAGGGATCCAGAATCTATCCCACCAGAGGCCTAGAGCAGGGGTCCTCAAGGACAGGCTTTATATTGATTGCAATTCTTAGTTTCCGACAGCCAATGAGGAAAAATATCTTATACGGTCATTTCGTACATACAATTATGACTGTAAGCAAAGAGGCCACTCACTGCTGGTCCTTGTTTGGGAAGGGAAGCCAATCAGAAGAAAGTTAGTTTAAAGGGGGAAAGGAGCTAAAACAGACAATGAACTAAAGATGAACTTTGAACTGTGACTCATGCAACGTTAAAGCCCAACGTTAAATCTTTATTTAACCGGGAAGTCTCTTGAGGGACACTTGGTCACAAAAGAGTTCAAAATGATTGTAAGTGTGCAGGTAACAAACAAACCAAACCAAGTCACTCCGGTACCCATCTGACTGGAATGCACAATGTTGGTCTACATTACAATGAATGAAACCAGAAAATCTACATGGAACTGCATACAAAAAAAGAGTGTTAGAGAGGGCATCAGGCCTGTGTAAGGTATTGAAAAAAGGAAATACATTTAATCTGTTGGACAGGCTTTGAACAGCTGTGTTTGATTTCCAAGATGAACATGTTTTAAATGTATAATCACCAGCAAAGTCAAGCTTCAACATGAGCTCAATAACGAATGTAAAGATAAGGCTGAGAATGAGACTCATCTACCATCTTAATAATAATAATAATAATAATAATAATAATAATAATAATAATAATAATAATGATGCATTGGATTTATATAGCGCTTTTCAAGGCACCCAAAGCGCTTTACAATGACATTATTCATTCACGCTCACATTCACACACTGGTGGAGGCAAGCTACGGTTGTAGCCACAGCTGCCCTGGGGCAGACTGACAGAAGCGAGGCCCCTCTGGCCAACACCAGTAGGCAGTAGGGTAAAGTGTCTTGCCCAAGGACACAACGACCAGGACAGAGAGGCCGGGGATCGAACCGGCGACCTTCCGGTTACAGGTGCCCTTCCCAACCCCCTGAGCCACGGTCGCCCCATAATCACAGTGTTTGGCTGCTACTTTGGCAAGGAGACGACTGGTCTATGACGTCAGCATTGAATTTAGTGGTGTGAGAAAGTGGAAGTGATGCAGAGACCAACCTTCTGCAAACAAATCAGCCTCCATTCTTTTTGCTTTAAATCATATCCTGTCTCTCAGATTCCCATTCATGCGACCTCTCTGCCTCACCCTGGTCACTCAGAGGTCCAGCCAAGCCATCAACTTTATTTTCACCACCACCAGCATCTAGACTTCAGGGGGCCCATTTCTCCTTATTGAACTATATGGTTTAAAGTTGAATTCAATTCAATTGAATTTTATTTACATAGCACCAAACAACAACAACAACAACAACAACCACCACCACCGGTTGGCCCATAGCACTTTTTTTGTAAGATAAAGACTACAATATTACACATAATGAGTGAAAAAAGGGGAACTAAAGGAGCAGTGTAACTAAGAATCCAGCCCTAGCCATATATGCTTTATCAAAAAGGAGCGTTTTAAGCCTAATCTTAAAAGTAGAGAGGGTGTATGTCTCTCAAATCCAAATTGGTTCCACAGAAGACAGGTTTGAAAGCTGAAGGCTCTGCCTCCCATTCTACTTTAAAAATTTCCAGGAAAAACAAGGATACCAGCAGTCTGAGAGCAAAGTGCTCTATTGGGGTGATATGGTACCATGAGGTCACACTATCAGTAAGTTTTCCAGTGATTTTTTCCCTAATTTTAAATTTCTCTATCCCTTAGAGGACATACACTTATGCTAACATATAAATGATTCTCACTTCTAGTACAAGTACTCTCACTGACATCATGCATTCTCCAGCCCTGAATAAAATCCAGCAATCAATTACAAGCCTCAGCCCAGCCCTTATCCTAACCTAAAGTCTTAACCCCTTAAACAGCTTTGTGAAGAATGTGGCTGCAGAGGGCTGATAAATTCCCACACCTTTCCAAAAAATATCTCATTCCAAAGGCCTTAGACTCAATTTTGCCTTCACAAACAGCACAAATACACTACATGTGCATAGAACACAGATACAAACGCATTCTGTAGCTTTCAACATGATTTCTTGTGAGACTATAAGCTGCAGCTATATTAAATGGAAAACAGCGCCTTGAATTTAAACACAGTCATTGGCACTGAGAATTTAAAAAAAAAAAAAATGCAGTCTAGGTGCAAGGAATGACACAATAACAATTTTTGACATGATCGCTTTGGGATGCTGAATGTAGTGGACTAAAGTTAAAAGCATGCACTTTATTTGTCATACTTCCCCTCCCAAACTCTTATTTCCCCAAAGATGAGACGTGATGTGAGTTATTGGCATGGCTGCACTACTCATTTCACAATCTGACTCCTTTCTCCTGTCTGGTATCATCTCTGAAACACTTTGTGTAGAAATGGTTGGTCTTATGTAACTCATATGTTAGCCAATGGTTCATGTTCATAAAGCGCGTTAGCCACCCAATGATGATCTCAGTGCTGATCTGCCATTCCCTTAATCAAGAACTTATATGGCCTAAGACACTGCCCAGTATTGAAACCAGTGAAGAGTATATTTTTATTTTGGTGTTACTCTGCAACATCAGATTGAGATGCATTGTCGTGTAATTGCAAGATAATATTTAACATTAAACTTTGCATGATGTCATATATTAGCACAAGCCCCTGTCTTACTGAGGAGGATGTGCAAACATTGGCTACACTCCTTAATAGAGTAGCACAAATGCCGAAGGCTTGCTTGCATGTCCGAGAGAATCAAGGTAGTACTGGCAGTGGGATATACTGCCTGAAAAAGTGTAGTGAGTAGCAGGAAAATGGCAACTGATATGCTGACTGAAAATTTTGCAACTCTAGATTGTCGTCACTCGTCTGTGTCTTTCACCCTCCTCCCGCGTGACATTGCCAACACACACTGAAGTGTACTAATGTTATCTCTAGACAGCAGGGGGTTACTTAAGGGAAAAAAACAGAAAGAAGAAGGGAAAAAAGATACAATTTGAGCTTGAGCAAAACTCTAGTTGAGCATTTTCACTGCCCTTTGGCTTCTTTTGTTTCCATGCCAAAGCCAATTTTCTTTTGGGATAGCCACAACTGTCTAGCAGGAGCCCTGTGGATTTGGGACATAATGCAGCAATCAGCATCATGAAAAGACATTTAGCTTGGTCACAAATGGGCTACAAAAGCAGACATTTAGTGAGCCCGGTCTCCTAAAAATGACATTTCCGTACAACAAAACTGCATTATGAACGAAATATAAAAGCCTGATGAAAACCTTGGGGATTATGGTTCCACAGCCCTCACTGCCTCCTTACGCATGCTTTTCCCATTTTCTTCCAAATGCAACTGATAATTTACATTAGCTGTATGGGAATGCTACTTTTAGGATGCAGTCAAATGATGCTAACAAACCACTTCTAATATTCACAAACGCTTCTGTACAGGAACAGTACAGGAGTACAGCATCTCATAGAAAACTGACAAAGTGAATCAAGTTGCCACATGTTATTAAATGGTCAGTATCAGCTGGAATAAAGGAGGACATAAAAAGATAACAAAACAGACTAAAAACACTGTTTACCAGTGGTTTGTGTTTCAACAGTCTCCGATCCGATGTTTACTGGCAGGCCTTTAAAGACTGCTGCTAATTAACCTGCAAGCCATACCACTGTGTAAGGTCACCTGAGCAGCACAAAGTAATGAACTAAAACAAAGTGGTGAGGTTCTTTCAGCACACCCCTTATTTTCTGAAGGGTCTCCATGTTGATTGGGCACAGATTTTCCACCAGACACAGGTGTGGAACCAGCTCTAGGAGTACAGGTACTTGTGACCCTTTAAGGCTGGGTTTGGGTCTCTTCACTGTCTTGATGCAGGACAAATATGTTTGTGGTTCCAAGGTGTCCTGGCTCTAAACAAAGAAGTTACTGTAGATACATTTAAGATTGCAATACCTGTATTGCGTATCTTTAAAAAAAGTGTGAATATATTCCATCTCCTGTTTAACTGAAACATGGACAGCCACATGGAACTTTGGGATGTTATGAATATACATTTTCAAAAATGCCTGAAGTTATTTGGCTAAGGCAAATTTCAGTAAAATTATTTCTTTGCAAATGGTCAGCTGCATATATACATTAAGTTAATAATCGTGTGTAAGCGGTCACTCCCAACAATGCAGACATTCGCTGAATTAAACTAATTAGCGCATCAATCAAATTAGTTGACTAGTGATAGTTTTACCTGGCACAGTGAAAAAAAAAAAAAAAAAAAAAAAAAAACTTTTTAAGCCGACTCAAGTTGGGAAGCACATTTTATCACATTCCCTGTGATGTTTAAACACCACCAATCTGCGTGCTGAAGTGAGTGTGCTAGTCACAGGAGAACTTTCTGCTCAAATTGATGCCTGGTGAACAGAGAGCACCTTTGAAGTAGCGGTCCTCTAACTTACAGCAGCGAAAAAAGATGTGGCATTGATGTCTGGGCAGGCTTGATGTATTCCTGATTGTGGCTGAAGCCAAAGGCTATTATGTTTATTGATCTTACTCCGTTTGATCCTACAGGACTGATTTTGCAGCTGCACCTACCAAGTAGGTTGTTTTCCTGCTTGTCTTAATGACAGCAATGATCCGTAGATCTGAAGATGTGAATGTTTACACAGGGACGTCTCAGTGCTCAAAGTAAAGAACATTTGCCCTGCAAGTTTTCTTTCTTATAACTGCAGCAGACATGCTCTGAGAGCATGGCACTGCATATATCATTTTGTTTTGCTGTTTTAAAAGAATTTAAAGAATTAGAATCATCAGTACTGTCAAAATGCATTTTTTAAAAAAACAAAACAAAACCAAAAAGATAAAAGCAAATCAGCAAATTGCTCCTATGATGGTTTGATGGCTCTCCGAGTGTCTATTTTATTCCTGATACTCTGCAGGCCACACAGAGGTTCCAATGTGTAACACATTTCCTTCCTAGCCTAAATCTCAAAGGAAGAACCATAACCAGGGTTCAGCAAACACATGCAAGCAGGTCATCAGTTGTCCAGGTAACTTTGCTCTGAGTCACAACACATGTGCTTTTGGGCTATCAGGGCTTCAGGTGCTAACTTTAATTCTCATATCATTTGCTTTCCTCTTTTAGAGTGAGCGTAATTGCATGTGTAAAATCTGTCATCTTTAAATACTAAACACCCCTGTTTGGACCAGTCGGCTTATCATTGTTCTAAAGAAATGTGGCATGAGAGCCATTAAATGAGCAAACAAAAGGCTGATATCTCTCTTTTGAGAAAAAGCTACACTACACACTAGAGTGTTTCATAATGATATTTGTTATTTATGGTAGGCATGTGGTATGTAGGGTATGGTTATGTTTTCACTTGTCGGATGCACGCACATACATCTTTTCCCATTCTGTGAGAAATTTCTGGTTTAACATCTGGATTTCATTTAATGCAGGAAGACAGGACCTGCTGCTCTTTTTTTTTTTTTTTTTTTTTTTTTTTAAAAGATGAGAGCAATTCCTATAGTGAGAGACAGGAATTCTTGATCTGGCTTGTGACTAAGCACTGGTTTTGTATGAACGTACATGCAGAGTGTGGTCATTTGTATTACCACCAACCTCTTGAATATCACACATGGAATATCCTCAAACATTTCAGATGCACTCATAACAATATTGCAAGTCTTTTTTAGTGCGTAAAGCAGACTTAGATAAGATAAATAGTACTGTTAAATATGAAGCTACAACCAGCTTAATTTGGCTTAGATGAGACTGGAAGGCTACACAAAGGGAAACAAATCCCTTGGACATCTCCTTCAGACATTTATTTATGATGTGTGGTGTTTAAGTGTAATAACTACTGGTGGAAAAATTAACGGATTGTGAAATTTTGCAGTTTCCTCAAAGTTGCTGATCCTAGCCAAGAATTATTCTGTGGTGACCACTTCTTCTCCACCCTTTCTGACTATTTTTTTGCAAGCCAGTCAGCAGACAGTCGGCACCATTAGGACTTCCTTCCGCGATCAGTTCCTTCCCTCTCTTTAGTCTCTTTACTGATGTTATCTGCCACATGCATTAACAATGGAATTTTGTTTAGACATCTTCAAAGTAAAAACATGCTAAAGCTGACTCTGGTGAGCTGACACAGTCTTGCTAGCATCCCCACAAATATGTGTCACCATTTCCTCTTTTTCTGGCTCAGTTTCCTGCAGTGTCCAGATTGAGGCTTCAACATCCCCCAATCCCATTTTAAGACACACCCAAAGTGTTTCTTTCACACACTCAAACTCAAGGAGAGGGACAACAGAAGAACAGGAACTTGAACTTTCACACTTTCTATTTCTATTGTTCTGTCTTGTTTTCTCTCTTGGTTACTTTCGGGCAAGCCTACTTATTTATAATGCAAGTGTCACCATGAACACTCGCAGAAGTTTCCGCCTGAGACAGCAGAATGTTAAAATTTAAAGTTGGCATAGTAAAGAATTAATGCAGTGAATGCCCGAAGCAAGTTTTTTTTTTTTGGTTTTTTTTTATAAATTCCAGCAGTATGTGTATATATATGGCCTGTATTTATACAGCGCCTTACTAGTCCCTAAGGACCCCAAAGCGCTTTACATATCCAGTCATTCACCCATTCACGCACACATTCACACACTGGTGATGGCAACTACGTTGTAGCCACAGCCACCCTGGGGCGCACTGACAGAGGCGAGGCTGCCGGACACTGGCGCCACCGGGCCCTCTGACCACCACCAGTAGGCAACGGGTGAAGTGTCTTGCCCAAGGACACAACGACCGAGACTGTCCGAGCCGGGGCTCGAACCGGTAACCTTCCGATTACAAGGCGAACTCCCAACTCTTGAGCCATGATCAATCATATATATATATATATATATATATATATATATATATATATATATATATATATATATATATATATATATATATATATATATATATATATATATATATATGTCAAAATTTTAAATAGTGACCACAGATTATAGGGTAATAGCAATCCCTGTGAGACAAAAGCTTAGGCTTCAAAGAACTCTAAACAGAGTGATCGCTCTCTGACAATCTTAAAATAAACTTGAGATTGTCATTTCAGGTGCACAGTTCTGCCTTTAAACACAGAAGCTCCGCACACTACAATTCAAACTTTGTGTTTGAGAGGGGCAGCCAATCAGAAGAAACTCAGATGGACGTTTAGATGCATTAAGGAGTCCAATCCAAATTCTGGATGCAGACTGATTAAACAGAAGAGCAGCCTTTATTTTGCTTGGTTCACAGTTCTTAGAAACAGAATCCAAACTAATTCCAATAACAAAGAGAACAAATTCAAATTTAGCACAGGCAAGCACAGGGGAATAACACATGGTGGCGCTTACCAGAAGACTAACAAAGGCTGAGGGGAGGGTGGGGTTATTTATAAACATGGGGATTATTAGGAAAGTGGAGACAGCTGGAGAAAACTAGACACAGGTGTGGGCAATCAAGGCAGTGAGGTGGGGGAGGAAGCAAAACTAAGCACAAACCACAGGAATTAACTATACTATTAGTAGCTATCCCATTAAAGGAAACCAAAAATAATAGACTTTATATCCAGAACTATATGGCTTAATAAGAGTACAAAGTGCAGGAATTACCAACAACAAACCAGATCATAGATTCACAATGCAACCAAATCAAAAACACCTGAAAATGATTAAGAAATCAAAACAACTTCAACTTTCATCAGAAACAAGGACAAGATTAAAAAGTAATGAGACAACTATGTATCCCACTAGAATCAAAGATACACCCAGAAAATAATCCACATCTAGCCCGAAAAATAATGAAATCAGGTCTCAAATAAAACACATATTTCCTTATTTGGTACACTTTGTAACGCAGCCTGCAACTAAAAATGTAGTAATTAAATTGGAATTCAATGTATTTTATCTGAAATTAATTCTGTTTACCTACAAATACTAAAAGGTAGATATGCTAGAATAAGGGAATAGCACAAGATTAATCCACTTCATAATATAACAAGTGCCCTTAAAAGTGCAACACATTTATTTCAAAATTAATTAATAAAGTTTTTTTGTTTTACTCTGAGCAAAATCAACCACAGGTTTTCAGTCTGCACACATACAGTATGGGATACATGCTGGGATAAGCTTCCAGTAACCATACATGTCATCCTAATATGGTTAACTGGAAAAAATGACTTTGTTTTCTGATTTTAATGCAAAACTGTTATATAGAAGAATTGACTGCACTAGCTAGTTTTGTTGAGTGATTTGCTGTCACTACTGTCACCAAAGACTTGCTCATAGAGGGATATGTGATTGCTGGGGTTTCTTTCTATTACTGTAGTCTTTACCTTACAGTATTAAGCAGCTTGAAGTGAATTATGTGATGAATTGCTAAATGAACTGGGAAGAAAACTCTCAGAGAATCATTTATATCCCATATTGGTGATCAGTGTAGCCAGTTTTCACTATCAACTGTCATAAAAAGCAAAAATGGTGGCTTCAGGTAGCCATCATAAATTGCACTCTAATATCACAATAATGACTTTAATGGGGTCTATATTTTTAAAGACATGCCACTCTACTAAGGAAAGTGACAAATATATGGCCAACAAGGAATGGATTTGTGATATCTTGGCATTAGATTTGTTTGTTCGGATTTAGAGCATGCCATAGAGCCTTGATCTGAGGGCCTCGCGGAAAATGTGTGAAAGTTGGAAATCCTGTTTCAATATTGATAACATATTCTTTCCTTGGTAGTGTTTTAGCAGTCTCAGCAGCAGTTCTGGTAGACTGCCAGATGCTTCTTTAGCAGCAGGCTTTTAACACCACCTATTCAGTAAAGTTATGAACACTTTCTGGTGTGGCTTAACAATTCAAAAATTCACTATCAAAAATATTTCAAAATTTTAATGTGGTGGAACAACAAATTTTCACCTTTTTATGCTCAATCAGCATTTTCTTTGATGCAGAATAAGTATTCATAATAAAAATTATTAAGAAAACTTAGTTTTAAGGTTTAAGCACATGTAGCAGAATGAAAACATGTTTCCTGAATTAGGACAAACCCGGCCAAGCATCCATCTGCCTAATGTTTCCCGCCAGGACTGAAAAGTTATATTTTAGAACTTCCTTTTGTTGTTCCAAAATATTTCCATTTACACGTGCATTTTGAGACCGAGTGGATGCACCTGTTGGTCTCCGGCTTGTTTCTACACATACTGGCTTGCAGCTCTTTACAGCAGAACACTGATATAATTACAGTGCACGAGAAAGACATTTCCCGTGAGATATTTCGTAAAACTCTGAACTCTGCTCTTCTCGGAAAACTGTCCCCTATTTCTGACGACTCATGTCATTTAAATATAAAAATATCATAACTTACAGGATAAATAGCATTGCACGTGTGGTCCAGTGAGACAAAGTCATATATATATATATGTATGGAGAGAGAGAGAGAGAGAGAGAGAGAGAGCGAGCGCGCTGGGTGTTACAACTGTGTAAACTGTGCAGCAAGGAAATCTCTTGACTAAAATAATACAATCACTGTTTCAGCAGCTCAGTAACAGCTGGAAGAATAGCTGGAACTCTTCATAATACAATATTGACAAGCATCATAAATTACACCTTCGGGGCAGCGAGGGGTCACTGCTAGAGCGGAGATTAGCCAAGTACAAACAGCTGGGGGATTCTCGGCTCTGAGGTCAGAGGTGGCAGTCAGTTCGGCACAGCTCAGCACAGTGGAAGTGTGGCTTTCTGCACAGAGTGTACAAAGCACATAAAACCATCGAAATACAATAAAATACAAAAGTACAAAGCAGTCCACAAAGCTTGCATCTTTAAATCAGTTGAACACAGGATACTAGAAACCAGGTTTCTGTGAATTATGCTGTAAATGATCCTCAATTCTACAAAATTGGCAATTGTTACTTTAGCATTGTGAAAAAATTGTTTCAAAAGGATTTGACTTTTTTAATGTCTTTGTTCAGACTCTGTAAGTTCACTTCAATTACAGTGAAATGGGACATTCAATACTCACTGAATGTTTTCAAAAATAAGTCAGGCAACTGGTTTTTAACAATTTCTTTTGGATGACACACAGAAAACAGTTGCAAAATTTCTAAAGATGCAAACAGAAACTGATGAAATCAGTAAATAGAAACAAAACAAAACAACGAACAAGATGATCAGCGATCAATACACAGCAGAAGCAACAACAATGACAAGACACTTCGTTGATAACAATAACAGAACAAGGAATAAACAAAGGCTATTCCACAACTAGCAAAAGTAAATAGCTGCAAAGAGAGAGAACAATTGTCATGTCAAATTAGTCACGATAAAAAGCAGTGCATGAAGTTAGCAAACAACATTAAGACATCCTTCTAAAAGGACCCTGATACATGGAACTAGATCTGTTTGGATATCACATGATCTGATTTGACATGTTATCATTAGCTCATTTTTCCTAAGAGGTAGTGCTTGTCTTTTTTCACCGGAGACCTGTTTTTATATATAAATATATGTTTTGTGGCATGAACCTGAAAATGCATTAATAATTAACATTTACTTGATCTCCACCGAAGATGATCATAATGATTTCTGAAGATGATTTCTGTTTGAGAGCAACTGCTCTCAAACAGAAAAGAAAAGAAAAGAAAATGTATGTAAACATTTAGACCAGTCTGAAGCCTGTAGGCAATCTTTTCTGTGCCATGTTCTTCTGTTTGTTTATTTGCAGATGATGATGATGATGATGATGATGATTATTATTATTTTGGAAATTTTTGCAAATGTTTCTCTTTTTGCTTCATGTGGAGACAAACTTGTTATTAAACAGTGTCATCAAATTGTTATGTAATTTTTACAGGCCATCATAAAAGGCAGCAATTTCTATACTGCTATATAATCATCAAGCACTTTCTAGTTATGTACAGACCTAAAGTGTACTAGCTGCAAAGTTGAGATGCACAAGGGAATACATCTTAACCGCAGAAAGTACCATATGTTGCATAACTATTGCCAGACAGTCTTTATTATTCAGGAGACAAACACTTATGCTGCAGGCATCAGCTTTTAATTCAGCCACTATTACCAACAGAAAGGTTGCATTAACAGCTGAGGGGAATCCAAATTCTAATTATCAAAACAATCAAAACAAAGTCCCCTGACAGACAGCTAGAGAAGCAAAGGGGTAGGATGGGTATGAGTCATACTGTATTTTAACCATTTATATGTTTTTGATCACGGTTGATCCTAAAACCATTTGAACCCATAAGAGCATAAGTCACACTAAATGGATGTACATGTCCCTGTGTTTGTGTGACTGTCTGCTTTTATC
This sequence comes from Oreochromis niloticus, assembly GCF_001858045.2. Taxonomy (NCBI): domain Eukaryota; kingdom Metazoa; phylum Chordata; class Actinopteri; order Cichliformes; family Cichlidae; genus Oreochromis; species Oreochromis niloticus. The sequence goes on from NC_031987.2 coordinate 5,603,703, forward strand.
CAGAGAATAAGCAAATGCCTTTAAAAACATCTGTGCTTCAACCTGAAGCCTTTGCTATGACAAAAAATGTGACACTCTAAATCAGAAATATCATGAACAGTCTGTGGTATTTAACTGCTCATCAATAAGCGTATGACATTCGGGGCAATAGAAAGGTGTATAAAGTGGCTCCATATGCCCTGAAAAAGCACTCATCTTAAAGTAAGTCTGGAAACAGTGCTAACTAGTTATGCAATGTTATTCCCAAGGGACATTCCTTCCTGTCCTGTGAAGTGGGAATTCCTGAACAAGAAAAATCACCACTGCACAAGACATGCAATTCCTTTTCCTGTCAGAGTGGTTTTCTGCATCTTCTCTTGTTTTTTTTCCACATGAACACATAAGTTGCCTGAACGTTTAAGAGCTGTGGCAAAATTAATTTCCCACATCTGTGCAGTGTAACTCGCACCGACCTCTTTAACTGGATGAAAAACAAGCCGCTTTCCCCGAAATGAAACAATAAAGAAAAATTCTGTCTTGAGCGGATAAAATCTTTCTTTGATTTTCAGTCAACAAAACATTTGTTGCTTTGAATGAGAAAGGTCTCTTGTTATATTGCATGAATAGAGTGCAGAACCTTGAGCTGCATTGAATGAAGTTCCAGATTAAAAGTTTAATGAATTATGAATTATTGATAACTATGTGCAGAATGTTTTTTAAAAAAAAAGAAGAAGCAAAAAGCAAAGGTGGCACATAGAGAATGCAATTTTTTTTTTTTTTTTGCAATACATGAATTCTTTTCTATGCATTTCTGTACAGGCATGGGGGGCTACTATAAAATAAATATAGTAAAATAAATATAAGTAACACATATAGTAAAATATATAGTAAAATAAATATAATAACAAGCAAATGTATATATTTAAACAGTACTTGTATATATCAAGTACTGTTTCATTCAGTTCTTTAGCTTTTCACCTCAGTCCTCTGCTACATCATTGCTTTCTTAAAATTGCAGAGTAAATTTTAAAAGTGTAGCTATTCTTCTCGATTCTGACAAAGTTGTGACAACATAAACAGAAAGCTGTTATTGCAGATGTATTTACACACATAGAGATGCAACACATGCATGAATACTAAACAGTTCAATAAAGTGCTGTCAAATCTACTGTTTGTTTTTTTTCATCTTTTTCCTACAATACAATAGAATACATTTCCAGACTGGTGCACTGTATGATTAACAAGATAATTATAAGAACCCTCCTTTCAGATTTCCATCTGAATAACAATGAATAAACAAAATCAACTACAGGCACTTGTAAAGAAGATAATCAAGTCAGCCTTTATCTTGGTTCAGACAGGCTTGTGACTGATTTTCATTTGCTTTCACAGCCAGTGACGACCGACTTGCAATTAATTCTGTGAAAGTCGACACTTTGACGGGGTAAAGTGCCTGAGTGATGGGCTAAAGGGAGTATTAAGACTGTTTAGAATGCTGGGCAGTAATAGAAATACCTGACTGTAGAGTGCTACAATATAAGTGAAAATCATACAATGAGCATTTTGCAGTTTTATACAAATGAAAGGTCTTGGGTCACCGTTTATTTCTTTATATTTTATTAGGGAAATGAAAATATCTGCAAGCATACATGAAAATACAGCATATAAGTCAAAGACAGAGTTTGTAGAATTCTAGAAAGGTTCAATAATTGGCCTTTGCGTCAGGGAGTTCAGCACAGCCTGAACTCTCTGAGCAGCTTTATTTTAATTCCTTTAAGTAGTGTTCTGGAATAGTTCTCCATGTTTCTTGAAGGACAATCAAAGCTCTTCTGTCTTTTGTTCCTATTCTATCAAGAAGTAATGCTGGGGAGGCCAGTCCATGAATGATATAAATCCCCTGTGCGTTTTTCTATTCAGATGGAGTGTGTTTGGGATCATTGTCGTACTGAAAAATGAAGCCACCAACAATCCAATGCTTTTGGATGGTCAATCCATACGTTCCTCCATTCAAAACTCACTGTTATACCTCTCTCCTGATATCCTGCATACTGACGATGATTTGAACCAAGACAAGAATTTTCAAATTTGGATGACCTTTGTAAGATCTGTGACGTTTTAGTGCAGTTCTTGTGTAATGTGCCTCTTCTCCTTGTTCCCCTTCTTTGGCTTATTGACAGCAATCCTTCCACTGAGTCTGAATTCTGAAGAGGCAACACTAAACAGTTGATGAACTGATAAATTGATGAACTTCAGGCTTCTTTAATCCACATATTTTGTTGTCCTCAACTTGAAATTTCAGTGACTGGGTGTAGAGTCGAGTTTACTTGTTTTGATTAATCTAGCTTATTTCTTGTTGAAGAATTGCGTTCAGCATATATGAATACAGGCTAAGTGACGCCTAACTCCCTAATGTTCATTACTTTGTGCTACCAGAGTGAGTAATGCACACTCACACTGGCTTACAGTACTTACTAAAATTTACCAGATACAAATTTTTGTGCTTCTGGTAAGATTTTAGTATAAATAAATAATTTTCTTTTAAAATCCTGAATTTAACTTAAAAAAAATAACTTTTGACTAGAGGTTTCTTCTGATCTACCAGTTAACGTACTCTGTGGCTACCCTTCAACAGCAGCTCAATTTTGTGGGAAAACCGCAGACCTCTCAACCCTGAGTTGCACTACCAAATCCCATTCGCTTTACACACAGTAATTATAGACATCAATCATCACATAAACATGACTGTTTTTGCAGGATAAAGGCATTAACATTATGGCAATGCTAGGAAACCCCCCCCCCCACCACCACCACCAAATAAGTTCATCAAAGCTATGCTTCTACCAAAGGGTGAAGCAGACGTTCCACATCGCTCCAGGTCTAAAACAAGAGCACAGGAACTTGCTTTTCAACACATGCCGGAAGTTTCCACATAGTGCATCCCCATTACAATACTGGGTTGGCTTAGTTCAGTGTATCTGGTTTCACATGACACTCCACTGCCACTCAAAGAGCACTTTGGGATGCAGTTAATCTCTGGAGTAGATGATGTGCAAAGCCCCTGAGAGGGGTTGAATGGAAGATATGACATTTTGTTGAATGTGAGTGCTGATCTGCATGGACATAACGTCTGTTCTGGCACATATTTTTAGAAAATGCAAAAGTGCTCCTAAACAGCCAAAGAACACTTTAATGATACTTTGTAAAGCATCCTGTTGTGGATGGCTAATACAAAAACAGAAAGAACCATTCAAACAGACAGAACTCCAATGGTCATGTTTACCATATAAGGCTTACAGAGTCCTGGAGAATCAAGCACTTCAAGAAACAATCAGAACAATTTACAAATTTATTGACAGCTTGGTGGTTTATTATGTTTATATATTGTAAAAGATATATTTTTTTGTCATACAAATTCTGCCTTTTATCCCAGATGCTGTATTATTATTTAAAATATTGTTTCAAAGCTTATTTGATTCGGACATTTAAGTATAAAGAATTTAAAGCTCCAGCAACATTTTGCCTTATTATTTTCAAAAGCTTTAACATAAAATATATTACAGGCAACATTTCCAAACGAGACACTTACAGTCCTTTTAATGGAAAAATACAACTTAAAACTGCAAACATTCAGAGTTCACTTTTTTTTTTGCCACTCAAGTACAAAAAAACCGATAAACCACCCTGATATCAATATGACCAAGTGGCATGTAATAAATAAATGCTATTTAAAAATTAGAGTTTTAAGTCTGTACATATTGTAAGAGCTAGAAACAATAATATCACACAGTTGGCACAGTGGGCATGAGCATATCTGTACCCGCTGCACCTGTCTTCTACAAAATGACAGACATAGAACCTTCACTCCGTCAGCGGCGTGTGATACTATAGTACGCACAGAAAACATCTATTATAATTGCATGGATGGAATTCAGGGCCTGTATTTTACAATGACCCCACCATAATGGTATTTATTTTTTAAACACAGACATACACTTGTATGAATTACACGTCTTTGTGTGTGTATTAGTTTATCTTAGCTCCACCTTGTCCTTTCAAACATCTTGAGAACACACAAATGTTCCTATCTTCACTCACCATACCCTTGTTTCACAGTATTGGTGTTTAATTGCCTCTTTATTTTCCATTTCGGACTCACCCATATCATTATTCAGAAGTGATGAAGTTCATAGCACTTTGACTTCCTCCACTTGTTGACCTTGGAGGCTTAAAATCACTCACCGCTGTGAGAGAGCAAAAGCAATTCTAAAGGAAATCTGAGAATGCAATCTGCTATTATATCTGTGGCCCTGATGGAACACTATTCCAGCAATTGTTGCCCTTGATGCCTTTTATTCACTTGCTTTTACATCTGCTGCTGATTGAATCTCAGAATATAACAGATTTATGGTGCAACTAAAAGTTGAAACATTCCAGCTGTGACTTTGAAGACAGAGAAACATTCAATACATAGCATAGAAAAGAGTTCTTAAAATGATTTGCTGAACAGAACACATACTAAATCCAAAACACATGCTAGAAAGGGGAGTGACTGGATTATAAGTGATATATGACTCATGTAAAAATATAAATAAAATGGTAAAAAACTTCAACGGTCAAACAATTATTACACCATACTCTGAAAATCCCACAGCATTCCTCACATGAAATGTGGCTTATACATCAAGTTGTCACAATATCAGCATATCGCACAAGCAGGAAACAGACTCCGGCAAATACAATGAAACTCACTGTAAATCTTAGTGTAACAGAAAAAAAGAAATTATAAACAGCCTTATTGTATTAGGTCTGTGTTTAGATAAATGCCCCATCTGTGCTGCCAAGGACAGCTGATGTCCTTAGGACGAGATGAGAAGATAATGCAAACGGAAAACTTGAGCCATTCAAGGAAAATCAGCAAAGCCATTATGTCCTTACACACACACACACACACACACACACACACACACACACACACACACACATAGTTAGTACCCCTGAAACAACCCATATAACCCACGAATCTTCACTTTAGGATAAATATACATGCTGAACAGATGTATTCAACTAAGAAACTGTACAGAAGTAAATGGAGTTCATTTCCATTCCCTACCATTATTTATCTGTCATGAAAACAAGCAAAAACAAGCAAAAAAGTATAAAAATATAGATATACAACTTGTGTTTATTTTATTTATCTGATTTTTGTTCCAGTCACCTCATTAATTCCTTCCTAGAGTTTCTGGTATTTCTTGGACTGCCCGTAGGTCTGGAGAAAAAGCAGATGGTCCTTAGCGCTAGCTTCTCCAGTTTACACGTCAAAACACTGATTTCCAATTTGACCAATTTATTTAAAGTAAAATTTTATTTATATAGCACATTTCAAGATCACAAAAATCACAAAGTGCTTCACAGAGAAGCTAAAACATAAACAACATCAAAACAAAAATCAACCAAAAGCAAGTTTAAAGAGATGAGTTTTTAGCTGTCACTTTTTTGTTTGTTTGCTGGATATCAACCTGAAACATAAAAAGGTCGCTGATGTTTTTGAGCCCTCATACAATTATCAGCTATTCTTCCATTATCTCTCACTTTAAGGAGCACTTTAGCATCTGTCCAGACTGTCTCTTCACTAAAAGTCAATCTAATCAGTGTCGCTTACAGATGCATCGGTATTAAAACATGGACTGTCATGCAATGGAAACATTTTAAGTTATACTTGACGATTTTGTGATATAGTGAAGCCCCATGGAATAAAGATTAAAATTTCCCTTTCTAATGAAACAAATTAAATTACAAGCAGCATTTTTTCTTCCTTAGCAGATGTTAAAGTTCTAAGAACAGGAGCCGGTGGCACTGAGCACTATGACAATGTGTGAAGGGTTCCCTGGTGGCTATGTGGTGCAGAGCAGCCGTTCGGCTCTCTGAAGCCCTCGGCCTGAGATGAATAGCAGCGCTCCATTTTCATGTTTCAAATAAATCAGCAATGTAATCCAAAGAGGCAGCTGTTTAAACTCTAGATGAGCCTGACTGTAGCCTCAGGTTGACCAGCAGTTGTTTTTCGGTTAGCATTTTTTTGGCTGGAGATTAAAGACGAATTGTTTGGCCTTTGCCTTTAAACCTAGTCAGTTTCAAACAGCATGCATGAGGACCTCAGGCTGAATGATCTGATATCTTTTACTTCCTAAGTTTCAGATTGATACTTGTTTTTTCTTGACATACTTTTTGGTTCGCCTTTATCCCGTTGTCCTGATTGCTTTTATTATTACATTGTATTATACTTTGCAAAACATCTAAAATGTGATTGTATAAAACAAAGAGAATATTGGTAAGGTAATGATTATAATTAAACAAGGGGATACACAAAAATTCTAGTAATTTATTTCAGAAGGAGGCCTTGAAAGGAGGCCAGTTATTTGGATTTACTGGAATAATTAGCCAGGTGGCGTGCATATTTCTGTTTAAATTAAGCTCTTTTAGCCTAATTTAACTTTGCTTTAATGTTGCGTGAATACACAAATGAATCAAAAAGGAAGTTACATTCTAGAGTTTTAGAGTTTGAATTTAAGAGCATTCTTAAGTCCAAAATGCTGCTGTGACTTTCTTTTAACGTTGCTTCTTAGCTGCTGACCTTATCTAAGCCACTCTGCAGTGATAAAGGGGACCCAGAGAGATTACAGCTTGAACCAGGCCTTTAACTCGTTTCTTTTAGGGAGGTGAACATGATGCACAATATTTGGACAGCTGTTATTCTGAAACTTACGCACATCTAGACAATTTATGGTTCAATGCAGTACGTTAATCACAGCCATGGGATGTATGTCATTGTGGCTGCAACATCTGGTAACACGTTGTAGCCACAATGAGTGATTCACAAACTTTCCAGCACTCTACCTTTTTAAAGGAAGTACTCGGCCTGGGAAAAGAGTATTAGTCCACCTCAGATTTTAGCTTTTCTCATCAGTTAACTACAAGCACATCGCATGTTTTTCTGCTGATAAACTAAGGCTCAATTCGAAGAGCCATAATCAAGTCAGTGTTTGAGAGCTTTGACTCTCAGTGGCCAGCCCTATGTTTTAGGGATTTGATTGATTATATTTTACTTTGTTGAATTTTCTTTCAGCTGGTGCATTCAGTTGTTGCCACAACTGACCTCCATCTTCCCCTGTCTCTACTACAGGGAGTGCAGAATTATTAGGCAAGTTGTATTTTTGAGGAATAATTTTATTATTGAACAACAACCATGTTCTCAATGAACCCAAAAAACTCATTAATATCAAAGCTGAATGTTTTTGGAAGTAGTTTTTAGTTTGTTTTTAGTTTTAGCTATTTTAGGGGGATATCTGTGTGTGCAGGTGACTATTACTGTGCATAATTATTAGGCAACTTAACAAAAAACAAATATATACCCATTTCAATTATTTATTTTTACCAGTGAAACCAATATAACATCTCCACATTCACAAATATACATTTCTGACATTCAAAAACAAAAACAAAACAAATCAGCGACCAATATAGCCACCTTTCTTTGCAAGGACACTCAAAAGCCTGCCATCCATGGATTCTGTCAGTGTTTTGATCTGTTCACCATCAACATTGCGTGCAGCAACAACCACAGCCTCCCAGACACTGTTCAGAGAGGTGTACTGTTTTCCCTCCTTGTAAATCTCACATTTGATGATGGACCACAGGTTCTCAATGGGGTTCAGATCAGGTGAACAAGGAGGCCATGTCATTAGTTTTTCTTCTTTTATACCCTTTCTTGCCAGCCACGCTGTGGAGTACTTGGACGCATGTGATGGAGCATTGTCCTGCATGAAAATCGTGTTTTTCTTGAAGGATGCAGACTTCTTCCTGTACCACTGCTTGAAGAAGGTGTCTTCCAGAAACTGGCAGTAGGACTGGGAGTTGAGCTTGACTCCATCCTCAACCCGAAAAGGCCCCACAAGCTCATCTTTGATGATACCAGCCCAAACCAGTACTCCACCTCCACCTTGCTGCCGTCTGAGTCGGACTGGAGCTCTCTGCCCTTTACCAATCCAGCCACGGGCCCATCTATCTGGCCCATCAAGACTCACTCTCATTTCATCAGTCCATAAAACCTTAGAAAAATCAGTCTTGAGATATTTCTTGGCCCAGTCTTGACGTTTCAGCTTGTGTGTCTTGTTCAGTGGTGGTCGTCTTTCAGCCTTTCTTACCTTGGCCATGTCTCTGAGTATTGCACACCTTGTGCTTTTGGGCACTCCAGTGATGTTGCAGCTCTGAAATATGGCCAAACTGGTGGCAAGTGGCATCTTGGCAGCTGCACGCTTGACTTTTCTCAGTTCATGGGCAGTTATTTTGCGCCTTGGTTTTTCCACACGCTTCTTGCGACCCTGTTGACTATTTTGAATGAAACGCTTGATTGTTCGATGATCACGCTTCAGAAGCTTTGCAATTTTAAGACTGCTGCATCCCTCTGCAAGATATCTCACTATTTTTGACTTTTCTGAGCCTGTCAAGTCCTTCTTTTGACCCATTTTGCCAAAGGAAAGGAAGTTGCCTAATAATTATGCACACCTGATATAGGGTGTTGATGTCATTAGACCACACCCCTTCTCATTACAGAGATGCACATCACCTAATATGCTTAATTGGTAGTAGGCTTTCGAGCCTGTACAGCTTGGAGTAAGACAACATGCATGAAGAGGATGATGTGGACAAAATACTCATTTGCCTAATAATTCTGCACTCCCTGTATCTACTTCTGTCACACCAACCCCCTACATGCCTGACAGCTCCATCTTCAGCATGGTTCTTATGTAGTGCTTCTCTAATCTAACTGAGCTTTTTGTACTTGCCTCGTTCACCTCACTCACATTCATAAAGCACTTTTTTCTATGCTTTTCCTCTGCAAGTGCTTTCTATCTAACATTCATGCACATTCATTCTCTGATGGATGCATCAGAGTGCAACTTGAGTTGTGGCATGCACGCTGGAGCAAACAGGGATCGAACCACCAACATTCTGATTAGTAGGTGACTGGCTTTGCTTCCACCAAACATTGTCCAATATATCAACTATCCCTCCTTTAAACATCTTCAAACCATCTCAACCTTGGCTCTCTAACGCTGTCTCCAAACCGCTCAACCTAAGCTTCAGCTCTGCCACCTCCAGCTTTTCCTCCTGTCTTTTTGTCAGAGCCACTGTCTCCAGTGATGATACAGTACATCACTACCATTTTGTAAACCGTCCTTTTCCCTGTTGCTGTAATCCTATCAAAAATCACCCCTGACACTCATCTACTCTCTCCACCCCACCCTGCCTACACTCGTGCCACTCCTCACCTGTCTTACATCTTCTCTATTCCATCTGCCTCCTTCACACACACGTATTCAGTCTTCCTTCTGCTGACTTTCAGTCCTCTTATCTCCAGAGCACACCTCCATCTGACTCTCTTCTACCAGCTCCCTACTCTTACTATAGACCACAATGTCATCTGCAAAGATCACAGTCCACGGAGAGTCCAGTCTGTCCATCACCACTGCAAAGAAGAAGGAGCTCAGAGCCGATGCATGATGTAACCTGACCCCCACTTTGAATTCACTGTCCTCATACATGTCCTGCACCATGTCACATACTTCCACTCCATGCTCTGATTCTGATTATGTTGCTTGTAGTGGCTAAACGCTCCCTCTCTTGCTTCAACAACATGTTGTAGCAGCAACACAGCATCCTGTTGTTCACCTCCTTAGTACTGCTTTGTGACAATAAACCACACCCTCCCACATGCATCTTATCAAACCACTTGCTATCTGCCTCTTTTGACTTTGCCTCTGTCTGTTTACCGGAAGTTATTTGCATACATGCATATATGTGCTATATCTTCTTCTTAGTATTCCGGTAGTTATGCTTAGATCAAAGCTGCTTCATTCTGACTGGGTGTAATTACGGATCAGTAACAAATATCATCTAAGATCCAGAGCTTGAGATTGTGTTGATAACATTTCGAGGAGTAGCAAATTACCCTCTTTTCATACACTCGGGGGTCGTTGTCCCAGTCCCCTGTGGCAGTCGTGCATGAAAAATGCACGTCCTCCTGTTAAAAAATTCAAAAATCAATCCGGGCTTGATTTTTTATTTACCAGCCACAGCTCTTGGATTACTCAATCAAAAAGCAAAATGAAGTGGTCAGACTCTCTTTATGCACATAGGCATTCAGTGTGTATGACCAGTGAGTAGGGGTGCCTGGACTATTCTAGAAACCCATTAAAACCTGTGTGTGAGTACTTAAAATCGTGGGTGGGCAGAATTGTATCTCTCTCCCTCTCTCTTTTTTAAAAAATGCATCATTGTGAGAGCAAATTATATTCTATCCCTGAGTTGACTGTCACTTGAAGTGTGCTCGCAGGTCATGTTAGTCATTGTTATGATGAGTCATTCATGCCGCAGTGCTGGAACTATCTGGACGAGACGAGAACACTGCGTCAGATACTCAGATACAGAGTTTTTGTCTATGAACGCTGCAGTTTTTTTTCTTTTTTAATGCCGTCATTACATCATTACATCCTTACCTAACATTCAGCAGCCCCGAAACAACAAAGTGAACTTTACTTTGGGTTGATTCTATTATAATATACCTTTTTAGATGCAGAAATTTCTTTTTCTAATTCGTATTTTATTATCTAGGCAAACATACACAAAAAGCAATAACTTGTCTTTTACTAAATAATCAGCCGTAGATGTATTTATTTTTTTCAGTCAGAGATCTTGATAAATGTGTTATATAATGAAGCTTCGTCCTGATATAAACTGATGTCCCAGAGAAGAAAGATCACTCGGGGATAAAAGCTATTCTGGCAGTGACTTGTAAGAAAGTAATCTGTAAATAAATAACTCTCCATACAAGCTTATAATGTGTTAGATTTGGCTGCTAACTAACAGGATGTCATCTATTTCTGCTATACTTTAAGCTTGTTAAAATATCCCTCGATGACGAGTTTTAAGACATAGAAGGACACTCTGTTTTAAATAACAGTTTGGGTCTAATATTTTTCCATAAACTCGAGCTTTATGAAAACTTTCCTGTGTAAATATACATTATTTCTTCAGAGTACAGCCCATTCTCTGTTAAATCTTCCAGACTAAGTGTACTAGCACAAATTCAAATATTTAGCTGAACCCAAGGGCGAGTACACACTGTATTCTTTTTAAATTATAAGTTTATATAGCAGGTCAGAAAGTGAAAGATTACCAGCAATGACCCATCCTCCCTAATCTGAAGCAGCCGCAGAGACACCTCGTTACCTTTGACATTGGTTATGATTGATTTGTTTTAATTTACCACTTGGTATGGCTCCACTGTTTATGGTTCATTTCCAGCAATGCGAGACCTGCATATTGTTCCTTCTTCCTACTTTTCTTGTCTGTAGTTTAGAGAGCATTACAACACTGTAACTGCATCACAAGGATTATGAGGAACAGTTGAGGGAATGCTGGAGATGTCTCCACCAAACCACCAACCCTAGCAATTAAGAGTTAAAATGACACAGAGAAATTCGGTGGATTTGACCAAATTTGTTTTCCACTTGTAGTAGTTGACTTTAGGTACTTGAGTTAATCAAAACACCGGATGTCATCTGGCAAAATGAGTGATGTGGAAACAGACTTTTCTTTTCAAGCACAAATATCATTGTGCACAGTGAAGATCAAACATCCAAGTAACATCCAAATCATGGACTCTGAAACAAAAGAGACAAGATTTAATCTGCTTGTTTAAATCGGACTGCAGCAATATGAGTTTAACATTGCTGAGTGTTCATTTGATTTGACCAGCTGCACATGCACGCTTCAACCTCGATAATCTCATCAATCAACCGGATTCAGCGCACACAATTCATTCTGAATCTGTGCTTGTGATTAGTGCAAATGTCCACAAATATGCCTTGTTAACCTCTGTTATTTATAGGGTTTTTGTTATTTCATTTATGTCATTATTGGCAGGCATCTGATGCAAAATCCCGGCAGCAGTTCTATAATGGCGTCAGCATTAAATATAATTTCTTTAATTACATCCTGTTACGGGCAAAGGGTACAGGAATGACAGGACGTTTGGTAAACAATCCATCCTGTGTTTATAGGAAAGTCTTATCTGGGGATGTGCAGGAGATTAATCACAAAGAAATCTGGAGCATTTTTTTTAAAAGCACAAGCAAACAGACAAATCACCACAACTCGATGCCTTTCCGAGATTATAAGTGTAAATATGACATTCTAATTCTAAAACAATCAAACCATGATATCAAAATGCTTTTGTCATTATTTCACGTCCATTTTAAGGAAGCAACAATAATTTAACTAAAAAACAAATTATTATCCTCAAGGCACTAGCTACATTTGGGATTTGTGGATTTTGTATTTCCACCCGCAGTTCTCAGGCCGGGCACTAGTGGATTCCCATGAAAGGTTAAAGGGGCTGGAAAGACCATTAAGTAGGAAGGGGGGGATTATATTTTAATTTTTTCCCAGGGTCTTTTACCCAAAAACAAGGACTTGAGTCTAACTTTAAATTCTGAGATAAGAAATTTCCATTTTAATCTAGGGAACCACAGCAAATAAATGTGTGTCAGTTTGGACTCTTAAAAACAGGAAGGGATAAGTGATTAATTTTATTCAGCATGGTCCTCTTAGTCATCGTTACCCACCTTGAATTTTCATCAACAGAGAAATCTGGAATCCAACCAATCTTTGAATCTATTTATTCCCTGCAACCTGACAGGAACAAAACACAGCTATAGTAACTCAAGCTATAAATGCTGCGTGGAACAAACAGACAAGACGCTGTTTACTTACTGACCTACGATACTCGGTAGTCCTAATTTAGGGGACCAGAAGATATGTAGAAGCTCAGAGTTAAAATTTTCAGACTGCACCTTTACAATGTTAAACATGTATTTCAACATGTGAACATATTTCAACATTAAATTCGGTCAGAATATGAAATAATTTCTGCAGTCTGCTTTTTAAAACCTCAAACTACATTTAGTTTTCGTAACATAAAATCACCTCAGCCTCATGTTTACTTAAATAAAAGCCTCTCACAACTGTAACAGGCTTTTATCCTGCCTGATAAAATGTCAGCAACAGCTGCCAAGAGAGTTCGATGAAGTCTAATAAGATGTGGTCACCCTTCCAATGAACCTAGACAAGGTGCAGCTTTTTATCTGCACCTTGTCAAGTGTGGACAATTGCACCACTGGAGACTCTGGCGCTGCCACTAGAAGTCTAGTAGGAGCTGCAGAGAGGTGTGACACACTTCATTCACACAAGGGCTTTTCATCTAAATTGGTGATTTAAAACAAAAACAGTCTTTGCTCAGATGCGCATTTACGCACTATTCCAGAAATAATTCCCGTCTTTATTAATAAGCATTTGCATACACCTCACATGCATGACAATTCAGGCGTACCTGCAGCAGAGTGCTGGATTCTTTTTTTTTTTCTTTTTCTTTTTTAAACATTTATTTAACTTTTCCCCCCAACAAATACAAGACTGGTTCACATCCAAAATAATAATACTGCACAGCACTAGAGTATTACAACATCATGTCCATAATTGTTGTCCATTAGGATCCAGTTTACAGGTTACTCCCAGTGCTTCCAGTGGTTTCTTCCATTTGTCCACAAAAATTCGAGAGCTCCCATCAATATAATGTCCCAACCTGATCAGAGTCATAACTTCAATGATGAGCGACTTCCATAGAGAAATGCAGGAAGGCTCAGTCCCCACCCATCTCAACATAATGCTTTTCCTGGCCAACATTAACAGTGACTGAATTACATGCTCATGTTGTACCAGTGAGACGGGAATATATCCCAATATACACATTAATGGGTTTTCTGTCACCTGATAACCAATGGCTGTACTAATATTGGCGCAGACCTCTTTCCAAAATGATTGAATACTAGCACATTCCCACAAGCAATGGAATCTAGTGCCCACTCTGACCTTACACTTGAGACAATTTGGAGATGTTCCCATATTATACTTACTATAAATATACGGAGAAATATACACATTGTGCAAAATTTATACTGCAGTTCTTTAAATCGGTTACAAACAGAGATTTTAGATGGAAGGAGCAGAATTTTGTCCCATGCCTGTATATCTATTTCACATTTAAGCAGCGTCCCCCAAGATTTTCTCAACCATGCCAATTTATCCACAATTAGGGCGTAAATCTCTAAATAAAACTTTGATACAAAATGTTTATGCAAGTGCTGGATTCTTGTAGAAAATACAGAAGAAGAAAAGCAATGACAAGAGGGAAACCAGAGATTTGCCTGCTTGGAGTGGTAACGGCAATGTTAGGAGAAAATGGTGATAGAAAACAGACTGGGAGTAGACAGAAAGCAAATACATGTTACTGGAGAAAATTATCCAGCGCCAGGGGAAGCCAGCAATAAGAAGAGAGCACCCGACAGGAAAGATAAAATCACAGTGGGGATATGAGCCTAGCCTTAATGTTTTGGTGTCGTTTGGGGACTGACGAGACCTAATGACATGAAGAATGACTGCATGACAAATTTTAAAGTCTCTGTTTCCTCTCCATCCAGATTACAACACAACCCTCGAATACTCACAGCAAAAGTGGGAGAGGAACAGGAGTTTTAAAATGTAGTAGTGTAGATGTATGGGATAAACAAGTAAAAAAATAAATATAAATTTACAAAGAAATGCATGTGTGGATGAATCCTGAACAGCTCGCAAAAAGAAAGAATTGCAGTTTTTTTTATGGTTTTTATTTTATCAGTAAGGCAATAACACCTCTGCAAAAGAGCGACATTATGAATGTCTCCATGTGAAATACAGCTTGCGCATACCCATTCCAACAGCAGTTCATCACCCTAACCCAGTGTATTTAGATGACCTGTCCTTAAACTGGGTCATGCAGAACCAACTGAGCAGTCTGCTGCTGGGTAAGGTGATCTCTAATGCAGTGCCAGTGCTGTTTGGAATTTTGCTTACTTACTGTGGTATGCTGCCCATTCATCTTTGCAGTATGCCACCAGTGCTGCTTGTTTTCTTGTGCTCTTGCCAGGAGCCAGATAAAGAACCTCTGCAGGCACTGAAATCCCCTCTCTAGTTAAATCCACTGTCGGCTCCTGTGAAATTGAAAATCCGCTTGAATTCTCTGTAATCTTTGATTATTTCTGGCACATGTGCAAATTATTATCGGAAACTTTGTAGACAGGATATAAAAATCCTGAAGCCGCCGTGCTTTAATTTAACAAAAGAAAATCACACACTAATAAAATGAAGCTTATCACTGAATTTCCTTTCATTTGGATTTTTGTATTACAGAAGAAATTTGAGTAAAATAATCCTGTTACCCCCATATTTATGATTACAGTAAATTACATTTAGAATAAGGCAAAGAGAGAATGAGAGATGCATAAAACAATTTCCCCAGGTCCCATTAGCCAGCCAACAGAGATCAAGTAAATGCCCAATGCATTCTCCTGCCTCCATGCAGACTGGAGCACAACAACAATCTGATCTTGCATTTATTGATTGTTCATAATTGAACACAACCCATGTCCCTTACTAAAGTGCACACACAGCAGTTTAGTTCCAACGTGTCAAATCACCACAACAAGAACAATTTAATTCCTGAATGAGGTCTTGCTAACTCTGACACCGCGCAGTGCTGTTGATGGACACCCACATTTAGAAGCATCTTGTTCCTGTATTGTTTAAAAATATCTTGATGTATCTAAAGTCTAATTAATATTGATTTTTTTAATGATTTTTGAAGATTTTTTGTATAGATTTCTACAATTTCATATAAAATAGATCTGAAGTTTTGGGTATGTTTGATTTGACATTTATCATATGTTTCAGTTTTAAATCTGTTATGATTGCCAAAAGCTAATTAATTTAGTCTTATTTGTTTGGTAATTATTAATGAACTCAATAAAGTATGTGTCATCTACAAAAGCAGTAAGCCATGGTTACATTAATTAATTACAAAAAGAAAATTATATTTAAACATTTTAAACATATATTAAAATGGTTATAATTATAAAAAGGCCATTTTACTACTCATACAGCACAGAAAACTTGCTTACCATAAGCAGGAAAATGAATTTAGCAGGAAATGGACCTGAGGTCAGGATAAGTGTGGTTAGTTTGGTTCCCTTGGTGTGTTTTCTCCCCACCAAACATCACTCAACATAAGTTTGTTGGAGAAACGTAATTATCTTCATGTCTGCAAGCTAAGAAAATATATGTCCTAAAAGGCAATGTTTTTTTGTTTTTTTTCTCCTGCACAATTGCCGGAAGACTTGTGGGCTCTCAGTAGTGACCAGCCTGGACAGACATTTCCTCGTGTGATAGAAGAGCTACCATTCTGCAGTCTGTCTTGTTAGCAGATGTCCCAAACAATCGGCTCCACAAACAAGCCACCTCTTCCCCTTTTCTCAGCTTAACCGAGAGGAATTGTGTAAATTGTTGAACATTCCAGCATGGCTTGCTAAATGACTTTGCTTTGACAAAACTTTGTTTTGTCTTCACACAAGAGCAACAAACTACTTGATTGTTAAGTAAATACCATTATTATAGATATTTAATTTTTGTGCATTACCACATTAAAGTCTGCTAATTTCTACATTTCAGGTATTTGGCTGGTATTTTTGATGAAAAGACGTTTGACACAATTTAAGGGGGGGGGGGGGGGGGGGGGTGCAGATTTGGAATGGTGTGGGGAAGCTGACAACAGGGAAAAAACAAGGTCTGCTGAGCATAGAAGGAGAGCAAAGTTAAAACTAGAAATCATTAAGCAGTAAGAGAAGATGGCCTTGACATCGCTATCAGAAAGTTTAACAGAGCAATGCAGAGTGGAGTGGAGTGAGTTGAAGGACTGGGTAATATACACTGCAGCTTGTTGAGTGGTTTATTGAGATCAAGTGTGCCAGCCAAGGAACTGAAACAGGGAGGTGGAAACAATGGAGAAAGAGGGGGGGCGAAGTCTTTGTGCTTACACATTCATATATTTTAGAATTGTGCGCTTGCTAAATTGCAGCTTCGTGCAGCACGAGACTCTGGTTCACATGTCACTGGTACTTTTTGCATTTTGGACTTTGCTCTCAATCACTGGATGCCTTTTACTAACTTCATTAGCTTTAGGAAAAGATCTTGGTTTAGGTTAAACCCCTATACTTTAGCTCTCTATCATGGCAAATGAAGGCTTAGGAGTTCCAACTCATCAGGGCAGAGAGACACCTTCAGTACAAATGAGCAGCTTTAACAGAATGACACTCTGGAAATGAGAATGAGCTGGTGGGACTATGATAAGTCGGAAGATTTAAAGAAAATCCATCTTATCAATACATCACATTTGAATGCAATAGGCCACCTAACCAACAAGTGTGGGCTGTAATTAATAGTATTTATTCGTATTTAACACAACTTCTAACCTTTGAAATAATCCAAGATCTTACACTTGTATTGTGCAAATTATTGTTAGTTTGTAAATGTGATTTTTTTTTTTTTTGATCAAACAAACAAAAGAGATCTGCAGAAGATCTTCCACTGGAGGACCAACTGGAACAAATCCCGATAGTGTTAGTGTCAGCTGGACTGCTGATCTGTTCCGGGTTCCATGCGACAGATTTAGCAAGGAGTTAAATCCCTAAACCTCTGGTGTCAAATCCAAGGGCAGAGGAAGTGTGATCATTACAGTACACTCTGAGTGTATTTTTGTTGCTATGGGCACAAATGCAAGACTGGCATGAACTGCAAATCTGCAAAGCATGCATTTTTTCAGGACTGAATTGAAGACAGAATTACACTTTTGAGTATTGATGTTTGGTAATATGCGCATACAGAACTGCATTCGTTCAAGCAGAAAATATTCTGTAACAGACGCCAACAATGCTCACATAGAAAGACACACGGCTCTAATTTCCCACACGCAAAAGCTCTGTCACGGCTTATCCTTCCATTCTCACTTTCTGCAGTGTCCATGCCACTGTTACGATACACCTGTCATTACGCTTCCCATCGTCAGCTGCCAAGCGTCTTTCTGGCTGATGTGCATTAGGACTTCCTGGAAGCTCTACACGCTGGATTTAGACTCACAGACAGAGCATCAGCTAATATGGCTGAAAGCTGCTGACAGAAACTTCTCTTAAACAAAAAGTGTGTACGCTGAGTTGAACACGCTTGTCCACAAATAATCGAGATACTTTCTGTTTTGGGGTCAAATTAACCTCTGACATTTCTATGTAGTTGCAACACAATATTTTAACTGCAATGGTACAAATTTGAGTAAAACAGCATGCATACAAATACAATAATACAGTTTGCTCTGCTGGTACATTATATTAATTAATTTAATTTATTAATTTATTATTTATTTATTTATTAAAACATCACACTGTACTGTAGTACTGTAGCATTTCTTTGTTTGTTTCTTGTGCTTCTTCTACTTTAATTTGTGCAAGTTCATTGCCAGTTTTCACCTCAACTTAATTTGAATTTAATATGAATGAAACAGCAACAATTCTTTGAATGTTGAAACCTGAAATAGCTGACTCTAAAGATAAACCAATAGATCTGTGGTGGCACTAACTATTATACAATATAGTTATTTCTCAGTTGATATTTAACTCCTCTCACAAACTCTAACTCACTGGCATTAATTATGTCTCTCAAACATTTCCTCCCCTTATAGCGTCACAATGTCACGGTGTCCTTGCACACCAAAGCACCCCCTTTGAGTGTTTCCCAAGGAATGTGGAGGCTTGATGAACCCTTCATGTCACACATGGCCAGAGAGAGAAGCAACCCCAAGATTCTCAGATATCTGCACCTGTCTATACCGTGAAGCAAAGTAGCCTCAACATGTAAGCTGCAGGATATAAAGAGAAGCGCAGCGCAAGGGAGGAGTGCATTAAGGAAGGGTTGGGGGGTCAGACAGAGTCAGGCTCAATTTCCTGGTATATTATAGTGCTAAAGTAATAAGTCAGATTTCCCAGATAGTCTCCTATTAAAACCAATTTGACTAGCCACAGGGGGATAAACTAATTTATTAAATACAGTAGGATGAATATTTCCCAACGTGAACTTAAAATGAACCGCAAACTGACTTAACCTTTTAAGCACTAGACACAATATTTGATCACAATAGCTTCAAGCTAATGCAGCATGCCCAAGTCATCATAATAAAATGCTAAAATGCTGTCAAACACATTGCTCGCCGTGCCTACCATCTCAGTTTTCCACAAGTGTCTAATGTAAATGTAGGAAACAAGTCTACCTGAACCATGTTTAATGCAAATCCTTTCACATTTTAGTCTTCAACAAAGTGACCAATCACCCACATGACTAATATGGCTAAAAGAAATGGTTTAAAATGAATTAGCAAGAATGTAACATGCCAACATTAGCATGTTGGCATGTTACTGAACTGCTCAATCCACGAGTCTGAAGTGCAGCTAAGCCTTTAATTGCCTCACTCAGACCATCCTTGAGGCATATTAAATGCTACACTGATGAAATGTAGTGCAAAGATTGACAAACCGAGTAACCGTTGTAAATGCTGACAGCTGCTACTGTATTGATGATCATTTCAGTCTTTATATAGAAAACGGTCTCTTGGGGTTAAAATCTCTATGCATTTATTCCATCAGATATCTAAAGGCATGAGTTTCCCATGATTGCTAAAAATATATGGTCACAAGGTCTGTTTCGACGTGTATTATCTAACCCTGTGTCAGACATAAAAGGTTCAGACTCATTTGGCTATATGGGATCCCTGTGAAAATCCCAGAGGGAAGCTGAAGAAAAGGATGCTTAGGCTGGGTCTCGGATCTGTTACCGCCATGATCCTCCTGCCCAGGATAAGTGATTCAAATGACTCCTCCTAGATGAATGCATGAATATACGGATGCATGGAAAATTACAAAAGCGATGGATGGATTAAAGGTGAATCCACAAAAGAAAACTAATATAGTTTGTCTTTGTTTCTCTTCTTTATTTTTATCTGCATTCCCAAAAGAGTAAATAAAACGAAAGTGTTCTTATTAAAAAATTGTCCTTTCTTTGACATTGATGAATCCCCCTGCATCTCCACATAAATATTTGAGGAACAATGCAGATCATGTTGATATATGGTAGGTGTGGGAGTTATCCGTGCTTCTATGACACAGACTTGCCCTATACTCAGCCTATATTCTTTAAAATCTCGCCTGTGTGACCTGCAAATATTAAATTGTGAGTTCCCCCTAACGTAAACAAACTTCCTTGGCCTCTTTCCAGTGTCTCTTCTGCTGTGTGTATACAGCAGCTATCAGTATCAGTCAGGGTAAATGTTTCCATTAAGCCAAAGACCTCCTGTTGTTCCCATTTCCTCTGCTGTCATTAGGGGGTGCATGTTGGGGGGCGATTAGATAGCGACGAGCGCACACATCGGCGCCCCTCCGCATCCTTTGCAGCTTTTTCAGTGTTGTGCAGTGTCGGGGTGTGGACTGTATTGTTGTGGTGAAATGAATGAAGAGGGTAACTGGTTTTCCTTAATGGGAAGCTCATATTGTTGCCATTCTTGCTATGTAAAGCTGAAGTACACTTTGGTGTAATGAGGCACCGGCTGTTTCAAAATGAAATTCTCACCCATTTTATGGTTTCAGTTCAGGTTAAACCAAAAGCATGAGAGTTTCATTTTGGTGCAGCAGTGACAGTTATGTACTATGATGCTGGTGCTGAGTAGGTAGCATACGGTGGGTCTTTCAGCTAGCAAAAGCTGTCTTGTGAAAAGAAAGGTTATTGGAGCAGCAACCAGCAAAAGTTGCCAAGAACACCAGTAATGTCTAGTTTTTGACTCTAAAGGAGCAGTGAGGGCACATCTGATTAAAAACAACCCTTCGCTAACAACATCATTTGTTGTTCAGCTACATCCTATTGAGCTTGTTACAGACTGAATCTGGACTATTTACATTCATCCACTGATTTCAGAAATTACTCCATTTAACAGCCATTCATTTCATTACGCATATCTGTTTGTCCATTATGTGTAGCTAATATTTTTGTTTGAGCTGTTGGCCTCATACTTATTCTGTTAGCTAACAATGAACTGCTATTCAAACAGTTTAGCTAGCAACTGTATGCAATTAAAAAAAAATAACTGAAATTGTTGTTTGCAATTAAATTTGGTTCTCCATATAATTTACTTATAATTTTAATTCTTAATCATATGTTTAGAAAGCTATTTTAACTATTTAATCACATCTTTATCCATGTACTTACCCATTATTTTACCCATTACTCTAGTCAAGCTTATTCATTTAGCTAATCTTCCATTGCTGGGGTCTTTCTCTAGTAGGGAATCACTGGGCACTATACAGCGGGCACTAGACAGCTATACAGTGATCTCAAATGATGGAAAGTCCAGAAAACTATGGAGGCAGAAACAATGGAGAGTCCATTTGAAATAACACGTTTCTGCAATAACAAGTTTGTGCCTACAAACTTCTTGACATCTGTCACGTGTGCTCAGTGGGAACCTTCTCTCATCTGTGAAGTGAACAAGGTGCCAGCAGTGGACCTGCCAGTTTTAATGTTCTCTGGCAAAAGCAAATCACACTGCACTGTGCTGAGCTTTGAACACAGGTCCCAAGGAAGGACCTCATGTCACCCTGTTGGAGGCTGAGTCTGACAGTTTGTTCTGAAACACAAGGGAACAGATGCAAGTCCTGTTTGCCGGGTTGATGCTCATCCGTGGCCCCGGTTTATCTCCTCTACAGCATGTATAGCTGTATCATTCTAGAGGAACTGGAGTACCAGTGCCATCTCAATGGGCTGCGGGTACCATCTCATGCGACAAGATTCTTTTGATCTTGTCGTTTCCTCTCCAGTGGACAGACATGTTGGTACCTGTTTCTTTTGCGCCAAAGGATGTCAGATTGATTCACAATGACTAATGCTGACTAACTGGACAGATTGACATCCCTGAAATTGAAGAGACTTGGCAGAGTACTGTAATGATTCAAGGGCGTAATTTCCAGGGGGGTTAGGGGGTTATGACCCCCCCAATAATCAGACCCGACCAATATAACCCCCCCAAAGAAAATTATGAATTATCTTGCATAAATAGGCTGTTGATTTTCTTTACTCATTTCAGTTATTACCAGCAAAATAGTTGCATGTTTAATCATCTGGGAATTTACCCAGATTTATTTATTTATTTAGACAGAGATCTTGACACCCCCCCCCATGTTTAGCAGGAAGTTACGCGAATGTAATGATTAATTGTTCCGTAATTTTATTTTTATTTTTGTTGTTTATGCTTTGAGCCATTGATTTATTTATATATGTGAAATATAGCTCATTTGGGTCAAAGTGTAGAGGAAAGTACACAATGTCAAAAAGAAAATAAAAAAAACACAACTCCCTGTTGTGCACTGTGTGGAGTGTACAGCTGTACCACAGCTTTTGAGGCTAAGTGCAGGTGACAGGAACCTAAAGCAGTCTCTCCCCCTTTTTTCAGCCAGTAGTGTACATAGTTACTTATTCAGGTCACGTAAGAGGGATACAAGCCAGAAGCAGCAGAGAAAGCGACATGAAATGTCTGCTGACATATAACTACAGGAATTGTGTTCCTTAACAATTTTTCACCACTGAGGGAAAATTATATTTTTAAAACTTTTGCCCAGGTGGCATGTTGTGGCTTTGAGCGAACCTGTCTTGCCACATGCTGAGCCAGATAAGGGTCATAAGAAATTCCATATGAAAGCTCAGGCTGTTGTAGGCAGTGGGGCAGTAAATCTGTGGTGCCAGGAGTCTTAATTGGACAAAGCAAGATGCATACTGTAGAAGGCTGGATTTTCTTTACCTTTATAGCGTTGTAGAGTTTGTACAGTTTTATGCATTAAATTCTACTAAACAAAGTTCTCTGCTCAAAAGTATAGTGCGCTGCTAAAGTGCACACTCTCAGTAGCATGAATATAATCACTCATAGTCTCATAAATAATATTATACAGCTAAATATTCTATTAGGACCTTGCTTATTTGAAATATTTATGAACATTATACCATTCAAGAATAGCATTAGTAGCCTTAGGGTTGTATTCAATGTTAATCCCTACATTGTCTCGATTTGCATGAACATCAATTCCAAATTAATTACAGTGAGAGTAAATTCACTGAGACATGGTTTGTCAGTGGAACTTATACACATAAAAACATGCTAAGGTTATGGATGGCTGATGTTTGTAATACATAAGCAAGGTAAAACATCTGTTAAAAAACTCATATTTTCATATTTTAAAGTATGTATTACTCAGTTTTCCTAGTCGGTGTTTAAACACTGTAGGGATATGATTAGGGGCTGGGAATCAGAGCAACCCATGCTCCTGTCATAATACTGATGGTACCACAGTCCACACGTCTTTATACAGGTGAGCAGTGGAGAGTATCCTTACATCATATGTCACTGTGCTCTGCTCCACACAGGAAGTCTGCAGTGGGGAATTATCTGCACAAAATTTCATAATCATCAGCATCCTCCCATTGACTGAGGACATCTTCATCAGTAGTTGGAGGAAGAGGATTGCCAGTATCATGCAGATCTCTTCCCACCTTGCTGATGGACTGTTTACCCCCACTAGGCTCTGCAGCATTAGGGCCAGAACAATTACACCCCATTCAAAAGCTATCACATTCAAAAACTCTGCAACATGCTACAGACCTTTTCACAGGCAAATACCCACATACCATTACCATGCACAATACCAAATTACACAAAATGATTCTTTCAACTTTGCAGTAACACTGAATATACGCTTCCAGCTGGATTGACCATCAGCCAGCAGCCATGGACCAAAATCTGTGAGGAATCCTACACTTTGTTCAGTCCGTGCCGTGAAGAATTAAGACAGTTCTAAATTTAAAAGACATGACAGGTTATAGATTTGTGAAAAACGTACAGCTATCAAAGTGCGGGACCATGAATCATTTTTCACTCTATAAAATTCAACTCATCTGTGCAATGTTCATAAAAAAAATATTATTGCACCTCAGGGTCTTTCTGTACTTTGCAACACTTTCAAGTTTTGTGCACTTAGTCACCTGTTAATATGTTGCTCATAAACCAGGTTAAATTAAGTAATTTGTATTAATATGGTTTTAGTCATAATCTCCCATTATCACATGATTTTTTTAATAGACTCTTCAGAAATTACTCAACGCTTAAGGGATTTGGGAACGGAACAACATATAAAAAATGAAGCTTGTTTGTTCACTTCGACGGTCTCAGTGGGGACTCTTTGGCAACATAGCAGATGTTTCTCATTACAACAGCCCCCACTACAGAGTCCCAGACGTGTCAAATCAACTACACAATTCAGTTACACTGTGTTCTTTTGGGATGTTTCACTTCAACACGAAACTCATAAATCAAGTATATAGTAGATGGGACAAGTGAGAATGATATGAAATGTTACACCGAAGCATTTACTGCTGAATAGATTTGCTTGAATGGCTGTAGAATAACGCAGGCGAGAGTTTAGCAAACTGAACAGGACTTTTTATGGGCATTGTACTGCAGTTTGATGCAGTTCTTTATCTTGGGTATCTTTTGCTAAGCATACATTCAAATTAAGGAAACCGGTAGTTAGAGACTGTGGCACAACCATAATTATTGTTACTGTTGCCTTTGAGAGAGGGGGACTAGTCTGCGACCACTTGCAGTCAGTTGCTATCTTTGAAGCAACTTCAGAGCATAAAGTCAGTCTGCTTAGTTTGTCACATCTGTTGCCATCTCACAGAAATTCACTGCTTACATTCAGAGTCCAGCCAGAACCTCAATGATTTTAAATAGAAGTTCAGAAATTCCTCCACAAATACCTACACAGTTGCTGCAGGACAGCAGTTTAACTATTGCAAAGACATTGCATTGTATACTAATATAGTATATTGTATATCGTATCTACATACTGTATTAGTATGTAGATACACACAAGATAGCGACATTGTCTAATTCAGTGAAATAATAAAAAAAGAGACATTGTACGTAAATATATGTGTATATACGTTCTTCACATCCAGAGAATAAAACAAAACCATTTACATTCAAACAGCAGTGTGAAGTCATTGTGTCAAGACTACCAAAGTTAGATACAGTACAGTATAAACAAAACCTACAGACATAGTCCTCAATGCTTTTGTCATACTTTACAACATTTTACCAAGTGTCACCGGGGACATCACAAATCCTTTGGAGAGTCATATGAAAACATTTCACACATAAATACACAACTTAAATGATACACAAGATTTACTACATTTACCAAAAGCCTATGGCGTTTCCACAAATCTGAAATTACTTTCATCAATGATTATGAGGCATTACTACAGAATAAATGACTATTTATGGATACTTTACAGCTTTCTCATTGTACATGAATCAAATGCTGCAAAGCAGTACAGCGTCAACCATACATGCAGACTGTATAGTTTATGTTTAAATGAAGAAACTGTCCTGCAGATCTGATATGATAAAACTACAAACTGTATGTTGGATATTAAAGCCTGATCTCACATAGAATCAATACAGAATGAATATTGAGAACATATGACGCAAACTGATTGGTTTTGCCTCAAACATTAACCACTTACGAATAATGTTTCTTAAAAATACGCCAATTCATTGTTTAGTGTAGAAATAAATGCTTTAAGTCACAGCTGTATTAAAGACTGACAATCGAAACATACAACAGTTATCATACATAAATGAATAGCCAGCAATGTAAATGTATTGACCTTTTCATTGGTGGTTATTTCAGATATCCATGAAATTTTTCACAAATGAATCTTATGAAAGAGTTACTATATTCATCCTATTTCCCTCCATTTAAAAAAAAACAAAAACAAAACAAACAGTGGTTGAATGCTTTCATGAGTATACTATACTCATTAATACTGTATATATAAATCATGCATACGCACACTCACACTTGTCCTTCTTGCAGAAATGTTAGATTTACAAAATATTTACATTGACTGATAGTGATGTGTGTTCCCAGCATTATGGAAAATGTGTTAAAATGACTTACAGTGAAGAGAAAAAAGACAAAAAACAAAGAAACACAAGTCCAAAGAAGGTTCTGTGATGTGAATGAGCACTAAGAACACACATTTAAAAATGAACTAAATGCTTTCAAACTGTCAGTACACATTTTTACAATTTTTAGTGGGTTTTTTTTGGTTTTTTGTCATGTAACATGTGACAAGTTTATCATGTGTACTTCTTAATAAGGCTGTGTGCAGACTAGCATTAGCACTATGCTAAAGCAGAGGGCTCTTTTCAAAAAATAAAGTCATATACCTTAGCCCAAGTTATACCATAGTGCACCAGGATGACTTGGAAATGTTTTCTTTATACCTCACTCTCAGGGAATAAAATAGTTTTAGCCTTAAAATAAATCACAGTAAATTGTGTGTTTTCATCCCTGGTCACAATATAACAACATTTTATCAGATACCACTGGCGTCCCATACAGAAATAATAGTAGTGAATAATAAAACTACCAGGTATAGGAAAGGATCATGGTTTGTAAATTCATAACCCTGTGTATATAAAAATTGCTCTAAACCAGTGTGGTTAAATACAACACCAAGAGCTCCTCTACAAGTGTCTATACGCGACAATCTGGGGGCAAGAGATCCCTTAAACTTGGTGTGTTGTAGTACCACAACCTTGTAAGTATTGGAGACTCCAATGGCTTTGACAAAACATCAGTATTTCAGCCCTGGGGATGGCTAAATTAATGCATACACTTTTATCCACTAATCACTGTAAAGATTTGGTTCACTGAGGTAAGAAGGTTTTTGCCCCAGACAGGATTCATATAAAAGTAACTGAGAAAGCACCAGTCAGACCTAAAACAAACAGGCAGTGGAAGTTTTGGGGATTTGTATAATTTGCTCATGCATGAAAATAAGGAACGTTATTCCTTGACACTTCACACAGATCTAATGCTTCTTCTCTTTTGCCATTTTTTAATTTCTTCAGCGTAGTGGGAAGCATTAGTGGACATTCATGTTGCTTACTTCATTTGTATCATGATTTATCCTGGTTCTATTGCACTTTCCATTTTTTATGTGCAAACTGATTACATGATCACTGAACTCAAACGTTCATACTGGCCTTAAGACATTGTTTCGTAGCATGACTATGCTTTAAAAAGACAGGGACAAAATGCAAAAGTAAGCCCACCTATATCGGGATTTAGCGGCCTGAAGTTCTCAAATAAAGTGAGTCTCTTACAAATCGGCAAGCTTTTTAGTACAGATAGTACACTTGCTAACATTAAGATACAGATTCAATTTAGGTAGAAAAGAATGTGTACTGGCTTCAAAGAAGATGGAAGTGAATCTACCGTAATTTCTAACAGTTGCACTATAAAGAAACAGAAACATGGCTTTGTTCATTACACAAGAGGGATTAAATTAAATTTCTCCTCTTTCATGCGCACATTAATAATTCTGGTCTTCTTCAATTTGATTTAATTTTCTTCCTACTACGGTACTGGAAAAAGCAGCTCCTCATCCAATTAACTTCCTGTATTCAGTCTGAAAACTGAGTACTGTTGACATCTTAATTATTTCTAAATGCTTTAAGAGGGGTATGTAAAGACAGCAGTGAAAGGGAATGTGACGTGTGCTTAAGGAAGCCAAGTCTTTAAACAAATGCTGCATTTCATTTGCCTCGGAAGTTGCACGTCAGAGCGGGGTGCGATGTCACTCCCGAGCCGAATGCGTCCTAGCTGCTTCTGCTCGTTCGCAAGGTAAAGCCATTCATGCATGACTAGCAATATAGCGCTTTGCTTATTTTATAAGCTTAAAAACACAGCTGCTGCATGTTCACACATAAAACGTGGTCAATGCTCTGCATATGGCTTATTCAGCAAGTCAGAAATACACAATAGTGGCTTTACAGATTACATGCACTGCTATACTGGATTGTAAAATCGTTGTTGGTGGGAATTCTCCAACCTTTTGAGTTGGAAGTCAGATTTGAGGGGGGTGTTCCAGTTAAAAAACAAACGCACCATTGGCTGTCAACATTCAAATGTGGCTTCTCTTCGATAATATTGTGTTAACATTGCAACCATGTGGCCTAACTGATGCACACGTTAGTAAGGATCACTTGAGCATGTGCAAACATCAGCATGACTAGAAATGAAGAACGTGAGCTAGTGGCATGAACCAAAATCGCCCACATGAACTGCACACTGAAACAAAGAAAAGTTTATGTGCTGCTGGCAAGTCATATCAGTATTTAATTTTGAAAAACAAAAAAAACATGTATCATATAAACCTTTCATAAATACTGTATGATATTTAATCCATTTTCATTTAATAAACAAGAATATGTTGATAAATTAAGTTTAACATGTGAAAGATACAGATATGTTTAATACTTCAATATGCACATGTTAGACGTCCTATCTGATTCATTATTGATAATGAAAAAATAAATGAGGCAGGCAAGATTTCTTGGTTTGGCACTAACCGTGTCAAAAGAATTTACAGTGTAACAAAAGGCCTTTTGTGCACAACATGAACCTGGGAGGATAATCAAGCAGTCAGTAATTATTGATTTAAAAATGATTTAGTCAGGCTGAAAGATCTGAAAGCATCGTAGTCCAAGTAAAGCAGTTCAGATGCAAATTGTAGACAAAGCACAGCGCAGGAGTAGCTGTATCAAGCTCACTGTACAGTACAGTTAAAGGACCTGTGTTGGTGTGGATAAGAAGTTATAATTTCCTTCAGATGCGTGAGAGCCCGGATGTACAATCCTTTTTTTCCCCTCACTCGTTTTCCTCTATGTATCTATGGGAAGTGGCCAGTTTTCCCGGATGGCGAGCTCCAAGCATGTGGCAGATTTTAAGGGTGATGGTGGGATGGACAGAGTCTGAGAGCACTGTTTGTGTCAGGCGAAGGGGCTGTCTGACTTCAGTATGGAGGCATCTGTGTCGTGGCAGCCTTTGCCGTTCATGTGTTCCGAGTGACCGTCGATGCTGTAGCAGCCCTGTACCTCGGTGATGGAGGAAGCTGTGTAGGATGCTGAGCGCAGGGCATCCGAGTGGTTTCCTATGCTGCTGCCAAACTGGATATGATACTGGTTCCAGTGCCGCCTCAGAACAGCTTGGACCTGACCAGAAGGATCATATATCAGATATTAGCTCACAGGGAAGCTTACGAAGGTGATATAAAGCCTGAGAGTTCAAGTGATAAGCCCAAAGTAATTTTGCATAAGATGGCAGGACAAAATACAAAAATAAATATTTAGATGTTTGGGGTTTTTTTGCTTTGTTTTTTTTTGTTTTTTGGTTGTTTTTTTTGGGATCCCAGCTTCTCCATCCACATCTGTGAAAAGTCTAGGCGGACTTTCTGAAAATTACACTTTGGTAATCTTAGGACAACATTGGTAAACAACAATTAAAAGAGTTTTTTTAGCCTTTAGACCAGGGGTGTCGATCTCCAGTCCTCGAGGGCCGTTGTCCTGAAACCTTTACATGTGCCACTGCTGCAAAACACCTGAATAAAATTTAGTAGGTAATTACCTAGATTTGACTGTATGCTGAGGTGGCAACCCCCAGACCCTACTCAAGTACATTTAAATAAAAGTGTAAGTTTAAAAAAAAATCCTTCTAAAACTACTTTTATTGCACCATGTTCATTCACTCTTAAGCTGCTGTAACACAAATCAGATGGCTGAATTGCCACCTTAGCCTACAGTCAAGTTTTATAGAGCTAACGACCTGCTAAATTTTATTCAGGTGTGTTGCAGCAAGGACACATGTAAAGATTTCAGGACACCAGCCCTTGGAGACTGGAGTTCAACACCTGTGCTTTAGACAAAGCCAAAGTTAAGATGAAGTTATGTTTATATAGGCTAAAAACTTTCTAGCTCCAATTGTGTAAGCATGAAACAACTCCTTATCTGATGGTCAATGAAACAGTTGATTTAAAGACAATTAATTAATAAAGGGGTATATTCATTGATGAATTTCTTAAATATGAAGATGATGATTGTATATTATCCGAAACTTAAAGAAAAGTAGAAGCAGTAGTAGAAATAGAAATTGATAAGCATTTTCACATTTTCTGATGAAAGAAAATAGGAAAATATTCCCCTACAAAGAATTGCATTTCTTCTTTTATCTATGCTGATATGAAACCTTTAAAATGACTTGGCTACTCGCAGACATGATAACCCCAACAAACAATGGATGTCAGACAGACGTGCAGATCATGTCTATATTGGGTCCATTGGTCCATGACCAATTCTGGACATCTATACGATGTCCAAACAAGGTCCACAGTTTTGGCGTCTAACCATGACCCAACATGGTTGTTACGTTCAACATTTGAATTTTAGACTGGGTAATTTTTGGGGGGGTCATTTGGATGTCTATGATGGGTGCAGGAAATTTACATGATTAATAAATTTAATATTTTTAATTTTATTTACAAATATCAAAATTGTTGTTATCAACATGACACATAAATATATGGATTACTTACAAACAAACATGATTTATTTTTTGTTAGCTTTTTTTTGTTTTGCTTGTTATTTTTAATGTTCCTGTTTTGCTTTAACTTTTTTATTTATTTTAATGAATCAACTTATTTGTTTGTACTATAAATATTCCATACATGGAAGTCATATGGACATCAACACTAAAAGTATAATGGATGTAGACAATAGACAACACTTGGTGTTACAAAACAACCCCTTCAGCGGACCAAAATTATACGTCCAAAAATGACTTCTAAAAGACATCACTTTGCTCAGTGGGATATGCCTCTTATCACCTTAAACAGATGTGCTTTCTCTTAGAGATTATTTCCCACAATTTTAAATGTGATCTTAAAATGACTTCATCCTTTGGGACGTGATAGAGTCTAACTACTTGAGACTATTTAGACAACATTTCTAGTAGACAATGGCAGATGCAGTAAGCATGTACTGAGGTTGGGGTTTGGGCAAGGCCTTAGAGGGACTCGGGCCAGGCAGATCTTAATGCACTAATGAGAGGTGAAAGAATTGAAAAAGAGGGAGGAAGAGGGGGTACGAAAAGGAGAACAAACAGCTTGTAGTGTAGTAGGGCATATATATACACAGAGAACCGGGGGAGGGGTGTATCTGTTTTCTAGTTCTTCATTAGATTCTTGTGACACAGAGACACTTTATTAGGGACATCAATTCAACTGCTATTTTTTCAAATGCCTTATTAGTCAAACATATGGCAGCAACAGCATGTAGGCATGCAGACTGACGATCTGCTGAAGGGTCATGGTTGTTGGTGCCAGACGGGCTGCACAACCTACACAAAAATCTCTAGAGTTTACAGAGAATGGTCCAAAAAGAGAAAATATCGACTGAGCGGGAGTTCTCTTGGAGAAAAGGCCTTGTTGATTTCAGATGTCAGAGGACAATGACCAGACTGCTTTCAGCTGATGGCAACAGTCACTCAAATAGCCATTCATTACAGCTAAGGGATGCAGTAGAGTATCTCTAAACGCACAATACTCCGAAACTTGAAGCAGATGGAGTGCAGCAGCAGACGACCAGTACTGGTAACTAAGAACAGGAAACTTACTCTATATTTCACACAGGCTCACAAAAATCAGACAATGGCAGATTGAAAAAGATTGAATAGCATCAATTTCTGCTGCAACATTCGGATGGTAAGGTCAGAACTTGGTGTAAACAACATGAAAGCACGCAAACAATTCAGGGTGCTGGTGGTGGTCTAATTGAGTGAGATATACTTTCTTGTCACATTTTGGGCCCCTCGGTGCTGATTTCACAGCCAGACTGTTGTTGCTGACCATGCCCATCCCTCTATTGCCACAGTGTACCCATCTCCTAATACCTGCTTCTAGCAAAGTAACACACCATGAGTTCACTGTACTGAAACGGTCTCCACATTCACCAAATCTGTGTCTAACAGAGCACTGCTGGGATGTGGCAGAACGTGTCACATCATGGATGTGCAGCAACAAGTCTGCAGCAGCTGTGTGATGGTTCCAGCACATTGGTGAATCTATTTCATGAAGAGTTGAGGCACTTCTGAAAGCAAAACCTGGAACATGCATGACCCATTTCTTCACATAGCATTATTTCCTTTTCACTGTAAATTCTCTCTGAAGCTCTCTTTGTGAAAAACGTGTTTTGATTAAAGGATCGTTCTATTGTGCCTTACTGAGTCAGCGTTTCTGAGTATAGAAATAACAATGCCACCTTTTCTTTGAGCGTATTATGAGCACAGGATTAGGACACACTATGGCAGTAAAATCATAAGATAAATATCAAAGGGAAGTTACTTAGTGGATCTTGTAAACCATTCACTTCAAGCAAAGTCAAGTTCTATGCAGACCAATTGCCTGCAAAATTGACAGTAATCAGCGTGTAGCTCATGGCTGCTTGCCAGCAGCATAATTTCCAGTCTTTGGAGAGCAATGCTGGAGAAGTAGTACGCCTTTTGTCTTTACTCAGCAGCTGCAAGCACAAACAAGCTTGGGGCATAGATTCAGGTGATTTTATTTTACAATGTTTATTGAAAATTACTTCTCTGCTGTAATTGACCTTCTTTTCACCTACCGCAGCCTCTTTTTCTTCAGTTGTAACCACTGGGAAAGCAAGTCAAAACAATGCATTTGCCAGCATCCAGAATCATAGGTTTTGATTTTTTACCATTTTTTACTAAATGCCCAAAGATGATGTAAGCTACTTTAGTGATTCCCCAACCTGGACTGAAGTTTCTTGGGTTATAGAAAATGAAAGGTAACATTCCTAAACTTTTGCATGACCTGTATTTTATTTGTTTTTTGTTTTGTTTTTGGTCTGACAAAAAAGTAAGACCTTCGAACAAATGTGTACTTTGGACAGCCCATTCCAAGAGTTTTTAATTCAACATGCTATATTATTCTCTAGGGTATCTTTGCTGTAATTTCATTCAGTGTAATCAAGCTGGTAGCTTGAAATGTTATGACTACAAATTAGTTTCCACAACATTGGGAGAGTAGCACCGGGCAAATGACCCTGTCAAGGCATGACCCTTCTCAACCATGAGGTCAGCACAAGTGTGGGATAGGGTATGTACATGTGTTGAAATATCTAGAAAAAGAATAATAAAAGGGCATAACCCCGTCTTACTTCTCCATTGAAAAAGCAGAAGATGGTGGCCACAAGCAGACCCTGGAATGCAAAAAAAGGAACACATTAAAAGAGAGATGACATACAGCTTGCTAATTGGTCTCAGGAAAGTTGTCTGTAGACAACATCTTAGGGTCTAAAGTGCTGTGAAGCAGGGAAACTTAAGAGGTCAAAGTGAATACATTTTGAAAGCTAATTCAGGCTGTTACTCAAGACATTTTCCCTGCACTGTGCACACTGGGACAGCTCAAGATGATCAGATAACACTTCATCAACTTCCAACGGATTTCAGTTCAGATAATTTGTGCCTTACTTCCTGCTGTTCTTGCCTGGGCTAGACAAACAAAGTCTTTTCTCTGGCTAATGAGAATGTTTGACTCTTGTTAAAAGCTAGAAAACAATGAGGTTAATGTCCATTTAACAAATGATTTTATTAAAATACATGTCTCAAGCACTGTAGGAGACAAAGCAATCAATTTTCATAATAAAATAAATATGTATGATGGAATGACAACAGAACTACACAAAGAGAAGACAGTTTGTAAAACAGTTAAAGACTGCAGTACATGCCACAGGCAGTCGGGTTTCTATGCTCTATATGAACGTGTAGAAATGATGAGAATCCCCTCAAGTCTTCACACTGATTAATAACCACTGTCTCACCTGGTAATGCATTAGTATGTGCATGATGTAGTCATATATTTCCGAAGAGACCCGTCCCTCTGGCTTGTAGGGAAGCAGGAC
The DNA here is from genome assembly GCF_001858045.2 of Oreochromis niloticus. Classification (NCBI taxonomy): domain Eukaryota; kingdom Metazoa; phylum Chordata; class Actinopteri; order Cichliformes; family Cichlidae; genus Oreochromis; species Oreochromis niloticus. The sequence continues at coordinate 5,637,634 of NC_031987.2, forward strand.
GTACTGAATTCCAAGCAGAGGGACCAGGATGAGCGTGGCTCTCACAGCTTTCATGTAGAGACTTGATTCTGCTTGATGGGTCACCTTCAGTTTGGTGATGAGAACTCGCACAATGTTGAGTAGAAAGAACAAATTAACCTAAAGAGGGAATTCATATATGAATCAGCATTACAGTCTAGTCTTTTGATGGGATGTGATAATAAGCAATGCTTCAAGTATAAGAGCATAAAGAACAGTTTGGTACTTTCATATAAGAGGTGAAAATCTTTCTTGGTGATTGTTAGACACCGTTTACTTGGTGTAGGTTATTCTTTTTTTTGTCCTCCTCTTGAGGAGTTCCCTCAGATTTTTTAAGGGCACAATGCACATCACGCTGATTCCTCTGAAAATAGTCTGGTACAAGGACTGGACTGAAAATGTTGAAAGACATTCAGCCCGGAGAACTATTGCTTAAGACCACTTCTAAAAAAATTACAAGCACTTCTAGCTCCTTGGAAGCAAAATATAAAGAAATCAAAAGTTTTGCACAGTACTGTATTTGAATTATTCAGAGACTATAAAGCTTCTTTTATGCATCATTTCTTTAAACACGTCAACCTTAACAAGACAAATGTTAACAAAAAACCAAAGAGGAATGTTTGCTTTTTCTAATAAACCGAGAAAGTCTTCAGTTTTTGTTACTGCGGGGTTAGAAGACACTGAGGTTACTTCTGATACACGTAAGGTTAGGAAACCTACACATAACATTTTAAAGGATGTTGGAGGCTGAACATTTAGTACAGACTGTCCTAAGGGACCAGCGTTCTCTGAAGCATGCTCCAATGTGCTGATTAGGTGAATTCCTAGAAAACAACACAAGCTTGGGGACCAGTGGGTGGATCCTCAAAGGGGAAGATGCATTGATTTCACAAGACAAACACATTTATGCATGTTCTGAAACTGTGTCCTGCTCACAGGACCCCCCACAGAGTCCACTCAGAGGAGGACAAAAGCAGCTTATTGTACTCTTTGCGCAACACAAACAGTGTGGCAAGAGAAACATGAAACAAATCAGCTGGTTTATTCTAGTAAACAGATATATAGTGATTTATTTGTTGAAACTGATTGGGGTTAGGAAAGAAGAGAAGCAGCATTCTTACCAAAAGAGCAGCACAGATGGGGCCGTGGATGATGTAGAGCAGTGATGTTTTCGAGCTAATCCAGCAGCTGCAGAGGAGAGGAGTACGAAAAAGGTTTACACAACAGTACCGTTGCATCACATAACGGCAAATCTATCACAGCAATCTGTGGGTTTCCTTAAAAATAATATTATACAGGAGAACTGCTTGCACAAGCAGTGGTGTTAACTCACTTGTCGTTGTAGTAGTAGCTCCGAGCGACGGCGTGTATGGTGGCTGGGATAAGAGGAAAGCCTGCAAAACAAAGTGAGCAAGTTAGGTAAAGAAAGACCCTTCAGTTAGAAAAATGTAGTGATTAGCTGACTGATATCCTCTTCTTACCCCATCCTAGGAGATAGTACCACATCAGATGCTGCTTCTCAGCAAACACTGCCACCACGATGAGAGTGTGCAAATATATCCCCTCACACAGCATCCAGAAGTAATTACAGCCAAACAGGTACAGATGAATAAACTGGGACACTTTACAGCTTGTCTGAGGAAGGAAAACCCATAACAAATGTGGATACCGGCTGCTGTTTTACAGCAATTGATTTATGTTTAAATATTAAGCTAGAATGACCGGTGTAATGGTGCACATTAAACTAATAGAGACATTTGTGATGCTACAGTAAAGTGAATCGATACAAATAATAAGAAACTGACTGGATTCCTCTGCACGAGCTCCTGGTTGTTGGCCACTGCACTCAGCAAGATGATGGTGATCACAGAGTTCAGAACAAAAGAGAAGAAGAGGTTCTTATGAAGGGTGATCCTTTGACAGCTCAAACTCCTGGAAAAACAGAAAACGGAAGTTATGCCACAATGCTTTTATGTTATGGACAGACTGAGAAGCATCTGTCGCTGGAAGTCGCTCATATAACAGAGTTGACTCACTTGAAATGGAAAAAAATTGCTAGGGAGATGAGGAGGGAAGTCAGAGACAGCCCATGTCCTATGAGGGCAAGGTAGAAAAGGTTCATTGCAGTCTGAAAAGAAACAACAAATGGAAATTAGGTTATCTGGCTGTTATCTGATTATCTTTCTCCAAATGACTACTTGACTAAGCATCAACATACATCTCAGCATTTGCACTGAAAGGCTCTTGAAAATGTTCCATTTGTCTTTTAATATTTATAATTTCAAGCTGATTGGTTTTTTTATGAACCAGTTACAGGAAATTATAGTACAGTACAATTATAGTATAGTTTCTCCTTGTGTCCAATGAGAAAAACACAATATTGATGTAGTTTTTTAAAGGCTTTGAGAAATACTTCTGAAGGCTTTCATGAAGGAGTTTTAGAGTTTTTCTTTGGACAGTGGTTGTTTTTTTTTTAACAATTTTTTTTTCCAGTCAGTTTTCAGTCCTTATACCTGACCACTTTTAGACAAATGGTATTATTATTATTTATTTTTTTTAGCAAAGAAATTAAATTTTATCTTTAGTTTCTTTGTTACTAACAGCATGTTGGCAAAAAAAACCTATAAATTATTCCCATCTCTTTAGCTTGGATTTACTCAAGATTTATTTTGAACTTTTACGTTGGCTGTCAAACACAGTTTGATATATTTTAGAAAGCATCAGACTGATTTCACACAACAGGTATAAAAACACACAATGGAGCACTATCAGAACCTAGACCTCAACATTAACGAACCAATGTGGGATTGTCTCAACGATGAAATGAACAAAAGGCAGCCAACGTCCAAAAAAGAGCTTTGAATGCCCTTCAAGATGCCAGGAGAACTATTCCTAAAGACTACTTAAAGAAATTCAAGATGCCTTCGAGAGTTCAGGCTATGTTTGAAGAATAAAAGTGGTCATACCAAATGTTGACTTTCAAGCTCATTAGAACTGTACAGACTCTGTTTTTGTCTGGTATGCTGTATTTCGATATATGTTTCCATACGTTTCAATACATTTTTGCATCGATTTTTCATTTTCCTAGCAAAATATAAAGAAATGAGAGGTGGTTCAAGACTTTTGCACAGTACTGTAGATATTTGCAACTGGGAGCAACAATGCACACCAAGCAAAGGGACAAGACTCATTAAGGGAACTTTTAAATAAAGAAGAAACCACATTTATGTAACTGGAAGGTAGAACCAGACGCTGGAATTTTTACAAATAGAAAGTTTTATAATTCAGATAAGCAGGTGGGGTCCCTGTGGCGTGGGTGTGGTCTCTGGACGGCTGCAGAGGAGGGGTGACGCAGTGAGCTCCCGGGGCAGCGCAGGGGCAGGGTGAACAGGTGTGCTGGGATGTGAGTGTGATTATGTCTCTTTATATGTTCACAGTGACAGTCGGAGGGGCACAGAGCGGACGTGAGTGTCTGTGTCCCAGTGAAAACAAAAACCACAGTGTAATCACATTCGAAAATAAAGTAGTGCTGTCATTACGTCCGTGTCCTGTCTATGCTTAACGGGTCCAACGTTACAGTCCCATATGATGTGTTCCCAGACTGGGATTCAATTTTAAACCTTGAGACCACAGCCTTAACCATGGAGATCCTGTTAAAGCAATGACTGAACTAACTTCTTCAAGTAAAAAGGTAAAAAACCAAAAAAAAAATTATTTTAATAACAACCTTATTTTTGTTCACTTACTTTCCAGTAATTCTAGCGGTATAGAAAATGAAAGATAATGAAATATTTTACAACGAGTGGATCTAAATAGGTGAGAGTGAAGAGAAAATGAGAAAGTCTAAAGAACGTGTAGGTGTTAATTAATAATTTCTTTGCATTTACTGGCTGGAGATGTGCCACTGACTCATCAAGGTGCATGATTGTGTGAACATCTATGTTCAGCGTAGATGTGTGTGTGCGAAATGTGAAAGGAGAAAGAAAGAGTCTGTAAGTCTAAATGTAACAGAAAAAGAGAAATCTAAATACAAATGAGTTATTAAGCCGGTTATAATGACTACATTTACAGAAATAATTAAAAAAATATACACAAAGGTTTTTTAAAAAAAAAAAAGGGGTAAAATTGGGCCGAAGCAGAACAAATTCCAGCCTGTATTGTATTTGGTTACTTAAGCAGAGATGCTGTGGTGTTCAGGGCGTGCAGAGCCCCTCACAACCACATCACATGGCCATCAAAGCCATATTTTTCCTATTGTTGATTATCTAACATATAAACTCAGTCCTACCTACTGCCATTTTCAACCTACCATTCTGCCTTCTACAGTGTGCTCATTGCAGCGGGTGTAGTTGGTCCATGTCCTGTTGCTCTCCGGATGCAGAAACCATTGACCACTGTCAGTGCAAATCTTTGTGACCATCTCTGCAGAAACAAAAGTGGAAAATAATTTAATTTTATTATTCTGATTTTTCCAGTAGAAGGTAGAGGCAGATGAAAAACAAACACATCAATATGGATGGAGCTAATGAAAACATCAATTAGAAGAATGAAATCTAATTATAAACCTGCACATCCTGTTGACGGTTGCGGTTGACGAAATGTGGTTAAGAAGTCCCCAGAAACTTAAATCAAATTTACTGTAATAAAATGAGTGATATTTACACCACTCCATACACGCATAAGTTAATAATCACACACACAAAAAATCCTGCCTCATTAACAGAAGGAGCTGAAGTCAATAATTTAATACACATTTAATACACTAAACATTACAAATGCTGTTTCCTGTGTTAATAGTGAGAACAGAGCCTTTACGCTTCATGGCCATTTGCTGCAATTGGTATTTACATTCAGTGTGTGAGCAGAGTGTGAGCTATGGTCATCGCTTTTTTCACTTCAAGCTAGGATTCAAGCTAAAAGGTGAAGCAAATTTATACATGAAGAACAGTTCATTAGTCATGAAGAGCTCCCCTCAGCCTGCGAAATCTGTTACATAATACGTTTTGTGGTTCTGGAGAGCTTTAACCTTGGTGATGTAATAAGTGTTATCTTGGTTTGGGCTTTTTTTTTAACTAAAGGCCTTCAAAGTTATGAATGAGGACCTGAAAGCCACAACAAGGAATAGTCATCAGAGTAACTTGTCATCTGTAAATCAACAGCTGGATGAAGAAAATTGGCTGCTAGAAGCTCCAGATCTCACCTGATGGATCAAAATCCTGGAAGTAGTCCGGGCAGTGCTGCTCAGATGTAACTCCTGCTTTGGTGTCATCCCAGCAAAGCCAGCCGTCCCACGTGCGATTGCACACAGGTTCTAAAAACCCAGACATCATTTTAAGAGCTTTTTTGCTCTTCACAGTTGGAACATTGCAAACAAACAATGGAAGAATATATTTATAGAATTTTTAAAGTAGGGTTCTCTTAACCAATCAAGACAGCTTTACCTTGTCTGCTGTGGGTATTTTCTTTCATTAACTTTTGATAGCACTCAAACTGGGCTGTGACTATCTTGTTCCTGGTGACCGTAATGTCATTGTAGACACTGGTTGAAGACTGCTGCTGGGTTTCATTGATCGCCAGGCTTGCCTTCACCATAAACTACAAGAGAGGTGAGAAAAAGTAGAAATCCACTCATTTTTTAAGCTTTACAAAGTAGAATGAGAGATATGTTATGGTACAGCGCAACAGAAACCTAGTAAAAGAAACGAGTGTATAAATTCTCGCTCAGTGAGAGGGTACAAAAAGTACTGTTGGTTATGTTTAAAATGAGTAAAGATGTGTCCGAGCCATTTTTGGTTATGTACTTGCGAACCCTCTGGTGATGCATTAGTCTAAAACAGTCAACACATACTACCAAATGCAAGAAAAGGGAGTCATACTTAGTGATTCATTAAAGTCAGTTGCGCTGCACGGAAACTATGACATCTATGCCGAAGTATTGGTGCACAGATGTGTCCAAACACCAACCTGAAGCTGCATTTTTTGTCCTTTAAAGGATTTCAAACATAAGCGGCCTGGCGGTACATAACTCTCTGAGGTAGAATTAAAGGTGGTTGCTGTATTAATGAAATTTAGATCAGTAAGAACTAACCTGTGTGCATTTTGGCTGACCTACCGTTGCTGGATTACACAGCAGTATGAGCGCTACCATCCAAATCTGTCCAAAGCCATCCAGCTTCCTGTCAGCCATTTCAGAGCTGGACGATGATTTACAAACTGCAAACCTGCAATGGAAAGCCAATAATTAAACATTAACATTCAATAATCATTAAAATGTAATAAGATGTCCTCATAAAAAAGGTCCTTCTTATATGTAAGATGACACTGGAATGACTCTGAATAATCTAAGTGGATAAGAGTGAGTTGACCTTCATTAAATGTAAGTTTCTGTTTTTCCAGTTCGCCACATCAGCTGAGTTCGAAAATTTACTGAATCATTAAATACAACAAATTTATTCTGTGACCAAAAGAAACTTTGTAACAAGAACTTGGTCGAATCTGTTTTAATACCGAAGATTAACTACAGCAAAGCACTGTACAGTATGTTCTCCCAATAAACGGCAATATAACATGCCCTCGCTCTCCATGTTAGGTCAGCTTGGAATTACAGGCTCCTGTGATGTAGCTTTTTGGCATAGTATTCAAAGGAAAGCACAGCTGAAAAAATAAGCAGCTGGAATCAACCCAAGAAAGCCGTATCAATCAAAGGAAGTTCCACTTCCCTGGTAAAAGTCATGTAAGCACAGTACAGGCTTAAAATCTCCTGTTCCTACTGCCGCGTATGTTTTGTAAGCCAAACCTCTTTTGCTTTGCAGTCCATCATAAATTCTGACAGCACTTATAAATCAGTTAGTGGGTGCAATGTTGCACCTCATCAAAGCAGAATCCCATAAGGTTGTTTGCAGCAAAGCTGCAGGCCACTGGGATTTCATGTCAAGGCTGTGGAATAGCAGATGAGAGAAAATTCAAATAGAAGCATATCCCTCAGGTTCTACGGATTTGCTTTGCAAAACAGTGGGTTTACTAATGCTCGGGTAGCTTTAGATAGTTTAAGCGGCTTATGTTTGACTTGGAGTTACACGTCTAAAACCTGTGATGCGAATGTACAAATATATCACAGCGTGAGGAAGAAATGCCGTACTGGCACCAAGATAACCTAAGATAAGTTGTTACCATTGCTAACAATTCAAATCAATAGAGTAGGTTCTTGTGGCAGCGAGGCTTTCGGTAGGTAAGAAGCTTGAGAATGGGAGACAGAGAGAGAACCTGATCCCCAGGATAATGATATGGCATGCAGGAATGGGTTAGTGAAATTTAATAACATCCTTCATACCCTAAAGGAACTAGGTCACCTGTAGGTCATTTTTATTTGCAACATCTGAAGTCTGATTAAGTTTGCTGAAATGGAATGAAAAGGCTAAACCAACACTAGAGCGGGGATATAGGGAAAACCAAGTTGTGTGTGTTTTAGGGTTTTTTTAATACAAAAGTACATAATTAGAACATGAAACTGATGTAAAGCTTACTAACCGAATGAGAATCAAGCTGCTTAAGAAGCTGCGGACCAACCAGTGCTTTTCTCTTTAACCAGCAAACAAATCCCAAGCAGAAAACCTCAGCTACAGATAACTGGGACGATGTCGCTATTTGCATCTAGTGATGTAGTTAGAAGACTACCTCAACCATCACTGCATATATTACAGATTAATGTTTTTATCTTTCTGTGATCAATCGCATGAGTCAGGTCTATGTTTAAACTTTTATTGTAGCACATGACATAAGCATACCCCGCCTCCCCCATTCTCCCTCCAAAGCTGCTTGTCTGCACTTTACATTCTCAAAAGTATCAGAAACAGGTGTGCAGGGTGGCTTTATGTGAACCAGAGCAGTGTTTCCCACAGACTCACATTCCGTTTGTGGGACACACCTATAATGAGTTGTAGACTAATTCTATTTATAAGTTTCTCTTTTGGAAACATTTTAATTACCAATTATACACTCAGCAATATAATCAGCTGTCTCTCCTACGAGCATCGCATCTGGATGAAGAGCTGAAATATTCACTGCTTAGTAACTTAAACCTTATAGTTACAGAACAGACTAAAGAAAAGTGGGGGACCAGCACAGACATCAGTCAGTACATTAGAGAGAGACTTGACCCATTTCATTCTCACAGCTCTATCTGCAGCTCAGTCACAGAAGATGCTGATGCAGCGTCTCCTCAAGTCTGCTCACAGTTAAAAGGAGGCAGAAGAGGGGTTTACTGAAAGTGTATAACTCTTTGCAACCAATTTCTCTAGTGACAGTCCAACCTCCAGCAACCTCTCACCAACCAGTTGTGGAATAGTCACTAGTGGGCAGCAGTTTTCAGGGTCTTTGACTGGTCTTTAGACCTTTGTGAATAAGGCTTTAGCAATTGATTTCACGGTAAACTGCCAGCAACAACTTGCCATTTGGTTAAGTAATATTTATTTTTCTCTTGTAACTGTTAATTATGGTACCAGGTGGTTGCTTATCAGTCACTGGGCATGTGTTACTGAGTCTTTCGATGAATGCCAAACTAGTTTCAATTCAATTCAGTTTTATTTACATAGCATTAAATCACAACAACAGTGGCTTCAAGGCACTTTGTATTGTAAGGTAAAAATCCTACAATAATACAGAGAAAACCCCAACAATCATACAACTCCATATGAGCAAGTGCTTTGGCGACAGTGGGAAGGAAAAACTCCCTTTTAACAGCAGGAAACCTCTAGCAGAACCAGGCTCAGGGAGGTGACTGAAGAAGAAATACTGAATGCATCATGGGAATTCCCCAGCAGCGTAACTAAGAGAGGACTCATGGTCACCTCATCCAACCTTAACCCTATGCTTTATCAAAAGGCAAGTTCTAAGCCTAATCTTAAAAGTAGAGATAGTGTCTGTCTCCTGAATCCAAACTGGAAGCTGGTTCCATAGAAGAGGGGCCTGAAAGCTGAAGGCTCTGCCTCCCATTCTACTTTTAAATATTCTAGGAACAACAAGTAAGCCTGCAGTCTGAGAACAAAGAACTCTAATGGGGTGATATAGTACTAGAAGGTCATGAAGATCCGTACGATACAATGGCTTATCAATACAATAAAAAAGATAAAACATTTTCTGCTGTGATGATGTGTGAATAGAATAATCCCCCTGGGATCCCCCTGCTTTCATATTGATATTTCACTGGCCAGTACACACCACCCATCAATCAGTATTCCAGAGAGAAAACTGACCCTGTTTATTCTCATAGTGGTTTTCACATTTGCCTAACAAGCAAAAGAGCCTTACTTCAATGCTGAAGGTAGATACAAATCCCTTTGGGGTTAGGTCAGAAAGGGCATCCAGCACAAAAACACTGCCAAATCAAAGATGCAGAGCACCCCGCAGTGGCGATACCCTTGTGAATAAGGAGCAGGTGAAAGTAGCTTTTATTCCGACACAGGTCCCCACGCTGCTCGGTCACCAAAGGGACTGGCTGGCTCAGTGCTCCTCAAGTCTGCTCAGAGTTAAAACAGCATTAAGCTGAGACAGAGGAGGGACTTACTGAAAGTGGGATTGTAAAACATTATGGTGATGTGCAAATTAGAAACAGCAAGGAAAAGATCAGCTGCTCTGTCACACACGCACATAGTCAAACACACAAAAATGCACAAACACACAGCTCTACTCTGTCAAGAACCCCAGCTGTTTCTTGGCAAGTTTTTTTTTTTTAATAAATACATAAGCAGTGATACAGAGGATGCATCATTTCAGACAACACAGAATAGATGTCAGACTGTGCGTGTGCACACGTGCGTGTGTGTGTGTGTGTGTGTGTGTGTGTGTTAGTGTGTGTGCGTGCATTTTATTGACTTTAACTGATAATACTGTACCATTTAACTAACAGTACATGTGGTGACTTTCCTGCATGTCATGGTGGAAATTTCACATTTAATATTCACTCTCAATCTATAACACATCACAAATACCTTTTTATTGAAAGTAGTCTTAAACAGCGAACCATAAATTCTAAACATTTTTTAAATAATTGGTCATCCCAAGCTATGACAAGACTTCATAGAAATTTCAGTGATGTCAGAAACTATGCTTTAAATAGACATTCGCTGTTGAAATGATTCTGAGAGAGAAAATGTTAATTATGTGTGCTCCAACACAACTAATTAATAAGCAATTGTGAGAAAAATGCAACAGTGCTACTGAACTTCTGCAGTAAACAGAAAGCAGAGCATGATCCACCAGCAGTGCCACATACTGTGTGATCAGAACAGCTGTTCTGTGTAGGCCTACGTGCAGCTCTCACTATGCTCCCATCACAGCCAGCAGGCTGTGGACATTATTTCACATTCAGCTGGTTCAATCCTGTGTGGGGGTTTCTGGAACAACTTTGGACAGCGGAAAATGTTTTATTGCATTTCCAAATAAAATTAATAAATTCATGACTAGGACAAAAACAACTGCTTTATGCTGCTGACACAACTTTGTGTGTGTTGCACAGTGTTCTATGTAACATATGTAATACATTATGCACACAGCATGCAATTAATTAGAGTGAATATTATGTCTTTGATATGCTGTTTAGCAATGGTGGTGATTCTTAAAGCAGAGCCAAAATATATATTTTGGAACCCAATGAGAATTCATATGGAATTGAATCCATGAAGTGATATTGATAATGGAATTGGAACCACTATTTTCTTATTCCCATCCCTAATTCTGTGCTTATACACACACAGTTTTACACAGACACAAAATGAGCTCTTGGTTAATTAAACAACCCAGTCCATTTAACTGTGTACTTAACTACAGAGTCTTGCAGCCAAAACTGTTATTATACTACTAGTATAATAATACCAGTAGTGTCCCTGCTGTTAGCTACAGAGAAAAAAAGGATCCCTCTGATTATCTGCCACGTCTGTCACATAATCCCCTTGATGACTCTCTGTTACATAATCCTTGTGGTTTGTCTGTGTTTACATTCATGCACTTAACTTTTACTATGTCTCTATGTCCTATTAATGCTGCTATTATGAAGGTAATGAGAGCTCAACAGCTGTAACAGCGGGCTGGCGTTATCGTGGCACAGTCCAGGACAGCACCCAGACTTCCCACAAGTCTTTTTAAAGAAAAAATAGTTTTTAGAGTTCTTAAGAAAATGAAAACTTCTCTCTTTTACTTAATTCTAAGGCTGAATACTTTTTTGTTTTCCATATTCGTGTAGACAGAGACAAAATTGAACATTTTGGACAATCAATTTGGGACTATTTCGCAAACTTCAAAAACATGTTTCTGCTAATTGCAGCTCAAAACCATGAGAGCAGCCTCCACAGAGGCACAGCACTTGATTATTGATCTGTTTGGGTCAACTTTATCCAACAACAGACCAGTGCAAACTGTAGGTGGTCCACTATTATCTGTAGTACCTCAGAGTGTTTCACTGAAGTGGTTAGTCATGTACACTTTACACAAGAGATGACATCACCTACTACATCTGCGAGCATACAGAAAGTTACCCAGAAAAAACAGCCTATGTATAACATCTGCTGTCTTCTCACACAGTGCCAGAGCCCAGCCTGCACTTATCAACTCCCACTGTTCCTGCAGAGATGTTATGCTGCACTGTAAACATCCTTTTGTACTCACAGGATGTTTGGCGCCCTGCACACCAAGTTCCATCAAGTTCCGCTCAGTGGCATTAGGAGATCCTTTAGGCTGGTAAAGGCCAGTAACTGCATTACTGTCTCGATCTATAGCATGGATATGGGATTAAACGGAGCGGGAAGCAGGTACTGGGAGCCGATTAAACCTCTGCTTTCAGAAGATTCCGCCAAGACTTATTCCTGTTCTGTCTACGGCAAATTTGATTAATAAAGACGCAATTATGAAGCAATTCTTCTTCAAACAATATTTGCAATAGTAACTGACCATATTTTCAACAATAGTAAGTGAACCAGAGAAAAGAATCATCCATCACAAAAATATTATGTAAAGTGATCAGTTTTACTCTCTGCTGAAAGATAAGCAAAGGAGTGCAAAATGAAAAGACAAATGATGATAATGATAATAATAATGATGCTGTGCTGTTACACTGCAATGTTTGCAAAACACTGTTATCGGCCTTTGAGAGCTACGCACAAATCTGGTCACTGGGGTATAGTGGTCTTGAGTGTCCCATGCTTGCTCTGTAAACAAGAGATGAGACAAGATAAACAGCACAGTTGTGCCTTCTGGAACTAATTTCATATCAGTCTTTGCCATCATTTACCATGTCAGTACACACTGAGAGTCAGGGAAGATTTGGTGTATGGACACAGGTTTCAAGCATAGATTCATATAAGTATGGAAAAAGATACAGTATAAAGATATATTATTAAAAAAAGGCTTTATTCGGCTTGTGCCAAAAGACATCATAACTAAGCAAAAGATTTCTAAAGAATCAGGTGAAAATAAATTAGGACAAATAAGCATAACCTGCTCTCACTAACTTCACAATGTCAAATTTATATTGTTCTGTTTAAAGCTTGTTTACTGGATGTCCAGAACTGGGATCATAAATCTGTCTTTATTCTTTTTATCAACACTGATACACATTTCTGACAGCCATACTGATTATTTATGTTCAAAGTGATTAAGAAAAATCAATTGAACTATCATCTGGATCAATCCAGTATCAATAGCCTATAGAAACATATTGCTAATTGTAGGACTAGATCATTAGGTGCAGGTAAACTGTCCAGTAGATCAGTGGTCCCCAACCCCCCGGGTTTGGTACCAGGCCGCGAGAGTTGAAGCTCGGGTGTGAAATGTATGGTTTTCATGGTTTTTATCATTATTTTTTTATCGTTTTTATCGTTAACTCTGTTTCCCTGGGTGTTTTCCCATGTGTTATGAAGAAATCTTCTTTTTTTTGGTACCGGTACTGGTTTTATTTTGTTGTATTTATCCGCGACACCTTAAAGGCCGGTCCGTGAAAATATTGTCGGACATAAACCGGTCCATGGCGCAAAAAAGGTTGGGGACCGCTGCAGTAGATGATGTCTGCATGAGGGGCTTGAATGCTTGGGTTGAAGATGAAGGTGACTTTCAGAGGATGCTCAAGCCTGACCACAAATCTTTAAAACATGGACCTACAGCGTATATAAATGGCATCGTGAACTGAAAAGAAACATTTCATAAAATGTATAAAATCCATAAAATGGATAAAATGTGCCTATATACAGACCACGTTTAGTCTCGCCATGTGCTCCCACTGTGATGTTCAGTACAATATGTGTTTTTTAGCTGTTAGATTTGAAATTCAGTATATGGCTTTTGTTTAAAAACATAAAGGACTATCTTTTTATGACCCGAAAACAGGTTGTAGCAAGTACAGAAATAAAAATGATTCTTTTGGTGAGAGCAATCCACTCTTTCTCTCTAGACACTCATTATCATAGTCTGTATTACAGCAGCACATGTCCTTGGTCTGTGCCTTCATAAGCCAGCGTACACATTTGTTGAGAAAATGAGTAGTTCAAGAGCAGGAAATCACTCCAAATGAACAACTAGCATACAATTACATACAATAAGAATTACTCATTATGACTGACAATTACTTATAACCACTCTTTTATTATGTTTCTCGCTGCAAAGTGTACACAATCTTCATTTCCTCTGACACAAAATGGATTATTTAAACAGAGCCGTTCTGACAAGGAAGACTTAATGTGTTCAAGGAGTAAAGGAAGCGTTCCTACCTGCTTGGTTTCACACTGTTTTACTGCATTATCGCAAACTGATAATTATTTTAGAGGACAGAGGAGGGTCTTTGAAAGAGAAAAAAGGAAGAAAAAAAATTCTGCATGCCTTTAAATGATGCTGACCGCGCATATACGGGAAACAAGAGTGACAAACTCAAAAACCACGAGGATGTGAGAACACGGTTCCTCTGAGAGCTTCCCTTCTGATCAACAGGGACAAATTTAGCTATTGGATGTTTTCCACAGGATCAGCTGTACATGTAGCTTTTATTCAAGGGAGTGAAAATGCCTGAATAGGAGTTTAACCTCATAGCAACTGATCTTAACAAGCCTGGGACATGAGAGCAGACTTCCCAGTTGCCAGGGGCATCACCAGATGTCTGAAAAACAACAGCATTCCCACACTAATGTGAAGGAGGAGTCCTCTTTGTTGCATGAAAAGACTGCTGCAAATCTCCTTCCACCCACCCAGACTAAAGCAATGCAATATTCTTTGCATTAACAGGGCAGGAGGGAGGCTGTGTTCTTGTGGTTTTGAAATAGACAGCAAGTCAGATACCAAAACATTCATGTCATTTCATTCACACCCTCACAAGCATGCCAGTGTCCTTAAGGCAAGCACGTGGATCTATTTATGACGGCGGTGCTGAAAAGAGTGGATTCTAAAACTCATCTCCACAACTAAGAAAGGAGAGGCTTATGGTGGTAAATACGGTTGGACGATGCCAGATGTTATACAGCAAGTTAGGGAAGCGTGAAGACTCTGAGCCTGCATAGGGAAATGCATGTGCAGCTAAACATCTTAGGGAATTATGACTGTTCAAGGAATTTGAAAGTATGTGTCCTTCTGTTATACCACTATCACTTTGGGGGAGATTGTGGCATTGTTATGCTTTTGACAGCAACAGCTGAGCCAGGAAATGTAGGGAAACGTTTATGGGAATGTCATACAACAAATGGTCCGAGGTCAGGGATTAAACCGTGGACTTGCTGCTCAGTGCATCTGGGCCCATGTGTTATGCATCCCAACAATTTTGTTATTGCTACATATAGATACACCCAGTACTTCTGCAGTTTTGCAGAGCAATAGGGATGCCCTTGGCAAAGTTCAGAGGATTACAGAATTTTTCTGTCACACTTGGATGTTTGCAGTTTGTCAGTGTACGTGACCACATTTGTATGAGCATAGGTGAATCATTATGAAGTATTGTTTAGTGTTGGTGTTTCTTTGTCTGTTAGGGGATGTGAAACAAGTTGAAAATACATTGTTGGCATGTGACAACATTTAGACAGAGCAGCCATACTCTGCAGTACTTTCACACAGTAGCCTTTGAACCCTTTAAAAATACAGCTGAGTACTGTACTACAACTACTACTTAGAACTATTAAATGTTTTCTGTGTGGACAACGTAAAATACTAGATTCTTTTTTTTTTTTTAAACACAGATGAGACATGGCATAACCTGCTAGTGATCTTTAGAGTTACGCTCTAGGGAGATTACTGATAGGTGATGAAAGAAAAGGAAAAAAAAAATGGTGACCGTCTTGCTCTGGAGGACCTTTTGCTGGTGTGGTTTGGATCTGCTTGTCCTTTTGAGGGGAGCATCACTGTGAATCATCTTTAGATGACATATGTGGTCTCATTGAGGATGACGTTTGCCCCATCCATAGAATCAGCAGTATTAATACATCAAATGAAATGTTTCTTTCTGAAAACAATGATGTCCCATCACTTCAGCAGAGTTCCAGAAACCTAAAGACTCAAATCCAAGGAGTGCCCAATCTATTCTGGCTACACAGTTTTCTTTATTTGCTCAAATAGCAGTATCTTTTAGCCATGTTACATCATAGCGGTTTTAACCTGTCCCCTGTCTTCACTAAGCTAATCTAACCATCTACATATATTTCTTACAGTTCTACTGATCCTTCTAATCAAGTTCTGCCTACAAAAACAATCACATTTCTTTCCAAAACTCTGAGATTAAAAAAAAAAAGATGAACACGATGCAGCATGCCAACAGACAAGCGTTGAATTGCTGAAGAGATAATACTGGATTTTACTCAGAATGTGAAAGTGAATTTGTTTCATTAGCGTTTCCTCATTAATCTTGACAACAACAAAAAATAACAAACACCAAGGCTGTCTTCAGTTACCTTTGCATACTAAAGGTCTTAGCATAGGAAAAGGATCCTGTTGCAGAGGCCACTGGTCTGCGCAAAGGAAAAAATAGTACAAATACCTAGATAAAAATACTCTGGTTAAAAATATACCAGGCTCCGTCTTGCACTGCATCCATATAGCTGCTCTTGCGGTGGCGATGTAAATGTTTTGAAGTAGCTATACAACCACATGGATAACCTCCTGAGCATGCCCAGTGTGTAACCTGGTGCATACAGCACAGGCTGGTGGGAATGTGTGGTTAATTTCACCCGTTCTTTCCACTGCATAGAGCCACATTTTTACAGGTCACTTGACTTTCTTTGTAAAGTGCTTTAAATGCACTGACAGCTTGACAGATTTATACAATAGCTTAAGCTTCCTCAGCAGAATTGTTCCCCCGTTTCTGGGTGACATTTCTGCATCCTAACAAGCTGCTGCTTTTCACCAAATTTATTTCCATGACTGTCTGTTGTGGGGATTCTTGGTCATTAAAATGGCAGCCAGCGGAGGATTTTCCGGCCAAACACTGCCTTTAAGCTTTAAATCAGTGTTTACATGTTCTCCCAGTTTCTTTATTTCTTTTTTTTCAGGATAGATAAATGGTTCTTCATTTCTGTGGATTTTATCAATGAAGCCTCCACTCACTTATTGGCTGTTTTTCTTTGTGCTGTTGAAATATTATAAACCCAGAAAAATGTCCTTTGGGATCTCTCTCCAAGTGAGTCAAGCACCATTCTTTAATCCCCCCTGTGTTCGATTTCATTACATACATCCAACCATTTCCAAAGCTTCATATCTTATTCTCCATTAAGAAAATGAATTCTTGAATTCCAGAGGTAGCACATAACACTCCACACAGACACACAGACACACACACACACACACACACACACACACACACACTGAATGCAGAAAAGCAGTAAGGTTGTTCTGTGATGCATTATTTAATCTCTGGCTGAAAACCTCTTTTAGCATTTAACAACAGTCAACAGTGAGCACAGGCTGCTCAGGGACCTGTATGAGTGGTTCCCTGTGGGTAGTGCCACGACAAAAATAACACTGGAGCTCAAAATTAACAGCCCGAAGGAAGCCAAGGAATATCCTCTGTATGCTTGCTGTGGGTCCTAGACTTGACCTCTGAAAGTGCTATTCACGTCACTACTAAGCGGTTCAAGTTTCTCCGTGTGCCTTGGGTTTGTGTAACAAAAACATTTTAACAGCTTAGCCCACACATGAGAGCTTCAATAAATATATTTGTTTTTGTGGAGAATATCTGAATCTGTTGAAAGTCATCACTAATGCTCTTTTACAATTAGTTTTACATGACATTGTCCCTTATTGCTGTCATAAATGGTAGTTATTTTAAATGTATAACGGACTGCTTGTTTTATCAGTAAAAGAGCTTTTAGCTGTAAAAAGATTGAGAAAATTAAGTGTTAATTGGAGAAAATAAGACAAACTTTTCAAACCACAGATAATGAAAAAGTAAAAGAATTATTGCATGCTACAAGAGGTTGAAGGCAGACAGTGTTTGTTTGGTAAGGCTGAGGAGTAACTAGCATGCAGACCTCCCCAGTAGATGTCTGCTTAGTCACTAGAGAGGTCAGCAAGATAAGGATCCAGAGCAAGACAAGATCCTGTCTGTAAGCTGGACAGTAAAGCAGCATTAGCAGGAAATCTAGTGCATTATACGGTCTGTGGCTCTGTCTGGCTTCAACACTACGCAGAGCATCAGTCTCATGCATGTCTGATGGTTACATGGATACTGTGTCACTAGTAGTATTGGGTGTAACTTTTTACAAAGTAAAATGATAGAGTACTCAGATTACCTTTTTGTTCTATTGTTAATGACAAAAAATACAGTTAAAATGTTACAGCACTTCCTTTCATTGCCACAAAAAAGAAAGCTCAGACACATTTGCAATATTTGGGGCAGTTTTATGGTTGTCAGTGCACATGCTAAGGATTTTATAAGGTATTTTCCTGTCCTGAGGTGTTAATAATTGCATGTGAGCTGCTAAGAGGCTCTATAACACATTTTGAATCCTAGCTCCATAACAAGGAGGAGAATCATGTCGGTACTACACCTCCAAATCTAGCTTTGAGATTGACTATGTGCACGAGAAAATGCTAACTTCCTGGTTTGAGGCCGGATGTGGGGTTGCACATTTCCAGTACCTTTACTTTGCGGTAAATCGCTACTGCGAAGATATACTCCAAAATCATGTCCAAAACTTGAAAACGGAAAGATTGCGTTAAGTTCCAAAGAGCAGAAGGTGGGAACACTCACCACTGTTGTGTCACAAAAAAATCTAATGATAGATTTTGACGTTTAACCACTTAAGCCCCACGTCTCCGGTACCGGGGGCAAAAAGGAGGAGATCACGTTTAATCGGTTATAACGCGGGTTGAGAAATATAAGTCCAGACATGTGTGGTATCCACAGAAACCTCATAATCTCAGCTAAAATGTCATATAAACCATTTCTACAACCACCAAACACACCGAAAATAAGCCGCGATTAAACGAGCAGTTACGTAAATGCGCAGAAGTCCGCTAAACAAACAAAACCGAACGAGAAATTCTTCAGACTTCATGTAAGTAACCGATTAAAGATAGGCTGGTTAGCTCCCAGAGCTATCACTGACTCCACACACAAAGTTTCACCACGATCAGACCAAAATTCACTGAATTAGCCGCAAAAGAAGACCACAAAAACACACAGCGGCGCAAATGCTCTAAGACAGAAATTGGCTTACCGTCCAGATTATTTTCGCCGGTAGCCGGTAACCACGTGATTGACGTTTAAAGAGTTTAGATCGATCGGTTGTTTGCATCACTCAACACAAGCAGAACTGCATCACTGCAGCATAAGACACATCGTCCACATTCAGAAGCACATCTCTGTATAGTGACTGGTCTTATTCTTTAAACAGGCAAATGTTCAGCATTCAAACTACAGATGAACAACAGTCACAGATGTTTCCCGTTATGTCCACACCTACACAGCATGTTAACAAACCGTGAAAAAAGCCACACAAAAAATGAACGATTGCTGGTGAGGGTTTCTATACATTAGTATGTATGAAGGGTATGTTGTGACTTACCTTCTAAATTAAAAAGTGCAGTACTGGATGTCCACGATGTCCACGCATCAAAAAATAAAATTGGCTACTTGATTTCACCCATCGCTGGTTATTTTTTGAACATAACACCCGCAATAAACGAGGGACAGCTGAGAAATATAACATTTGAATCCCTTTTCTCTTTTGCTCTGAGGCATGGGGGCAAAATATCGACAAGTCCATGAACATCATTTACAGTTATATTGGGTAAATGACCAAGACATCTATAGAAATGTAAATCGACGCTTAATTCATTCATTTGGTTAACTTCTTTTGGACATTAAACAGGGCGTGAATAGGACACCGGAAACAAAGCTCCCCACAGGAGTTTTTGCACCGGAAGTAGCATATGCTAACGTGCACATAGTCAATTGGCAAGTCAGTATATTTAGACCATCGGCTGCAAAGGTCTTGAGCCAACCATTGCTCCAGATCACTTAAAAAAAATACAAAAGTCTGACTCTTTGGAAACAAAATATTTAAAAAATGAGAGGTGGCTCAAGACTTTTGTAGAGAATTGTATCACAGACCATTTTAATATCTGTAATCTTGTAATATAATGAATTTTAAATATTACCCTTAGTGGCTTGTAGTCATCCTTCTTGCTAATCTTTCCTAGTGGCCACTCATGGTATTGCAATCCACAAATAATCCCTTACAGCAAACAGAGCTTTTTCCCAGTGGCTATAGTTCCCTATATGTTTAACCAAAGCAACGTTGTGATAATGACCATAACACAGACTACAGACAATAACATATTGTGTTTTTCAATGAGGATCAAGCAATTTGAGACTTTTATTAACCTTGAAAACCAATTAACTACAATAATATGGAGAGATTTTTGGCACAGCTTACGGCAGCCTGGGCTTGACAGTAATAATAGTCATATTTTCACGCTAGAGTAAGTTAGCTAATTGGAAATCCAACAGAAATGGCTGCTGCAGACATTTGCTCAGAGCTGCAGAAAACACAGGGTGGAAGAGGAATGTGAAGCAGTGTAAAGTGGTTGGAAACAAGCTCTCTCAAACAAGAAATCTCTGCACTTAATGTAACAGATTATTTATTAATGATCTTCCATCAAAGCCCCAAGAATTTATTATGAGTTTATATGGCGAAACAAAAACAAAAAAAATCGCTCTATACTCATCTGCTAGTACTCCAGGTTCACCTTTGGAAGACAAACATGCAGCTCTTCCCAGGGACCATTTCCTCTATTGTGTATGCCAGAAGCCCCCTCCCACACACTAAATCAAGAAGCTTGTATCACTCACAGTTTGTTTAGCTCACACAAACATGGAAGACCCTTAGAAACCATGCAGCCCTTTCCTTCTATCCTTCGCAAAGTGCTGCAGTTCAAAATGCCAATCACTACACAGCAACAAAGCCGTCCTGAAGCTGCTCCCGACAACATTAGGCTGCGACACGTCCCATCAGGCACCTCAATTTAAACTGGAGACGAGAAATACATTTACCCTTCATAATGTATGAGTGGAAAAATTACCTCAAAAGGTTTCATATCCCTGAAACTGAATCCAGAATCTGAGGGGAGTGCTGCATATGTACATCACTGTGCTTTTGTGTAATACGATAGCTTCAGTCTTGAGTGAGCAGGGAAGAAAATATATAATATATAAAAGAGGTGGTGACTCAGTTTGAAACATGATAGGGAATCAATTTGAATACATCTGACAGACAGCGAAAGGTGCTGCAAGAAACCAGTGGTCATGAAGGTTTTTATAGAGGTCTGAGAGGTCTGCAGTGTCCCCAACAGGACGAGGAAGATAACAGAGGAATCGATCAGGAGCTGTGTCCTGGTGATTTATGAGGGGTGACGTTTTACGAGAATCATCATTACGCTTGTGACTGTGAATCGGATGGCCTTTGCACTCACCAGAGAAGGTCACCTGGGGTTTACAGGATGAATTCTTCACAAAAAGCTCCAGTTTCAACACACATTTAATCACTACAAAAAGGCCACATGAAAGCTTTTTCTAAGGCCTGAAGAAATCTCTTTTTCATGGTTCTCCATATGAATCGGCTACACTGCGAATGAGCTGCCACTGGCACAGCTTTCTAAATGCCACGGCTGTAGGAGAAGCTCTGCTATATCATGAAGACTGCAAAGGTTTGGGGAGCTTTGCTGCCAAGATCTTTGTCTCACCCACATTTAATAGTTGCTTTCTAGACGTGGGCAGTAAACACTCAGCATGGGTTAAATGTGATGAGCTGCATGACACTCCCATTGCACAATCAGCTCATGAATTTGGTGTAGGCCCGAGCCGCTGGAAGATGTCAGAGCAAAATGGCCTCAAAGACTCATTAGACAGCCCTGCCAACTGGCAGCTTCGATACGTTCACTGTCCAAAGTGTCTTGACGGCCGACATGCATGGACAGGAAAGCAGATCCACTGTTTTACTAGACTTACTTCCTGGCATTTCTCAACATTATTTTACCTTTCCTATACTTAAGAATAAACATGTTCATATAATGTAAACTTGAACATTTAACATTTAACTAGGTGTGACATTCAGGGTGGAGCACTGGAGTAATGGGCTGTTTTTGTTTTTGAGGTGTGCGTGACAAATCTGAACATCTGTGAGATCATCATAGAGACAGCAAAGCAGAAAATAACTAGTGCTGCTATATTTCTGCTAAATATTTCTCTGATTTTTCTTGAAAACTGTTAAATAATGTTAATGCACTTTAGTTAAAGTAATTTCTGACATGCAACTAGTAAAAGAAGTTCCTTCAAAGTAAAAGCCCTGGTTTTGTACAAAATAATCCAAAGTTAAAGCACTTTTTAGTCATTTTTAATTAGAAATTTCTGTTTCTGTTGTTTATGTTAGCCCTTTTATGAAATATTAATCACTGTTCATCTTGAAATGAGATCTAAAAATGTGTTTATTCCAAGAAGAAGAAGTTAACTTTGGTCCAAACATGTGCTTTGAAATGACTTTTTCTGCATCTTAAACTTATCACATTTTAAATGATCTGAAGTGACCAAAGCAACTTACTTAATATTTAACTGAATTCTTTTAGTTTTCCAAACATCCTCTTTCATTGGTCGTGGAGATTTCAAATACTTAAGGCTTGAGTTGAAATTGCACGTTTAAAAGCAAAACAGCAAATAAAATCGGCACATAAAATCTTTTGGCTCAACTTTTTGAATGAATTCAACTGCTGTTATTTCCCAATCACCATAACAAAAGTGCTAAATTACGCTAAACAATATTTAATAAACACAAGAAGTCATCTGAGAATACTCCACCTCGACATTGCAAAACCCACGGAGTTTAAACATATCCAGAAACTCTGCTGTGAAAAACCCAATCAGCTTCAGATTGGGAGTTACCTCTGCTCTGTCACCTCCCTTGTAATGACTCCAATGCATCTTTCCTCAGCAGAATATAGTCCGCCAATTGTGGCCATCGTCATCACATCCTCCTCCTACACACCACCATCATCACAACCATCATTCATCATCATCATCCCTTTCACTGTCCAGCCCACAAACTTCCAACATGTCCAAATCTGCCCCTTATGTAACCATGCAGATGATTTAGCAACCAGTGGCCATCGCTTACATCAAAGCCTCGGTGCTGAATGGAGCTGAGTCTTCTTATTCCGTTTAATCAATGTTAAAAAAACAAAAAACAAAAAACGTCTGACTACGTCTCATCCCTTCCTATGAGGTATCAGTCATTAGTAGATGTATAAATTAGATGTCAAATCGAATGTATGCATCTTAAAATTTAACCTCTGAATTCATTTACTAACAGTGTTATAATTTCTGCACGCGTGAAAAGATCCTACAACCACCTGAAAACGGGACAGGGGTGAGCGCGAATGTCTCATTAGACGGAACGAAGATATAAATTTATTAGAAATAATCACGCACGACGCGTTTTGGTGACCTAACGGTGTCCAAAGCGCACAAACAAAGCCGTTTCTTTATTTTCTTCCTACACCTCGACATTTCTCACATTCAGCTCGTGACAGAGGGACAATGCGGCTCAAACGGATGCTCATCGTTCAGAGTGGGCTCAGCCATTCTATAAGTGCATGTTCCCCGGCTCCCTCCGTGCACATACAGCTGAAATGTCCTGGATAAACCAACAGAATGCCCTGTCACCTCTGCGCTAATTGTATTCGACGTGACTGCGGCTCAAATTGCCTACAAAACATGGAAGAGACACAGCGCTTAGACCGCAATTCACACTCCACTGTAGAGCGTCCTACCACAGAGTAAAATCCAACCGGAGCGCAGGGGCAGGAACCGCAAAAAACTCTCAGAGCAGTCCCCCAAAGCGTCTTCTCTTCCTCGGCTTCAGCGCAGAGAACTGGACACGGCGGACCTCCGGCGCTCAATGAGCGCAGCTCAGACGGCTGTCAGGTTGACGTTGGAAGGCAACCCACTACTTCCTGTTACATCACACTGTAGGCTACAGCTGAGGACCTGCGATCTGTGGCGAGCTCGGCACAGTGCAGGATGATGTGCCCCTTTAACTCCTACACGCTAATGCAGGCTTGTATACACAGTTTGTGTTATCAAAGAGCGTTTTTGCTCATGGGCACTTCACCGGGGAAACGGTTTTGTGCATTTTGAGTGATCTTTTCGATCCAGGCCTGCAGAAACAATGAAAGAGATCATTTTAAACAGAGAAACATTAAAATCATACGTCTGAGCTTCCTTTTTGTTAATTTTCTTCTTTCATGGCTGGGTTAAGACATCGGCTTATATTTTAATTTACTTCTACCTGTGACATATAATTGTGCATGTAACATATATGCATGTACATAAACATATATGCACTGGTAAAATGACATGCCAGGGGAATAGGGATGGGTATCCTTTAGGTTTTATGAGATACCGGTGCCAAACCGGTACTTTTGAAACGGTGCCGGTGCTTAAACGGTGCTCAAACCGGTGCTTAAAGAATGGAGAACACAAAATTGGTCCAAAAACCTCTCATGTTTAACTGTTTTTTTGTAAAAAGATAACAATGTTAGCCTTTTCTGCAGCTATAGGGCATATATGGTCTCACTCTTGGCTGGAAGCAGTGCTTAAACAATGGAAAAAACACAAACTTTGTCCAAAAACCTCTCATGTTTAACTGTTTTCCACTTTTTCTTTGGTCATTTTAGCCTTTTTGGCCAGGGTGAAGGGAGTATCTGCCATCAAACAAGAAGACGCATGTAACTACAACGGTGTTTGCTAGTTCACCTTACATGCATTAATGTAATAATGTGGTTAGCGTACTCAACGTTAATTACACACGAACAACATGAAGCTACTCACGCAGAGAAGAACGGCTGCTGCTGCCATCATCATCCTCATCATTTCTGCTACACTGACAGGGCTAGGGGCCAGGACTCTACTCTTCGGGTTTTTGGGGGATGTTGCTAACTTC
Organism: Oreochromis niloticus; assembly: GCF_001858045.2. Classification (NCBI taxonomy): domain Eukaryota; kingdom Metazoa; phylum Chordata; class Actinopteri; order Cichliformes; family Cichlidae; genus Oreochromis; species Oreochromis niloticus. The sequence continues at coordinate 5,662,104 of NC_031987.2, forward strand.
GGGTCCGATAACAGGCACCACACCCGCAGTAGATGTGCACGGTGTGAGGTCTCGCAGCAAGCTATCAAACACAGCGCATTTCTCGGCTTTAAAAAAACCCGCTATGCATGGCCAGGTGTTTCATCAGATTTGAGGTGTTACCTCCTTTGACAGTATCACAGTATCAGCTTAAAGCACTTGTTGCAGGCTGCTGAGTTTGCATCTTCTGCTGCGAAGTACAGCCAGACCTTTGACACTTCGCCTTGGGCATTTTTAATCTGTATCTCTGCTCTAAAAGAATTTACGTACCTGGCCCCGCCTACTATCCTCGGAAACGTAAAATGATTGGCTAGAATTGGCTCAGGAAAAAAAAAGCACCGAAATAAAGCACCGAAATGTGCGCTGCTTTTCGGTCTGGTTACTACCATTTATGTCAGAACCGGTCCCATCATGGCACCGGACACCGGTACCCATCCCTACAGGGGAATGTGTTTTTCTTGACAGGCCACATATATACATCAACACTTTCTAGTAAAGTAAGATACAAACAAACAGTATTCCACTGTGGGATCTGACATATGATGAGGAGTTATTGTATTATAAGCTAGAAATAGAGGTAAAAACATAATCTCATTAGCATTTACTTATAGATGTTTTTCTGTCAACGTGATGAATGCTTTACTAATTCTTCTTTATGTAGAATGAGCCCCTTTTATTCATAGGAGGCTGGATTTTCTGTAGAGTACAGGGAATTGCTCTGTGAGATTATTATTGGAACACGGTGTCAAAGTGGATTTACACACTCAGAATTCAGTTGATATTGAGTGATTTCAGCCACAGCGAGGGTCACCGCCAGCTGGTAAAGCACATAAACAGAGGCGTAACAGACTGAGGAAATATCTGAACCCTTGATCCTGCACTGATGGGATGTTGTGTCTCTGTTATGCTGTTGGACTCACTTTGCTTGCATGATTTGGATCCACTTTTCATTTTAGAGGAAAAAGACTCTTACAAAGTTCTTGGACCACTCTAATCCCACTGTGATATTTCTATCGTCGATGGGATCGATGTATTCCAGCAGCTAACTATTATACGACGATTGTTTACAGGTTCATCAGAGTTTCTTCACTCAAAACAGCAGAAAGTTACAGCCTATAAAACTAAACCTATATCAGGTGATTCGTTTCAGTGGGTTTGTCACTATAGAGAACCTCTTTCACATGAGATGCAGTGATTTGACATTTTGAAATTATTGTATTGTGCAGCTTTATGTAAGCATTTATTACAGACTTGAATAAAATGCCCCAGAAAAGTAATCAAAAACAAAACAGAGGCCAAGTCTTGAAAACTACCCAGATGCCACTGAAAATATGCAGGCTGTGGATTCTGCACTGCAACAGAGGTAACCTAGAAGGATGCTTAAAAAAAATTCACCCCCACCCTGCACAACAATAACAGACAACAACATAAAGCTGATAGTTCAGTTGACAATTCTTGCAACTCTACATGATTTCTGTTGGCTTATTAAGAGTTCTGAAGGCCATTGTGCTATTCTTTGTTTTCCAGTGTAAAACTTTGGACTTGTCACACACACTAAAAGAGATGGAAAGAGAGCAAATAAACCCAAAACACAATAGGATTGTTGAAATGTATTATATAAGCTCTTACAGTCCCATCCATTACAGCCATGTACAGTAAACAACACACTGCATTGGCTGCTGCTCACAAACTTCTTTCTTTACACAACACTGCCCCCTTCTGGCTTTTCCTACCAACAACATTCCAAAGCTTGAAGACATTGATTTAAAGTCATAAAAAAATCAATAACAAACAACAATGCAGTCATTATCCTGTTCACAATGATTTACAGCTGTGATGGTTTCTTGATTGTGGATTTGCTTGAAAAAATTTAATTCTGGGAGAAGAATTGTGCACAACTTTAATGCCGTCATTCAAATTGAAGAGAAATTATATCAACACCACAGCAGAACAGTATCAGCCGCTGTACATACACAGTAAATATGCATTAGATGTATTCCCATTAAGGCTATAGTGAGAAGTTTAAATCGAAACGATAATATCTGGTCGTAAAAATAGAAAGACATAAAATATGTATACATATGATAACTGCAGTGCAAAGCATTAGTGCCCAGAGCATGAACATCAGCCAAACAAATGTGTTTTTTGTCAATAAGCCATAGAAACGATGCGAATAATAAGATTCAGTCATTGAAAATCCAATTTAGGTACTTAAATCATTTTTACACAAGAGCTGGTATCCCAAGCCAAGTGTGCCACAGAAGAATATGAGATGCTGCCTGACGTACAACGACACCATCAGAGCGCATCGTTCTCAGTAGCACTGTGTAGCAGTTATTTCAAAATCTGCTTGTGGGATGTTATATTTTTTCCATAAATTCTGATGTAAATCCTGCAATTTTGAAACATTACTTTAAGTATCCCCACTTTATTTGACTATAAAGCCTAATAATAATGCGAAATATTAAAAAATAAACCCCTGCTGTTAATATGATGCCTGCATTTAAACTAATAATGCAGTGAAAAGTACTGGTTGAACATTTGGTGGAAAGCTTTTAAATTCAGGACTGCCTGAAGGCTTTCATGTTGCAGCTTTATCCTTTTCAGTTTGATGATGTATGTGACACAACTCATTAGGTTCATGACACTGGCTCGCACAGATCAAGCTCAAACCAAATTTTTTTCCTGACTGCGCTATTGAAAACACGACTATCCTGCTGCGATATCAAAGCTCATCTGTCTCTGTGTTTCTTGTGTCTCTGTGTGTCGCTCAATTTGAATGTTTTGTAATGAAAGGCAGAAATATTATTCTTTGATGCTATGCTTGCCCTTTTCTGAGTAAGTTATTATTGAAAAAACATCATAAAGACATGATCATCATGTATACACTATAGCCTGTTCAGTATGTTTCATTCATGTAAGGCAGCTCTTCATTAAAGGTCATGGCAGCAGCAGTCTCAGCGGCAAAGAGACACACACAGACAAGCAAACAGGATAAAGCTCTTTATGATATTTCTCAGTGGCAAACTCTGTTTGTTTTTATGAAGCTTTTTCTTTTTAATAAAATTTAATCCTCTGAAACGTTTGCCCCCATTTGTTTCTTTTCAGGGTCCAATCACTATTCTCCATCCTCATCTAGGACGTTAGGACGTCATCTCTCTTTGGTGTCACTTTTAGCTTCATTAGTCACACTTTTTCCTTCAAAAAGTCACTCCCCCTTATTTCAAAATGTGTTCGATTTCAGTAAGAAAGAGCTGATCTGTGACAATCCCCTTGTTGATATTCTTCCTTCTCTATTTTCTTTGTTACTTTGGCTTTTTTCATGCTGTCACAAGTCGGCAATCCTACCCGGTTGATCTACTATGCCTTTAGTTCCATTACAATCTCTTGTAATCTACTCCTGCTCCTCCCCATCTCCACCAGCGTGGGTTGTCCTTGAGCTTGATCCAAATTCTCCATCAGCGTCATCATCATCTGCTTACTCTCGCCTACCACCACCAGTATCTAGACCACAGGGGGATCCCGCAGTCTTTTCTTCTAATGATCTCGCTTTAATGAACATCATTTTACATGCAGATTCTAAATGATGACTCCGAACTGCACAGTGCAGCGCAGGCTTAGTTTCATGTGTCTGACCAAAAATAAAATTAACAGAGTTTTTATTGACAAAAACCTCAGATTATTCCTGGAATGAATAAACATATTTCAACAAGTCAAGAAAGTCATATTGCTAAGAGGAGCAATGATGTCAAAGGGTTGAGGCAGACTTGGCTGCACAGCAGAAAAATCAAAACAAAATAAAACCAAAAAAACATGCATAAAGCTAAAAAAACAAAAAACAAACATATATTGGCATAAATACAGCTGACAGCAGAGTAGAATCTCACGCAGAGTCGAGTGTTCTCCTTGAGTGATTAAGAATGTTGTGCAAGTTTTTCCTCTTTACTCGGATCGTCATCCTCTTCCTATGACCTTCAACATAAACCACAAAATGTCTTCATATTAGATTTTTAGACAACAAATTAAAAAGAAATGAATTGAATAAGTATGCCCTTAATGGTACACCAAACTTTGGAACTGATCAGTTCCAGATTGTCCTGTCTTCCTCCGATCACCCTGGGTCTTAACCTGGTTCTGCTGGAGGTTTCTACCTGTTAAAAAGGAGGTTTTCCTTCCCACTGTCACCAAGTGCTTGCTCATAGGAGGATGGTTGATTGTTGGGGGTTTTCTTTGTATTATTGTAGGTTTATTACCAGCATAAGTGCCTTCAGGTGACTGCTGTTGTGATTTGGCAGTATATAAATCAACTAAACTGAACTGAATTGAATTAAAATGAATCTCTTAAAATAATCCTACCCTTTCTGATGCATTTGTGGAAGCAGTGTCTCCGGGTTACGAAGTTGTTTTCATTCCCTCCACAGCCGCTGTAGGAAAATGACTGGCATCGCTTTTTTTCTGGAATGTATGCATATCTCTTCTCTGAACCACTACATGTCCCCTTGTCCACAGGTCTGAAGCAAAACTCTGAAAGAGTGAAGTTTGTAAATCACAAGAAATGGCAAACAACCAACTTTCATTTCATCCCTAATGTTACATAGTTCTTTGATTCAATTAGATATATGTTAGTTTTATTAGAGAGCTAAGACATAGGCTGCAGATACCACAAAGCTGAGGAAGATGAGTGATTCCTGTTTGCATCCACCTTAACTTTGAACTCCACAGGAGTTTCTGTACTGTTGCATTAGGCTTCATCCTCCTGAAACTGATTTTGACCGACATATGCAGGCTGAGAGTGGAAGTTGTCATCACAAGGCTGTGTACTCTATCCTCAATGATTTATTCTGTAGCTTTCTGCTGGGTGAGAGTAGGGTCATATTCCATATTCTGACTGGAGACCCATGAGCAATGACTCTTTTTCACTACTGATGAACACTTATTTTCACTGACAAAGTGACTTTAAAGGTTCAGCATCTATCTCAGTATTTAACTTGCTAGGGTCAGTGAAAACAATGAGAAAAATAGCTAAACGTCAATTCTAACATGACATTACCGATGTTGCAAGCAGTAGCAGAGTATATGATCATCATAACTTCAGAGATGTGATACCAGAGGTAATGTCACACTGCAGAGAAATCCAGGATAAACCACAAAATGTGAGCATTTTGTTCAGGGTGAAACTACAGTGCAAAATGAACAAAGCCTAAAATCTGAAAACAACTGCAGAAGCACAAAAGAGCACAGGAGGGCTTGCAGGAAACAATGACAAAAGAAAGACAATAGGACAATATATACACAGAGGCAGGACTATTTATACACACACAGGTGGGGAGCAAGGCATAGGTGACACAATTAACACAGGTGAGAATCCAGGGTCAGCTAAGACAAAAAGTAAAACTAACTCAGCGTACAAAATTACTATTATCATTATTATTATTATTATTATTATTAAAAAAAAAAAAACCTTTAAACCTCCAAGACCCATTCTAAACACAGAGATGAGACTTGCATTATGCATGAAGATCGATATAGGAGAACACTACAGGACAAAGGAATAAACAGAAAGACAAGAAGGCTAAGAATGGCCTGGAATTGCTTACACTGAGGGAATTAGACATGAAAAAGCACTAATTATAAACGATAAATAATAACACAATCAGAGCTAATACTCAAAAATGACTCATTTGGTAATGAAATCAGCCTAACAATAAAAACTTCAGACACTGGGCCTGAAACCCAAATTCAGATATACTGGCTAAGAATTTAAACCCTTAAATTACCATAAAGCCTCAGTCTTTTAGGCAAAGAGTTAATATATAAGAATTATTCCACCACTGTGTTAAACTTCCAAAGAAAATATAGTATGACAAGCTGTTCTCACACATAAATAGACAATGTTGGTAGAACCGGGCATTGTTCATATTGTCCTTTCTCACATGTAGGACACAAAAGATGCTCCTGAGAGTTTGCAAAACACAGCATAAATGACACCCACGCACCACCTATGAATTCATCAGTTATCTGCAATAATATGTTCACATGGGCACAAACAGACATCACAAAGACTTTGTATTCTGGAGCTGGCAGATTAAAGCTCATTTAATCTCCCATCAAACTGACTTTTGAGTTCTTATACACAGCTGTTAGGTGCCCAAAGTGTTGTTTCATGCCAGTCATTGCACTGTTTGCATTGCAAATTCTCTTTGATGAAAATAATTCCGTGTGTTTGACAGCTGCTTTTTAGAAACATGCTTTTCTGGAAAAACTATGGTGTTCTGTTACTTGTCATGTCCCATGTTACAGTAACAGAGAAACTATAACTGGTGACGGCACAAAGGGTGGGTGCAGGCAACCTGGCAAATATATAAAAGATTTTCACGATGCTATTGGGTTTTATTTTATTTAGCTAAATTTAGCTAAATTTCAAGTTTCTAGTTTTTTTTTATTATTATTGTTATTGATGAGATGATTTTAATGACTTTCTGGCTGGTGGAGCATGAACTGCTTCATGCCTGAAAAAGTCTGAGATCCACAGAGCCAAAGTGTGTGCTTCACTGAGCAGCCACAAGATGTCAGTCTTTGATTTGATTTCTTTGATTTCAACATGGCAACATCTGCTTGGCAGACAGACATCAGCATGCATACCAAATTCTCTCATGCTTCTACCTTTTGTAACTTTGAGAGTCAAACTCAATTCATCGTAGTAGTGAACTGTGATATTAAACATGACCAAAACCTACTTTCTAAATCTGTCTTTTAAAGACCTGATTAATTAACTGAAATCACAGGAAGTTTAACATTCATACCAACTTTATTTCTCAGAGACACTTTATTACATCCCCAAGTTTGTTTGGTTTTTTTATGAAAGAATTACCCTCAAAAAGAATAAGACTGATTCCACGGTGGAACTATAGAGGCCAACTTATCCTGAATCTCTTCCACTCAATATTTTTGACAACAGTGAAATTGAATTCTTAGAATTATAACTCTTTGAATGAGTTGAGGGCGATGGGAGCCGAGCCAGGGTCTCCCAGTTCTTTCCTGCAAGCCGTACAAAACAGCCTTGCAACAGGACAGCTGTGATTTATGCTCCCACACTGCGAATACACCGAAAATTAGTGAGTGGGAAAGTAACAAACGGGTTGTGGGAAGAGGACACTGATGCACTCTGTTTCTGCCCTTTGCTTTTCACAACAAAAGCAATTCTGCAAGCTGTCTACCATCTATGCATCACTGCACCTTGACAATTTCTTTTCTTCTTTTTATAACAAAAAAGTTTTTGGCAGCACAAACTGCTCTAGTTAATAAATGGCCTGGAATTGCTTACTTTCAGGTCTGAGCATATTTCAGAATTCAACAATGACTGGTTGTTACTCTGAGGACAAGATGAGTGATTTAATCATGCCTCGCAACCATTAATCTATCCCACATGTCTAATACTCTGTGTAATAAATGAAAACTATGTGCACTGTTTCTGGCTTTGTGCTTCATTGTCTGACTGTATCTTAGTCGCAGAGCTTTTCACAGTTTTCTCACTGATCAAGTTTAATTCAAAAGTGAAATCAGCTACACAGCAGGCTGATTTTATTGAGACCACATTTTTGACTCATGTTACTTGGCTTTTTGGTACTAACATTGAGTAAAATCCTGGCTGTTCTCAGAAATGTAGCCTCTGTGTTTATGGAGTTACGGAGAATAGTAACCTAACAACCAATTTGCATGAATAAAATCAAATTAGCCTTAATTCTAAATGGTACATCCAAGATTTCTCATTGAGTTCCCCTTAAAAGCGTGGAATTTTCTTACCGTTTGTCTCTGGATTTGTGTCATTCCTTTGCACCAAAGGTTCATTTGCAATTTGTTCCCCTGAAATACAACAATATGGGAAGCCATCAATCAGTCAGTGAATAAATTTGCTTCCTTTGCTAGACTCAGTTGTGATCATTAATGCAAATTTTGCACCTGTGCATAAAACAGAGAACTGCAACAGGGAAGTGATTACATAAAGACTGGAATTAGCTTACTTGCGTCTTTATAAAATTAAAAAAATTGGTACTCTAAAGCTTTAATTAACTAATGACATGCATATGTAACTACTTATTACTGAATAGCAATTTGTCCATCTGTGCAGTATTTACAGATTTTTGGACATGTTGTTTCCTTCTGCTTCCAGTCATGCCAACATAGGCTGAATGCCTCCATCAATTGCTCATCTCATTCTGGCTTTTACGGTTTGTTTTTTTTATCCCAGTTGCAAGGGGAATGATGCCATGAGTAATAATTATATTTACCAGTTACTTAAGACACAGAATATTATAGAGAGAGGCAATGTTGAGATGGTTTGAATATATGTGCAGATAGTAGAAGGGGAACAGGAAGACCACAGAGACGATTCAAGGATGTGGTAAAGGAGGACATGCAGAAGGCTGGTGTGACAGAGGAGGATGCTGAGGATATGGTGAGATGGAGGAAGTTGACCTGATGTGATGACACTAAAAGGGAACAGTTGAAAGATGTTCTTTACCAGTCTCGACGGTTGGCTGAACAACGTCTTTTCTTGGAGAAGGAGATTCTGGTGCTGTGGTAGGGTTCGCAATATTGACACATACAAAAAAGAAAAGCAACATCTGAGAACACGTGTCTCGACTACTATCCACAGAACATCAGTCCTGCTGTATTTATCTCAAAAAGTTGATTCTGTTCATCTGGACATGACGTTTCTGCTCCTGAAAACACCAGATGAACAGAATCAACTTTCTGGGATTTTTTTACCTGGATGATTGAGCATGCATCAAGACCTACTATAGTTGGAACAAATTTCATTATATCCCCCTGATCAATCATAATTAAAGCAAGTTTAATTCCATTAGCATCAGCTGGGAAAAGGTGTTGGTTTGCAAACATTTCGTCTATAAATGAAACCAAACATTCGTCTGTGTGGAATTAAATCGATTCTCTCTACAGCACGGTCTTTTGGCAGAACTGGTCACAGCCGAGCGGCTTGCTCGTTATTTTCCTCAAAATTTCAATATCTAAACGACTTATGCCTAAAGTCTGGTATAATTGAGTATGCTTTGGTCACTTTAAAACCATTTAAATGCTAAATCAAGGTGGAATGTGATTTCACGGTCAGCTAAAATTCATCACAAAGTTAATTTTCAGAGGTAGAATTATTTTGATTATGTCTCCTCACTGAAATGGGTTTTCAGTTGATGCACAGCAAATGCCATGTTTCCAATAAAAGAAAGGTATTGTGTGTAAATATACACAAAATCCAAATGATTTGCAAGTTATTCAAACCATGTGTTTAATTAAAATCGGTACAAAGACAACATATAACATGCTGAAAATAACGTGGTGATATATAATTTGGTGCCAGCAGAACCTTTCAAAAGAAAACAATTTTTAAAGTAAGTAAAGAAAAGAATGGATTCTCCACTCTGTGAGAGAGAAAAAATAATGTTTCTTTACATGTAATTTTACAGATTCTAACATTATGAAAAGATCAGAGAATTCTCTGTATACAAAGGATGAAGGTCATTAAGCCATAAGGTCCTCACGTAGGACTTCATCAAAAGCAGATATGACTATGGAAGAAATCAGAAAAAGCTTCAAAATAACAGTCAGTGAACAGCATCAGTGAATGCAAGTGCATCCCTACCTGGATTTAGACATTTTGCCTGACACTCAGCCATGGTCCTGAAATTGTTGGCATTGCCAAAACATCCTCCGTAATAGAACTGCTTGCACTCCTGACTCGAGCTGTCAAAGAAGAAGCGTGACACGAGCCCTCGACAGGGACCAGGAGCCTGGGGTAAATGACATGGGTTCTTGTTATCTAAGAAAGTAAAAAAAGGAAGAAGTACAATAAATTCTCTTGAAACTTGTAGTTAGTAAATTGCTGCTAAATAGTAATAATAATAGCATGTGACTTTAATATGTCATATGGTAGGGTGAGGCAAGGTGTTACAGCGGTCTCACTCAAACCCACTGGTGTAACAACCTACACCTTTTTTCACACCTGCAAGCACACATGATTAATAGTAGGTCAGCAATCACCTCTTAACGGACAAACCCCACAAGGGTTTAAATACCTGAGACACCTTTAGGTTTTAGAAATGGATGAGATCAGACTTTAAGAAGTCCAGTCGCTTTTTTTTTTCAAGCTCTTAAAAATGGTTTTAGACATTTCAGTTCATTTTCTGAGTCATGAAAGTTCATAGTTTTGTTCCATATTTGACTCATATCTGAAATATAAAATGCATGACAATGAATTTCATTCATTCATTCTTCATTAAACCAAGTTCCACAGAAGAGCCAAACTGTGTTCAGTATTCCACATCATATAGAGCCACCATCACGTTGTTTGGTAGGATCAATGGTACTTCAGTTTCTTTCATTTTTATTCAGAACATAAAGCTTCAATGACTCTGAAATTGATTTCCTTTAAAAAAAAAAAAAAAGAAAAAAAAGCCAACTGAAACCAGTAAGAAAAAGAAAAAGAATTAAATTCACTACTTCAGTTGGGTTTTCATTTGCTATTAATGTAGTTTAACTGAGTCGCAAATTATTTTCAAAAGTATGCATATCATCCGATAAAGCCAGTGATGGCTTTTTCCTTATATACGTACGAATCAGCCCTTGAGCAGAAAAGTTCAGTGCTATCCAATTAAACATGTCTTTGTGAGAAATGCCAAACAGAAAAAAAGGGGCAGGCACAACACCAAAGACACAGGGAGGGAAGATAAACCTATTCAAAACAGTGCGCAGTACAAGGTGCAGTAAATTGACTGCATGCCATGAACCACTTTGCAATCACTGGGCACTCTGTCTCAGATATCCCACTTTTTGCCTCCCCAGTGGTACAGTGACATTTCTTCTCCAGTCAAGTTTCAGATACAATCCAACAGAAGGCAAAGAGTCAAAATTTCCAGCAAGAACTTCCTTATGTTCCCTTGTCCCTGGTGACCCACATTCCCTCCTCCTGCCAAGACTCAGCCTTCTTTTCTATCGTATCTTTTCTACTTCTTACTTCAGCTCTACCCTTCTCCACTTTTGTTGCATATAATATCACCCTCGAGTGTCGGAGTACTGAGCCCAGGGTCCTACACCTCTAAGCTACAGTTTGATGCTCATCTAAATTCTGAATCTGCTATGGTGTCTTTTTTACTCACAGTATCTCAGTTTTGTTTTATGCTTTACGTCTTTAACTGAAAGCTTATTACTCGGTAATCCAACTAAGGATGCTTATGCATGTGCTCAGCAGTCACCATGTCTTTAATCTGTAATTCCCAACATCTGCAGTATGGACCACTGCAGAGATGGGAGGATGTGGGAACCCTGTTGATTAACTGAATAAGCTGTCACAAAACTTCAAATCATTACACGCAACAGACTAAAGCTTGATTTCGGTCTGAAATCCAATCATGGCTATACTATGAAATGCACCGCTTGCATTAGACTGGCATTGTCAACTAATACAGGTGCAACTCGACAAGCTGTCGATATACTGATCAGCGTGGCTCTTCACAGAGTAGAAAATGTGCCTCTAAGCCCCCTCAGCCCTCAGGCATCCAGTCCATGACTCTTCGTTTATTAAAATATTTCTGCAATTACATCAAATTGTAATTGTGGGATCCTCTAAATGCCTGTTGTGGTGCAAAAGCGCAATCATCAAAGTGTAATCATTATCTTTATCCTCACATCTAAAATGACACTTGTGGTGCATTTTATTCTATGAATATTTATTCCAAAGATTGTTAAGGCAGTGAAAGAAACTAAGTAAACATCTTAAGCCTCACATCAGTGGATTGATAAGTGCAAACATCTGCTGTCATCAACCCACAAATTATTATTTTACATTCTAGTGGAGATCTCACAGTCTCCAAAAAATACTTAATATGCCAGGCTAATTTTCTGAGTAAATTATGCACAAAACAGTCGAATGGTTCATTACAGGGACCGGTGAAGACACTGTTTGAATGGTACTTTAGTCACACACTAGGATGTTCAGATCAGATTTTGTGTTAGTGTTACTTGAATAACAATACGACAACTTGTAGAAGGATTTTAAAAGGTTAGAATATGTGAAAGCAAACTATATTATATTGTCATTAACTTTAAAAAGTACATTTTTGCTTTTGGCTAAGCTTTGTAACTGCATGGTCTAATGAAGGGACAAAAAAAATGACAATGAAGTTACAATCTTTTGCTGAAAAGATTGTTAACAAATTTCATCCTGGCACTTTCATTTCAGTTAGTAAACCTGAATTAACAAAACAAGTCGATCCGATCTCTAAGAATTTATATCAAACTGTTTTTCCAGCACATTTAGTGCAATCTGGGAACCATCAGCCTGCCTGCTTCCTGTGAGTTGGGTAGATAACCAGGCAAGATTTTATCTATATATGAAGAGACATGTTTGTTTGTTTTAATAATGAGGTCACAATTATGAACTGCATCAAGGTGGTCTGAGTGGATGGCGGTCATTGAGCTCACAATACCGATCTGTGGTTCGGGTTAGGCAACGAAAACACTTTGGAGACTGAAGAAGTCTCCTGGATGAGAAACGTTTCTCCCACGCTACGTCCAGATGAGCAGAATCAACTTTGGCTAAGGTTACGAACGGACTGTGGTTTTAAACAAAAGTAAATAACACTTTGTTTCTCAAGTAAGGCGAGCTTTGTTTGTTTCTCCTCTGGTCTTTCCCTGACCTTAACCAAGCACCCTGAGGACCAATCCATAAAGTTATCAGCAGTTATATCGGTAGAAGCATACCTTGTCATCAACACACTACTGATCCATTAGTATTCAGCTGTATACTTATAAATGTTTACTTCAAGTGATATTTTAGCTGCGTGGAAACATAATTGCACAGATAAAGTAAAACAAACAGTCTGAGCTTAAAAACTTCAGCACTCTTTGAAATACTTTTGCCCACCAACAGTTAAATGGACAGACTGAACCATCACTGGTTTCCATCAAGACTGCGACAATTAGCTGCTCAGAGAGTGTGATTTACTGGCTAACAAGCCAAGAAAACACAAAATCAATCACTCGTGTTTGAAGCCAAATGAGAATTCTGCTGGGACTTCTGACCTGTGTGTAAATAAATGCTGCTACCTGTCTAAACTCACTGTGGTCAAGCATCTGAGGACTAATATGGTTGCCAAGTGATATCTTAAAGCCGCACACTGTCTGTTTGGTTTATCTGTTAAGTCTTTGAATAATCACTCTCCACTGAAGGCTGACTGTGATTAAAATGCTATCATTGTAACATCTAAATACGTTTCATGAGGTGACTTTGACTTAAAAGCTTGGGCAAAGAGTTGTGCCAAAGGGCCAGGCTTGCGCACTCACCAGAGGAAAGCGGCGATGAATAATTCAAATGCACAATTCTCTATTAAAGCCGTGAAGGTGGCAGAGGTGATTTGTGTTTTGAGAATTATCGGTCAGCTTTTTATTTTATTTTATTTTTTTCTCAAATACTGGGTATGAATCATACAGAGCATCCCATCACTCACCAAAGCACACTTTAACATTTAAGATAGTCGTGAAAGATTCTGAGGGCTGAGCTGGATTATGTGTGGAGAAAAAAAGAAAAACATGTATGTTTTCATATTTTGCCTAAATGTTATCTGCAAAACGAGGAGACATATGAGATTTTGGAACAATGTACAATGACTCTTTTGATGGGACGAGCTGAATATTTAGACTACATTTCAGATCAGCCCATCGCTTCTTTATCTCTTCGCTTGCTCATTTACTTTCTTTCTGGTTCTTCTTACATATTTTTTTTTGTCAATGCACGTCACCGTATTTTGAAAGGCCTTTATTGTGCTTACACATTCTCAGTGAAGCCTCATGTGGAAAGAAAAGACAGCTGATCTGTAATGGAAGAGTAAATAAAGAAAAATAAACAAACTCGGGGTGGAAAAATAATTGAAGCCTGTGAATTCCAGTTCATAATGAAAGACACAGATCTCAATAGCAACTTTTTCATTCAGAATATATTGCAATATGCTTCTGATTACATTGTTATTATGCTATTTTTGTGATTGAAAAGTAATAAATAAATGCAGCTTCCAGCCTATAAGCACTGATAAAGGTCAGCGCTGGCAGGCTGAGCTGCGAGGAGAAGAAATATTATACGAGTGTCTGTCTTATCTCAGCAGACAAAAAGAATGTCAAGAAAATATCTCAATAATTGGAAGGCCTGAATTACTTTCTAAAATTGCACATGCCTGTGAGTTAAGCAAGAATGCAACTAATTATTATTGATAACTTTTTCATTAGCATTTCATCTGCCAGTGACTCAGGCCGACTGACTCGGAAAGAATGCAGTGAACAGTGGAAAGGCTCATAACAGTTTCCTATAAGACTAAATGGATGGATTTCAGTGGGGCATTAACTGTCCAGCTGCTTCAATATATTAATTCACTGGCATAAAGAAATTAAATAAGAAGCTCTAACTAGAAATTGTTTTGCATTTTTGCTTATTGCATATTTTTTGTTTCATATAACTCCACATTGAAGCTTCTAATTGAAACATACGAAACCCAAATTAGATGGGAACTATAATCACATGCTCATCATTGTGGTTACTGGTTCATTGGAAACCCTTCAGATTAGGGAAAAGAAAAGACTACTTGTACAGGTACAGAATCAGGGCAGCTGATATAACTCTAGTACATGAAACTAATATTACATACATCTATTGGGCCACCAAATTGGATGTGCTTTTACCGTTGTGCCATTTACAGTATTGCAAATATTGCCTGATATGTGCTCTAAATGGCTTTCTGCTGCTCTTAAATGTAACATTTGAGACAAAATTACATAAACTGTAACTGAATTCCACATTATCCACAGCCTCAGGTAAAGTACAGATGAGGTGGTATAAAAATCCTTCAAGAAAATGCTGTTACTAAACGAGCTAAACCTTTAACCCGTCAAACATCATTATGTCACAGCCCAAATAACACACCCCTGTACCGCTGTGTCCAGCAGCAGTGAGAGGGCAAATCTGGAAATTACAACATTGCCTTTGCTAATTTTCGTCTAGCATAATAATGTCACAACATATTTGTAAAATCTCAGGGGCTAAAACCTTAATAAAAACAATACATTTCTATGATTTTTAGATTTCATACATAAACACTGCTGGAGTGTGAGGAATAAACAAATCAACAAAAATGCTGGATTTCGGGGGTAAGATTTATTTACTGGTTTATTTAGCCACCTTCAAAACATAATTCAGTCACCAAATGGTCACTGCAAAACAGTGTAAAAACAGCTTACCCTTGTATAATGATGTTGTTTAGTACACAGGCCTTTTCCACTCCCTTAACAAATTTGACATTTCAAAAACCTCCAGTAATATAATACCATTTGTGTAGTTACAGTTTTGCCGCTATCTCTTTTTTCACTTTGGTGTATAAAAGGCTGTGCTCACACACTGAATGTAAGAGGTAAGTACAAATAAGCACATCAGTGACAGAGAAACCCTTGTTTGTCTCCCTGACCTCTGCGAGCTGAGCTATAAAAGGCAAAGCAAACTAAAAGAAGAGTTTTGGACCTGGTGATTTATTGGGGTAAGCTACAATGTTCCTCACATCGGTTTCTGACCTTTACAAGAAGATTCTCGCCAAGCTGTCCATGTCTTTGTCAACTGGTGCAAAGAAGTTTAGAAGGGACAGGTGGAATAAATCAAATCAGAGCGTGCAGACTTTTTGCCATGTGCAGTGTTTATGAGAAATAAAGGGTTGCTGATTTGACAGGCCTGCTGCACAGAATGAGTCAAAACACAGAGGAAGACATTGGATCTTAAAGATCTGATTCCTGAGAATTAGTGTGATGACATTTTAAAGCATTCATTGTGAAAAAGTCTAGCTTTGTATTCCTGTTGGCAAAACCATACAGAGTCGCTGAGTGAAGGATTTAATGTGCTCCATCATACAAACAAACATATCCTGTAAAAGGCCAATTGGATAGTGGAGAGCACACTAACAGGTAGCGCTAATGAAATTTTGATGCTAATTTAGATTAATTTCAAATTAATTTACAAACCCATCAGACTGAATAACACAAATGTGATATTCGTTTTACTAATGTGGACCTGAAGGCTACTTAATTATGTTATGAATGGCTTGAATTGTTTAAAGCAATCTTACCTATACAGTATGTGCTATGGAAAGATACATGTGTGTTTTAAAAACAAATTTAAAACTAAGAATATATGCCATTTTCTGCATTCTCCTCTTTAGAGTTAGTTATTATTCTTGGCAACTCTTGTTGTCATTAAGGCAACATATCTTTCTAAGAATGGCTGTTCTTAATGAACTTACAGGAATCCTGCAGTTTTCATGTAAATAAACAAAAACAGTCCTGGATTTCTGGATCAGAGTGTGTGTGTGTGTGTGTGTGTGTGTGTGTGTGTGTGTGTGTGTGTGTGTGTGTGTGTGTGTGTGTGCACGTGCGTGCGTGCGTGTGTATGTATGTATGTAGCCTCTTCTCATAAAATGAAGTTCTTAAATGTTTTCTTCTCTGACTTTAGTGGGATCATTGTGATGCATGATCCCTTTAATCAAAGCTGCAACTCATAAAGTGTCCTGTGGC
Organism: Oreochromis niloticus; assembly: GCF_001858045.2. Taxonomy (NCBI): domain Eukaryota; kingdom Metazoa; phylum Chordata; class Actinopteri; order Cichliformes; family Cichlidae; genus Oreochromis; species Oreochromis niloticus. The sequence goes on from NC_031987.2 coordinate 5,678,736, forward strand.
ATCAGTAATAACTCCTCCCGTATCAATGCTTGTAAAGAACTTGTAGTGAAGATGGCTAATTACAAGCCAAACCACAATATTTTCCTAAAGCTAACCAAGTCATCACTGCTACCCAAACCTGAACTAAACTACTGTAAGTACGAAATAAGTAAGTGAAAAGTTACCAAGTTAAAGCTCTTGAATGATATCTGCACCAGGTTCCTTTATATTTGTGTTTGTGTGTATAAGTATTTAAAGCCTGATGTGAATCAGCATGAATGAAACAGCAACTTGGCTTATTTCCTTTCATTGTAGTTTCGACTTTGAGTTTAAACCAAAGTCATCACCCAGCGCTGGAAAAAAAGGATACACTCCTGAAAGTGTGATTCAATTTAGATAAAAGCCACCACTACACGCTGTCCCTTGCTTGAAGTGCGCTCTAACATGTTTTTATTTGTTCAACCAAAAACCAATAAAGGCCGTCCTGAAAGTGCCCTTTAAATGCCACCTTACAGATATGTTACATTTATAGCTGTATTTAATGCAGTGATATTTTCTTTATAACCAAAAGGCCGCAAGTTTCAAACTTGTGTGAGACTTTAGACACAGACCAGTTATCCTGTGGCCTCACGCAATAGTGTGGATCAAATGGAGGCATTTCCTGTATGCAACAATGGTTGGAGGATGCAAATCCAGTCATGATCCTCTTGTCTGACTACATTAAGCATCCCATAGCATGCTAAAAGTAAAGGTTTCTTACTGTGAGAGAAACATATTTCACGTTGATCAGACATGCTTCAGTATTAAAAGTGTATTATTTATATGCTATACATTCTGCACGCAGCTCAAGGACCAAGACAAAGCTGCTCCTCACCCATTCCCAAGTTTGCTTTTGTCGACTTCAAGTGTTTTTCACAACACATACTTCAGAATTCACCTGAAGTGCTTCTGGAGTGAGGCGGTGAGGCGCAACCTGACTGTGGATAAATTGAACTTCCAATTGTGAACGGGGCTAATTATCGCAGCTTTGATTGCTTTTCAAGTGCGACAGTTTTATGATATATTACTGTCATCCCACTTAACAAAAGCTAAGTGCAGTGCAATGAGTGACAGGATGTATTGCTGCGCTGTCAAGGCTGCACTTAGCAGGTGTCACGGTGCTTTCACCGTCACCAATTGATTTGGGAGGATACAGCAGGGATCAATGAAGGGGTCCTGTCACTCCTTTTATTTAGTCCATCTTTTACTCATAGTTTCACACACACACTCATACTCAGAGTGGCCTCTCTACCTTTACTTTTAGTACACTCAGGATTTAGTTCTGAGCTTTTTTTGTAGCTGCGTGTGTGTATATCCGTTAAGCCCAGTCACGCCACACTACAGAAAAACAGCTACCGCATAACGTGTTTGAACTTGCGGCTTTCAGCGTGGAGGTTAAGCAAAGTTTAGCAATAATGAGGGTTGAATAAAATTTTCCATCTCACAAAGAAAAAAGGGAGTTGAAAAAAAGCAACTCATCTCGAGTTGTCTGTTTTGCAATCTGACAGTTGGCGCACAATAGCAGGTGTGCTTTATGGCAACACTGATTGCATGCTATCAACAGCTTAATGGGAATTTATAGAAGTATCTGCAATCTTCTCTATATGCAGCAGGCATATCACACAATGTTTCAGGGAGGAGTGAGAGAGAAATAGCTGCAGCAGTGTTATAAATATCCACAATTTTACATCTGCATTTTAATTTTACCTGGGAACACTACCATAGAGAAAATCTTCCCTCCTAGCCAGAACCCAGTGGGACAAAAAGTATTTTTAGCTAGATTGTTGATTTCACTCTAATTGAGCCAGAAAAAGTAATTCCAAATCTTTTACGGCAAGTCTGAGGTGAATCTGCACCCATCTTAAAATTATTCGAGCAACTCAGACAGATAAACAAGCAAGCACACTGCCTATGTGCACACTACTTATAAAAGCCATTCCTTCTTCCCTTCTTCCTTCTGTACAATCTTGATTGCTGTATATATGGTTGATGCATTTATTTGCCAGTGATAATTTTTATCTAATCTAAATGCAATTTAAAACGCTATATTGCCTCTGACGAACCTATTACCAGCAGTTTGTGGTGTGTGACTGCATGATGTAAGCAGATTCCTGTTTGCTTTCACTTTTAGATGTTGAACAAGGCTTTGGCAGTTTGGGGAATTAAACTGTATTTTTGGGCTTAGAAACCTTAACTATGTACATGAGGCCTGTAAGGCTTTAGAGTGCACCAGAGATTTCAGAGATGTGGTTCTGGAATATTACTTCCAGACAACAGGGATACAAAGAGGATAAAAATGGGTGTTTGTCTGTTGAAATGCAAACTCGTGACACCAGCATAGGGGACTAACTAGCTTTGTGTCTACAGGTAACTGGTAATCCCGAGCTCCAGCATAAGACAAACAGCTATCCTGCAGGCTCACAGGTCACTCAAGACTAAAACTACCAAAAGTGCCTCCTTGCAACAGCAGGAAGCCACTTTTTTTTTTTCCACATGATCCTTTTGTGGTCTCATAAGGAAATGTCATTAAACACTTTTACTTACTATTCATGAGCACAGTTTAAAGGTACTTTACTTGAGTGTTCCCATGTTGCTTTCTAGCTTAAGGTGAAATTATACACTGCATTTATTTTTATAGAAATAACTGTTTAGTGTGACAGAGAGTTGTTTTTGAACACTAATATTTTGCACTAAAAGAATCAATATGCTGTGTGATATGGTACAGTATATTGTGGCTACAGTCAAACATGGTCTATACATACATACATACATACATACACACATACATACATACACACACACATACATAGACCATGGCAGCACAGGAACAAGCTCTGAGCACAAGATCCATAGAGGCTGGGGTCTATCACACCAGGCAAGACCCCAGGTGCAGGCTGTGTAAAGATGCCCCTGAGACAATCCAGCACATAACAGCAGGGTGCAAGATGCTAGCAGGCAGGACATACATGGAATGCCATAACCAAGTGGCCTGCATAGTATACAGAGACATCTGTGCTGAGTATGGCCTACAAGTCCCGAAGTCAAAATGGGAGACGCCCCCTAGGGTGGTGGATATTAACTGAGCTAAGATCAGATGGACATCATGGTGATGGCTAAGCAACCAGACATAGTGGTGGTAGACAAACAGAAGAATACGGCCGTAGTGAAAGATGTAGAGGTTCCAAATGACAACAACATCAGGAAGAAGGAACACAAGAAGCTGGAGAAATACCAAGGGCTCAGGGAAGAGCTCGAGAAGATGTGGAGGGTGAAGGCAACAGTGGTCCCAGTGGTAATCGGAGCACTAGGTGCAGTGACTCCCAATCTAGGCGAGTGGCTCCAGCAGATCCCAAGAACAATATCTGAGATCTCTGTCCAGAAGAGCGCGGTCCTAGGAACAGCTAAGATACTGCGCAGGACCCTCAAGCTCCCAGGCCTCTGGTAGAGGCCTGGGAGAGGCCTGGGAGCTTTTGCATCACATCGTGAATGCAAAAGTTAAATATGGCACATATATTTCAGCATTAATAATAATAAATACTTTAGAGATTTCTGTGGCTGGCACAAGTACTGATACCTTAGCACCCATGGAGCTACTTACCGTGCTAATCCTAGTCATGTTTCTTGCTATAATCCTTGGAAAAACAGGCACAGTTTTTAGTTTCTAAAGCCAAGGACAATGCTGCTCCTTCATTTTCATGACTTTTACACACAATAGACAGGCTAATGATGCAAATTCATGCTTCAGCATGTGAATAATAGTACATTTGGACTTATTAAATGCATGCTGACTAATATTTTGCAGCCCTCTCAATTTGGAAAAAAAAAAGATCCTGATTTCCTGTTATTAATGTAATTACCATTTAGTGATAAAAGCTACCTGCAAGGTAGCTTTGTCTCCTGCCTAAAAATTACCACCAATTTCAAATGTCATATCTGACGTGGATATCAGTGTACCATGCTAAAGTTTTCTAAGGAGCCGTTTCCTTGTTTGGCTTCAGTCTCTCGCCTGTTTTTAAGATTAGGTTTAAAGTTGTCCTTTTTGATAAAGCTTATAGTTCGGGCTGGACCAGGTGACCTTGAACCCTCCTTGATTATACTACTACTGGCTTTGCTTTGCTGGAGGACTTCCCATGACCCACTGAAATCACATCTTTCCACTACCTCTGTGTGTCATTGTGTTTTTATCAACAATGGTTGTCGGTGATTTTCTGATTTATTCAGATAACTAGTTATGCCTCATTTCCCACCTGTCTCCACGTCCTTATCAGCCTCAGTGTGTATAAATAGCCATGTCCATGTTTCCTCTTGTGGTGCCTTATTTTACTCCTCCTGAATGTTTTTAGTGCTTTTTTGTTTGTTTTTTGGACTGAGCCAAACTTTGTTTTTGCTGGATATTGTTTGTTATCAAAATTCTAGTTTATATGGAGGCATGCCCAGCATTTGGGTCATCCTCTATACAGTTCAGCATTGACAGTGCCTTCATATAGTAATTCTAATTGTCATTAAATTTTGTGTTTTCCCCAGACCTCCCAGCTGGCTTCAGGCCGTCCCTGAGCCTGGCTCTGCTGGAGGTCTCTTCTTGTTAAAAGGAAGTTCTTCCTTCCCATCATCCCCAAGCAGTAATGCCAATAAAGGTTTTATATAGCTCTTAATTTTTAAGTTACCTTTTCAAGGTCAAGCTGGGTAGTTTTCATTGAAAAAGGTCAAATTATACATAATTATGACCCAGAAATTTAAATCCATCTTCCAAGTTTCTTTTATACATTAACCAGATGGCTTCTGCAAAACTGTTCAGAATTAATGTGCTGGCAATGTTCCGTGTTAGCAACATACCAACAGAATGACTTTATAATAGGATTTTATGCCCAAGGAGGCAATAAAGTCTAATGAGGAACAGCAGTCCTTGAAAACAAAAATGATCCTTTGCTAACAACAACAGTGCCACGATCCTCGGCCTGAGTGTGCTCACTATGAAAAATTATCTGTGTGTCATAGGCGTCCTAGTATGCGTTCACTGCTCAAGTGAGTTTTCAAAAAAATGTCAAAAAACCATTTAGTCAGCAAAAAAAAGTTAGACTCACCCGAGACGAGACATGTTTCCTCGCATTCTTCCAAAGTCTCAAAATTGTTCTGGTTTCCCCCACAGCCTCCATATTCGAAGAGTTCACAGCGTCCGGAGTCGACATTGAAGAAGTATCTGTCCTTTATGGCCCTGCACGGCCCCGGCTCGTCCTTCAGGGCACATAACTCACTGAAGATGACGGGTTCAGCTGGCACTCCATGTGCTGCAGTGGGACAAGAACACAACTTTTAGTGCTCAGCTTCTTTTGGCATCCAGTAAAATGGATTTCTTTTTGTGAGGAAAGAAATTAGGTCACAGCATCAAACTCTAACCTCAGGCTTTGAGATAAGGTAAAGTTGCATGGCAGTATAATTTTTAAAAGACTTTAGTGTAAACGGCTGACAGTCAGCTGTCAGCCGTTTACACTTTAGACACAAGAACAGCACGCCGCGTGACCCGACAAAATAATTAGAAATATGCAAATATTTAGTCAGAAAAGCTACTCACATATTTTATTTTTAAGCAATAACTTAAAATAAAACTTCTACTTTTGGCACAGGCTTTTGGGTGTTTGCATACTTTTTTGGGGGACTTGCACTGAAAATAAGGAAGCAGCAGCAACCAGCAAAACTCCCCTGCGACATAAAAGCAGATCAGATCCAGGTAGGTGGCAGCTGGAAGGAAAAGACTGAGTGAAGGCAGCACAAATTTCCCAGCATGCTGCACACAGCGATGGTTTGGACTGCAGCACATCAAATTATTTATCGCACAAACTGCGAGACCGGATCATTAGTGTTAAATAACCGGGCCTGTTGAGGTGAACTTTCTTGATCACTAGGCGGTTGAGGTCACAACTTTTAAGATCACTGGACAACGGAGCTTTGCACAGACAGCGCTCTCTAATGTCATTAACATTTATAAAAGCTGGCTTTGTCAGATCCATGAAAAAAAGGTGATACGAAACCCTCTGAGCTCTACTAACCACCGTTGCGAATGTTAAATCACTGTCTCCGTGTGCTGCTGGGAAATAGCTTTCTCTGCCCTCATCCCTGCTGTTTTTAGGTCAGGTCTCTGTTATGCTCGCCTGCAGCAGTGCAGTTACTTCAAAACCCACTGAGATCTCTTTGGCTTGTTGGATATCTGTCCAAAAGGGGTTTGCAGATGGTCAAAGCTTGAACCACAGCATTTAAAAATGTCTTTATGGATTCTGCGCATGTTAATGTAATAAATAAATCAATGTGTTGCAATCTCTCACTCAGTGTTTTCTACATTCCCTGCTTTTTTCATGTACGAGCACAGAGAGGAGTGATTTGTGAAACCTGGGAGTGTGAATCAATACTCGCGCAATCCTGCACAATGAAAAAATATAATATCGCAAACGCACACAGACACAAAAATTGATTGCTTTTGCTATGGATCCTCAGCAAGTGGTGATGCTCAACTGTCTTAAAGAATGCATGACAATTTCCACCTATGCTGCCTATTCTGGAGAGAAGGTTTGAGGTAAATATAGCCACGTTTGTCACTCATTGTTATTTTCACTGTCATTCTCAGGACTTGTCCTAGATCTGCTTTGGCTAGAATAGAGCATCACATTGTGAGGCAAAAATTCCAAGAATACTGGTTAAGTTCTGAGCTCTCTAGAGACATTTTCACTCATGCAATGCAACCCAAAACTATTTCCTGCTGGAGCTGCATGTGAGCACTCAAAATTTCCAGTGCCTATGCCATTTTCACTTCTGCCTCTGCTTCTGGGGTATAGTCCCAGTCTTACTGCATTTACCCAGATGCTTAAGGCAACCACTGTATTCATGGCTTACTTAAAAATAAGACAAAAGTGGACACTATTAGGAAATCCTAAGTAAAGTGAAGACAAGTGTTAAAACAACCAAAAATGCGCAAGAAGGTCAATTTTCTTTACAGCTTATCAAACTGAGGGCCATCTCCTGCGGGCTGCAGGCAAAGAGGCATGGTAGAAGCAGGCTAGATCACCGGTCCATCACAGGAAGAACACAACTACAAATTCACCAGATAACTTAACAAGCAAATGGGGGGTGGAATCAGAGTGGATCCATAGAAAGGCCTATACAAGGAACAGAACTGAATTAATAAGATTTCAAGGCTATATAATGTATCTAGTAATATATATAATGATGTTTTAAAAATCACCCACTTTAGATTTTTGCAGCTGGGATGAAAAACTTAGAAAAACAAGGTTTGTTTTCTGAAAGGTACAGAGTTTCATCAAAACAGGTCCTCTAATGGGACCTACCCTAACCCCTCTCCTATCAGCACAGCAGTCAACAGTCATTCTGCCAGGAAAGGTAATGAGGGCAGCAGCTCATCCTTCCAGCCTGTCCTCCTCCTTTACCTGTCCAATTCTAGCTTGCAACCAGCCATTGGGGATACCAATCAGATATTCCCAATCTCCTTCTTTCCAGCCGACCTGTGTTACTACTAATGCATGTGGTGAGGCCAGCAGAGTTTCCCTGAAGAGTCTTGTGGTATTTTTTTTATTCATGCTCTTCTTGCTGAGGCTGATAAGCAGTAGCAGACAGGGAGGAATTACACATTGACATAGGTGAAGTGAGTCTGTCTGGTATCCCACACAGGCTATGTGGACGCACCTTAGTGCTGAAACACACTGAACAAACTTTAAAGAGAAATGATGGCAAGTCACAATTGTTTGCTCTCTTCTTTGAGATCGAATGCCTCGGGCTACCATGGTTACAGCACAAAAAATTCTTTAAAAGTGAAAGTGCAGACATGGTGCAGACTGGGCTTTGTGTTAGACAGTGTCTCGTAAATAGGAATGGTCAATAAGCCAGAATTTGACTGTCCAAGGAGACGGAAAGGAAACAGGCTCCTCCTATTGATTTCTGCTCCTCCTGTCTAAGCCAGACCAAAGCAATAAGGACTCTTTTCTTCTATCACTCATGTTCATTATTCAGACAGAAGCATTGTGAGGCAGTGTAAAAGAAACACAACAGAAGACAATGTTGACGCACAAATGAAGACATTTTCTCTGCAGGGAAACCAAAAAATTCCAGCCACTTCCACGTGGTGGTTCAACAACTTCCTTTAAAAAATCTATTTGGATTCAGGAGACAGACACCTTCTCTGCTTTTAATCTCAGGCTTAAAACTTTCCTTTTTGATAAAGCATATAGTTACGGCTTCAGGTGACCCTGAGCCCTCAGGTAATAGTCCTAGGCTGCTGGGGACTTCCCGTGATGAGTGTGTCTTCCTCACGTGCCTCATTTCACTTTCTATGTGTTCATACACCATTTTCTATTTATACATCAGTAATTATTTATCTCTGGCTCTCTTCCACAGTGTCTTTTCTCTATCTCCCTCCCCTCACCCTAAACCGAACGCAGCAGATGGCCGCCCCTCCCTGAGCCTTCCTTCCCACTGTTGCCAAGTGCTATCTCAGAGTGGGTCATCTGATTGTTGGGGTTTTCTCTCTATTATTGCAGCGTCTTTACCTTATGCCTTGAGGTGACTATTATAAATAAATGTTATAATTAAACCTGAATTGAAACTGAATTGATTTACAGCTTTAAGACACATGTTAAGACACATACAGTTCACTCAGCACAAACCGGTGCCATTTTCTTTTCATGTCATGAGATGTCAGCCAACAACGGTTCCTTTGATTTGAAGCCTGACCCCTGCCTAGTCCTGCATTTTAATTTAATGGGGGTTTTTTTAAATTGGGGAAAAAAGGACCAGACCTGCTACGATCAGATTTTTTTCACGATAGGTTCAGAATAAAGTTAGAATAAAGCTCATTTCCAAAGCACTCCTTTTATGGATGCAGATAACGAGTCATGTCAGGTATTGCCAGTTGCTTTTCCTCTGAACAATGGTAGGCTAGCATAAATGAAATTCGCCACTGCCTCCAGTATTTTACAATTAATAAGTCCTCCTTTTCTTTTTATGCACCCTTTAAATGGAAAACCCATCAGTGCAATCAAGTACAATCAGGAGCGCCACAAAGAAGAAAAGGCTGAAATTAATTACATAGATGGCATCAAAGAAAGAAATGCTGAGAGTTCTTGAGTGGTTGGCGTGACATCAGCGATCTTGTAGTCACCCTCATTCCAGATCAGGTTTTCTTGAGCAGCATCATAGAACTGCAGCTAAATGCCAAACAGATTCAATGTTAAATAATTCTGAATGAACAGCAATAATAATTTTTTTATTTTTGTCAATCCCAAACTGTTTTTCTTGGTAGAAAATTATATATTATGATCAAAAAATTAATAAATGTATATAAAAAGCTATAAGCTCTATTTTGCATGATGCAATTTGCAAACTAAAATTAAATCTTTAAAGTATGCTTGGTTAAGGTCAATAAAAAACACACTTTTTCACACACACCGCTTCAGAACAATCTACAAATCCACCCAAAGCTCTGGATCTGTCATCAGGAATCCTCTACAGAGTTGAACAGAGGGTAAGTAAATATATTGTTCACAAAAGGCATCAGAAAAATCCTTGGACCTATTAGCATGCTCTTTGAAATATGAAATATGAACCGTAATGAATCAGGAAGCAGATTTCAGGCACATCCGATTTCTATTGGCAGCTATTCTTCTGAATAATGCTGACAAGTTCAGCTTGGCCAAAATTTGTACGTACACATATGGATGGATAAAGATCTGAGTTGCTCAACATGTGCGCTGTGCTGAGCACCTTTGTAATTCCCTGGGCAGGTTGAGTCTGATTGAAACCCAGTCCCAGCTTGTTCGGTGTACCAGAAGATTATCCCGCGTCTTCATTTCTAGGGCCTTTGCAAAGAGGATTGAATTACCACAAAGCAGCAAACAAAAACAGGCAAAACATGAAAGAGTCGAAGAGAAAATACGAAAGAGCGCGCACCATCATCAGGATGACAGTTAAACATGATGTACTAAAAGACAAGCTTGGGAAAGTGAGACAGATAAAGATGGAAAACAAAGATAAAGAGCAGAGTAATGCCACAGTTATGACAGCTCCCAGTGCATTTGTCATCTATAGCATCAACTGTATGAATGTTCGCTGCAGGAAGGGAAATAGTCTGGTTTCAACATTTCCCCATGCGTTGAGATTTGAAAAGAAACGGCAGAAAGAGAACATTTACTCACTAAGCTGAATAAATGACCACAATATCAATACAATAAGAAATGCCTCCAGTGCACTGAAAACAACACTTATCAGGTACATATACTAAACAACACAATGTCTGATTTTTACTAGTGCCAAGCTAACTAGCACTGACATCATGACTCCTGCTGATAAAGACTCCGCCTTCTACTGGCTGAAGAAGGTTTCATAATCCTATGTAGCCAAAATCATGATCCTTCTATATTTTTAAAGTTCTTTATCTTATCTCACGCGCGAGTGCAAGAAGTCTGCAGTAATCCACGCTCGGCTATTTGACAACTGCAAGCACACAGTTCAGGTATTCATAGAGTACTAGTAAGTAAGTAAGTAAGTAAGTAAGTAAGTAAGTAAACTTTATTTATATAGCACCTTTCACAGACATATGTCACAAAGTGCTTTACAAGGTAAAAACATAATACAGTCATAAAATACACCATAAAAACCCTGGTCTAACTAAAAGCTTTTTGAAATAAAAATGTCTTTAGCTGCTTTTTAAAGGTCTCCACTGAGTCCAAACCCCGTAGAAATGGGGGAAGTGCATTCCACAATCTGGGTGCAACAGCTTGGAAGGATCGGTCCCCTCGGGTTTTAAAACGAGTGTGGGGGACCACTAAAAGGTTTTGGTTTGCTGACCTCAGGTTACGAGTTGAGGTATGTGTATGAATCAGATCAGCAATGGGGGGGGGGGGGGGGGGCTGTCTCTGTAATGCTCTAAAAGTTAAAACTAGAATTTTAAAATGGAACCTGAATCTGATTGGTAGCCAGTGCAGCGACTTTAAAACAGGGGTCATATGAGCACCCTTGTTCGAGCGGGTCAGTAGCCTCGCTGCAGAGTTTTGAACAACCTGTAGGCGGGCTAACCCTTTCATGTTTAGACAAGTAAACAGGCTGTTACAGTAGTCAAGTCTTGTAGAGATAAAAGCATGTATTATCATCTCGAGTTCACTTGTTGACACGATGGATCTAAGTTTAGAAATGTTCCTCAAGTGAAAAAAATAGGTTCTTACTGTCTGATTTAAATGTCCCTCCAAAGAAAAAGCTTCATCAAAAATAACACCCAGGTTTCTAAGGTTATGTTTCTGTGAGGAACCTAAGTCACCCAGTCGCCGTTTAATATCAGGTATTGCACTGCCTGGTGCAATAATCAAAGTCTCTGTTTTGGCCGGGTTTAGCTGTAAGCAATTATTGTTCAACCATTGTTTAATGTTGGTTAAACAGTCAATCAGATTGGAGAGCTTATAAGCTTCAGCAGGCTTAAAAGAATAATATAGCTGAATATCGTCAGCAAAAAGATGATAAGATACTTCAGGAAACTCCTGTATTATCTGACTTAAAGGAAGAATGTATATTAAAAACAGAATAGGTCCCAGGACAGAGCCCTGAGGAACTCCACACAACAACTCTGTAGATTCCGACATGATCTGGTTTGCAGACACACTAAAACTCCTTTCAGATATATAAGATGAAAACCAGTCTAGAACAGAGCCAGACATCCCAACCAGGTCTCTCAGTCTGTTTATCAGGATGGTATGGTTGACTGTATCAAAGGCTGAGGTAAGGTCTAACAAGACTAGGACTGTGTATTCTCCAGAGTCTGCTGACATCATAATGCAATTTACGGAACCCAGATTGAAAACGGTCATGGATGTTATATTTCTCCAAGTATGCCGTAAGGTGGACAGCTACTGCCTTCTCAAGGAGTTTTGACATAAATGGGAGTTTGGAGATAGGTCTTAAATTTTGAAGTAGTGTTGGGTCCAAGTTGGGTTTTTTGAGCCTTGGTTCCACAATGGCATGTTTAAAAAAGCTGGGGAACACCCCAGTCTGAAGAGAAACATTAAAAAGGTTCACAACCCTGGGACCAATGGTGTCAAAGGCATTAATAAAAAGCTTAGTGGGGATAATGTCTGAGGGGCTTGAGGACGGCTTCATTTTGTCAACCAGGGCCGCTATTTCATCACATGTTACAGTTGTAAAAGTCGACCAGGAGTGCAAAGGGAGTGCCTGACTCGGAGAACAAGAAAGCTTTGGGGAGATTTTAGCATTGATGTCATTAATCTTATCAACAAAAAATCTGAGAAGTTTATTACTATCTACCTTAGAGTGTACATCTAAAGGTACCACATCTGGGGAGACAATAGCACTAACTTTGTCAAAAAGAAACTTGGGATTTCTCTTGTTTTTTGTTATGAGTCTAGAAAAATATTCAGATCTAACAGTTCTCACCGTGTTGTTTAAGGAGAGCATGAGATCTCGAAGATGGAGCCTGTGTACGTCAAGTTTGGTTTTCTTCCATAGTCGTTCTATTTTGCGGCATATTCTCCTTAAGTTTAAGATAGACTCATTTATCCAAGGGCATGTCTTCTTTTGTAAAGCCGAGCTTGTTTTAATAGGTGCCACTTGATCCAAAATGGATGTGCATTCCCTATTAAAAGACTGAATAAGAACATTTACATCGTTTCCGGTAAAAAGTGGAGACCTATCAAACATAATGGAGAACCTCTCAGCAGTAGTCTCAGTTATTATGCGTCTATGAGTTTTTAACTCCACAGGCGTCTGTTTAGAGCTAAAATTAAGTTCAACAAAGATACAGTTATGATCACTCAAATGTACATCCTCAGCAAACACATTGCCAATGTTGAGGCCCAAGGAAAAAACAAGGTCCAAGGTATGGCCTTTTAAATGGGTTGGACCGGAGACATGTTGGACAAAGTTAAAAACTCAGATATAGATAGAAGTTCAGCTGCAGAGTTAGATGAGGGATCATCAATATGAATGTTAAAATCCCCAAGAATTAAAACTTTCTCCAGCTTGATAATAGAAGATAAGAAGTTCATAAAATCCTTTAAGAACTCAGTAGCAGGGCCAGGAGGGCGATAGACTAAAACACAATAAAAGATGTTCGTAGAGCCCACCTTAATTGTTTGCGACTCAAAGGAAGAATAGTTTTCAGTTTGCATACCTCTGGAGGTGAAGCTGTCCTTAAAGACAACAGCAAGACCTCCACCACGGCGACCTAAACGGGGGGTGCCCAAGTAAGAGCAGTCTGCAGGACGCAGTTCGTTTAGGTGAATAAATTCGCCATCCCTCTGCCATGTTTCAGTGAGAAACAGGAAGTCCAGGCTTTTCCTTGTGAAGAGCTCATTCAGGGAGAAGGATTTGTTTGCGAAGGAGCTCCGTTCAAGAGCGCAATCCGAGTAAAAGCTGGCAGCGCAGGTTTCCCATCAGCTTGTCGGAGTGGAATAGACAGCAAACTCCGTGTCCGCATGCGAGGTCTCCAGCGGCGCCACGGAACCGGCGGGGCCAACCACCGGTTGTGCGATGTGGGCTGTGAGGGCGCAGCGGTGGGGAGATAATCGGCAAAATCCAGAGCATCAGATGGACAGGATCCACGCTGTAGTGGAGGCAAGTACGTGTTTCCAATCAAATCCGGAAGGGTAACTGGCAGCAGAAAACGGGGGCGCCTCCAGATGAGTCGGGAAATCTCCGATCTGTAGGCTCGTCTGATGTGTACCTGGATGCCGGCCCTACAGCCTCTTTTCCTCGATTTCTTCTTGGAATTGCTTAGGGCACGTTTCGCAGGTAGCAAGAAGTAATCCGGTCAGGTGGAAGAGTGAACAAATGGTGGGGGGAAAGTTTTTCTATAACTGTCCCAGTCATCATAAAGACGTTCCATAGACTCTTTGATGTGGAGCAAGGAAGAACGGTCGTAAATCACAGCAGCATAGCTCCATATATTAAACGTCAGGGCTGATATAAAAGCATAAAATACAATACAACGTAGGCAGGTAGACGTCAAGCCGAGCAAAGGCGCCATCTTCCTGTCACAGTCCTGTCACAGTCTTGTGTTTACTTACTTATGCACTCAAAACAGTAGGTCAAACTGTGGAAGTAATGATTTAGGGCACATCACTGGCAGTCTTCATAGAAAACCTCACAAACTACAGATTCACTCATGTTTGAGTGCACTGCCTGAGGACCCAATCTGCAATCAGTGACATGATCCACGAGTTAAATGGGTTTTTTAATGCCCATTCCTTTTAAGGCTTGATGAGATAAAATGATCATTACTTAGTTGGTGAGGTTATTTAAGACAGGAAAAAAAAGGAGTGAACATTGCTTGAAAAAGCTGCTTATGGAAAATGTATTTCTTTACTAACTCGTCTCAGTAAATATTTAACAAGTGCAAATTCCAATAAATAAAACTGATATTTGATTGCAACACTTGGGTCAATATGCATAAACATTTATGAAGAAATCAAAAGGATGCATCAGCATGCCAGTGTAGATAGGCCCGAGACTTAAGAAATGCTGTGTGTTTATCAGAGCCCTGCCCTGAGGCCAGTGGACAAAGGGCTGAGGGCGAGTCAGTGAGTCACAGCGTGTCCCAAGATTTTACAGCTGACCTCAGAGCAAATAAGACCTGTGTGTGTGTGCGCACGTACATACACACTTCCAAACATGTATTTGTTTTGTAACTTGGTTTCAGGAGAGTTTTGTTCTGTTTTTAGAGCACAGGAGGATACATCTCTGCTCCCTGAATGCTTTGGCATTTACACATGAGGTCTTTAACAGTCTTTGTCAGCTCTGGCAAAAAGGGACAAATCAGGGAAGGACATCTAGTTGACAAACACCCGCATTTGCTTCCTGATTGGATGTTATCTATGACAGTGTTACGCATCCAGATTAAAACCTGAAAAAACAGGCTTAGCAGTGTTTCCAGAAGCTGTAATTGACATCATAGGTTTAAATGTTGGGTAAGTTATGCCACTTAAAAGGAAAGAGTATCAGGGAAATGTCTACAACTGAGCACTAGAAAAAAAAACTGGTACTGGAAACGCAAAAAACAAAATTTATCACTTAAACTTGATTGTTTAACCTTGGAAGCATCAAGGACAAAAACTGGCAATGAGTGGTGTAAAACACTGCTCTAATATTTGGGTGGGGTAGACTGTTAGAAAACTAAATCTATTAGGTGAAAGAAAGACATTTATTTGAAGTAATTATACTAAACACTGTCTGTTTTTCCTCGTTGCAGGTGTGGCTTCACAGTTTTAAAAAAAGCACAATAAATTTTAAATAGATTTTTCTTTTGTTTGTTTTTTTGCAGACTCAAACTGGTGAATTCGGTGGTTCTGCAGATGATGTCCTTTTGAATTACACTCTCACAAACAGGTTTGAACCATTGTTTTCGGTTAATCTATTAACAGAGCAGAGCTCACTTTAGCAAGTGTACTGAATTAATGCTTAGTGTGCTTGAGGCTACAAACGGCAAGATAATGGGTGGGTCAGCAAAAAAAAAAAAAAAAGAAGAAGAAGAAGAAGAAGAAGGAGGGTTGCACAGGAAAAATCATCCTGCACATCATTCCGCATTCAGCTCATTAAAGCAATAGACCTGGGTCTTTGCCACAGAAAGATGACCTGATTCCTGCATCAATTGTGGAAGCAGGAGGAAGTTCCTCCAATGGCTCTTCATGCAGAGAGATCAAAGAGGGCCTCAAGCCCCATCTAAAGCATTTTTGCCAGCAGATCAAAGAATCCCCCTGAAACACTGACACGTTCATGCCTCCAGGACAAAAGTGTTGCCATTTCTACAAACAATAAAAGCTTTGAAAGTTCAGGTTGTGTGGTCGGGAAACAAACCGGGGGCTACCCTGAAGCCAGAGTGAGTAGTGAACCAGTTCATGTCTGGGCAACCATGGGTTGGGTCCCTGTATCGCTCAGTTCACAGAGAATAGACAAAACCCTGCCACAACTGGTAGCTTGACTGCTGCTGGAGACACCCAAGTTAAAAACCTTCGTGAAGTTAAACTTCAGATCACACAATCGCCAAACTTACACCAAAGTTATCATACAGAGTGTAATGGAGGATGTCACGTTAAGAGGGATGGACTTGACCTCCTGACTATGAATAATGAAGATGATAAGGTGCTGACTCTAGGAATCCACAATCTCAACAGGGTTGTCCGATAAGAACGGATGGCTTATCCACAAATCCACTGCCACTCAGGTATCTGTCGTTCACTCATTTATTTAGCACGAAGCCGAGGTACACATCCATAATGTGAGTGAGGGGATTAACAGGCTGTGAAATGCTATATGCCGTGTGGTGAAGTGATGGTGTGGTTTAGTCTCATGGACGCACACTGCTAACAGCATTAGAAGGAACGAAAATCCACACGGTGAGTAAAACTCTGCTGACTCTCCACACCTGCAGCTCCGACCGAACTCTCTGCGTCGACGTGTGTGCGTAATGATGAGGTAGAATTGTGTCTTCTGATTGGTGAAGAGGATGGGTTGCCTCACCGCTCATTGGCTGGTCGGCAGCTGTATGCTGATGTATTTACTCGGCAGATGTGGCTCTGTTCGTCAGGTCCGCCGACTGGCGGGCCTTTTGTACAGCCGCCCCCAACTTTGCGGAGCAAAGGTGCACTTCACTCAGGAAGGTCAGGCAGTAGACTCCGATGGAAGAGCTGGAAGTCTGATAAGTCGTGCCACTGGTCGTGTATATGTCTTGTCTCCAACCTGTATCTGAACGGTCCGAACCCTGCCATCTGCTCCAGGGATGACTTGGATGACCTTACCAACTGGCCATAAGGCACGAGGGAGCTGCTGGTCCACAATGAGAACGATAGTGCCAACAGTCAACTCATCTCTTTCCTGCTGCCATTTGTGCCGCAACTGGAGTGAAGGTAGATAATTCCGGATGTAGTGGATCCAGAATTGATCCGCCAAGGCTTGACACTGCCTCCACCTACGACGGCTCAGGAGTTCTGCTTCTGGGTAGACGACCTGTGGCGTACTGGAATCAGGCCGCCCCATCAACAACATGTTGGGAGTAATTGGATCAGCATCTGCTACATCTGAAGAGACATAACCTAGCGGCTTTGAGTTGATTATGCTCTCTACTTCGCTGAGTATCGTTCTGAAGACTTCCTCGGTGACATGCTGCGAGCCTAGAATGGTATGCAACGCAGACTTGATGGAACGAATCTCCCGTTCCCAGGAACCACCGAAATGTGGAGCCTGTGGAGGGTTGAAACGAAAATGGATCTGCTGTCTGGCCAACTGTGACTTCAGAGCTGGGCCGAGTGCGTTGAAAGCCTCCTGGAGTTCAGAACTACCACCTCTGAAGTTGGTACCTTGATCTGACAGTAGTTCGAAAGGCTTCCCACGTCTCGCGATGAAACGACGCAGGCTCATCAGGAATGAGTCGGTGTCCATGCTGGCAAGCAGATCAAGGTAGACTGCGTGGGTCGTTAGGCATTTGAAGATGATCCCCCACCGTTTCTCTGTACGCCGCCCCATCTTGACAAGGTATGGGCCAAAGCAGTCCACCCCAGTCGAATAGAAGGCTGGGCGATGAAGTCTTAAACTGGATGAGGGAAGGTCAGCCATCTTGGGAATGACCGGCTGGCTGCGCCACCTCCTGCATTCAGGACAGTCGTACTGGTGCTTCCGGATGGCCTCTCGTCCCCGAAGTATCCAGAATCTGCGCCGGAGCTCAGCAAAGACCCTCTCGGAGCCCGGGTGAGCAAGCTGGCGATCACAATCCTGGATGATGAGCTTTGTGATAGGATGATGAGGGTCAAGAACAACAGGATGCAAGATGTCCTGACTGAGGGCTTCACATCGGCGAAGCCGCCCCCCTACACGAATCAGTTGAGCCTCTGGGTCATACTCAGGAGCTAAGGCAAGTAGGCGACTGCTGGCAGCTACCGGTTTGTGAGATGACAGCCGAACAAAATCTTCAGGGAAACTGTCCTCCTGTACCTTCCGGAGGAGTGCTAACTCCGCTTGCTTGTAATCCTCTGCTGTGGGTGTTGAGTCAGCCGCTGTCCCATGGACGGCTCGAACATAAGCTTCCAGCAAGGCCTGGAAGCCACTGAAAGAACCAACATCAGGTAGATGTGGGTCAGATATTCTGGTGATATTTCCACAGAAGCTCTCCTTCCGCAGCTCTGATGAATCATCAAGGGAAACGTGGTTCGGGAGCTCTGGGCAGTATGATGCCGTCTGCCAGAGAAAAGGTGGGCCCCGGCACCACCGATGATGAGTGGTGAGCTGCGAGAGCATTAATCCTCGAGTGATGTCATCGGCAGGATTGTCGCCTGATCTGACATATCTCCACAGGCCCCCTTCAGTTAGCTCTTGAATATCTGCGACTCTAGAGCCCACAAAGACCTTGTAGCGGCAGGATTGGGATTGGAGCCAGTTCAGGACTGTAGTGGAGTCGGTCCAATAGACAATGCTTGAGATACGAAGGGTGAGTTCCCTCTTGAGAACGGCAGCAAGCTGGGCTCCCACATGAGCAGCACAGAGCTCCAACCTCGGAATAGACTGTTGACGGACGGGAGCAACTCGAGATCGGGCAGCTAGGAAGGCTACCTGGATTCCCCCCTTATGATCTTCTGTCCGAAGGTAGGCTACAGCTCCATATGCCTTCTCAGATGCATCGGAGAAGATGTGGATGCTCTGCTTGCAAAGGGATAGGTCTGTCTCTGGCTGCACATAACAACGTGGCAGGGAGACATCAGGGAGCTGAATCAATTCACCTTCCCATGCGTGCCACAGCTGCAGCAGGTCGGTTGGCAGATTCGGATCATCCCAGTCTCTCCTTTTCCGCCAGAGATGCTGCACCAGGATTTTGGCCCGAGTGGTGTAAGGGATGAGGAGGCCAAGTGGATCATACTGCTTGGCCAGAACCCGATAGATGTTGCGCATTGTGGCCTCCCCCGACTGCTCAGTGTGCCGACTCTGATATCTGAGCTCGTCAGACTGACAGTGCCATTGAAGGCCCAGCGTCCGCTCTGGTACATCAGTCCCATCAGGGGACAGCCACAGTTCACTGCTCTGTGAGACTAATCCAGGTGGCATATGACTGATGAGTTCTGAGTAGTTGGAAGCCCACTGTCGTAATTCAAAGCCACCGGTGAGTAGCAACTGCTGGATTTTGTTAACCAGTTGCTGGGCTTCGGGAAATGATGCAAAGCTCTGGAGGAGATTGTCAACATAGAAACATTTCTCCACTGTGTGACGGGTATCTTCGCTGGGGCTGCTGTGATCCAGAACGTGCCGCTGCAGAGCATAGGTGGCACAGCAGGGGCTGCATGTCGTCCCGAAAGGCAACACCTGCCATTCGTAGACATCTGGTTGCCTCGTGCGATCCATATCTCTCCAGAGGAAACGGAGGAAAGGCTTGTCCTGAGTCAAGAGGCGGACCTGATGAAACATCCCCTTGATGTCACTGCTCACCGCAATGGGATACTCCCGGAAGCGAAGTAACACACCCAGGAGCGTCGAGCCTAGGGTAGGACCAGCTAGGAGATGCTGATTCAGGCTGGTTCCACTGTGCACAAAAGAACAGTTGAAGACAATGCGATCCTTTCCATTATGATGAACCATGTGGTGTGGTATGTACCAGGTGCTGTCATCTCTCTCCATGTCTGCACTGGTCAGTTTACTCACATAGCCTGCATCCACCAGCTTCTGAATTTCCTGGTTATAGGTGGCTGCTCGGACAGGCTCCTTCAGGAGGCGCTTCTCTGTGGCTCGCAGGTGACCCAGGACAGAGTCCTTAGTGGAATGAAGCGGGACTGGTTCCTCTTTCCACAGCAACGGGGTGGCATATCGGTTGATACTATCCACCTCCACTCTAATGGTCTTCTCCTCTAGCGTCTTGACAGCCATGGTATCCTGTTTTGAACGTGTGGCCACTTTCTCATTCTGGTATGGGAGAACATCCATCTGCCAGAGCTTGGCTACATTCCTGAGAAGTTCAGCACTGGGAGTCAGGGTGCTTGTGAGTAGACACTGAGGAGTGGAGGCTTGATGTAGAAGAACCTTGGCTGGACCCTGCAGAGTCCAACCCAGCCGTGTCTTGAGTGCAGCTGGTCCTCCCCGTGGTCCCAGATGTACAGGCTCTATTGGAGTCAGGAGATGTGGGTAGTCAGAGCCAATCAGCAATAATGGCTGAGCTTGGTGAAACGAATGAAGTGGAAGACTTCGCAGGTGGCGGTAGGACCTTTGCAGTGCATCAGCTGGATGTGAGTGTTTGGCGAGCCCAAGCTCAGTGGCAGTGAATGCTCTTTGGATCCGGAACCGTTTCCGAGGGTCCGTGGCGGAGGCTATAGAGAAGGAAACGGAATGTCCTTCCACCGTTCTAATGTCTTGTCGGATGGTTCGAAGCGCCAACTCCTCCCTCTGTCCCTGAAGGCCCAGCTCTTGGGCAGCACTGTGAAGAAGGATTGTGCGCTCTGACCCATCATCTAGGATGGCGTATGTCTCCAGCTTCCTTTTGCCGTTATAGAGGCACACCCTGACCATTTTCAGTAGCACACAACTGGTCCCCAGGTGGGATCAACGTAATACGTGACGGGTTGGACAGCTTCCTCCGCCGGTCTGTCAGATCCTCTGGATCGTGATGCATTAACCTCATGGAGTATCTCCAAATGCACCTGATTGCATTGCTGGCACCTAGCTTTCAGGTAGCATTGCGCCTCTGGATGGTCCCTTCCGCATCTCCAGCACCGCTTGCCTGTCTGAATCCAAGACAACTTCTGCTCCGTATTGAGCTTCTTGAAATCTGTGCACTGATTGAAATAGTGCTGAAGATTATTACAGAAGGGGCAGAATTTCTTTGGCTTCCCCAATTTGGAAACTGGATGTGATGCCTGTTTTGGAGGCTCTGGGCCTTTAGCGGGAGGGTCGTAGCCCAATAAGACGGTTGTGGTTGCCGCTGCAGATCTCTGCTTGGGTCTGGCACCCTTCCCACGATCCACACGTGGCTCTCGAGGTTGCTGAGGATGATGGAAATACACATCATCATCTTGGATGCGGACTTCATATTCAAGCCACTCTGCCAAATCTGCACATAAGGTTGGGATGGGTGTCTGAAGAGGATTGATGAACCGCTTAAACTGCGCTCGAAGACTGTGTGGCAGTTTGGACAGCAGTCTGGTGACGTGTGACCCACACTCTAGTTCTGCTCTCCCCTCTTTCCCAAGCTGTTCCAACATTCCCACGAGAGCCCTCACTTTCAGGGCGAAAAGACGGAACGCTCGGCTGTCGCCACTCCGTACCGGAGACTCCGACAACACATCGGTGATCCGCTGCAGGGCAAGTTTGTGAGGTTGACCATACAGCTCTATCAGAGATGACATGGTCTGGCTGTATGGGTAGCGGCTATTGCTGTAGGAATCGGCAATCAGGAGGGCATCTTCCAACTTGAGGTGATCAACTAGGATCTGGTACTTGAAACGCTCAGTTGCATCGTGAGGCAGGATATTGTCAAGGGCCATTCGCAAACGAGCGAACTGGCTGGGGTCATCAGACGTGAAGTATGGAATGTGTGGTGTTGGTCCCCGGTACACGGTCTCTGTACTTGGTAGAGGTTCGTGCTGACCATATTTCCTCCAGGCTTTGGAATCAGTTGGAGGCCAGCGAGGTGGGTCCCCAGTCATCTCCCGGAAACTTTCTGGTTCTTGGTGCTGAAAGGTGTATGGCTCGGCATATTCAGGGGTGACCTGCCTCTTCACACATGCTCCAGGGCCATACTCGTCCGTCACCTTAATGTTTCTGACCTGTTCAGTCACAGGAAGTTGACTGTACTGATAAGGTGACGTACATCTGAAAGGAGCTGAGGCTGCTGCACTAGCAGGAATTTCTGACACCGGAGGTGGTGGAACAGGGAATGGCTCAGCACTCTGAGGATCAAGTGGAAGTGATGCCTCTGGCCAAGGTAAATCCTGTATGTCATCCTCGGGTATGTGAAAGGAACGTACAGTGTGTGGGTAGTGCCTGGAGGCATGGTCAGGATAAGGAGACTGAGGCATGGAATCAGTCCACAAGGACTGCCTCTGGTCCTGGGTACGGGGGCCTAATGCAGAAGGTTGGGGAGCTGGCGACGTCTGGAGGGCTGAGGACCGGAGAGAGAGAGCACCCAGCAGAGTCTGAACCTCTCGTCTGAGCTGATTATTATCTTCCTGCATTTCTCTCAGTGCTGATAATACCACGTCTGAGGTGCCATGCTGAGAAGTCTGGTCAGCTGGAGTGGCTGAGGTGTTGGGATGTGCCCCATGGTCATCAGGGGAGTGGTTGTGTGACACATGCACCTGCGGTAGTGACCTCCTCGGCAACTGCACCAAGAAGTCATCGAGGTAACGAGGGCGATGACCATCGCGACGAGGACGAGGAGTGGATGAGAAAGCCATCTTGCCTGTGAAACTGAAGATCCGGCTCGAAGGACCATGTAATGGAGGATGTCACGTTAAGAGGGATGGACTTGACCTCCTGACTATGAATAATGAAGATGATAAGGTGCTGACTCTAGGAATCCACAATCTCAACAGGGTTGTCCGATAAGAACGGATGGCTTATCCACAAATCCACTGCCACTCAGGTATCTGTCGTTCACTCATTTATTTAGCACGAAGCCGAGGTACACATCCATAATGTGAGTGAGGGGATTAACAGGCTGTGAAATGCTATATGCCGTGTGGTGAAGTGATGGTGTGGTTTAGTCTCATGGACGCACACTGCTAACAGCATTAGAAGGAACGAAAATCCACACGGTGAGTAAAACTCTGCTGACTCTCCACACCTGCAGCTCCGACCGAACTCTCTGCGTCGACGTGTGTGCGTAATGATGAGGTAGAATTGTGTCTTCTGATTGGTGAAGAGGATGGGTTGCCTCACCGCTCATTGGCTGGTCGGCAGCTGTATGCTGATGTATTTACTCGGCAGATGTGGCTCTGTTCGTCAGGTCCGCCGACTGGCGGGCCTTTTGTACACAGAGCTCTGTTGATCTCTGTGTATAGTATGTTTTATCTGGTGTTGCTAAAAAAGATTACAACAGAGCTTTGCTTTAGGCTGCAAGAAAACCTGCTTAATTATCCAAAAGGCTTGTGGGATCCATGCATTTTTAATCAGAACCTCTGTGATGGCGTGGCAGGTGGGGAGGGAGGAGAGATGCAACGAGCAAGATAATTGTTGCTCCACCACTCGATAGCTCTTGTGGAGTCATTTGTCCATGCCAAGCCAGATTTAACACTTATCTCCACTTACCTTTTTTTTTTCTTTTCTTTTCTTTTCTTTTTTTTTTTAACCCAGGGCCACTTTTTCTTTGTTAGCTTGTTCTTCTCTTTCTCCGAGAGCCTGGTGAGATAAACCCAAAAACTTTGTCTGCCTTTTCTTTATGACCTTAACTCTTTTTCATATATCTTGCAAACCTGAAGAGACTTTTTCTCCTATTTCAGCTCAGTGGTGGAAATCACTCCACATTGCAAAGGCATTATCTATTCCTGGCAATATCTAAGTTGAGCCTCTACCTGTTTCCCACTTGGTCTTGATAATAAAACAATAGTGGGAACAACAAATCCCTCTCGCTTCAGTGATTCTTCCAAATCTGTGCTGTGACATTTGCAAAGCCAAAACACTGCCGACCCCAAAAAATCCCACTCAGTGCCAAAGAGTCTGCCTCAGCCGGTCCTCAGCCAATCAACCGGACAAACCATGTTTGCTGGATGCCACTCTAATAGGATGTGTGTGATTAGCTGAACCGCAGGTTAGTGACAGTTATCTGCACACCTGTGTGTGCCACTACAAGAAATTAAGTTTACATCGGTACGAGCAAAATGATAGTCTGGTCCCTTTAATTTGAGAGAGGACTGTGACTTCACAGTCCAGAAGGAGCATATGGCAGACAATGATGCAGGCATAAGTTCGACCTAAGTTGCAAAAGCCGCTGGGGGAGAAAATACAACAGCACCATCTGCCATAGTGAGGAAGTCCCAGCTACAAAAAGACTCAGTCAATTATTCATCACGTCACTGGCAATAACAACCAAATCAGTCTCAGAAATGGCAGTGTTGAGACCAGTAATGGAAACCTTTCATTACAGGACACACAGATATAACACACTCAGATTAGATTAAAACTTGTAACTGCTGTCTTTAACCAATTATAACTATTTATCTGAATAAATCAGTTCATTTATTTATTTCACGGTAACATAAAAAATACTGATTATCTCAGAGTGCGTACAATGAAAGCCAGACATATTTTACATTACACAAATGAGAGCTAGCCTACATACAAGTCTCATTCACATACTGCCTCCATTCTGCTTAATATCCAGATGACAATTAGGAAAAGGTGCACATATGAGAGAGATGACCACAGCCTTGAGATGACTGTCAAGAAAGGTCGATTCAAGAATTTGGGAGAGCTGCACTGCTTTGAACTGAGGGTGGTGTCAATGCATCAAGAGCCCCAAAATGCAGATGTCTTTGCTAATATCAAACCTGAACCAGAGGCAACATCAGATGAGTCTAACATAGGTTAAAGAGAAAAAGAGTTACATAGGCTTAGCTACAGGATTTGTTAGTTCATAGCTATAAGCCCTGATCACGCTCACATCCATCATTCAAG
This sequence comes from Oreochromis niloticus, assembly GCF_001858045.2. Classification (NCBI taxonomy): domain Eukaryota; kingdom Metazoa; phylum Chordata; class Actinopteri; order Cichliformes; family Cichlidae; genus Oreochromis; species Oreochromis niloticus. The sequence continues at coordinate 5,703,396 of NC_031987.2, forward strand.
AAGGTAAACTCTCATAAATGTTATATTTGGTACAAGTGAAATATTTACATTTTTTAATATGAGGATTTATTGCCATGTTCTTTCAGAAAGTCTGAAAATTGGAACACTTTTTTTAGAAAGATAAAAACAGCTCATGCTGTTGAAGGTGTAAATGACTGAAGAAAAACAACGCTGGCCCGCACATCACAATCACACAGGTTCACAGTTTGCTAACTGTTTTAAGTAACTGAGCTAAAAGTTTGTTTTTCTCCACATGCATCAATATTCCAGGTACAATGAAGCACTGAAAAGAACCTGAAGGATTCTAAGGACTACGGTCATTAATGTTTTTGGCTTTGATGTGGTTCTGATGGTGCAGCTGAATCAATGGGCCAGAGAGAAAGTGGCTCATTCCCCATCTGTGCAAATGCCATCCTCAACCGATTGTACTGTAGATGCACTCATTAGATTAGGAGATCAATACAGCAGCCTTTTTCTACAGTGCAGGTTATAATTCAGACAAACAGATGAGAGAAAAGGAAGTCCTTCTTCTATTGCTGATTGGAGAGCCAAAGTGAGACTAAAAGTTAAGTTTGAAACCATGCTCTCATATGAAGGATTATGCCCGCTTCTCCTGCACTGACACCTGAGGATAACGCAGCCGAATGGCACTGAAAGTTCACGTTTGTTTCATTTCCACTTTGTTCACATCAGCAGCATCCATTTCAATCCACGGTCTCATGGTCACCGCCACTATGTTATCAACTGAAAAGATTAGCAGGATGGATGGCAGCATGGGCAGATCAGTTTTTATAGAAAATAAAATATAACCAGTACAAAGAGACATTTGAAGCTTGAAAAAATGAGATCATTTACTGATTTATTTTTTAATCTCTTCACAGCCAGCTGGTCTCCACTGACCTGTTGGGGTATGTTTAGGTTCACATCTATCCAAACTGTCCCCTTTGTGAAACACTATTTTTCCATTACATGATTTGGGTTTGGTTAAGTCTCTCTAACAGTAATCAAGCCTTTCTCAAATTAACACGTGCTTGGTTAGCAGGTGGCTAAAATGCAACCTGAACCCAACCTTGCACCTAAGTGGTTTGGTCGTGACCTGGAGGTTAACGAATGACATGTCTTTTTAAAGCTCCACAGAAAAACTGTGACAGAATTTATTTGTTATTCAAATATGTCGAATACTGCGAACTGTGTGCATATGGTTAGGATAACTGGTTATTCTATAATTACAATGAGTGTGAATGTGAGCAATGGTTGCATGTCTCTGTGTTCGCCCTGTGACAGGCTGATGACCTGTCCAGGGTGTAACTAGCCTCTCACCCTGTGACAGTTAGGCTCCAATGAATCAGCTTTATGACTTTCAAGGGCAACACAATACAAACATTACAGTGAATTCAATTTAACTTCAGTTTCTATGTGAACACACCTTGAGATTATACAGCATTGCTAGCTACTTAGCACACTACTGTTTTTATGGAAGCCTATTTCCACCACTAACAACAACAAAAAAAAAGTATCCATAACTCGACATTTCGAGTTATCTTTCTCAAAATTTGACTTATTAACTCAAAATTTTGAGAAAAGTAACTCGAAATTTCAAGTTAGCTCTGCCAATCAGTAATCTACGTGAATGACGTCATTTTCTTGTTACCTGGAAGGACATGGCGCAGAGGAATGCGCACTCAAAACCGGACTGTAACAATTTGGCACTTTCGAGAGTACATTTGCTGATAGTAAAGCCACGATAGTAATGATTCAGCTAATAACACAAGGATTTCATCATTTGTGAAGCCACGCTGAAAATAGCAATTTCTGCATTCATGACTGGCTGTAATACTGGTTAGCTGTAGAATTTGTAGCTGAGGGCTTCAACTTCTGGGTAACAAGGAAATGATGTAATTCACATAGATTACTGATTGGCAGCACTAACTTGAAATTTCGAGTTATGGATAATTTTTTTTTCTTTTGTGGCGGCAAACGGGCTTCCATAGTTTTGTCACCATAATTAACGTATAAAGTATTTTTTTTCCTATTCAAGTATTATTATCTCTAAACATCATTACAGCTGCAAGAATTTGCCACAAATATGATGCAAGACATGAAAAAGCCCACCAAAGACACAAATCGAATGAAAATGTAGCTCACTGAACATTTTCTGGTGCCGTTTTGCCCCAAACCCCTGCGCAGTGCTAGTCGCTTTTCCATGTTTAATCTGTGGCTATGATGCTTTGTCAGTTGTGATTGATCAATGATTTCTAAACCTAGTGGAGTTTTCATCATTTGAAATGACTATTTATATATTTGCATCATTGTTAAACCACAATAATTCAGTTCTGTTTGCAAATAATTTACCCACAAAATCAACTAGAAAATCAAAACTCAAAACAATGGTGACACTGTGTGAAGAAAAGCTGAGGTAAAAAAAAAATAACGCAAGTCGTGGGATCAACAAAGACGACGATGAAATGTTTCAATTCAGAACGCCCAGCAGGCTGACCCGGTCACGGCTTTGCCATGACTAAAACCGAATAACAAAACCACAAACAAGAGAAATAAACAATGTTTTGTTTCTCAAAATGGAGCAGTACCAATCTGTTCACATTACAGTGCATGGAAAAGAAAGAAGCTGTAGGGAATAAGTCAGAGGTGTTACAAATACAGAGGAAAAACTGATTGTCTCTGACTTTGCACTATGCGTAAAATGGAAAACTCATTTTTTTAAGAGAAATAGCAGACAGAAAGACACAGTGGGAGGCTTAAGAAACAGTGTGTTCAGATACAACTTGATAATTTATTATTTGTTATATTTCAATATGCTCAAAAGCCCAGAAATACCAATATCCTGCTGCTATTATTATTCTTGTTCATCTGAGCACATATTCACAAATCTCAGTGTGGAGTTATAAATGCCACATTTCTCATAATAAATCATTGCCTTTTATTGCAATCTTTTTATTCTCCCAGTCAGCATTAAGACTACCTACATATATTTAGTTCAGTCGCGCAAGTTCATACATTCAACAATGTTTGAAATATCAACGAGTAGCAGTATCTGAGATTTGTTACAGTTTGCTTGTGTTTTTGTTTGTGTAAAGATTTTGCACTTGATTTGAAAGTACCACTGGGGCAAAGCCAAGCTCACAGGTGGCATTTAAAGACGGTGTCCTCGTGCAGAGTCCCCCGTGTTTTCATTTTTGTGATGGACTTGCATTTGACAGCATCTGAACCCGACACTGCTCTGCGTGTTGATATGTGTGCAATCTTTAAGTTAAAGGTTGCACGGCTGAAGGTAAACAAAAACAGACCCAACTGCAGCCCGGAGCCCAGACAGCTGACGTCTTCGTTCGCCTTAAACGTTGGTATTAGCTCAACCTCACTCTGTTGTTTTTCACATTTCATTTGGGACCTTCATTCGAGTCGTTTCAGTAGATCAGCTCAGTTTAAACACCATGGGACTGCGAAAGAGGCGTAAGCTCAATTTCAGTGACAATCAACCTCAAGCAGTCAAAAACAAGAAACCCATCATCCACATGTGCCTTGTCTGAACTGGTACAAACCCGAAGAAGTGATTGGCCTTTCATCAGGCATTCTGCTTGACTGCTCCTCCAACAGGTTCAGACTTGGTTCACCTCTGTCTTTTATTCCCCAAACCTTTTGTCCACTCTGCTGATATTTGCTGCTATGCTAGAGCACAGTTAAGTCAGCACACCTTCTTAAGAAATGAGATTCTACTTCTTCTTCTTCTTCTTTCTTTTTTTTTTCCCTGGCAACATAAATCCAACATACACAAATACAGCATTTATATATAAAATGAAATAATGCAATAGCACAAGTTATTTACCGCCATTCCATATCTCAAGCCATATTTCCATTATCTCCCACAAGTTCAGCATCCTGTAAGACGCGTAACTTCCTGAAACTCTCCCCCTTAAACAAACCTTACATTTATTGTCAGTTCAACCAACAGGAAATACTACCATAGCCTTATCCGCTTGCAGACAGCCAGTTGAGCTCGGCTGCAAAAACTTTCCAGACTCAAGGAAAAAGGATAGCACTATCTTTTTCAACAAACAAATGTGAGTCATTCGTGAAGGCATAAGGCTACAGACCTAATTAGTTCCCATGTCGGTGTCATTCACCCCCTGTGCAAAATGCCAATTATGACTCAACATTTATGAGATTAAAGCTTCCTGCAAGCTACAGCAATGTTAATAATGTCGCTACAGCTTGCAGGAAGCTCCATCAGCTGCAGACTTCTTCGAGATAGAGCGCACTGTGCAGGGACAGATAAAGGGACGAAAAGCTTTGAACAAAAGGCCAGCTTTGTTTGGTTTTGTACCTGGAATGACAAAACACCATCAACAACACAAAGGCAGAAATTAAGCATGTCTTGTTAAAAAAAAAAGCCACAAATGGGCCGCTTTTAACATCCTACGTAACTACAGCTGGTCCTTTTTCATCAGAGTGACACCAGTGGAATTCGGAGCTGTCATGTTACGTCACGTCATTATAGGAACGTCAGCCAGGAGGACAAAACAAAGCTTTTTCTCCAACGTGTTCCAGTTATTTTTATCAGGTTTGCCAGATGGTTTTTAAATCCAGGCCAGTAACAACTTGCCACTCAGTCTGTTCACAAATAATAGCAGATTGTTAGTTTTGATCATTGACTGAAAATATTCATTTTGATTGAAATTCACGTCATCAGCCTACTGAGTACAGGGGCCCTAAGTAAGGTTAGCTAATTAGGATGCTCTTTTTTTCAGTTATTATCCATATATCATTAAAATATTAATATCCTTTTTTTGGCAAGACGTTCTTGTCTTTCACATCCCAAAACTCCAAAATTATTGGTATAACCAAGTCCATGTTCCAGATAATTATCTGTACTTTTGCACACGTTTTTCCATCCTTGTCTCTGTGCCAGTCACTGAAAATTATGAATAGTAACAGGTCTTTTTTTTAGGAATCTGACCCTGGATCACTTCATCCCCATCCAGTCACTCAGTATAATGTTTTTGTGGGAAGCATCATTGAAGGGTTTCATACACTCTGGCTATGCTACAGGCGTTAAGAGGGCAAGTTCAATATTCAGAGTGATTATTTTAGATCATTCAGTGTCTGATTGTTGTGTTATTTTTCTGAACTAAGTAGATTTCTAGTTCAGTGACGGAATGACAAATAAAATTGTGTTTACAGCAGGTAATCATTCATCTTTAATCCTATAATCAGCTGCACCTGTCTACAGCTGTCTCTCCTTTCCTGTATTTGAGTTCTGCCAGATAGTCTTTGTCCACATGACAGCATTCCAGCAACTATTCTGTGTTGGTTTTTATCACTGTTCCTTCTGTTTGTTCTTTCTGTTGTTTGACGTAGTGAATTTTCAATAATGGAAAAAAGACCTTCTGACTTGGAGTCTCTTCACAAACCTTTCTGGGTGGCTCTAAAATTACTTAACAACACAGTTTTAAATAAAAAGTACATCCATGTGTTCACTGACACCTGATGGGAAGCTAGTATACTGAAAGTCCTGTTTCTATCTCTTGTTGAGCCACTTTTTCCTCCTATTGAGCAATTGGTACACGCATTTCCAGATGTTCTGGCAATGCATCTGTAGCTGTGAAAGAACACACTAGCGAAATATTGTCAGGTGAGTTGAGAAATGATTATAGAGACAGCATCTTCCCTCTAAATACAGAGCCAAGGTAGTGTCGTTTGCCAGCTTCTACAGGTGACAGTGCACAGGACTCACAGATTAACCTGCGCTGGATGCTCCTTAGAGTACATTTATCATCTCCCCCAGCTGTGTCAAACTGGAGTGGACAGGTATTTTCTCTCAAAGGACACGTATATTCACCAAAACGCACTGTAGTCAGCCTTTTATCTGAAAATAGGGTAATAGCGGCACAAAGATCTGATGCCCAGAACAACTTTGCAGAGGAATGTTTCTGGGTTTCTGAGTATCTGTATTCTGCACATCATAAATCAAAAGTGGAAATGTTGTGTTACTGTTATTTACTCTGAGTGTACAGAAAATTTCTTGGAGTTCGGTGTTTAACTCAGCAGAAACTATCAGCGTATTCTTGTCGTCGCTTCATTAGGCTCACTGAAGCCTGAAAAAAATGCTCTCGACTAGCGTTCCTGCTGCTCTGATGTACGCTGAGGTGTTTTATATTCTGCAGCAGATGAATCAGCAAGGACCTTTGAACTCTGAAATTTGTGACTTTCTAAAGTTCATGAGGTCAAATAAAATAAGAAGCTGTTCCCAGCCAATTAAATTATGTAACTGTGTATCACGATGAGTTTATGGTTCCTGCTCAAGCAGGTGTGTAGCCTACGATTACACATGCTATATGTCTTTGCTATATGCACTGTATATTCACAGAAAAAGATGAGACACACATTTTAATTAGTCAACTGGCATAGCTAGAGGCATCACCTCAAGCAGAATTTTACACTCTGCCTAACTTAAAGTGATGCTGTGGTGGGCGAAAGCTGAGGATGTAGGACACATAAAACAATCATATTTAATTAAATATGCTTCTACTTCAGAACATTGTCACATATTTATGTTTTTGGTGTCGCACAGGGCAGCAACGCTCAGGAAGCTGAAGTAAAAAAACTGGAAAGACACTCAAGGGCTGCGAATAATGGGCTCGAAATTATCTTGTTACAACACAACTTCCAGTTATTATGACTCACACAGCTTATTCCACTAATGACCATTATTATTTAAACCACGCGCCCTACAGAAAGCACCACAAAAGCAAATTTATTTAAATATTTTACCACAATAACAGATGTGCTGAGACAATTTAATGTGTTGTGGAAATATGGCAGACAACATGCCTCAACCCAGTCTTCAAGAAATTAAAGTTGTAGCTGATTTAAATCTTTTGGCTGATTTTCAAGCGATGTAGCAGGTCTTTTAAAACCCAGCCACAGGGGGTCACACGCCAATGCACTACCGCTGGTCTCAAGATGGGATAAATGGGGAGGTTCCCATCAGAAAGGATATTTGGTGTAAAATTGCTGTGCATAATTTTTGCATAAAATTGATGATCTGGTTGAATGCATCCTCCTGATGTTGACCATCAGGTTGATGGTTGAAGTTGTTGGGCAAAGCCAGAGGAAGTAGACGAAAGGAGAAAGGAATGTTTAGAGATAACAAGAATGAGGGAAAAGTAGGACAATGGAAGTGAGAGCAGGGCTAGGGGCTAAGAATACTAAAGGAGAGATTAACTCTTCCCAACTCTTCTTGCTCATAGGGGGCTGTCTGATTGTATGATTGTTACGTTTTTCTCTGTGTATTGTAGGGCTACTATTACCTTACAGTAAAAACCACCTTGAGGCGATTGTTGTTTGTATTTGACGCTATATCAGTCAAACTGACTTGAACTGAACAGATGTAGTGAAGGATATGTAAAAGGTTGGTGTGACAGAGGAGGATGCTCGGGATAAGCTGAGATGGAGGCAAATGACCCGCTGTCGTAACGCCTAACAGGAGCAACTGAAAGACGTCTCAGGTCGCAGTCATATCTCAAAGCATGTTCAAGAGAAAGTTTCAGGTCTTTAGACTACTTCACCTCCATCCTCAGGTCTTTTACATGACGTTCAAATTATGTTATAGAAAGTAAATCCATGTCAGGTCAGGACAGAGTCCAATCTTGAGTGTTTTTCAGTTTAAGAGCCTAATAGTCCCTCTCAATGATGAAAAGGCTTTAAAACAGCAGAACTGGGTGTCTTTTGTAGTGTAGGTATCACTGAAGTTATGAACTCAACAAAATGTAGATACAGTCAATGCACTAGATACCCGAAAATTTTCCTCAGAGACTGGATTAACAGACTTTGAGACCATCGCTGACCTCTTTATCATCCGACTAGCCAGGCAGAGGATACAGTCCAAAAATCACTGCAGGCAGTGCGATCGACCCAGAAAGAGGGATAAGAATTAAGTTAAGTCAGCTTGGACCTAAAGCTGTTCCTCTGCCCAGCCTACAGGAAACATCACAGGAAAATAAAATGGATGAAATAAGACCCAGACACAGGAAATCAGAATCTGTTGTGCCCACATCTTTACAGAGACTTGGCTCTATTATAGAATGTGCCTTTAGGGTATCAGTAAGCCTGGAAAAGTGCTATATAAATGTCCTTCCATAATATTTTTTTACAGTGCATCCTCAGAGTGCTCTGCTTTCCAAATCTGAACTTTTAAGCTCTATCTTTTTTCCCCCTGGTGGTGATGCAGTTCCATGTTTTTAGGAGGCAATTTAGATGTTCTTAAAGTCCCATTTTTGTTATTAATTATTCATGCCTTGCAGCAATTTCCGAGTTAACAAAACTTTGCAATGCCTTTCTTCACTACCTGGTCTACAAGAAATGTTCCCTTCAGCATTTTTGCTTTTTGGCTTCAGTTACAGTTACATCTGTAAAAACGTGTAAAACCTGTGTGAATATTTTGTGCATTAAAAAACATTTTTCAGACTCACCTTTTCTTAAAGCAGCCACACATACTGACCACATAATTTCACTGGACGAATTTGCGGCATTTATTTTTTAGAAACACGGTTGATTTTTTTGGGATCTGCACAAAATGATCTGACCAATCAGACCACTGCATTTGGCATCAAGCATATTCGTAACTCAAATCGCACACCAGTACTAAATATACAGTGATTTGGAAATAGTAAAACAATACTGTTTTACCTCAAACACAAAGCTAACCATGCTCCAGGTCAACTGGCTCTCTGAAATCATTTTTCTACCTCCTAAGATGTGTTCCCAAATCTGCCAACAAGACCTCAAATTGCTTCACTGACATTCTGAAAACGTACAAAAGTGGTCGTGATACAGCTTCAACATGGATCAAACCATGAAATTCTCCCTGCTGCTGCTTATTCATGAGAACTGAATGTACCCAAAATCTCACGTTCTTACAGGACCAGCTAATCATGTCTTGATGTAAACTTCATTTTTTCTTTTCACAGTGTGTTTTTTGTGGTCAAATTTACTGCAAAAATGCAACACATACAGTGTGCACATACAGTACACGGCAAGTTCGGGTGCGGAAAATTTGTAAGTTTGTTTACTTTTTCCATTACGCGTTTGCTATGTGGGGACATTGAAGACCACAAGGGTCAGTTATGAAGAAGAAATAATTAAGTCTGCATGGCAAAGTGAAATTACATAAGTTAGGCATAAAAAAAAACAGAACAAACAATTCTCTCTCGAAAGTATAAAGTTTGAAAAACTAGGAGTTGGTACATCCACAAACGGAGAACAGAGGCAGAACAATAAATTACATCACTGAGTGAGATTTCGTGCCTCTTGCATTTTAATGCTGATATGACCCTGAGGAAAGGCTGCTGGTAATGTTGCAGTGAAGCCACTTTTCGGTGAGCTTCATGTCGAGACAAAACTAACATTCCTTATTAAAGAAACTGCCAGCATGAAACATTAGTCTGTAGCTAATAATAGTCAGTGCAGAGAAGACTTTCCAGTTATAGGTGAAATGATCTTGTGGTAAAATCCTTTTGGTGACATTCTAAGGCTCGTAGTTTTCTCAAGTCTCCTTACTGCAGACGCTAATTAAGATGGCACATGCTACAGTGTTTTCTTTCTATGGCCTGAGGCTCTCTAATAAAAGGGCCACTTCAAACAGCGAGCGAGCTTCTAATTAAATTCCTCCACAAATTAATGAGACAGTGTTTACGCCTCCATGAGACGATTAGTGATACAACCAGAACTGTGCTCCAATGATACCGATGTTTAGTCCCAAACTGGCTCAGTGAATCCCTTATTGTATTACCTCTCAAGAGCACCTAAATGATATGCAAATAGTAAAAGCTAACGTTCTTCTGTGAGCAAAACATTGTTAAAGGCCACTATAGGGCATTAGACACAAATTGCCTCTCTGTATTTACTGAACATTTTCTTTTCCATACTACTGGGTGGCTAAAAAATAAAAATGCCACTGGTCATGTTTACTATAACAATATCTGTATGACTTTAAGAAAAATATTTAGTATTTTTAAAGTTTTTGCCTTAAGGTTAAAAAGACCTGTATTTTTACAATGTTAATCATCAATAAATAGAAAATGGTGGTTTAGAGAAAATAATGTCTCTTAGATGCTTAAAAAAAGTCATGGGTGCTGATATAGGACTCTTGGATAAGCAGGTGACCTATATGCTGAAAGCTACTGGAGGGACTGGTTTGATCCCACCCAAGACCATTTCCTTTGTGGCAATGCCAAACACTCTCTCCCAGTTTTTCTGCAAACTTTCTTTACTATTCAGTCCAGTAAACGCTAAAATGTCGAAAGCATATCTGAAAAATAAGAAGTCTTGCTTCCACAATATTGTTCTGTACAAGTGAAATTAGTTTCTCAATTACCAATGGAGGGAAATGTATTCTCTCACAGCTTATATTGGAAAGATTATGTTTTGGGTCACTCGGGAACATATCAGTGGTGTTTTGCTCTGATTATATCATTACAGAGGTTATGATTCTGGTGTTTTGTCAACCCTGGAGTTTTAAACCGTGTCTAAATCTGCCCCTCTGCAATGTAATTTAAAGTTGTTTTCCATTTTTATGCAGATGATACATGACTGTATTTCTCATTTAAACCCACAGGGAGTGGCAACCGAGTTCCACTCTATATCTCACAGACCTAAAATATTGAAGCCTGACAAAAAAAATTACTGGGCTTTAACACATTTCCAACTAAATAAAGTCCAGTCAGTCAAAATTTTCTCCTTCCTCAGTTTGTTTTGTAATTATTTGTAGTCAAGCTACAGACCCACTACATATTCAGCAGCCTTAATAACGAAGTATTTTTCACACATCACAGCACATCTCATTAATACAGTCTTGAGAGTGCACAGGGCTTTTTATAACACCATCACTGAGTGTAAGTTAATAAATTATATTGCAGGAATAGGACTTAGTTTCTGGTTACTGATAGTACAATGCATTCTTCCATGTATGTGCATTTTAAGTGAATTGTAATTAATCACAACAGGATGCTTGGAGACTCCACAGAGTCGTATCAGTGGAATCAAAAAGGGGACCACAGCTAAGTTTTGCCCCAGGCCCCACATGGGGTTTGAATCAGCTCTGGACAAAGGGACTAGAAGGTTGCCACCCATTAAGAGCAGTTTTTAAGTTTGTTGTTATTGAATCTTTACAAAGAAAATTTTTATCGTAGTCCATTTGCAATTAAGGTCTATCAACTTTTCTGGCAGTCCCTCAACTTCAAACTGTTCCATGGGTATCACTAAAATGTAAATCTTACAAGAAGCCAGGAAAATGCTTGGACATTAAATGTACATGTGTATTTATCAGGGGAAATGTCAAGTTTGTCAACATAACAAAGCGTCTGGCTTACAAATTCTAATTATAGCTTTAAAATGTTCCTTCCATGCTTGGAAATGATGCAAAAAAGGAGCTGTGTGTCTTTGAGAGATAAGAAGAAAGCAGACGCTGACATTAAAGATATACAGTGAATGTTACAGTTCAGCCAAACCAGTATTTGCTTTCAGGAAAGGAGAAGTGAAAGCAGAATATTAGGCTACATTTTCTTCCCCACTTTGGACCAGACCTGCCACAACTCAGACCTTTCACAGCTTGTTGGGTATCTGACATCCAATCCCATCGGTCTCATTACAGCTCGCAAGGCTGTTGCTGCGACGTGACAGAACGAGAGGAGGTGCCAAGCGGTTCAGGTGTGGGTCGTGGCCAGTATGAGAACTGCATTTGTTCTGGACTTTGGCCTCTCCTGACGCCACATCTCGATTTAAAAGGTCTCACACAGCAAAACAAACGTTGTTGCCAGGACCTCAGTAAACATATTGATTAAAGTATGGGGTCACGTCTTAACATTTTCTGGATTTTTACGCGTAATACTTAAAAAACTTCTTAAGCAAAAAAATGACACAATAGTTTCTATTGAGTATATTTGAACATTTATGCGTAATTTCTAACATGTTTTTTGTTGTTGCATTTTTTACGAATATATGAATATAGTGCAGGACTGTACTACTATAAACAATAACATGCATTAATGTCTAACACATCCATGCAGTATTTCAACAGAAATAAAACCTAAGTGATAAATATAAGAACGTGAATATGTATAAACCCTGAGCGCAGTCGTATTTTACGCACGAGGTTCGCGAGGAGAACTTTCTCCTAAAGCACGGTCGTATAGCAACAAAAACAAGTTGCGAACTAACTAAAGCCAGTTTAAAAAAGAACCCGCATACATATACACATACAAACTTTGTCTTATTCGTCTTACCTTTTCTGCAAGACCCCAAACGGGTCAGACAGGAGAGCAAAACTGCGCACAAAATCCACCACTTGTTGGAGAGAGGCATGCTGCTGAACGGGGGGCTGGTCCGCGCGGAATGTAAAGTTCAGAGGGAAACTTCAACAAGTTGAAGGGCTGTAGCGCGCGCTCACGATTGTGCACGTGTATATGGGAGGGTGAGTACTTCCGTTTGATAACACTTTGCCCGTAGACACTGCCTACGTCACTGAAACTCCCAATAATTTCCTGGGATATAGCGACAGAAGGGAATAAAGTCTGACTCATAAGACAGAACTGTAATGGACTGTATGAAGATGGGAATGTTTGATTATAATATCGCCTTCTCTTATCATGTTTCTCAAGTAAATAATGTTACATAAATGTAATCATAACAATAATAATAAGAGGGTTGGGCAGAAATTTTACAGCGGGAGAAAATCCATCTCTCTCTCACACACACTCGGGAGCTCATGAACTTGCATCAAACCGGCTGCATCTTTGCAGCCTCTCGACACATATTCATCTCAGAAATTTTCATCTGAAGTGCATTACAGAGACTCAGCTGTCTGCTTCATGCAGAAAATGCGTACCTGAGCCTTTGGAAAGACTCTGAAACGCTTCTTTTTCCAGCGCCTCCAGGCCTCTGCTGGTGACACAAGCTGTAATTGAGCTTTGAGTTGGCTCATATAGCCTGAAATTACAGTCTGCAAGCCTCTTTTCCCCACAAATGTTCATAACTTGGATGGATTCATTACACTGTATTAAATACCCCAGTGGATTTATGTACAATAGCACACTTTGTTAAATGCAGATGGCTGCACTGCTGCCAAGGCTGAGGATTTGAGTCACAGTTGGGGGTCAACAACAATAAAAAAAAATCAGTGCTTTGACATAGAACACTTTGGTGGAGATGTTCTTTATCTGTCAGAGATTAAAGATGTTTGCACTGGGCTGTGAACCCTTAAAACGCTATGTTGTTTTAGGATCCATCCATTCATTTCGGCTTATCCTTATCAGGGTTGCAGGGGGGCTGGAGCGTATCCCAGCTACTATAGGGAGAGAGTACAGTACTGTACTGTACACCTAACGCAGAGAGACAGGCAACCATTCACACTTATGCCCAATTTAAAATCACCAGTTAACACATTGACATGTGTCTAGCATGTCTTTGGACTGTGGGAGGAAGCCGGAGTACTCGGAGAGAACCCACGCAAACACGGGGAAAAGATGCAAACCCCACACAGAAAGGCCCGGGCCAAAAGGTGGAGTCGAACTCTGCTGCACACCACATCTCAGGATCATGTATGGCTGCTGTAAACTGGAAACATTTCTTTTAAGCCATGGAATATTCTTTTCAGGTTTAAAAATATTTTTTCTGCAGACAGTAGTTTGTTTAATGTCTTTTGTTAAAATATCCCCTCGACTCTTCCATCCTTTCACAGGGCATAGCTCAGAGTAGCACAGGAACAGAAAATAGCCAAAAACAAGACATTTTCTACCTAATTCTCAAGTAAAGCGAATAATGTTGTGTTTTTATGTCTTGGTGTTTTCTGGAATGCTATTATGTTTTTCCTTTTTGTTGTTATAGTTTACACCCTCAGGGCCATTATAGATAAGCACAAGGTGTCCTTTGGCATTGGTGCCTTAATGCACCACTCATGGCGACACTGGTTACAGAGAAATGGTCTTCTTTAAAGAGGTGATAAAATCCACATTAGGGTTGACAGAGAGGTGACAGCTGAGTGTATTTGTCAGCCAGGAGATTACACTTTGTGTCCTGTTTACGAGTTTTATGTTTGCTTATTCCCTTACTCTTGCTTTTTGTTGGATGTTTAGGCACCAGTTGTTTTTCAGGTGAGGTTTAGACTGTAAAACTATTTAGATTAGGTTCAAGAAATGATTGTGATTCAGGTTCAAACATGCCATGAAACATGAACACTGAAAAAACGTACTCTGTTATTTTAAATGTGGTGGCAGCTGGTGTGATTTTGATCAGAACAGAAGTCTGACCAATGAGTTTGAATCGCTGAAAGAACAAATGTAGAGCTCAGGTGATTCAGCATGACTCTTTCTCTGGCTTTTCTTTCAGGAAACTGTTAACAAGGAAATGGTTTGTGAAAATATTGAAGCCTGAGAAACTGGTGTTAATGACTAATCTGCCTGTGCATAGGAGACATTTACTTTAATACTACAACCATAAACACTTCATACTACCCAAAGGCTTGACTGGAGAGTTGGGCTTTTAGACAAATATGTGTTATAAATGTTGCAGTTGATCAGCTGAATTACATTAGTGTTTAGAAAAGCAAATTGTCATTGTTCCATAACTGACTGACCCACTAAAACTTTATGAGCTCTCTCCAGTCGCCAAGACAAACTTTTTTTCCGAACAAGACTTTGACAGCGGGTCATAGTTCAAGTCCTCAGAACAGCTGGAAAAATCTGTGCAGGGAAAGTTAATATTTGTTTCTTCTCCCCAAAGGCCCTCTGAGGTGCCATCAAGCCAGCCTCCTAAACCCCAGTTGCTCCCATGGAGCTCATAAACAGCCAGCAGCCGGATCGTGGTCAGACTTGGTCAGCTCCCTGGAGGGACTGTGTGGAAGTTTATGTGTGTGATGCAAAATGGGAAAAGTGGAAGATTTTTTTTATTTCACAATAAAATGATAAAAATAAAACAAACCAAGATAGTTGAGGGTGAACCTCCTATGAAGATGCTAGTAACTGTATGACTCAGTGACATTAACACACCCTGAGTAAACTGTGACTATTTCATTTTTCATAGACCAATGTCATTGTGTTTTCACACAGAATTAAAACATAGTGTGCATATGGTTCCAGTGAATGCATTTTCATTAATATAGATTGAAAGATTGATGTGTTACATTAAAGTAATCACTCATGCTCTCTTTTATTTTTCCTTAGCAACTAGGAGTGTGTTTGCATCCTCCCCATTTTGTTTGTTTTTAGAGCCCCACCCTCATTCTTATGGTTTATTCCCCGAGGCCTGTACTATGAAGAGAGCTCAGCATGCACCGGGTATCTTTCCATTATCTGGACTCAGATACCCTAAAATGGGTAATCAGGATAAGTGTCACATGAAGCTGCTTGTCAACTCTGTAAGTTAACACACATGAATGGGGAAGTACCAGCAGTGTCTGACCAGTCACAATTATAGGCAAGTGTATCGGCGACAGCAAAAAGGAAGATAAAACTATTTAATGGGGGGGGCGGGGGTGAAGAGGTTAAGCACATAATGCAGACTGAAAGCACCACAGCAGCTGCAGTCAAGGCAGCTACAGGAGTGTGTGTGAGGAAAAGCACTGCAGTTTAGTATAAAAAGTGCTGTATGAATGTGTGTGTGCTTTAAGCTCTTGGGTCAGTAAGACTGAAAAAGAGCTAGTGTCATAAGAAAGTTTGGCCTATTTCAGAACCTGATCTATCATCACCCATTATTAAAATTAATTTTTAAATGTACATAAGACAGTTTTATTTTTGCTTCCTTCAGCTGGAGCCTCTGTGGTGCTCTGTGGTTTGAGAGTAAAGAATAAATATATCAGTAAATGCAGGCTTACAACAGGCCATGCGCAAATTAGCCTAGCCGCAAGTAGCCTACAAGTAGGTGCCCTGTTTTGTATTAATGCTTATAGATCAATGAAAATGCTGTAGAACAGTTTTCAGCAAACAGGACAATAAATAAATCATTTATGCTCATTGAGGAAACACAGACACTTTAGACAATATTTCAAAAATAGACATCGAGGGATCATCCAGGCGTGGTGATACTATTTTCATAGTTAGTGAGTTGATGGTGATTTCATACCTGCTGATCTCTAATCTGGAATATAACCTGTTCAAAAAAGAGGTTAGTTTTGCAGCATGTTACCATGGCAATGTAACCTTATAAGTAGTGCACCACCTTCTTCATACAAAAGCCAAGGTTAATCCTAAAGTTACCTGGATAAGTCGATATCCTGCTTCGGATTACAGACCTCAGGTCTATCCAACCTTGATTATATCAGTAATAGTTATTTCACAGAAGAATATCCACAAACCAACTATACACAACATCCAGCAACAATAGCAGACAGACCAAGTGAGGAACTAGCTAGCGAACCAAATGCAGAGCCCAATGTTCATCTGCTGGTCTGCACAACAGTAAAAAAAATGTGAATACTGATTTTTTTGGCGTAGCACCTGAACCAACCATGCTAAAAGAGTGTGGATAATATTTTTCAGTTGCGTATATGCAACAGGAATGTTGCAATCACACCAGATCTTTATATCATACTTGGCTGGTTTAGAAGACATACCAGCATGTGCCTGTGAAAGCTGCCAGCTGTTCATTCACACAGAAATCGGTGCCAGTGAGATAGTATCAGTAAACTGGGCTTCAAACGTTGTGCGTAAGCGGCCTCCCTGTCTGCTCCAGTTGTACATTGGGATACACTGAATAGATCTGTTAGTTAGGATATATGAAAACTACAATAAATCCCAACTTTAAAGAAAAAAAATATATATATGTAAGGCACAACACAGGTTTTCATTACCATGGCTGCACCAAGAGCCACTGAAGGTAGGAAAAAAAGGGCGGGGCATGAAGGGCTGTTTAAGAAGAACTCGTCCAAGGATGTTGCAGGTCTCGAGTTATTCCTGGCAAATTTGTCATCTTTCTTATAAATTTGCCACTTTAATGTAAAAAATGGACACATGAATGACTACATGGACCTTGTTGCAAATCTACCAAAAACTTGAAAAAACCCCCAAAACATTTCTCAATTCTCTGATTCAAACTTTTTATACCCAGTTTTAAGCTGGCACACTGAACTTCTCTGAGAAGTCGGAAATAAATCAAGCATAACATTCAACAACTAAAACTTCTTTTTTTCTGTTCAGGAAAAAAAATCCAGCTTTTTAATGAAACAGAATTAGAAAATTCACAATTACAGCAATAATTATATTTTAGCATTAAAATTTCATTTTGATTAAAGAGCTTACACATACCGGTGGATTAGCCATTACAGAAACATGCAAAATTATTTTGGTAATGCTGTGGCATAAATCTATGCTGCAAATGTATTCCTATTTGCATATTAACGTAGTTCAACTGCTAATCTGACATTTTATGGGTGGTTAAATTATAAAACTTCAAGCTACTTTGACCATAAAAAATCTTTTATGTTTTGCAATTGATTCTCTTTTGTAATTGAAACATCTTTGACTAACTCCACCCCTTGTTTTCTTTTGTCCTAATTGTTGTTAACGCATGCCCGTGCAGTGTGCTAATCAGGCAGCTATCACCACCTCTCACTTGACCTTTGTTAAAAAATGTTCAGAGAAGTTGTTGCACGCTGTTTTAGAAGTTGCCTGGCTGAGTAATCCCGCATGGAGCAATATACCCGCCTCGACTCTCGTTGATGGAAACTGATTACAAAACCAAAGCTAAAGCTCCATTTTCCCATGAAAAGTGGGGTTTCAATTTCAGTTTAGTTTGTTTAGCATGTTTAGCTCAGCTGTGACTGTTTTCTTAAAATATTTCATGTTTCTTACATAGTCATTTTTACATTTTTTAATTTTTCTCTGTGGATTTAGCTAATCGATCTCACTTTTCCCAGTGGACAGCCTTGCTGACGTCCAGTTTCTCCTAGTCAGAAAGACCGGGAAACTATATTTACACTTCTGTGCTTTCAAAATAGTTTCCCCAGTGATGAATGACTCGCATGGTTCCATGTCTGTTGAATGATATTCCAGCCACAATGCCACATCATTTCCTTAATTTTTTTTATAATTTCTTTGTTTTCATTTCTGCAATCGACATATCCCAGTGCAGTATTTTGCACATATATAAGTTATAAAACATATTATAATTTTAGTGCTATCATTAAAGCCTCGTATTTCAGAAGAACTACGTATATTATATATATATATAAAAAACACCCAGCACGCCCCTGCGGGCGGTTTATCCTTCAAGCTCGGGTCCTCTACCAGAGGCCTGGGAGCTTGAGGGTCCTGCGCAGTATCTTAGCTGTTCCCAGGACTGCGCTCTTCTGGACAGAGATCTCCGATGTTGTTCCCGGGATCTGCTGGAGCCACTCGCCTAGCTTGGGAGTCACCGCACCTAGTGCTCCGATTACCACGGGGACCACCGTTACCTTCACCCTCCACATCCTCTCGAGCTCTTCTCTGAGCCCTTGGTATTTCTCCAGCTTCTCGTGTTCCTTCTTCCTGATATTGCTGTCATTCGGAACCGCTACATCGATCACTACAGCCGTCTTCTTCTGTTTGTCTACCACCACTATGTCCGGTTGGTTAGCCACCACCATTTTGTCCGTCTGCATCTGGAAGTCCCACAGGATCTTAGCTCGGTCATTCTCCATCACCCTTGGGGGCATCTCCCATTTTGACCTTGGGACTTCCAGGTTATACTCGGCACAGATGTTCCTGTACACTATGCCGGCCACTTGGTTATGGCGTTCCATGTATGCCTTGCCTGCTAGCATCTTGCACCCTGCTGTTATGTGCTGGATTGTCTCTGGGGCATCTTTACACAGCCTGCACCTGGGGTCTTGCCTGGTGTGATAGACCCCAGCCTCTATGGATCTTGTACTCAGAGCTTGTTCTTGTGCTGCCATGATTAGTGCCTCTGTGCTGTCTTTCAGTCCAGCTTTGTCCAGCCACTGGTAGGATTTCTGTATATCAGCCACCTCCTCTATCTGCCGGTGGTACATACCGTGCAGGGGCCTGTCCTTCCATGATGGTTCCTCGCCTTCCTCCTCTTTCTTGGGTTTCTGCTGCCTGAGGTATTCACTGAGCACACTGTCAGTTGGGGCCATCTTCGTGATGTATTCATGGATGTTTCTTGTCTCATCCTGGACTGTGGTGCTGACACTCACCAGTCCCCGGCCCCCTTCCTTCCGCTTAGCGTACAACCTCAGGGTGCTGGACTTGGGGTGAAACCCTCCATGCATGGTAAGGAGCTTTCTTGTCTTGATGTCAGTGGCTTCTATCTCCTCCTTTGGCCAGCCTATTACCCCAGCAGGGTACCTGATCACGGGCAGGGCGTAGGTGTTGATGGCCCGGATCTTGTTCTTACCGTTCAGCTGACTCCTCAGGACTTGCCTGACCCTCTGCAGGTACTTGGTGGTTGCAGCTTTCCTAGCGCCCTCTTCATGGTTCCCATTCGCTTGCGGGATCCCCAGGTACTTGTAACTGTCCTCTATGTCTGCAATGTTGCCTTCTGGTAGTTCAATCCCCTCAGTTCTGACTACCTTCCCTCTCTTTGTTACCATCCGACTACACTTCTCCAGCCCGAATGACATTCCAATGTCATTGCTGTATAGCCTGGTAGTGTGTATCAGTGAATCGATGTCTTGTTCACTCTTGGCATACAGCTTGATGTCATCCATGTACAGGAGGTGGCTGACAACCGCTCCGTTCCGTAGTCGGTATCCGTAGCCAGTCTTGTTAATGATCTCACTGAGGGGGTTCAGGCCTATGCAGAACAGCAGTGGGGACAGAGCATCTCCTTGGTAGATCCCGCACTTGATGGTGACTTGTGCTATGGGCTTGGAGTTGGCCTCTAGTGTTGTGTGCCACATTCCCATTGAGTTCCTGATGAAGGCTCTTAGGGTCCTGTTGATCTTGTACAGTTCTAGGCATTCCAGTATCCAGCTGTGGGGCATTGAGTCATAGGCCTTCTTGTAATCAATCCAGGCTGTGCACAGGTTGGTCAGTCTGGTCTTGCAGTCTCGGCTGACTGTTCTGTCTACCAGTAGCTGGTGTTTTGCGCCTCTGGTATTCTTGCCAATCCCTTTCTGTGCCCCGCTCATGTATTGACCCATGTGCCTGTTCATCTTAGCCGATATGATGCCTGACAGGAGCTTCCATGTAGTACTGAGGCAGGTTATTGGTCGGTAGTTGGATGGGACCGGTCCCTTCTTGGGGTCCTTGGGGATCAGGACCGTCCGACCTTCGGTTAGCCATTCCGGGTGTCTCTCGTTAACTAGCAGCTGGTTCATTTGTGCTGCCAGACGCTCGTGGAGTGCAGTCAGCTTCTTCAGCCAGTAGGCGTGAACCATGTCGGGCCCTGGTGCTGTCCAACTCTTCATACTGGAGACCCTTTCTTGGATGTCTGCCACTGTGATGGTTACTGGACCCTGTTCAGGGAGGTCGCTATGGTCTGCCCTCAGATCCACTAGCCACTGAGCATTGCCGTTATGGGTTGCGTCCTTCTCCCATATGCTCTTCCAGTATTGCTCCGTCTCCAGCCTTGGTGGTGCTGTTCTGTTATTGTTCCCTTGCCACTGAGAGTACACCTTTGCTGGTTCTGTGGAGAACAGCTGGTTTATTTTCCTGCCTTCTATCTCTCTGGTGTACCTCCTCAAGCGGCTGGCCAAGGCTGTGAGTCTTTGCTTGGCAGTTTCCAAGGCCTCAGGTATGGACAGCTTGCTGTATTTCTTATGCACCTTCTTTGTCGCGCCTTTCTGCAACTCCGTTAGTTGGCTAACCTCCCTTCGTGCTACTTTGATCTTGCCCTCTAGCCTCCTTCTCCATGGAGGGTACTGCCCCTTGTGGCTGTTCAACTTGTAGCCAAGCATCGCACTGATCACTGCTGCCGTAGTGTAGATCAGCTTGTTAGTGTCGGTAATCGTGGTTGTAGGTATCATCCGTAGTGCTGCATTAACATCATCTAGCAGACCTTCTGAGGGTACTTCACGTAATCTTGGTAACCGGCTAGGGGGGGTCCAGGTTTCAAGCTTGGCCATGATCCTATCTTTCAGGTCAGTTCCTCTCGCACTCAACGATCCTTCTCCTATCGCACTTGGGGCTATGTACCCAATCTCGGGTGGGGGTGATGATATCTCCCCCCTGACCTGGCGTCCTGACTCCTCCTTGCCGTAGCATTTATGTTGTACCTCGTCAATCTCTAGCTGTGAGAGCAGTCCCTTCTTTCGAATGTTGGAACACTGAGCTACTAGTTGTTTCGCCGTCATTGTGGATGTTGGGTATCGAAGAATCCATAGGTCCCTCATCCTATTCATATAACCCCTTCCGCCAGGGTTACTTGCGTAGTAGCATTCCAACAACGCCCTATTTTCATCTCTTGCCCACCGATGCCTTCTTGTTCCAGTAGCCCACTTGTCGTCAGGGTGCCCTGGTTCCTCAACACCTGACGCGGACCTTGTTGATCCGGGCGACGTCCGAGCCGGCATGCCTTCATATTTATCTGTCTCGCTCATGTCTGCGGTAGGCTCACTTCAGCATAGGGGGTCTAGCCTTAGGACCCTTACTGGATACAGACGCCCCAGGCAGGGATCGAACTTGCGATCTTCTGCTCCAAAGGCGTGTAGTCTAACCACTACGCTATCCATATATATATATATATATATATATATATATATATATATATATAATATATATATGTTTTGTTAAAGTTTAGCTGTATCTCCTAACCTACAGGAGATGATTCTTTACTGTCAGAAATACGATGCATTTGTTGACTTACTTTGGAGACCACACAAACAAACAGCTGGATTTATTGTAGTGAAGATGCAATAAAGAGATGATTCAGTTTACTTTTTAGTTTACAATTTACTTCTAAGGTTCCTGAAACAAAAGAAACCACGCTGGGAAAATAAAAGGTGAGTTATCTTAAGCCATTGGCAGATACACTCTTGCTTTTAGAAAATGTGCACCAAAGGCAGAAAATCTGAGTGAACAGTCCACAGTCTTGGTACTTAGCCAGTGTGGTGGTTGCTTTGTGCATTTGTTCACATGTGTGGGATGTCGATGGACAAGAATGTGCCTGTCTCTGAGACTAATCATGCAGAGCCATTACTCACTCTGTTCGGGGAAACAATGTCTCTGTAGTCCCCCACATTCTGTGGGGAAAATTTAAGAATGAGAGAAAGTAAAAGTGGCATGGTCAAATCTGGAGAAAAGCTCTGATGGAATTTCCTATATGCTAATTTTCCCACGATATCATGACCTCAATATTTCTCACTTGGAACAATGTGTCAAAGAAGAACTCTGACATTAGCAGATGAAAGGATGAAAGGCTGACATTGTGCTTTGTTCTCAAGGACTGTCTGGATATCTGTCTGAAGATGAATATAATTTCTGGATTTCACATAATTTGTTTTTTTAATACTTTGTTTACAGTATATTTACGAAAGGAATTAAGTGATGAAGTAATATTTTACAAAAATTAAAATTACCTTTGTTTATTTTGCTGTATCTATCTGCCTAATAAGAATAAACTTTATTCACCAAGTACATGAATACAGATATCACTCTCAATGTACTTAACAGAACTTACAGACACTATAAACAATAACAGCATGTCTCCAGATTGTTTAATGGTGTAGACAACAAGATGCTGGAATACTTATGGAATAAATAAGGGATGGATAACTGTATTAAAGTATTTATATGAGAATTTGACAAACCTTTAATGTGGCTCATGTGAAGGTACGGAAAGTAACAAAGTCATGAAATGAAAAACATGAAATGAAAGTGGATATTAAAAAAAAGAGAAAAACTTACAACAACAACAAAAAGAAGAAAGTAAAAGGAGCAAAATCAGACAACTCAACAAGGAAAAAAGGAAACACAGGACCTGAAATAAAACAAATCCTCAAAGAAAGCAGGAAATAACCAAAGGAGACATGAATGAAGAGCGCACAGAACAAGTACAAGACAAGAAAATAAAAGTAGACCAAGATGCAAACACAGTATGACACAGAAGAGACATAAGAGAAATGCTGGAGAGGCCGGTCCTGCTAAATACTAAAAATAGCCATGAACCAGAACACAAACACTAAAACTCATAACTAGAAACTATAAAGTAAAACAGCAGGAGGCACAGCATAACCAGAGCTTTGACTACAGTAACAGAAAAGCCAAAGCAGGAATCCAAACATTACAATGAACACAAAAATCGAAACTTTACACAAAGGAGTAACAGGAAAACCCAAAGAGAAACTCCTATATTAACTAAGGGTTCAAAACAGGAAACAAGGCCATGACACTGCCGGCTTTCTCTGCTAGACCGCCCGACCGCCTGCGTATGAGCTCAACTTTAAGACTTGGATTTTGAATTCTTACTCACCCTCCTTTGTCCTGCTTTTGGTTCCTCTTCCCACTGGATTGCTAAAAGTTAGCTAGAAGATGATTCACAGTATAAAACACAAGACACAGCTTTACAGCAACCACTGCAGCTGTCATAATTTTTTACTCATACTGTTTTCTCATCCTTTAGAACACATCTTCCCAGACAGGAGGCTAAAAATCAAAGTTTATAAGATATAGAATAGCCTTTATTGTCATTGTACAGGGTACAACGAAATTGGAGTGCCACTCCCTTGGTGCAAAATGCAATAATAAATATAAATGTAAAATATAAAAGGTACAATAAAACAAACGTAAGTACTCAACAAAAGTAAGTATGATATTTACAGGATAGCAGCATTAATATAATGACAGTATGACAGTATGAATAGCAGCATAATATAATGACAGTGACAGTATGGTATAGCTAAGCAGTTTCAATTGTTTTTGTGCTTATTTACAACGGTGATAGCTCTGGGAAAGAAGCTATCCCTGAATCTGTTTGTCCTGGTTTTATGTGACCTGTATTGTCGGCCTGACGGTAATAGTTCAAACAGTTGATTGCTGGGGTGAGAATGGTCCTTGATGATATTGCCAGCTCTGCTGAGGTACCGAGAGTTTGCAATGACCTCCAGGCTGGGCAGAGAGCAGCCAGTGATCTTCTGGGCTGTGTTGATGACCCTCTGCAGTACTTTCCTGTCTGCAGCTGAGCACCCTGCATACCATGTTGTTATGCTGTACGTTAGGATGCTCTCTATGGTGGCTCTGTAGAATGTCACCAGCAGCCTCTCCTCCAGGTTGTTCCTCCTGAGCACTCTCAGAAAGTGGAGACGCTGCTGGGCCTTTTTTACCACCGCAGTGGTATTTGCAGTCCAGGAGAGATCATCAGAGATCTGCATGCCCAGAAACCTCATGGAGTGTACCCTCTCCACACAGCTCCCGTGAATGTAAAGTGGGGCCGGGTCTGCTCTGCCCTTCCTGAAGTCCAAGATGAGTTCTTTAGTTTTCGTGGTGTTCAGTTGGAGGTTGTTAACTGAACACCACTCAGTCAGTCTGTTGACCTCATCTCTGTAGTCCGACTCATCCCCCCCTTGAGATGAGTCCAACCACTGTGGTGTCGTCCGCAAACTTTATGATGGTGTTTGAGAGATGGGTAGGGGAGCAGTCGGATGTGTAGAGCGTAAACAGGAGGGGACTCAGAACACATCCTTGTGGAGACCCGGTGCTGAGTGTGATGGTGCTGGACAGGTGGGGGCCGAGTCTGACAGACTGTGGTCTGTTTGTCAGGAAGTCCTTGATCCAGAGGCAGATGGGGGTGGATAGTCCCAGGTGAGACAGTTTCTGGACCAGGATCTCCGGGATGATGTGATTAAATGCTGAGCTGAAGTCCAGAAAGAGCATTCTCACATAGCTTCCTCTGTGCTCCCGGTGACTCAGCGCAGTGTGGAGCGCTATGGTGATAGCGTCCTCGGTGGATCGATTAGTCCTGTAGGCAAATTGGTGGGGGTCCAAAGTGGGAGGCAGACTGGCCCTGATGTGCTGACAGACCAGTCTCTCAAAGCACTTCATCACTACAGGCGTAAGTGCAACAGGCCTGTAGTCATTTGGGCTGTCCACAGCTGTCTTCTTGGCGATGGGGATGATGGTGGAGGTTTTGAGGCAGGGCGGGACGGTGTTTAATGACAAGGAAAGGTTGAAGATTTTAGTGAAGACTCCGGTCAGTTCGTCAGCACATGCTCTGAGAACCTTTCCATGTATTCCATCAGGACCTGCCGCCTTCCTGGGATTCACTGACCTTAGAACACACCTCACTTGATGCTCCCTAAGTGTTAGTGTGCCGGTGCTGGGGGCGGGTGGAAGTGGTGTGACAGCTGAGGGCCTGCTCATAAAAAAAACCTGCCACATTTGCACACTTAATGAGGAGTGAGTAGAATTAAAGTATCCAGAAGTGAAAGATTTTTATAAAGTTAAATCTTTTATTTAAATTATTCATGTCTACATTAAGTTCCTAAATCTGCCACAATAAGGATTTTTCATATGGATACACATACCATTCCACCCCAGTTCCTTGTGTAGCTATTTTTGATATTTCAGGTACAATGTACAGTGGTTGGCCTCTTAAGTCTAACGTCATTAGCCATTTTCAAGTCCAAACACTTCTTCGATTCCCAAACTCAAACAAACACTGCGGCATCACTAAGAGTTAAAATCTTCAATGAAATAATCAGAGTGGGCTCTCTCCCAGGTATTACGATCATGCTTAACATGCAGGCATCCATGAAAAAGACAGACAAAGATGTAGCAGGAAGTTAGCACGCTAGTTTCTGTCTAAAGATGATACACCATGTTTTGACTCAGGGATTTCTTAGGAACTAGGACGTACGGTTCTGCTATCCCTTTGGACATAAATGAAGAGAGAAAACTAAATAGCAGCAATGTTTGTAGGGCTGCTGAAGTTGGGCTAGCTGGCATATATTTCTCCTTCAATAAAAATGTGAGGACAGAGATTAAAGCAATCACTGGCAGGAAAAAGATCCTGAAAATGGACCAAACTTCAGTCAAGAGAACCCCTGAGATGATTCATTTATAACACAAGGTTAGTCATTAATACGCTGCCCTCTGCCTTGGATGACTCATTATAAAAAAGTCCCGAACAGAGCACCCACTGAAGTTGTTTGTATAGTGAGCCCCAGAGTGATTCTTTTCTGAGGCATTCAAATATATGGCATCTGGAAAAAGGTGAGCCCATGAGCTATAGTTAAATTGTAAGCTTTTAAAAACTTGCTGCACATAGTGCTAATAAAACTGTTATAAAACTACAATAAAGCACCGTAGGAGCCGTAGGTTGGTTGATGTCATCAGTTCTTCCTGATTTCTCTCCTATGGCCAGCAGGGGGTTATTCCTCTAATCCAAAATGAAAAAAAAAGGACTAGAAATCAATTTACAAAAAATGTCTCCACTGCTCTCTTGATCCCAGTAAATAATTTCCAGTTGAGTTTATGGCCACTACTTTCAAGTCTTATTTATTATGAAGACTTTCATTTACTATACCCATGCAGGGTATCCTTTAATGCCTCGACTGAAAAACCATTATGGCAATGACCTCAGCTTGAGGTTTCACAGCAGGAAACTACAAACAAAATAGATAAATGGATAATGTCACTGTTGGCTATGTGTATTTTTTAATATATTTTATTATGTATTGCCTAAGTAATGAAGCACCTTCCCCTGAAGACACTTTGTAGGCTGCTAAACATTAAGCGTGTGCTTTTGGGTTAGAGGATGTGATACATATAGTTAACTAAAATGTTTGCTCAGCATCTGTGGGTGTTCAGTGGGCTGAAGTCTGAGTGTTTAAAACCATCATTCCTTTTCATTTTCTTGCTGCCATCCTCTGCACAGGACTTGGATAAAGGCTTACTCAAAACCACTTCATTCTGTCAGATCCAGTTTGGATCAAAGTTCAGCTCAGGTGGGATTTTTTCTGCTGGATTCAAACGTGTAAAGTCACAAGTTGTTGAGTTTGTGACCTAAAAAATGTGACTTAGGTCATGACAGTTCAGGATGGGTTATTTAGCAAATAACAAAGCTTTGATCTGGTTTTTATATTCACATTAAAGTGTTATTATATTTGCCTTAATACCACACTATGCCCACAAAAGGTCAGCTAAAAGCTTTAAAGCAGCCAACAATTTACATCATATCCACGCTGAGTTAACTCTGAGATCAATAATTAATTTTATGAGTCAGTAGAAGTCATCATTTGACAAAGGAAGGCCCTGTTGGCTGTGAAAAAGAGAGGAGAGACCTGCTGTAAGCACAGACTTAGCCTGAAATATGTGGTCACTTATCGTGATACAGAGCATGAGTCAAAGCTACAAAACCTGCTGGCTTTGATGTGAAGCCCCCTCCACAGGATACTGTAACCACCTGGTGCACTTCATTCTGTCTCAGTGTAGGGGCCAAAGAATAAGAAGCTTTCTTTGTGGATTATGGTTTTAAAAAATCACCTCCAGCAGCATGAAAAAATATCTGAAGAGGTCATTGTTTCTTCCCCGACCCACCTACTGATATGTCTGAAATTATGAAATGGTTGTCAGCACTGATACAGGGGGATATGAAACAGCTTCCTTACCTGGGGCTGAAATACAAGCTTCTGTTGATTGTATGTCAAAAGGAAATAACACATCATCGTATTGTATATTACTGTTTATAGCCTAGTATATCTGTTCCCTGAGTACCATCTAAACCCAGGTCACACCTCAAAATGTGGGGTACTTTAATTGCACCTCAAGGTGTTGACGAGTCATTTTGCAGCAAGTGAGAGACATTTGAAAAAACAAATGCAGGAAAAACAGTTGCTTCATTTTTTTGACATAGATGTCAAGTTAGGGCAGTAATGGATTAAAGCTTATTAATGGATAAATGCATTTTAATTAGATTTTCTTTCCTGTCTATAAATATAATTGAAGTTATACAAGTGAAACAAGGACAATTCACTAAGCATACCATCCTCATTGCTACCACAAATCACAGTCTTATTATTGCAAAAGAGCATTATTGAAATGTTCGTTGCAAAGGCTTATTGGACTTGAAGGCAAAAACAAATAGTCAGCATGGAGACTCTTTTGGATTTAGTTTCGCTATTAAATTCTTACTGCTGAGTGACAGTTTTATTCCAAATTCTAACTAGTTATATACTACACAGTAAAATTACGTGTTTCAAGATCAAAAGGTTTAAAATATGCGGCACAATCACAACAGACATGTTTGAGAGACCAGTTTATCCAGTTCAGATTGGCTGAGGTGCTGCCCGTATGGGTCAAGAACCACTGTGTGTCTTAAAGTTTTGAAGACCTGATTGCAGGACTCAGAAAGCAAGAACTAAATTAAAAAGATCACATATCTCAAGCATGTGAGATATGTGATATAATAAATAAATAAAGGATTAAAAAAAACTCAAAACATTTGATCAAAGAACATTATATTGAGTGACATTCACTTGCCACTCAATGGGGCCTTAAACATGTATCCACACCAGGCATGGTTTTTCTGTTGTCCCAAACATGGGAGAAGATACTTTGATAGGTCCGCCTGTTCTCCAAACTACACCCTTCATTACAAAGTGAAGAGAAGACTTTTGGAAGTATGGTTCTTTTAAATTTTAGTAGTTTTGGTAGCACAGGGCCCTCTCCATGCCTTACAGAATTATTCTGTTCAACACTTTAACTTGAGCTGATGTTAAAGAAGAAGACTTGAAATCCAACTGAACCAAACCAAGTAAATCTATTCAAGTGGACCAAAGTATGTCACACTTAACTGTACCTGAGCACAGTGCACGTTCACTAAAATGTACAGGTCAGAATCTGTCAGTTTTTAAAAGGTGAGGAAAGTAGAAAATGTTCAAATTCAGTGTGTGATGACACATATGGAAAAACACCCACTAAAAAATTCTTATTTCAGTTTTTTTTGTTGTTGTTGTAATGATCAGAAACAGTAGGTTTCAATCTCAAGTATCCCCTTAGTCATGCATATGTTAAACACTTGTATTGCATTGAAGGTGATGTGAAGCACTCAACTTTCACTCATATTTCCTGTCAAACAGAAGACAAAACCATGCTGGAAATGGAAGCTCAAAACTGCATGTGCCACACAGGTTACAGATAAAATACACAAATACACATGATTATCTATTTTTAATTAATCGTTTTCTGTTAGTTGAACTTTTCCAATTTCCTTGTGCTGTGTGGCGACTGCGGAAGTTACCCCGAATATATCACTGCTCTAATTGTACTTCCTGCAAATAATATCTTTTGTTGTATCTGAAAGGAGTTCAAAGAAGGACTCTTTCACTTTGTGAAGAAAAATATATTTCTCTCAGCATGAACATTTTAGATTGCACGCTCACATTAAAGCAAGAGTCCACGGGAACTTGATTAAAATGGATTTACGTACTAGGCTAATGTCAAACAAAGGACCCTACGGGGATTTCAAGCTCATGCAATTACTTCATAAAGAAATAAGTCTACAAAGGCTTTGCTGCGCAATTAAGGTCCTTGTTCTATCCCAAGTTATGAGTATCTGATTGTGGTTACAGGGCAAAAGAAAAAGCAGTAGACTGAATATGAGACATGACAGAAGCATTCATAAAGTCAGTAATTTTAATGCTTATTCTGACTTTTCAGATGATGCAGCAGGCTCACTTTGAAGAAACTCTAAAATCTAAAGCACAGCTTCCAAGCTGGATGCAGAAAATTTCCCACGCACGCATCAATGTTTCTGTTTTACTTGCAGGCGTCTGTTCTTGAGAGGAATTCTCTTTTTATTGTTTTTTTTACCTGGGAGACTGAGGAAGATCATGGGTGTGCCCGCTCAAGATCAATCATACTTTAGCGTTTTAGATGCACAAAATGAACTTAAACTGCAGGTTTTTCTCACACTCTGCTCACCCAGAACGGATAATTAACTACAACCACATTTAACCCCCCAAAAGAAACATTTAAATCCATATTCGATACAATCATTACAGGCCTGCAGACCAAAGAGCACTACAAGCTCAGGGACTAATAATAATGCCTGTCTGTTTAAAACTGAAGAGAACATTTTTTATGTCTGCTCTCTGGAAACATGAGAAACATTTTCTATGAACACCTGTTTCCACTTGAGAGGTTTCTTGCATTTTTTTTTATTCTACAAGGCTAAACGATAACATTTTAGAATGACACTCTCAGTACTGAGAGTATTGAGCGTGTCACGGTAACAGATTATGTTCTTTTTCCATATTTCTCCAGGAATAATCATAAATTTGAGAACATTTCATAAAAAATAAATTAACAGCATTGCTGTTCATGTAATAATATAATTTTCAGTAAAAGACGTACACAGAAAGAAAAGCTAAATGGAAAAGAAAAAAGAACTACAGCAAATTGGAAAACATAAATAATTAAAAGTGACAAAGAGTGACCTTAAAGCTGTAACGATCACAGACTGGAAACACAGTGTTCATGGGAATAAAGAGCAGAATCTAATGTTTGAATGTGAACACTTTTATAGTGAAAGTTAAAACTGGGATTAAAACTGGTATTACAAACTGAAGAGATACACGAAAAGTTTCTGGATTTTCACATTTGTGTTTTGTGTAGAACTGTATAAAACCAAATAAATATATGCAGAAACATGTGTATGTGTAATGTATATGGGTTTGGCATAGCTGTTTGTGGTTATGCATATTCCTGTCTCAGAGTGACACTGAAAAACTAGTTCATGCATTTATTACTTGGATGGTCTTCATTATTATCAGGATGTCCTAAAAACTCCCTGAAAAGCCTTCAGTTGATCCAAAATGCTGCAGCAAGAGTCCTGACAGGGACTAGAAAGGGAGAGCAGATTTCTCCTATACTTCATTGGCTTCCTGTTGAATCCAGAATTGAATTAAAAATCCTGCTCCTCACATACAAGGTCTTGAATAATCAAGAACCAACTTATCTTAATACCTTATAGTACCATATCGACCCATTAGAGCACTTTGCTCTCAGACTTCGGCCTTACTTGTGGTTCGTATTAGTTCCCTTGGTTCCCTTTTTAGTATTTAGTATCCGTGTTCAGGCCTCTCTTCTGTGGAACCAGCTCCCAGTTTGGATTCAGGACACAGACACTATCTCTACTTTTAAAATAACTGTGAACCAAGCCTGAATGTTGCTTCAATTCAGGTTTGCAGGTGTTTATTTATGTGCAGTTCTCCTGAGGTCCTACCACAGCATTTCAGTCAGGGTGAGGTCCAGACTTTGAGAGGATCATTGCAACACCTTGATTACTGCATTGTAGTAAACCACACTTGAATGCAATGTTTCTGTTTTGTAGAGGTGCTCACGCTAAATGATGAACATTGAGTGAATAATAAAACTTGGCTTCTACTTCCTGTGGAAGTGGGGTATACTTATAGTATCTTTCCACAGGACTGCATAGAGTTTAGTCACTCGGTGCATGGTGGTGAGGGTACAACAAGCATGTAGATGAGATAGAGGGAAGAGAGAGAAATACTGAACGCGCACAGACATGCACTTAAAAAAATGAACTTCAAATAAGAACTGGCACTCAATAAAAAACAGAATTCGAAATCTCAGACACTAGATCAGTACAGTAATGCAAACTGACACCAAAACTCAAACTAATGATTTAAATGAGGACTATAACTCAAAATAATACAAGAACTAAAACTCAGCATTACTAGACAAATATAATTAAAATGTCATATATAAATAATATAAATATAAATCATAGATGTAAATAATAATTCAAAACGAAGCCTCAAATAAAACGCATTGGCCTTTGACCGTGACAATATTTCATATCAGCCTCATATCTTTATGGGAGACGTTTGCTGTTGATAACAACTGCCAAGCTTTGGTTACACACAGCGTGTGTCACTGTGTGACACACCATGCAAAGATATTTTTTTCATTATAATGCTTCCTACAGTACTTAAGACATCAAAACTTATGAAATAATTCATATAGAATAATGCACAGTAAGCAAAAATTGTATTTTAACGTTTCCAATCCTTTACAGGAATGCCTCCTTCAGTATGCATTGAATGCATTAAATTAAATGCATATTGTCAAAAACAACTAAACCTCCCAGTTAAGCAAAGACTAGCTGAGGTAGGTCCATCAATACTGTAAAACATGAAGGCCAATCACTCCAAAAAGTTTTGAGAACATTTCTTTAAAACTGGACTTGAAGAAACTTTCAAACATTATGATGAAACTGGCTCTAATGAGGACTGCCCCAGGAAAGTAAGAGCAAGAGTTCCCTCTGCTGCAGAAGAAAAGTTCAACAGAGTTACCAGCACCAGTGATTGGCAGTACCTGGGATTAGAGCCCTGTGAAGGCCCCAGGCGAGCTGGCTCTCTGTTTTCTGTTATAGGTGCTGTGCCCGACCACATGCTGGGCTGATCCCATTCTTTTGACTTGCTGGCCCAGCTTCCAGTTTGCTGTGAGGTGATACCTTGATTGGTGTCTGCTTTTTTTTTTACCTGAGAGGATGAGCATGAAACCCAGGCTTTCTCAGTTTCTTTCTCTCTCTCCCTGCAACTCTGGCACAGTGCATCCTCTTTTTTTCATTATTTCTTTTCCTTCCTCTTTGCACCTCATACATTTTGCATACATATGGCTCTCAACAGACAATGTGAGATTTACTCACTAAATTAAAGAGCTGATTCAATGCGCATGTACAGCCAGCCTGTTTGTGCTCAATGGGAACAATCGTGTTTTTCAAAAATACAGCAACTGAAAACATTCCTCCGGGCTCTGAAAAGTGTTTTTGACCAAGAAGCAGAGTGATGGAGTGCTGCATCAGATCACCTGGCCTCAACCAAGCTGACGTGGTTTGAGATGATTATGGTCAGAGAGTGAAGAAAAACACCTAAGTGCTCATCTCAGTGCTTAAATGTGCTGAGGAAACAAATAGGTGCATCCAAACTTTTATGGGAGTCACAAGACTTTAATTACTCTTTAAGAACTCTTTAGTTTGTTGCAGTAGTTTTACTTCCCTTTCAGTCACTACCTACTGTTTCCTAGAGGTTTGCAGATCGATCCAAATATCAGCAATATCAATGCTGGTATTAGTCTCTGAACCATAGACAGGCAGATTTACATTTCAGGACTCAAAAAACATAGATTCAAAATAAATGAAATGTTCAAAGGAGTGTTTTGTTGTGTTGACTAATTATTTTGGTGAGTAAGAATTCAGCTCATAAGTCATGACACACTGCTTTCCCCTCCATAAGGTGCCTTTATAAGTTTCAGTATAGATACTGTTATCAGCAAAACTTCCCCTGTACATGCTTGGTATCAGATCGATACCAAATACATAATTATAGCACAGCACTACTTTTTCCTTCCTTATTTGTTTTATATACTTGATATCTTCAGTATAAAAGGTTAATGTTATGCATATTATATTAAGAACTTGACACAAATGAAGTGTAGTTCTTTTTGGAAAATAGTTTAAAGGCACTTGAGCATAAACAGTTTGGGGAACTTCACTTATCCTGGTATGTACAGTTTGTTTGTACAGTTCCTTGTTTTCAGTAATCTCATATAACTTTATGTTCACAGATAATTGGGTAATATTGTCTCCCTTATGTCTGTGAAGGTTCTCAGTCATCCAGGTCATCGTAGTCTAAGGAGCTTGGAAAGAAAAGTGTCTGGACTTCTTTAAGTTGCTTGAAGATATTTCACCTCTCATCCGAGAAGCTTCTTCAGTTCTAGGGTCAAATGGTGGAGAGTGCCAGATTTAAGCCCTGTGGGAGTGTCCCCCCCAAGAGGGACAATGGACCCCCTGATGATCCTCTACCTAATCACATGAGCCAAGTTGTGAAAATAGGTGTAGGTCCTAATCAGCCAAGGTTTCGGGTGAGCTCATTGTGAAACCTAGCCCCACCCTATCATGTGATTTCCTGAGGTCAGATGGCCCAGGATGTGAGTGGGCATTAAGGCGTCTGGGAAGGGATCTCAAAACTGGATTATAGATGGCAGACAGTTGGTGTCGTAAACCACCACCTCTGTTCAAAGATGGTCGCTCACAGTGGACATAAATGGATTCTTTTACTTCTCTTTCAAACCATCTGTCTTCTCTGTCCAAAATGTGAACGTTGGCATCCTCGAAAGAGTGACCTTTGTCCTTTAGATGCAGATGGACTGCTGAGTCTTGTCCCGTGGAGGTGGCTCTTCCATGTTGTGCCATGCGTTTATGAAGTGGCTGTTTGGTCTCTCCAATGTAGAGGTCTGGGCATTCCTCGCTACACTGTACAGCATACACTACATTGTCTCCCTTAAATGCTGTTGAGAAAATCCTGTCTGTGTCCGGTAATTCTCTGATCACAGCTCATAAACTGAAATATTAGAAATGCATTCACCAGTGTCTCTTTGGAGGAAAAAGTTGTTTTCTGTACAAATCAAATGTGGGGAAAGGAAAAGAAAAAACTTGAAAGATTGTGATGGCTAAACACACCATTTAAGAACCTGCTAAAAAGATCCTAAAACATTGTCAAAGGAGTTTGCAAAGAAAAGCGTCTGGACTTCTTTAAGTTGCTTGAAGACGTTTCACCTCTCATCCGAGAAGCTTCTTCAGTTCTTCTCGGATGAGAGGTGAAACGTCTTCAAGCAACTTAAAGAAGTCCAGACGCTTTTCTTTGCAAACTCCTTTGACTACGATGACCTGGATGACTGAGAACCTTCACAGACAAATCCTAAAACATTCTTGCACGTTTCTTCAATAACAGATTCATAACGGAAAAACTTGACAAATACAGCCAGCTCACTCAGAAATGCCAAGAGGGAACATTAACCAGTCTGCCTTTGAGTCGGGGAGGACGTGCCGATAAGGCTGTGCTGAAATAATTACATTACAGGCTGAAATTAGAAGCCATTCCCTCGACAAATTTTGCCAAATGGCAGCGATTTCCCTCTACCAGCTATTCTGCTCCACTGCACAAATAATAGACTTCCTTTGAGGTGATGCAATCACATCAGGCAATGCAAATCCACCTCACTAAGCCCGTTTTAATCATCTCCATCTTGGCCCTCTAAGCTCTGTCTACATGGACAAAGTAAGAGGAGGAAGTGGCCTGCAACCTATCTGCTAAAGTGAGATTCGCAGCTTAAATTAAAAGTTCAGTGTCGATGTGTTTGCTGTATCTATCAGTGACAGCGCAGATTTGTGCCACCGATGGCTTCAGCGCGTGCTGCACCTCAAATTGTGGAAGACTGCGCATCACACCTTGCCAATTAGAGTCTGTAAGCCATAAACAGTGTTGCCATAACAGACTCTGAGCTCTTGAAACCCAGAGGTGTTTTGAAAGTCAGTAATGGGGACATTCCAGTCTGACAAAACTCTAAAATAGCTGAAGAAACCAGTG
Organism: Oreochromis niloticus; assembly: GCF_001858045.2. Lineage (NCBI taxonomy): Eukaryota > Metazoa > Chordata > Actinopteri > Cichliformes > Cichlidae > Oreochromis > Oreochromis niloticus. Next base: position 5,738,731 of record NC_031987.2, read on the forward strand.
AGCCAAACAAACAGCACCTCACAGAGGGAAAAACAAGTTCCCACTGTCTTCCTCTGCTTCTGGACAAAATTCAATAGACAACGTCTTAAAATATTTTTATTTATTTTTTTTAAAAAGCAAAAGATGTATGAGAAATACTGGATATGTGGAAGCATATTTTATTTGAAAGCACACTTATGGCACAAAGAGCTTTCCAGCCTTACCTGCAGTTAGCTGTAATGCCACAGCAAGGGAATAACTCAGTGTTCGCTGGAAACACATTTATCACTCATGTGTAATAATTATATTGCCTTGAATAACTTAGAATTACAGCAACTCAGGAATGAATGTTTAGCAATTTTTACTAAGTTAACATTAAACACAAGCATAGTTAGAAATGTCACTGTCAATGCTGAATATAAGAGATGAGTTTTTTATGATGCTGTGCAGCCTCTCACAGCACAGAGACAACAGAGGCTTTATTTAACCCAAATAAATTTCTTATTTCAGAGGTCGTTCTGTTCCATCCTTCAGAAAGCTGCAAATCACACCATGTATTTTTCTGAAGCAGAGCATTTCTAGTCATTTATTTTCAAAATTGACCAGATGTTCTCTGTTTTTGCTACATGAAGCTGATTTCTTCTGTGCAGCTTCATGTAGCAGCAACCTCTGGGGTCTAAAAATGAAGCCAGCACATATGTGTAAAAAAAATGAGTTCTTCTGTGGCCTGTTGAGCATTGCTGCAAAAGCAAGTCAGTCCCCATGGGCTCCCGTGCAAAATCTCCAAAACAAACAGCACTAAAACGCATGTTTACAGCCTGGTGTGATGGGGTAGTTTCCCCCTTCATAAGAACTGTAGGGGGTGACTTTTAATTTTTTTATTCTCTCAAATGTTTGGATACTGGGAAAGCTTAAAGTTAGGGCCGTGGCTGCTTTCATCGGCACAGAGACTTGTAGCCTATTACCTCCAGTGACAGTGTTAATTATGTTTAATCAGCAGGTATCTGTCCTTTTGCATTCGACAAAACGCTTCAAAATGCAAAACCACGGGACAATATCACAGTGGCTAAATCCATGTTTTATATACAGACTGAGAGCTAGATTTGGCATCCCTCTAAAATAAGCTTGGCATGTATTTTTAACTCTCGTTTGGGATTGCCCTGAAATGCCCTGTGTTGCATCTGCTGGAACTTTTATGCATTGCAAGCTCTGCATCAGAGCTGGAATGTAATGCAACCATACCTGGTGCAAATCAGGGTTTAATTGGGCACGTATACCTCTGCGAAAAGATGCAGTCCACACTTCTTCTATCTTTCAACTAAGAACTTCTTTAAAAGTGCAATTTGTAAAATTGTTACTGCAAAATCTTGTAAAACTCAAAGATAATTTAACGTAGTAACAGGTATATTGTATTTTATAAGCTAACCAGTCAGCAGTGGTCATACTCACATAATTCCTATATTAACATGAGATAGTCAGTGAGTCTGTGTGTCAGAAGGAAGTGCTGCTCAGAGATTTTGTTTCCGTTTTATGTATGTTATGATTCGGATTTCTGTTTAATCTGTTCCAGCAGATCATTATACTAAGTTGGTGCTTTATTAAAGGGTGACTGTAAATGAGGCATGCAATTTGAGTGCTTAGGTAAAAGTGCTATATGCTAACCAGTCAATTTCTTTGCTGTGATCTAGACTAATCCGTATGTGGCACATAAGTAAAAGGCAGCTGAGGTACTTTGGATCCAAAATGACTGCTGTGAGGGGAAAAAAACAGCTAGCCTTCTAGATTAAGCTTTAGTATCATGTTGCATTTCAAAGCTAAATTTAATGTCCACTGTGTGCAATAAACAAGTGTAAAAAATAAAGTGTCAGATTATGCACCATATAAAGATGTTATGGCTGTTAATGACACATGATGGTGACTTGGTGTTATTAATGTAACTTCAAAGTAAAATGTATCCATCGTCTGTCTGCTGTTTGCTGCTGTGTGGACTGAATGAGAGCTTTCTCACTAAAAGCAGCAGCCTGCCACAGGTGCTTGTTAAAATGAGTTAATGGTAACATTGAGAACAGATGTAGAGTTAAAGAGATTAAATGATGGACTTAAAGGTGAGTGTTTTTCAAAATATGAAATAGAGTTTTGGCACGCTGACTTTTTCAGAGTATCAGCAACATGTCAGGTTGCACTTTTTGATAAATACCTTTCTCTTGTATTGCTTTGGAAAGAAGTACTGCATGTTAAGAGAATCAATCAAACATTTTTCTACCTCCAGTTTCACACATGACCTTACTCAGGGGAAAAAAAAAACCCTCTTATATTACATGGAGAGTGCTCAGACTTGTCATATATCAATAACACCTTTCTCAAGAGGCCACCAGTGGTCAGGAAGAAACACGACTCGCTTCAGTCGTGGGGAATTGCACGCCTGCGAGGACTATCTTTTATTAAATCAAACAAGACATCCAATAGCTGCATCTGACATCGCTACACTGAGTAATCTCATGATAAGCTAGAAATAATAACTGCTGCTCCCAGCTGCCTGAATCAGGGTACAGTTAATACCAGCGGGATGCAGAAAACAAATCACACACACAAAATGTGGAGAGGAAATGTTCTCCAGGGGTGACAAAATTTAGGGAAATTGCAAAAACTGACACCATGTTGGAACAAGAAGACAACACAACAAGAAAACTTGAACAAGAACTTTTTACTTAACATTATTAGCTATCACTTACAGCTGCAAAATACTCGTCATGTTCAAGCAGTCACAATAAATGATGTATATCTGCCTGGGGCTAAATCCTCTTTTCATTTTAATATTTTTCTTCTTTTTGCTCTCAGAGTTTCCTGGTGGGACTTGTGCATGCATGCTGTCAATACTCTGCTCCGTCTCTCATTTGCTACCTGTCACAGGCTTCAGCAACATGACGAATGAAGTAAATAAATAAATCTCTCTCCTCCCCTTTTAAACTCTTTTTGCCCTTCCCCTCCTCCATGTCCTTTCAACTAGATGAAATGCTGCTCAGCCGCTGTGAGATCTATTTTGGGGTTACATTTCCTTGATACAGCTGCCAAGCCTCATCAAGAAGCATTAGCAAGGAAACGAAGTGCTAGAGAGGAAGAGACAAAATTCCAGAATAATCCATGTAGGCCATGCAATGCACCTCACTTTTAGGACAAACTGTGGTTAAACATTAATACGGCAGCCATAACAAACCTAATCCAGGCTGAGCCAGCCATGGAGGAAGCATCCGTATCACATTGTATGCGAGACTTAGTGATTCATTCAAAGCTCTGGTTTAATGTTAATGCAACTCAACACTGAACCCTCACTGAAATAATGCGATGCACATTCTGGTCCAATGAAACCAGTGTTACTAAGTAGCCTTTTAATTGTTCACATCATGTTACTGAACTAATTGCGAATAACATGACCTCGCACAATGGCAGAGGAATGCACAGAAAAGCCATTCTGACATCTATTAACTTGCTTCCTCTAATGCAGCGGTCTCAAACTCGTGGCCCGGGGGCCAATTGCGGCCCACGTCACCCTTACTTGTGGCCAGTATATTGATATGAAGAAATATGATGCAATTTGGCCTTTGAAGTTTGTTTGTTGTTGAGTGCAATGTTGAAATAAGTTCTTTATAAAGCAAACAATGATTTAATATTAAGACAATATGAGCAGAGAGTACACAAATGTTAAGAGATTGGCTGTGTTAGCTCAGTGAGAGAGTCAGAAACTAATGTGTTCACTTATATCTGCATTTTTATTTTGTTAAAAATGAGCAAAATTATAGCAGAAGTGCTGCCACGTGTCTGTCCAGAAAGAGAGCACCAGTGTGTTTATTTGGTTGTTCAATGAAAGGCTTCAGTTAGTTAAGAGGGAGAAAAATGTGCGTTTACATTTGCAGTTTTGTCTTATTATACAATATTTGAAATTTTTTTAAAACTAACAAAACACTACATTTTCAGAAATATTTGTGGGTGTTTTCTTGTTTGTTTGGTTGTTTTTTCTTTTTTTTTTGTACTTGAACACTAAAGCGGCCCTCCAATGAGATAATAGTACCAGCAGTGGTCCATAGCTCTAATGTCACCAAACAGTGCTAATAATTTGGGGCATGGACATCAGACCGCTGAAGGTGTCCTGTGGTGTCAGGCTTCTGTGGTTAAGGTTTGTTCCATACACTAACCATGAGCTGAACCACACGTCTCAGTCCTATATTTTTATGTACTCTATGTTGTATACTAGTGTGACTGACAGTGTAGTTAGTTTCCTGCAAAATATCAGCAAACATAAGTCAGTCACAAAGCTGACACAGAGAGACAAACCCACTCACATCCACACCTTCAGATAATTTAGCCAGTAATTTCACCTAATCACCACATAGTGTGGTAAACAGAAGAACAGAACATCCACACTGGTAAATAGACAAAAGAGGACAACAGCTGATGGAGATGGCATTTGGTGTTATGTAGCCTTTCCTCCTACGTACAGCACCACTGTCAAAGAATCTGGTTTATGAAATAAAAACATGCTAGAAGCAATCACGCTTCTTAGTTTTATAAATGTGCTTATACAGTATATGTGGTCATTGTCCCTGGAATGATCTGGACATCAGTACGGAACGTGGTTGATGACTGAGTGCTAATGGCTCTAAATTGTTCTTCTGAGAACTCTTGATTCCAGTAAAGTTACTACATGTATCCAACTACATGCATTTTTTGTGCTTTTAATGGCAAATTTTTATTTTCACACATTTTGTTTATATAAAACATTTAAAACTAAAGATTTTTGTAATAGAAAAATAAAAGAGTTACTTGAAACCCATCCCATACACAGTCACACTGTTTACATGATTTAAAGACAGTCAGAGTTGATGCATTTCGGAGGTCACTTGGGAGATCTTTCTAATCTTGGTGCAATAAGCTCTGACCGTGGGATGATCCATAAGCAGGAGCAAGACCATTTAAGGTTTTATGTAAAGGTTTTGAAATGCTGTTTACATTAATTATTGTGGGGTTTTTAAAAAAATTAACTTAAGACTCTGTGTAATGCAGATTGTCACGACCAACATAGAATTATGTCTTCATTTTAAATTGGATGGCAGATTTAGCACAAAACGTTTGGATATATTTCTACAGGCAGGGGATATTAGCATTCCCAGCATGATTAGCATATTTGACGGAGAGGTCCCATTAAGGTGCAAATAAGGAATATCTTCAAAGTGACCACTTTGGCTGATTTATGAAGGTAGACAGCATGTGTGTGCCCTGAAGAAGAACAGTGTATTTTTACACTAAGGACAAAATCACAGAGTGACTTTGAAAACTGCTGCAGAATTCTGTGGAAACAATAGCCAGTAGAAAATAATGAGATCGAGATAGAAACACTTTTTGGTGTTTTTTTTTTTTTAAATTGCAAAATCATAACATCCAAACAAGCTGTTAAACCTTTTTAATTAAAAAGAAAAATTTTAAAAATCCATTAAAATTCCAAATGTTAATCGTTGTTATTGTATTAAAAAGAAGGCCAAGTGTAATTATGGATAGTAAATAAATGCTCTGGACAAATATCCACTTGTACTTGTTACCAAATTTACATTTATAACATTTCCTTAATATTGCAAATATTTGGGGATGGTAGTCTTTTTAACTGAGGATTTTAACTGTTTAATAACTGAAAATGAAAAAAAATATATCTCCAAACCAACACTGGATAAGATACAAAATAAAGCAAAATATCTGGCTTACTTTTTTGAGTTTGGCTTTTGGCTTCACCTTCTATGCACTACGGATGGGACTGAACCCTCGCTTTGTATTTGCATTCAGAATTCTAAGCAAATCAGAGTCAAAATGAAAGAGGCACATTTTCATTTCAGATAGATTTGTTCTTTATAAGGAGTATGATGTGACGAGCACACCAGGACCGTCAAGTAAGAACATCAAAGAGCCGTTGAAAATGGGAAGTTGATTGAATAGTTTTTTTGTTCTTGCTAATTAGCTGCCTGGGCTTTGCTATATTATCACACTTATTCACATTTCATAGCATCGTGAGAATGTGATGCAAAGCACCATTTGATTTTTTTTTTTTACATTTTTTCCATCAGTCAGCTTTTGCAAACATGTTTAACTGAAAAGCAATTGCCCATTTGCAACAGAATTCTTTTCATCTTTCTAATACGGTGGTATCTCCAGGGACAGCACACTTAATATTTCATACTTTTCCTTCATCGCGTGCATGTGTTTTGTCTGTTTCCCACACAGAGTGAAATACACACAGAGAGAGACAGAACTGGGATCAGTGCCTGCAGGTCGGCGGCCGTGCACAACTTGGAACAGAGAGTTGATATGCTGCTCATGGGGCCAGTTGTTGGCATCCAGTATGAGATGCAGACGGCCTGCAGTTTGCTGGCTAACACCCACTTCACACTCTCTCAGTGGCACTAAGGATTAACCCAAGCCCTTTTGCTTTCCTTCAGCCAAGCTGCTATCCAGTGGGAAAACAAAACCAGGTTGACACCAGGTTAAAGGAAAAAATGTTTTTATATTCAGGGTACATTCAAACAAACCTTTTAACTTCTTCGTTTTATTTTCTTGACCATGACTCACTTTGTGCCTTTAATAATGTGGAGTTTTCTCTTAAAATGAATATTTCTGTGATTGTTGATGTGTGCAGGAACAGCCTGACATGCAGCTTCTTTTTAGTTGATGCTTTTTGTCTGATATGTGGAATAGGGATTTTCCTCCCCCAGTAAATAAGCTATTAGTAAAAGCTTTTATCAAGGCTTAAAGTTCAACAACATCTAAAGAATTGGTAAATAAGAGCATGGCCTTGTTACTTTAAGATGATCTGAACTTGACACCCTGGAAACCAGATGGAAATTTTGTAATGTGTGTAACATTGTAAAGTTGTGTATTTTACACTAAACCACGACCTGGTTGTGGTTTAGCGCCAGAAAAGCTACTTTTATACAAAGTTAAAAAATACTGTGACCTTGTGCAATGAACCTGTAATCAGTTTGCCTCTGAAATGATTGCTTAGAGGTAGAGCTGTGCAATATGAGGAGTTATATTGGACACAGTGTTAAACCATCCGTCGTTTATTTTGTGCTGTTGCTAAACACACTGTTTACTGCAGTATTTTTTCATGGCTTTAGATAACAGTTTGCAGTAGTCACCACAGAAAAAACATCTCATTTAGCAACGAGGAGCTTCTTGCTAAATGAGGGGCTACTTTAAATCTGTAGCATGGACATGGAAACTGTACTGTGCAAACAACACATATAAAACGATACAGACTCGTTTATATTATGAGTGTCGGGCCAAAGTAATGAAAGAAATTTGCAAGTTAGAAACAGATATGTGAAAGAGCCAAACAACACATCCCTGTATGAGCTTAACGGGCACTTCATTAGAAACTGGACACTCTGCAGTCGATGTTTTCAGACAGGCTATTTTCCTGACAACTATACAGGAGCAGTAATGACAGCCTCAGGGAAGCTGTTGAGTCATGGCGACTGCATGAAGCCATCTAGAACATGTCACTATGGATAACACCATGTAACAGCCAGGTTTACTTCTTTTTCAATTATTTAATTTAAATATAAAAAAAATTGTACTTTCAATGTGGTGATTATAAACTATTATATAAACTACTATGAGATTTTAGTCTTGTCACACAGCCCTACTAAGAGGACAGCCACCAGGTCTGTGACCACTTGCAGACAGTTCCTCTCTTCAAAGGTGGGTCAAAGTCACGACAAAATGACAATTTTATTTATTGTGATAACTGATACTAATTGTCAGCGTCATGTTACAGCCTACATAGACAGAAATTCACTGGTATTTGGTAACATTATAGAGAGATAAGTAGAGATGATGCCACCTCCACTATTTAACAAGACAAATTGAGGTTAGCATGCTGGTAGCCTCTTGCTGCATAATGTTTCCTCTTCATCTTTATTCATCTTTTACTCTTTACTGGCTGAATAATTGTAAAATCTTATCGCTTCTACAGTTATCATCTAAATATTTACCATTCACTTACAATGTGCTGCAGGGGTTTGTCAGAGCCATGAAACACTGTGAAAGTACCTCGGTGCACATAAAACTGTATTTGTGGAAATTATACATAAAGTATCCAAAGAAAAAGTACCCTTTCTGCAGTATTACTGCTGCAGATGTTTAAGGCAGTGCTCACTTTAAATACTTTATACACTGTTTAAACTACAGAAATGTATTGTATTCTATAAAATGTGTTTTGCAGTGGTTGTCCTGTGAGGAACAAATCTTTAAATAAATAGCTCTGGTTCATCTTGTTGCTGAACTGCACATCCAGATGTCTGCGGCCCCTGAGTGCTTGAATGAGTTTAGAACACTTTTATATGTAAAGTAAAATATTTACCAGCCTACTCAGAAAGGTGGACCACAGTGTGGTGGGGCCATCTACACTCTACCTTGCCTCTCTCTGATAAACTGCAGTTGCCCTGTGACCCTAAGCTGGGTAATAAAAAAAATAGACATATGGATGAATAAGAGAAGCTATCATCACGAATGTGAGCTGCTGTCAGAAGCATGCATGACTCACATTATAGAGAGTGCATTCAGTTTGCTGACACTATTCTGTGAGGTTATGTTAGAGAAAATGTTATGAGAGCACAGCATTCAAACATTTGTAATATTGAAAAGGAAAAAGCAGCATTATTTGGCTAGCTTTTGTGTAATTTATAGCATATTTTAGCATATATATTTCCATGCCTTGTGTCTGTCCACCAGCTTAAAAGGGAGATTTGCAGTGGTTTATCCTCTAATGAAATTGCATTACTAATTAAGTAGTTCAAGTTTAAGTTTGAGTAGATGGTAACTGGAAAGGCCATGTGATGTGGCTTCATTTAAGCTGGGCAAAGCTCACAAAAAGGCAAACTGTACTTTATTAATATTGTAAAAATGTAAAAATGATTCCAAAATGACAGACATGTCAGAGGGAATTGAGTTTGTCTCAGTATATTTACATCTTCCCACAGTAATGAATTATTCATCTGTGTTAATAGTATTAAAATGACAACTAATAATAAAAACCTCATTCATCATTTGGATTACACTGAGGCAATAATTTTAATTTAATGACACTGTGCCAACTAATATACCCACAATGGTGCGTCAACACATTATTAGCTATCCGACTGTGATAGCTCGAGAGCAGGCAGATCCCTCTTTGCTTCTCATTGCCAAAGGAGAGGAAAATTTCAACTTCAGCGAGCCAACGAGTTCATGTATCAGTGACGCCACGAGGAAGGATGCTGATGTGCCGTCCTGTAACTCAATTAAGGCGGGATTGGCCGCAAACTGGAGCTGCGGAATCAATTTCTGCCTCGGCCCGGTTTTAATCGGCAGCGATGAATTCTGCAGTGTCAGTGGGTAGGCGTCGTTACTCACAACACCTGAGGGAAGTGACAGTGGATGTAATGAGATTCTCAGTGCTCTGTCTCACATACACATCAGCAGCACTAAATAGCATGAAGTGAGCAGGGGATTATGTTTATAAATGTTCTTTGCATGGCAGCCTGTGGATGATAGGCCCTTTAAAAAGGGGTTGATCTGTCTTACAGCAATTTTTTTCTTGGTATTTGATTAACATGATTAAAAAAACATGCCCTATAAAGAGTGCTTTGTAAGAGTTTTGGTACTAAACGAAATGTATTCGGAGAGTACTACTGTCTTATGTGCATGAATGTAACAAGAGTGCATACTCCCCCCCCAATTTTCTCTCCTGGGAGCAGGCTGACAGGCTGTTCTTGTTGAAAAGGTCATTGCTAGAGCGCTTATGGGTTTAACCTTCATCACAGAAGCTCTAGAAGTTTGCCACATACAGTCCTGTCAACTCTAAATATAATTCCAAAAGGAAAAAGAAAATACATAAGAAAAATAACTTATTCACACACTCCACCGATTTTTACTTGATTTATTTTAGTGGGTTTAAGTTGTGATTATAAAGTATAGATATACTAGGGAAGTAGGCTGTCATGGTCCTCAGTGTTTTGTGTTTCCTTATATTATTTTATGGTCTTGTTTATTCTGGTTATGTCTTTGGTTAAGGTTTGCCATTTGTTAGGTTTCTGTTCTGTGCCTTCCTGCCTGGTCCCACTTCTCTGTGTTCCCTCTGTCTGTCCATGCTGTCCTAGTGTCTGCTCATGAATCTGTCTGTTAAGTTCATGGTCTGGGTCTCGGTGTCTGTGAGTTTCCTGTTTTATTCTGAAGGGCTCTGTCTCATGTGAGTGTTCTCAGCTTTATGTCTGTGTCTCGTCAGCCCCGATTTCTCCCAGGTGTGTTCCCCACCTGTCTCCTATCCCATGATTACTCCTGTGAGTATTTAAGCCCTGTGTGTTCTCCTGCCTGTTGCTGGTTTGTCTGTGTGGTTCCCCTGCATCTGTCTATGTCTTCCTGCATCGCCGTTTGTGTCTCAAGGTTTCAGGTTTGTTTTAGTCTTAGTTTTTCAGTTTAGGTTTTGTCAGTTCTGTTCTCGCCACCCTCGCCTTTTGTTGTATGTCATCCTCCTCAATAAAGCTCACTCACATCAGCAGTGCCTGCATCGTGGCTTGCCTCGCAAACCGTGACATAGGCGACCTCCACCTGTCAGTAGAACCAACGTAATGCAACCATGCATGAAACCCTATGTCTATCCTATGGTGTCAAATGCAGCTTTCTTTTCAAAGATATCACGGAAAACAGTTTTCCATCGCATGAGATTTTAAGCGTCATTTTTGCATTCAATGCTATGGAGAGGCATTTGAAACCAAAAGACATCCAAGTCTTTCTGGCTTCCAAACCTTTTGTCAATCCATCCATCCAGGAACCTGGGAGGATGGGTACACATTAGATGGGTCACCAGTCTCTTGCAGGGCTAACAACACCTTCTAAACTTAAGTAAACAAAAATAATGGCGGCCACCGGTGCTACCTCTCAGCTGTCTAGTAAATACACACTGAAATTTGAAAATCCTAACTGGCTTCTTTCTGGATTTATCAATGGATTTTTAAGGTCGCTAAGGTTAAGACCACTGAGACCACAGGCAACAGTGTGAAGATGATATCCCACCAGCCTTTTAGGGCTGAGAGGTAAAAACTAAACACTGAGTGAAATCAAAGTGAAAAGCACAACTCTGTCTCTATGCTTCCACCACCACCTCTCCACCCTCCCAGTTACCCTTTGAAACCGGCCTGTTTGCTGTTGGCGCTCAGTAACGTGAATTTCGGTGAGTCAAGGCACAAACTTCAAAGGACACCATGTGTGCACATGACAGCGGTGTTTGACACCCTGTGGAGAGAAGCGGCTGAACCATCACACATAATCAAGGCATGTTATGTATATGTTCCCACTAAAATTTAGTTACTACTGAAGACAGACTACGGCTATGAAAGTGTGTTTACACAGATGCTTTTCAGGGGGTTTTGGGAGCATCCACTGCCCAGTTTGCCAAAAAGAACAAACCTTTACACCCTTAATGTAACTTTCTATAGCATCTTCACAAATGTGAAAGATCTAATTATATAGTTAGGTCCATATCTAATTTTGCAGTTGGAGTGCAGACTTTCAGCTTTAACTTAGTGCGTTGAACAAACACATTGCAAAAAAATCTGAGGAAATAAAGAATTTTTAAACACAATGCCTTAATTTTAGGTGCTCAAAAGTAATTGTACAAATTACATAACTGAAAATAAAGTGTTCATTTTTAAAACTTGGCTGAACCCTTTGCTGCCAGTAACATCCTGAAGTCTTGAACTCATCAGATGCTGGATTTCCTCCTTTTTAATGCTCTGCCAGCCCTTTTACTGCAGTGGCTTTCAGTTCTGTTTGTTTGTGGGCCTTTCTGTTCAAACTTTAGTATTGAACAAGTGAAATGCATGCTCAGTTGGGTTAAGATGAGGTGACTGACTTGGGCATTCAAGGATATTCCATTTCTTTGCTTCACCTGTATTATGAAACGCCACCCAATCATCAGCCACGGTATATAGTGTGTGTTTGCCTGTGCTTGTTGTCGGTCCGTCTGCCTTCCTTGGTGTTTCTCTGCGCTTCTCTGCTCATCATTCCGTGTTTCTCCCTGAATTTTATGGTTTCAGATTTGTTCACTCGTTTTCCCATTTCATGCTATTTCTTAGTTCTGTCCTCGGCATCCTCGCCCTTGTTTGTTTTCACCTCCTGTTAATAAAGCTCACTCGCATCATAACCAGTGCCTGCATCCTGGGTCCTTCTCTCATCTCCACGCGACTTGCCTCACAAACCATGACATTTTGTCCGTTCAAGCACCACACCACACCTCAAATCATCTCCAGGCCCTTTATCTGCTTAATTGATAACACCAAATTAAGCAGTCCAATTACTTTTGGTCCCTTTAAAAAGATGGTGGCATATGTTAAGGAGCTAAAACTCCTAAATCCTTCATCCAGTTTGAATGTGGATACCCTCAAATGAAAGCTGGGAGTCTACGCATTATGTCCATGTCCATTATATAATTATAATCGGTGTATGTTTTAGTAAACAGGTAAAAAACTAAAACTTGTGTCCAAATACATATGAACCTAGCTGTGGTTCTTGTTGTCCTCACACTGAACCCATACAGTTGGTGTAGTCAGCTTTGGCACTTTTCATGCAAAAAAAGGGCTGACACTGGATATTTGTTTTGGAAATGACTCATTTGCATAATTTCCAACTGATGCAATGTTCTGACATTTTAAGCAACTAAAATGCTAACACAAGTAAAAAACTATAATTCGGTTACATTTCAACCTTAAGGTAACATAGAAAGTTTAAGTGGCTCTTTTGGCTATGCTAACTGTGCACTCTCCACCTCTATTGTTATGATTTGAAAAAAAAAAAACCCTTAGTAGTTCTGCCTATTCAGCCACACACTGATTTGTTTTTGTTTTTTTGTGTATGAGGTTTGTTCATAATATCTACTGAAGAACAGATTAGCAGATTACCCCGTGGATCATTATGAGGACGACTGCATGTCATTTCAGTTGGATCGTTAGCCATATTTATGGGCACCACAGTTGAGTACACAAACAAGGAGTTAAATCAAATGGCTGAGGAGACACAGGAGATAGAGGGAGAGGCACACAGATAATATAATGTGAGAAACCGGTGGTGTTCCTGCACTGACTCTTCTGCTGGAGGAGAGAAACTTTTGCTGCCAAGCACTGAGCCTGTGGATGCCTGAATTTGTGGCTCTGATAAACATCACTATACTGCAGATGGTGTTTCTCGCGTCCAAAATCAACTAGAAGAAAAGACCAAAACTGATGGGACCAGACCACATGGTGAGTGAAAGCGACAGCAACAAAAGTCAGTGTATGAGCTGGATTATATAGTGTATTACAGAATGTGATATGAATGTAATTCTGTGAGATACTGCCCCGCTCAGCCTGTGATCGGCCAACATTTCTAAATGGCTTGGGCTCATGCCTCCATCATGAGCACAAGCTGTTCATAGGGTGGCTTGGGTTTTGTATTTTTGCTATTTATCACACAAATGTGGTGGAAAAATAGCCATTTTGGCTAAGATTACAGGTTCTGCAGAGGATAACGGTCATTTGATGGAGTAATGGTAGTTTTTAAATCACGACAACTTAGAAAGCCGTCACCTCAGAGGAGTTTTCTGATGGGATGCAGCACCTTGTGAGCTCACGCTTTTCTCCAAGATTCGCCCTTGAGCCGATCAAAGATTCCATAATGTGAACACGCAGGAAGCTCTTCTTTGTAGTGGAAATCCATTTATCTCCCTGAATGGGATGTCTCACCTGACATCTGAGCCTTCCATTTAATGTTGTGTGGGGTGACAGAGGCCATTTTAAATCCAGGTTTGCTTTTAAAAAAGCCAACAAAATAAACAGAGGAAGCACACTAAAGCACAACCACTGCAGTACAGACGCTAACACAGAGACAGTTAGGGAGATAGTATCTATCACTTGTCTGGAATGATTAGCGATTCCCCATTTCATGCATCAGTTTTGTGAAAGAAACCTGGAGCGAAATCAGGTGACACTTTTTCTTGAGACACGTGAAGATAAATATTCACTTAGCCCTGCTGGACAGTGCGGTGAGCCACGTCCTCTCTGGAGTCTCCACTTTTTTCTTCACACAAAAGGTTTGCGAGTAAAAGAACAAAATCAAATTTATGCTAAATTAAAATGTGATAATTATTGAAAAGGCTTCTCTGAAGGGCCTTTCAAGTATCATGCCTTTATTGTTCCTCGCTGCATACTCCTATTTGGCGCTCCTAAGTGATATGGACTGATTATTTGGGGGCTCACAGCATTATCCTCAAGTTGTTTTTCATCATTTTCACAGGCTGTGACATTTTAAAATGATGAGAAAAGATCTATTCATCAGCTGCTCACAACAGTGCACACAGCCAGACATTACCTACGTGAGCACTCAGCTTGTAAACATTTTTCATAAAGAGTGTAAATTCATACAAGATGATGGAGATTATTTTACTGATTGTATATCTCTCTACCTGCTTCTCTGCCTCAGGCTCGGTGCTGCATAAAAGCTACACTTTCTAAGTAGTTTGTTTTTTTTTTACGGGGGAAATTAACTTGAGCTTTCTTTTTTAGGGACTTAATCAGGACATCTGCTCTTTGTCCCAGAGGACTCATTTCCCTTGTCAATGAGGTCGTGTTTTTCTCATTAGCATCAGATGTTTTATTGTGTAGCTCCACTTTTACAATAAACTTTAAACAGAAACTTTCTTCACAAACTGCAATTCTGAGCTTAAAGGAGTACACACTACTAATTATGGTATTAGTTGCTGTATGACATGGCCTTGCTAACCACTTCAGCTATGTATTTTTCATGAATGTGTGCAGTCTTCTTTTCATAAGGCTGCTTGAATGGTGTGTCTTTTTTTTATAAGACAGATAGGTGACTGAGATAAGCTGACTGGTCCACAGACACATTACAAAAAATGTGAAGGTTCTGGGTGGATTAAAGTGCAGCCTGCAGCACTGTAAGCCAACAGGGATTCAAATCTAAATGACAAAATGAGTCATATGGCAGCGCAATCTAAACAGCCGGTTGGGTAAATTGCTTGGTCAAGGTTAGGAGGAAATCACAGTCATTATAGCCACACTAGCAGGACTTGCCAGTGGTAGGAGATGAGGCACTTGTCGCAGTCTGTTACAAGTAATCTGCTTTGCCTGACCATCAAATCTCACTACTTTTCTACAAATCATCTGTTAAATGCAATCCTGACTGCATCACCTGATGCACATCCAAAGGAGTTCATTGCACCAATGTGTCATTCCAGCCAGCCTTCGGGAACCAAACCTCCTCAGTATATTCATTTTGGAAAATGTCTTCCATTATTTACGATATAGGGGAAAAGGCCTAAATACAAGAATACTAAAGACACACCATGTCTGTTTATGAAAAACTATACAAATCATTTTCTTTTCTTTTTTGAATTATATCTCTACCTGTTTTAACATGGGCCACAAATATTGCTGTGTCCTACCAGCTAGAGCATCAGATAATGACATTTTGTCAGGGTTTCTGGACTCCCTGAGATATGCTCAAGGGCAAATGATCCTGTTTGAAATAGTGAAAAGTCTACACGGTGAGGCAGAATGTGTGATGATAGCATAAATCACACGACAGTCAAACAAGACTTGTTCTTCTTGGGGATTTTTGCTCTTGACCTGTTTCAGGTCTGAATTTTATTGACATTACCTTGGAGAGCTCTATGTGGGAAAGCAAATGTCCAGATCAGTCAGATCGAGATGTTAAATGTCTTTACACTGCCACCGTCCTCATATAAAGTTCATGCCCATTTGAGAATAAAGCAGACACATTTTCAGGGACTATACTGAAAGCATCTGGGCAACACGTACCATGCTTCCAGCAGGTTCTACACAGCTGGTAACCTTAAATCAAAGCGAGTGAGAACACATCTCCTACTGTGTGCTACATATAAGAAAGATCACCTATGGGTAAAGTTCAGACCTGATTATCCCCAAGAGTGTCTGGAGTTAATGAGGCCACGTCCACATGTGCACAGGTGTTTTTTCAAACAGGAGTTTTCCAGTTTTGCTCTGAAAAAGATCTCCGTCCACATCAAAAGCACTAAGAAGGGCGTGCATAAGCAACAGGTGGCAATATAACCCTAGCCAATGTAGAAATGCTGGCCAATTAGAAGCCTACTAATAACATGGTGCACAGAGTGGCATAAAAAAGACATAAAAACACACACCTTTGACTTTTTTCTTGTCCACATGTAAATGCAGAAACTGAGCTTCTGAAAATCTTCAGCCTAGAAAGAGTTTTTCAAAAGCTGTTTGGAGTGACTGAAAACTTTTGACTTCATTGTTTCTTTGGTTTGAAGCTCACAGTTTGGTTCAAAGTACAGCTGTTCATTGCTCAGCAGGGTAAGAGGTGACAGTCAGGAAAAGAATCCTGCTACATTTTAATGCTACCACTTTTATTTAGATGTTGTGTAACAGAGGGATTTTTTTCTTGATATTTGGTGCATAACATTAAAATTAATGTGGAATTAGCAACATTTACAAAATGAAACCACCACTCATAAAAATATCAGTAATCTATGAAAGATTCAAGATGAAAGATACACTTCAGTGGAATGATGTGCAAAATAAAAAAGAGCCCACACAATCGTAGCCATTAGCCTGCGACCATGGACTACAAAGTTTATTTTGCCCAAGATGTGAAGCTTTGACCTTGGGTGTGTTGTTTATCTAGCCAGTATATTCTGTGTGAGACATGAAAGCCAATGACAAGTTAATCATACTTGCAGATCATTAAATCGGTACATGAACAACTTAATGAATGCATAGCATCACACTGGTTGTCTCATTGATTGCCTTTTGCCGTTCCTTACTTCATGCGTATTCACATCACCTGAAGTCTAGCCAGGAGTAATTTGCTCGGTTTGGCCTTTCCTCACATGGCCTTTCAGTGATTAATGCAGGGCCAGTGAATCTGTGTTAACCTCTCCACATCTCTGACACAAGATCCCCTCGGTTGTTCCCTTGCTCGTAGCCTGATGTTACCTGCCAGATGCTGAAGCAAGAGGGGCTGGAGCTTTTTGTGGGCGGTGTGTAATTAATGTATTTGACAGCACATTAAATCTAGACCACATAAAGAGTCTAACTCTGTGTGGGGAATACACAGTGAATAAATGTGTACTCTGTGGTCTATTGTTAACATCACCTACCAAAGACTGTCAAGCTGGTTTCGGTATGTGAGCATTTGTTCTGGCTGTAACAAATACATAGAGTCAATGTGTTCCTCTGTCAACAGTTGGACTCAGACACCTTCTTTATTGTAGAAATATAGTTTATAGAAATTTTGTTTATTGATTTATTTATTCATTTGTTTATGCCTCAGTTAGTTCAATTGTATGTACACTAAGAGAAATGTACTAATTTCTTTTAGTATTTCTCTGGTCACTGTATTGTGAATGAAGTTCAATTGGCAGAGCAGGTCATCTACTAAGCTGAAGGTTTGATCTTTGATTCCTGGCTGCTCCAGTCTGCATGCCAAATATCCTTAGGCTAACTAATGTTGCTGTCTGATGCATCCATCAGAGTATGAATGTGTGTGCAAAACATAAGGGAGAATGGGCAAATGAGGAAAGTTGTATAAAGTGCTTTAAGTGCTCAGGTAGATTGGAAAAGCACCAGTTCTTTTTTCATTTACCTTGTTGATGCCAAAGATCGAAGGAGAATGGACTGCTTTAAGCTGACTGTGAAGCAACAGTTAAAGCCAAAGTTACAGTTACTCCTTACAGACAAGGTATACAGGAGAGCATCTCTGAATGCAGATGGCAGATGTGCTATAGCAGCAGAAGACCACACTGAGACTGCACACTTGTCAGCTAAGAACAGGAAGCTGAAGCTACAGTTTGCACAGGCTCAGTTCCTGCTGTGGTTGGTGTGAATAAAAAGAAAGCATTCCTTTTACCAGTGGTTCAAGCTGGTGGTGGTTCTTTAACGGTGTGGTGGATATTTTTTGGGCACACTTTCAGCCACTTAATACTAATTGAGCATTAATTAAATAAATTGTAACATTGCTAAATCTCATTTAGTATGAATAAAGGTGGACATATAGCAAGCTGTGATCAGTGTTATCTGAACTGTTATGTTAACTGTTATCGTGACCTCAGCTGTAGGAGCCATTTTTGTGTCTGTTACGTCATGTGTGCCGCTAGGGGTCGCTTTTCTGTTTGTAAACGATGGTATTTAAGGTAGGCACATTTAATTAGCATCAGGCGTCGTTGGTCGAAAGGAGCAAACGGTTTGTGACCGCTGCGCTGTTGTGATTTATGTTAAATGATGTCCAATACTAAGAGGAACTGCTGAACAACAAATGTGTTAAATGGCAAGATAAGTACAGCTGGAGTTATGGGACTTTCTCAAGTTTTATTCATAACACTGGCTTTGCATCACCCCTGCCATCTAACGCCTCAGTGGCTTAAAGCGTCGGCTTAGCCTCTACATCAGGATTAAGATCAGAGTTTTGAGAGTTCAGACATTGTGTCTTAAACCACACAGCTAAAAATGAAAGGGAAATGTACGCGCATTGGTGAAAGGTGACTAACGTTAGAAGATAACTTGAGTTGCCCCATAGTGCTGAAACCACATATTGGCTTTAGCTGAACTCTGGAATGTATTTTTGCAAAGAAAGAAGTCTTTGGAAATAAGTTCCCTTCCCTTTTTAATTACTTAAAAATCAACATGATGAGAGGGAAGGATTACGGCAAAGCAAAATTGTTTCAGTGTTCATACGGACACCTGATTTTTGTGTTAAGACAGCTTTAAACATTGTGACCCTGTCTTCTTCTTACCTTTTTAACTGTAGACATCTCTGAGTTATAAAAGTA
The DNA here is from genome assembly GCF_001858045.2 of Oreochromis niloticus. Lineage (NCBI taxonomy): Eukaryota > Metazoa > Chordata > Actinopteri > Cichliformes > Cichlidae > Oreochromis > Oreochromis niloticus. The sequence goes on from NC_031987.2 coordinate 5,757,608, forward strand.
CAGAACACATGTGGCAAATGAATGATGTCAGTCTATGACTAAAAAAATTCCTCTAACATGACCCATTTTGTTGGTGGTACTGAAACCACTGGAGTGCAATGATGGAATGAGTCGGTCCACTGGTTTCTGTTAAAATTCAATAATAAATGCCTGACTACAGACAGATGACACATGACCAAAGTAACACCTCCAACATGTGTAATGGGATTCATCTGATTCAGATTAGCAGCGTCTGGGATAATGCATGTCATTAACCCATGAACACAAAGGCCTGATGCATGTCATTTCCCTAATTTCGAAGAACGTGACTGAGCAAAAGCTTTAAAGATGGAAATTATTTGATTTGTCTCATATATTTAATGAATCAGGCACTGAGTTATTAGAGGTAATCTGTCTAAAAGTTATTTCCTTGGGCCACATTATACAGGAGTTTTACTGAGTATAATCTACATGTTATTACACCGGCACAGTATGTGATCAGTTATATCCTATTATACCACGGACATCATGTTAATGTCACATCTCAAATATAAAAAGAAAAAACACATTAAAAGTGTTAAATAAAGTTGTGCCAAATGTATCCTTTATTCAAACAGCATGGTAAAGTTCTTCTTTCATCATTCAGAGTTTTTAAGTTCGGATCATTTTATGTGCAGTTACTGAAAGTTAGAGAAATGGTAATGATCTGATCATATGTAAGTGTCTGGCTGACTATGTTGGGTTATGTGGGCTCTAGATTTCATCTGTTTTTTTGTGAATGATTTGATTTTGTTGGCTTCATCAAGTGTTGACCTCCAGCTCACACTGGGGCAGTTTGTGGCTGAGTGAGAAGCAGCTGGGAAGATTAGCACCTCAAAGTCTGAGGTCACGGTTCACAGCTTGAAAAGGCTAGGGAGTCTACTCTGGGTCAGGAGCAAGTTGCTGCCCCAGAGTGGAGCAGTTTAAGTATCTTGTGGTTTTGCTCATGAGTGAGGGGAGAGTGGAGCAGGAGATTGACAGATGGATTGTTGCGGCATCAGCAACTATGCAGCTGCTGTAGTGGTCTGTTGTGGTGAATAGTGATCCGATTGTGAAAGCAAAGCTCTCAATGTACAATTTACGTTCCTATTTCTACCTGTGGTTGCAAGCTTTGCGTAGGGAGTTTGTCATGGTCCATGGGAGCAATCGTGCGGGGAGTGTTTCGGGATGGCTCTTCGGCTACGCCCTCGGGCAGGGCCACCAGCGTTGCACCTGAATTCCATCCACAGGCAATCACAGGAGGATTATTTCAGCCAGCACGGTCTGCTGCTCCATGCCGGTCCGTTCAGTCACTCTTAGTAGTAACTAAGGCTCGCCTGTGCTCTGTACCCGTTTTGTTTTTTGGCTTGTGTTTAATTCTGCTCCCTTGTGCCCGGGTCTCCATCCTGCTCGCTGGAAATACTACCTGCCTGTCCTCCTGCCTGCCCTGTACGCTGGATAACACTCTCTGTTACTTCATCCCTCTAGATTCTCCCGCGGACGTTTTTCCCCTCCGAGCTCCGCGGTCTGGCTCTGACAGTAAGCCTGTAGCATCATTATCCTGTTTTGTCCTTTCACCTCTGCTTCCCCGCAGTTAAGTAATTGTTTCCTCTTCTGTTGCAGTTTTCCCACGGTCCCGATTACAGCTTCTCTCAGCACCTCCATATTTGCTCCCATTTTCTCTGGCCCAAGTTGAACTTTCACTTTCATAGTTTGCAATTGTTTTCTCGTAAAAGAAATAAACTTTGTATATAGCGCACTGCTAAATTTGTCTTGAGTCTGCTTTTGGGTCCAGTATTCGTGAGAACCTCCGTTCATGACCAATTTTAATAATTAAATTATAGATACAAGTGGTGGAGTGTCTTCCAAAGAATGGCTAGGCTCAGCCTTAGAGAGGATGCGTTCAGTCACCTTGGAGGTAATCAGACTAGAGCTGCTACTCCTCCACACTGAAATGTGCCAGTTGAGGTGGTTTGGGCTGACCAGGATTCCTCCTTGGTGCCTCCTACTTGAGGGCATCTTGTATTGGGAGTAGGCCCCGTGGCATTCCCTTGTCCTTCTGGAAAAGCTGGGTGATGTGGTTAGAGAGAATGTAATTTGGGTGACTGCTCTCTCCACAATTTTGACTCAAATAAGCAGCAGAAAACAGATGGATGGATTAATGTGTCCTATTGGAAGGCCTCTTCTTCCCAGTTGCTGTTGTTTGAGAGATCAAGCTACAGTATAGTAGATTTAGTGCATTTAGATTCATTGCAGAGCCACTGATGTTTTTCCGAGAGATTATTCAATTCAATATTCAATTGACCTCAAGAACTCACTTCCAAGTAAGTCAGATTTTGATGCTCTAACTTTGGAGATATGTATGTGCAAATCGAACAGCCCCGCTGGCTGTAGTAGTTTTTGAATTAGTTTTTGATTTTATGTGATAAAATGATATGTTCAGTGGGAGCAGGCTTTAGCACAGTGAAAGAACAAGGTTACATTGTCTCCAGAGTGTCTTGAGACTTGTCCTGACTTTATATAGTTGGTAGGCAGTCTGGTCTCATTAGCTGACTATAGCACTCAAACTTTACATTATTTCTGTTGTGGTCTTGTGTTTTGACCCAGAGTTTTCAGTTTATGTAAAGTCTTCTTTTTTGATGTTTTATTTGGTTTCTTATTGGTTATTGTTACCCTTTATATTTATATCTCTTCTTTATATCTTCAGCCATTCGTTCTTGGTTTCAGTTCTGTTTAGGGTTTCATAGTTCACAGTTGCTTATGTTATTTTTCCTTTCCCCCCATGTTCTACTATATTTCATTTTAGTGTGTTAGAGCCTTTGTATCTATATTTAGTCACTTCCTGTATTATTTTGGTAGTCCTTTGTCTCTTGTACTTCATGCTGAGTTTTACTTCCTTTCTCTCATTATCCCTAATTAGTCTTATCTGTCCCTCATCACACAGTTGCCTCCGCTCCCTCTGCCTCATCATGTATATAAATACCCAGTCTTCCCTTTAGACATCTGTGTAGTTATTCTGTCTCCCTGTGCTTTGGATCTGCTCTCTTTATTGTTCATGTTACATCATTGGGCTCTGTTTCTGTTGTGGACTTTTTGGTCTTTCAGTCAGTATTGTTGAAAGCTCTGTTTCCAGTTTCCTGTGCGTTTTGGCTCCTCTGACATTTGTGACCATTTCTTTGTTTGTTTTGAGCCAAACAGACTCACAGAGGCCCTCCTGTGCAGGTATCTTCTCATCCTGAATGAACACATTTGTACTGATGAAGTATTTTGAGACTAATTAAGTTTCTGCTGCACTACATCATCCATTCACTGCATTCAAAACACAAACTTTTTGACACAGCAGTGAATAATGTCCTACCTCCAGATATGGTTTACATGATGCATCCTGACACTGTTTTTAGTTAGGTTTTGATGTGGTGAGTGACAAATTGAGAAGCCTAAACAATCAATCAGAGCTTGCATCAGGCTTCCTGAACTTACTGTTTGCCTTTCACTTCTCTACTGAACATGTCTTTGTCCGGCTCTGTCCGGTTCCCTTTCTCCTCTCTGCCTCAAAGACTTTCTGTATTTCGAGGCAGTGCTCTTCAAAGCTTTTGTTTTTGCCATAAAGTTTCCCCTACTCTTTTATGTTGTCTTTCTTGTGGTGAACAGCAGAGTTTATTTAAATATATTGAATGGATCCAATGGAATGAACACCTAGTAAGGTGGTAAACTAAAATTAATAATAATAACTAATAAATCATTTTACTTTTTTGGACACCATTATGGATAAGTTTGACAATTTATGTCCAGTTATATTTAATAATGTTCATCTCTATGTGTAATAAAAGGCAGGTATCATTTAAACTGTTTGACATGCTGAAGTAATATCAGTCAAAATACTTGCTTTTACTCAGACACTGATTAATACTTAGGGCAGCTGTTGCAACACAGTCAATCATCAGTTCAGCAGGCCGACAGCCCTTGACGATGTTCCATCCTCCGGCTGTTCTGAAGTTTGACAGACTCTCCAGATTATCTGTCAGCCTTTGAAAGTGATGATAGAGACAAACTTTTCCCGCTGGTGAACTATCCGAGAGACCCGAAGCATAATTCGATGTTTCGATGATGAGGAAAATGAAAAGTAAAGTTTGAAATTAAAATGTACTGAATTTAATGGAAATACTCACACCTCTCACTTTATGGCTGTGGATTAATAATGTAGTGACATTTGAACTTTCAGTCCTGATAAAACGTTACTGCGCTCGCTTGTCAGAGAAACTGTGAATAACATTTATTTCTGAGGTTTTTTCTATTTTTCCTCTTTTGACCTTCTTCCTGATTTTGCAGTCTTCATCACTTCTTTTCAGCAACACTGACATGTTTCTTCATGCTTTCATTCCATGAATCAATGAGTTTTTGGATGACATTTTTAAAATAGCTGTTATCTTTTGTTACGACTCGGCTCTGCTAGGCGACAAGGGCTGTAATATAAACGAGTCCAGAGACAGGAGGGTTACATTAAAAGAAAAACACAAGGTTTATTAACACAACTGAAAACCGTTAGTGAAACTCACTAGGCAGTAGGGTGCTTTAAACGAACATAACAAACAGCTCATATATTCAAATAACACTAATGTAACAGTACTCATCTAATGACAATTACCTAAACATCTCATAGGTGGCTAACTCCAATACAAAGGCTAAAAAGGGCAGCAGTACAAAGACAAAGGCAGGAGGGACAAGCTGCACAGTCTGTTCAAATCAACAAGTCCCCCACGAATGAAGACTCCTCAGCCTTTTATACTCTCAGGTGATTGCAGGCAGCTGTGTCATTGGTCTGTCGTACTCAAGGCTCTTGCAGCAGCCAATGGTGTGAGTGATCTGGCACACAAGTTGGGGCGGGCATAGGTCCGGGCCAGCCAATCCCCCGTGAGTCCTGGAACACTGATTTCCATAGAGGAAGGCGGGGCCACCTGAGGCCAGAGGCCGTAACACTTTTAATAAAGTGTTTTTAGACCTACTCTTGTGCAGCCTTCAGGTTTTCCATTACCACTATGATCTTCTGAATGTCCCTGAAGTTTTAGTTCCATTATTCGTTGGTTTTTCCCCATCAATAGTCCTGTCTAGACTGAGGTCATATGCTGTGCCATATTATACAGTATGCTGAGTCCTACACCAATGAGCCAAAACCACAGGATGTGGTAAAGATGGAGATAGTAAGTGATGGTACTACCCACTGGTTTGAACTGGTGCCCAGCTGAAGCCTTGAAAAGGTCTAGTCTGCCATTATCTGGCTCTGTGCTGGCAGCTTCTAAACATGGGAAGCAGGGTGGAGCAGGGGACACTTGAAACAATAGTTCTGCCTAATGCTAAACTTGCACAAAAATATTAAAATGAGAAACTAATAAGAAATATTTACTTAAGAAAAAAAATTACCTTTTGCTTGTCTTCAGGGTTTGTTAGTCCAATAACTGAAGAAGAAGCCTTGATTGCAGTGCCCCAAACAGGCCTAAATCACTGCACAACTGCCCTTCACACTGATCAGAAGGAGCAAATTTAGCTAATGATTTTATAATGACTTAGGAAAACTGTGTCTCATCAGCGTATTAAAGCTTATTTAATCTATTAGATTAAGTCAGATGTTATTAGTAGCCAGTGCTTAGTAGACCTCTGCAATCTTATATTTGAATTTTAAGCTGCAGTTGTTCCTGCATGGTCAAAGTATTTGTTAAAATTTTCTCCCGGTCCCTTATATGACCTGGTCCCTTAACCAAACATGCATGTCTTTGGACTGTTAACTGAATGGATGGAAAATAAAAAAAAATATTTAAAGATTTTTTCTAAGGTTATTATTGCAAGCTTGTATCTGTTCCAGTATACTTGAGATTGGCAAGGATTGTTGCCTTTTGACAAGGGCAAACTTTTTGGATTAGTGCAAACTTCAAGAAATATGTTGTGCTTGAATGAAACAGTGGTGGCATTATGTTGGGGAATCCTTGAACAGATCTCTGTGCCAGACACTCCAGGACACCTTCATGATCTTGCAGATTTCATCCTTCAGCAGGCTGGAGATGTTTTGATGGAACCTAAAAGTCTGTATCTGTATGTCTCTTGACAAATATTTTTGAGACTCCTGTCTCAAATATTCACATTCATTTGCAGTGTACAAATGTCCAATTCCATGGTTTATTTGCTTAAAGTGTTTATCAAAGCATGCACTTTCCACTTATTCAGTCTTTGGTGCCTCAGATAAGGTTGGCTGAGCATGTGAACTGGGTTTAAAACACAATCTCTTAAACACAAAAATGAATATATTCAATAGTTTAAAATGATATCCAGATGTAAGGCTCCCGTCCAAACCCACAAAGGCTTAAAAAGAAGGACATTGATTTAAGTTTCATAGAAATATAGCTTTGCAATAATTGATCATAAATTACTCATGAAGGAATTTGTGAAGAGTTTGTCCTTGGAAATTAATACACCTTTCTTCAATCGGAATCAGATTTGTTTGGCTTTGAATTGCTATGTCATGAGTGAAAAGTCATGAGTGAGCTTCTTGACTTCACAAACATTTTGCCACACCACATGACACTATGTAAATAAAATAAGACTCTTTTGTTGCTTTTAGTGTCATGCTGAGTGTTGGACTTGGCAGGCACATGCAGGACTGCTTTACATCTGTGTCCAATATTGTACTTCCTTTGAATAACAAGTATGCTCTTGCTTCCTGCCACAAATATGATTGTCGATGGCAAATGTTGAAAAGACTTTCTCATCATTGCATAAATCCCTTAGGTCACGCCATATTTGCACTGGCCTTTCAATCTGACGCCAAGCCATGCTCAGAAACATCTGAGGTTTTGCAAATTTATTTGTTTGCTGCATCACAGCTAATAAAGAGCAATACATGTAGATGTGCTTGACCTGGAAACATGAACTCCAGTGTAAGTTAATCATTATTTACTAAAGAAAAACTGAATGTTTTACATAATTTATGGATGATATTAATTAACAGTAGATGGGTTTCAGGCAGTTGTGCTAACCTTCCTTACTTGCATTTAGTATTTTGCACATTTATCTGAATGTATTCTCAAAACTGAGACAGGCCTTTAAAAACAAAACCTACACATAAGTGCCTGAAAATGCAGCTCTTCTGATGGCTCCAGAAACCATTCTATCCAGTTTCTTAAAATGGAGTGGTGGTGGTGGTGAAGTATCCCACGTGTTACTTATGCATAAAGACAGACATACCTGCAACCAATTTAGAATCACCAGCTAATCTAACATGCATGACTTTGGAGTATGGGAGCACCTGGAGAGAACCCACAGAGGCACGTGGAGAGTATGCAAACTCTATGCAGAGGCGTTTATCAGTCATCCAATACAAACCTAAGACCTTGTAGGTGTGAGGTGATAATACTAACTGCTGCGCCGCCTTGCCAGTCTAACCCCAACTTTATAGCTCTAAAATGCACAATTTATGGCCAGGTATGAAAAAAAGAACAACTTTGCAACATGTAAACTGGATACTAGTTGTGGCCAGTAAGAGTCACTGTGTCCCAACACAGCAAGGTGTGAGTGATTAGTGTCTGCTAGTGTCACCCAGCAGACACTGAAGTGGACCTTTCAGCTATGTTTGTGTAGTTGCTGCATTTTGGACCATTTGTAATGGGATTAGCTGACACATTGTATCTCTGCAGCTTCCTGAATAAGCTTCCTAACATTAGTGACATAGTGTACCACCGTCCCATCCAAATATGATATATTCTTTACCTAGAAAAACTAATATGGCAGCAGCCAAAATGCTATCACTGAGGCTTCATATGTTCATCTTCTATACAAGGTCCATGCACACTATGCTAAAACATAGCATGCTACACTGATATGTAATATCCAAAATGAGACACTGTTATTTATACAGTCAGTCCTTGGATAGTATTAAGTGAGACAGCTAAGGAACTAACTGGTCATAGTCATCTACAACAATCTTTGATCTACTTTCATAAAGAGTTGTTTTCTTCATTTTCTATTTTAAAGAAAATTGACCAAAATGCTGCTATCTTTTCATTTTTAAAGCCCATCTGTTATCTTTAATCCCCATTATTTGATAGATAAAAAAAAAATGTCAAGTATCAAGCAGAAAACCACAAGATAAGATTTATATCAAGAACCATACAGTCCTTTATATTATGTAAATAGAGACCTTTCCAAGGCATCAGCATGAGGCGATGTCTTACTTGTATTGATTTCCTATATCTACGGCACTACCCTGAACTCATTCTGTTCCCTGAGGGAAGAACACAATTTGTATGCATGGAAATTCTGTTCCATATGTATGAATCCAATTGGGACATTGCCCACTCAACACTTTTATTTTTTTTATTTTTTGTTTTGGCAAAATAGACATTTTTAATATTGTAGTTTTTATGACTCTATAATGGTATAATGGAAAAATAAAACCATTATATTTTTCAACATTATTTTTGTTTATATTCCTTTTTACAACTTTGTCAGTAGTGCTGCTTTATGTGTGTGTGTGTGTGTGTGTGTGTGTGTGTGTGTGTGTGTGTGTGTGTGTGTGTGATTGCAGAGGTTGATTGGCAGCCATTACCACAGGTAGGCTTCACACTTTCTTTCCAGCAGAGCCTCGTCGGGTTTGGTGTCATGCAGCCCGACAGAAAGTGTTTCACTTGTATGCAGATAACAGTCCTGTTGCAGGGTAAACACAGGTATTATCAACATTAATTATGGCTCTGTTCAATATTGGTGGGCCATTGCATTTGTATTGTGCACGCTAAAATGCCGGAAGGTCTGTAACACACTACATAAAACATGGCCATAATTAACTTCTGTGATAAAGCATTCTCACTCACACAGTATTTGGTCACATTTCAATACACCATGTACCCAGCCTAGTGTTTCCTGTGGTGTTATATGTTGTGAAGGGATGTATTTTACCTTAAACCATGAGCTGAGGTGATGCTCTTCAATACTGAAACATATGTAATTATACCACTCAGTTTTCCATTTTCCTACTTATGTGGATTTTTGTCTGTTATTCCTCTAAACTGGGCAAAAAGTAATTCAAAAAGACATAACCTGTTCTAGGACAGCTTTTAGAAGTAACTAAACACAAGTACTTTAAAGGCATCTACATGCTTAACATGCCAGACAGAGCTGACTACAAAGTTATTACAGTTAATTATGTGTGTGGATGTTATACATCACTGACATGTTCTGCAGCTGTTTTTCAGAATCACTTTGAAGTCCTGTGTTTCCAAGGCCAGGAATGAGCCCTCGAGGGTTACACATCACAGGTCAACATCACTCCCACCTAAATGCCTTTTCAGGAATCTTTAAAACACACTTTTACTGCCTTAGTAATCATCAACATTTGTGTTTTGTTTTTCTTTAGACTATTTTTTTTCATCTTGTGACAGAATGAAGAACAATCAAAAGACGTCATGACTTTAAAACATTTTACTAGCAAATATTCAGGTGAGAACTTTGGCCATTAGAGGTAGTTCAGGCATCCGACCAGAATGCCACCCTGGCGCCTCCTAAGTTTGGTGTTTCGGGTCATGTTGACTGGAGAGATTACATTTCTCGGCTGGCCTGGAAGGCTTCAGTGTAGGGTGGGAATGGATGGATGTTTGGGTGGATTCAACGCTTCTATCAAAATGCACACACATGTAAAGCAATGCACAAAACAGGAATTTGGAGTGTGGTATGTAATACAACTGTATGTAATATATTGCATTTGATTGGACAATGCGGTTCGCCACAAGTTAATCACAAATATATTTTGGCAAATCTTGTTTTAATTATGAATCATGCAAAACTAAGCATAAGAATCACAATTACATATGCAGTGTTTCTGCCTGTGGTATTGGACAGAGCAGATGGGGAATAATGTGCTATAAAACTCCACAGCTTAACTCTTAACTGCGGGTCAGTGCCAACCCCCCCAGGCTATCGTGCAACACCTCTTTCTCCCAGTATGATTTTTTTTTTTGTTAAAATAGCAAATTTAGAAAGGCCAAGAAGCCCATTTTTTAGTGTTTCTTTTGCTTTTTACATAACTCAGCCTGAAGCTAAATTCTCTGACACAAAACCAAAGAAGCAACTTGTAGCTTGAACTTCAAATTAAACAGCTCACCCTTGGGAACAGAATAGAGAGGAGCACTTTTCCTGTTATGCTTAGATTTCATAAGGCTTTCCCCTGTGTTATCAGGTGGATGCAGCAGATAAGTTACTTTGTACGTCTTTGATATTGTTGGTTTGCACTTATTTTTCTGTGGGAGTGGCTCCATTTTTATTTTGGTCAGAAAATATCTGAGGATTATATGAAATCAAATGGAGACCTAGAGTCCGTATTCTTGACCACGTCAGTCTTGACCTGGAATATGCCTTCCTGCAGCTCGCTCGCCTCTGTTTTCTAGGATTAAAGGACCACCAACAGCATGCAGTCAAAAGTTGCTTTGTCTGAATTCATGTCTAGAGTCTCCCCAAAATCCCACGTCAGTTGACGAGCACCTGGGCGCCTACAAAGCCAGATTCCCTTCAGCGCTCCAACAGTGACATCAACAATATTGCAGCTGACAGTGCCAAGCCTCAGCTCTTTGATTCTTTTTCTCTCTATCCCTTTCTTTGAACGGCAATATTGCGCTGAAATAATAAAAATACTCCTGCATCCTGACAGTTATAGTGAAAGGCATCAAACTTTGCCTTTTCTTGGAGTCTGTGAGAAATCAAGTTTGCTTAGCATGAAGATGTTTTGTGAACGATGGTCTACAAAACCCTTTTAGTAATCCTTATCCCTTTTTTTAAATCCTACCTTCCTCTGACAGGATATTTTGTGTAAATATGCCATCTTATGAATTTGATTTTATACATTTACACCATGCCAACTACTCAATCAAACGCACTGTGGTTAAGTGGCTGCAAGGGTGAACTTCTGGAAATGAAGCCAACACAGAATTGGCAACAATTGCAGTTTCTCTATGAGCCATTTGAGGCTAATTCCAAAAGAGAGTCAATCCACATAGACCCTCATATTAAACTTTACAGCATTAAAAAGCTTTATAACCACTCTGAGTGGGGTGAATGTTTAAGTCATCCACCTGGATAAGTGACTTATGGGCATGTCCCCTTTAAACGACAAGCGTCCCAAACCAGCTGGCTGGAACTAATTGGTGTCTACTAGGCCTCATCCACTACCTCAAATCATTGTCTGGACCTGTTTGCAGTCCGATTTGGTGAATCTAATTTGAGTATTTTATTAGTCCATTACTAAGCACTAATTAGCCAAAATCTGTTTCTCTGCTTTGCAGCCACATGGTGTATGACTGCAGCTTGTTAACCAGGTGTGCTAGCATTGGCTGATAACATTTGGAGACGCACAGTGTTCTCAATAGCTTTGAGTCTGCTTTCAGAAAGTTACATTCCACTGAAACAGCTAGCCTTAAAATGTCAAATTACCTTTAGAAAGGTGCATATAACAGTCACAGTTGATCCCTTGTTGACCTTCAGATCAAGATTAATAAGTTATACTATATGGTAGGGATTCTGACCCTGCCTTGGATTCATTTACCTTGCTGATAGAATGACCTTTTGTTTTCAGTGGGCAATTTTTGGTTAGATGCTGCTGCTCTGCTATGCAGTGTTTCACAAGGATCTGGATTAACTCCTCTGTTAAATTAAATTTTTATCAATTTTCTTAATATAATAAAACGTCTTCATTCACACTCAGTAACACAGTTAAGGAAATTCCAGAAAGCTGATTCTGTTCACTTTTAACATATGCAGGGGGAGAAAGACACCGTCACTCATCCAAGTGAAAATGCTACGCCCCTCTTTCTCCCACTGAAATCAGCATTCCCAATCTTTCTAAGGCAAAGATTGGATGGCGAATCAAACAGCAGTTGTGCTTTCAACCACTGTAAAGGCTAATGTGCAAAACCTTTGGATAATTGGGATTTTTTTTTTAATCAGTCTATGCCATTGGTGCTCACATCACATCACAAGTCCCCGACCCACTCCATTTCTTAAATGAGGAACAATGGAATATCTTGTGATTCTGTATACCTATGTGACATAAGGGGGAATATTTGCACCCTTGACTCAGTTTAAAAAGCAGCGTATATGTCACATGTTAAAACATGCATCTGGATAGTGTGGGCATTTTGTGTTGTCTTGCGTGATACATGTGTCCACTTTACCTGTAGCATGGGCAGATTTATTTATTTACCTGTGTGAAGCACTTTGCGACTGCTCCTTGTTTCAAAAAGAGCTCTAAAAAACACTTTGCTTCATTACTCAGGTGAATTCTGGTTCCAAAAAACATTGTATGCATACAGTATGATTGCATTAAAAAGATATTTTAATATGTAAACATTTAATTAAGCAATCAAAGTTTGATTATGCAAGTGTATTTTAAAAGGCAAAAAATATTGACCTTTACAATAATTATACTTTTGAAAATTTGCACTTTTACAAAAGATTTGATTTGTTAAAGTGTTTTTTTTCTTCTCACCAGGCTGAACAAGTCATCTTGCAACCTTTATTTACCTGTTACAAAGGAGTTCAAAGCAGACCTTTTCTGAAGCCAGTGGTGTTTTGATAAAGGGAAACTGTGAAAAAGTGTAAGTGTTAGAAGTCAGATTTTTAGTCAAAGAGGCTTTCTGAACATCAGGACATGATTATTCAGCACGATAAGGCACGCCTTTTGGGGATTGAATGAGTTGTGTCAAAAGCACAGTCAGATAGACCGAAAGCAAACCGTGCTGTCAGAAGACTGACACATTCATAAGTATTCACTGAGAGAAAAACAAGCACAAGATACAGAATTTGCCAGACCGTAGGACTCCAGTCAACAAAACTCATGTGAAAAGAAGACTTGAGAAGAGATTTAGTGATCACTGCTTGTACTCTGACATCTGCAGACAGAGAGGAAACAAGACCAAACACTTAGAATAGGACAGACACTTAGCAACACAGCAGATGACTGCATGAGTGGGGTAACATGGAGCTAGTGGGGAGAGAGCGAAGAGTGAGATTTTTCTTTATTACCTGCACAGGTTGATTCCATCCTGACCAACAGGTCACCCTCTGGTTGCGTCTCTGTTGGGAATGATTCATTCTTCAGCAGAGCCCACTGAGTTCCTTTAAAACTATGAAGACCAAAGAAGGAATGCTAACTGTTATGGACTGTGATTCACAATTGTTTGATGTCATCCACAATTTTGAATATTTTTGCACTATTGTCACATTCCAGTTACACTGGGATGACATCGTTAGGTTCTGCACACACTTGGGGTGTTTCTCTGTTTTCTCTCTGTCCCTTTTTTTCCTCACTTCTCCCAGGTGGAGAGGTGGGCTTTTTACTTGTCTCCACCTTTCCCAGGCCTGCACTCACACACCTGCAGCACATGGTTGTGGCAGTCCATCATGGTGGCAAATTGGTGGTAAACAATATTCCAGTTTTTGTCCTCACCTCGTGTATTACACTCAGTAACTGTTCTTCCTTGTGTGTGCTTATCAGTTCCCTGCCTGAGGTTCACTATTCACTTCCTGGAGCATTTACTTGTGTCCCTTTAAGGAGTGTGAAGATCAAAGCTGGCCATTTTCCTTTTCTGCTCTGAGTCTGTAAGCCTTTGGGGAAACAAGGACTTACCTGCCTTTCACCTTTCCGCACACCAGCGAACCTTCTTCACCTTCCCTGGATTCCAGCCTCCCCCGCTATACCTCAAACACAGAAACTAATAAGGTCTAAGAGTCATGTATTGCTGACCCTTGTAAATCTCAATTCCTCGCTGGCTATTAACTACCTTTCTGCAGACCCTCCCTGAGCTCAACAGTTGAGATTATTTCCAGCCCAGTTGCTCTCCTGCCAGTTGTCAATTCAGTCTATTCTGTAAATAAATCTTTTTAACCTTCATGGTTGGTCTGAGTCGACTCCTTGTATCCAACTATTGCAAAATCATGCAGCTTCAATAAGTCATTAACAAGAAATGGGGGCAACTGTGTACATTACTCAGGAACTTCACAGCGGGAAACAAATTATATAAAATTTGCAAAACACAACACAGAAGTACTTATCCTCAGTCTATGTTTTGTATGATCATATGATTTCTAATGCGTGTGTTTATTTAAGAATAAATTATCCCCAAAGTTCACTTTGGGGGGGATGAAACTAAGCTGAATATTCCCAGGGTGCTGCATGCTGCTGCTGGATGATGATTCACAGAAAATGCTGAGGACTTGTCAGAAGTAATTTTAAAAACATTACTGCATGTCAGCCAGACACCACAGAACACCCATTTTAATCCTGACCTCACCACTCAGCCTGAACTGCTTGTTCCCTATATTGAAGCGTTATCCAATTATACACTCTATACACTCCACATGTTACCATGCCACAGTGCGCTTTACAAGGTCTGTTGAGTGTTAAACCCCAGGTCCGGTCTCACTGTGCGCTGACGCTAACAATCTCTCATGAGACTGAAGCCACTGCCCCACACCTACTCGCACTCAGTCTCCACCCTCATCTACTCAAACCTTTGTCTCCATTTCTGTCGTGCTTCATTCTCCTCCAAGTACAAAGGTAATTTCGAGCATAGCAGCAGACTGATGGCTGTCTGCTTAAGTCTAAATTGCTTCTCTCTGGCTCCTTGACAATGTGACTGTATGCTGTCAAGTGCTTTGACCTTGGGAAACATTCACTCTAGATCCCGAAGTAATTTGTCAAAGTGTTGACAGTAACTGCCTGCAGACAAAAATGTGGGGTCTTCATAGTTGCTGGTTGAATGGCTGAGCTCAGAAAGGTATCGCACATAAGACGGAATTAAATGTGTTTCATTTGAAATACGTTTTTCATCTCCTCAAGCAAATTCTTCACTTGTCCCTCAGACGCTGGAGTTTCTTCTGTTGCAAAGTATTGTGTTTGAAAATAGATTTTTTGGCTTGTTTGTATTTTTAAGAGCAACAGGGGAGCTATAGCTGTAACTCAGCAGTAAGAGTCTGACAGGGTCGATGCCTCGAGTGACTCTCCAAATGCAGTCCACACTTTTTATGCAGCGCTAGACCCTGGACTTATTTTTCCTTTTTGATACTGACTGAAAGATTCAAATTATGCACAAGTGTTTCTGACCTGTCAAAGTCATACAAACTTAAATCAGTTTAGATGCAGTCTATTCTTAAAACCTGAATATTTTAGTGTAAGATTTATACCTATTAAGCCACTGATCTCCTAACAGCCTGTTATGCTGTTTTATGTCTTAAAAATAACAAGATTTGTATTGATCTACGTTTTTAAAGTCAACAAATATACATACACCAAAAGTAGAATGTCAAGTTTAACTTCTAAATCTTTCCATCTAATATCAAGTCATAAATATATCTTCTCCTCTTTTTCTATCAGCTGCTCCCTTCAGGAGTTGACACAGTGGATCAAGTTATATACATAAATATAAAGCACCTTGAGGCGACTGCTGTTGTGATTTCGTGCTATATAAATAAAATTGAATTGAAGTGAATCATCTGCCTCCATCTCACCCTATCACCTGATTCCAAGCATCCTTTTCTGTAACATCAACCCTGTGCATGTCCCATATATTTATGTACATAAGTATATCATTTGTTTATAATAATTTGCAAGTGATTTCCTCACAACTGGAGAATGTAGCATTTAGCAAATGCAACTGAAATAGTAGTTAATTAGCAAATGGGGATTATTTTGAGCAGTGGAATATTAGAAAACAAAAGTTATACAAGGTACCTGGATGAATTCAAGGTTCAAGGTTCAAGGACTCAAGTCACTGTTAGTTTGAGACTTTTGTTATTTTTTTTAAAAAATGAAAAATTATTACAACCTACAGGTTTTTTTCCATTAATAAAAGAGGGATAGTAACCCAGCTGATATGCAATTCTAGTTACCTCAGTGAGAGCATAAAGAGCAAGACAACACTTGGCTTTTGATGGAGAAAGAAAAGTAAAACATGAAATATAAAAGTGCCTATGGCTTTGTCCATCATGCTTAATAATCTTAATTTGAGTGAAAAACGTGATGCTCTGTCTGGACTTCTCCAGTGACCTCCCCAACATAACTCATTTTTTTGCACAACACCAACACTTGTATAATGGGATATGTAGTTTGTGCATACTTTAAGTATACTTTATTACAATATTACACCTCTTAAGCTCTTGTAGACCACATAAAATGATGTAGTGGGCCAGATTAGATCATAAATATGAGCACATTTTCTAACTTTTAGACCAATAACAAATATTTCTGTCTTTTCTCTGTTCAGTTCTAAAAGGTTCCATCCAGCGGTTGATTTTATCAGTGCAGCTCATTAGTTTTTAATCAGAGGTTAGATCGTTAGAGGAAAGTAATAAATGGCCTGTATTTATATAGCGCTTTACTAGTCCCTAAGGACCCCAAAGCGCTTTACACATCCAGTCATCCACCCATTCACGCACACATTCACACACTGGTGATGGCAAGCTACATTGTAGCCACAGCCACCCTGGGGCGCACTGACAGAGGCGAGGCTGCCGGACACTGGCGCCACCGGGCCCTCTGACCACCACCTGTTGCCTACTGGCAACGGGTGAAGTGTCTTGCCCAAGGACGCAACGACCGAGACTGTCCAAGCCGGGGCTCGAACCGGCAATCTTCCGATTGCAAGGCGAGCTCCCAACTCTTGAGCCACGATCGCCAGGTCATTGATGACTTTAATAACAGCTGTTTCTGAGCTATGATTGCTACCCAACCCTGATTGGTCCTTATCATAAAGACTGTGAGATCATTCAGGTATTCATTCAGTTGTTTTGAAACCTTTTTTTTTTTTCAAATGCGCTGCTGAGATTAGAAAAGATTTGAAATAGCTATTGAAGCTATTTTTTTATTCAGCAAAACAGGGAAAATACCAGACAGTAGAGAGCTGCTGCTAGTACTTATTTCTAAAACACTGAAATACAGATTTGAATAGTTTGGTGGGGATGGGGTCGAGTAAAGAGGTGAAAGACTTGAACTGATGAATAACTTCTGCCAGATGTTTTATAAGTGAGAATGTGGAAATTTAGCTTTTGGCAGTGATTTGATCAGAGTGTGAGGCAGTGCTAGCTAATTTGATATTACCTCTAATATTATAAACCTTGCTCTGGAAGAAAGAAACAACTTCAGGACATTTATTTATTGAAAGAAATTCATTTGATGGTTTTGGACAGATTAAAAAATTTAATCTATGGATGAGAACAAAAAAAACAGAGTTAGACTGATTATTCTTAATTGTTTGGGAGATGTAGGATTGTCTGTCTGATTTGATTTCAATAAGGAGAGATTGTTAGAAGGAACTGAACAAAATTTACTGATATACAGAATTCAAGCTTTTTTGGCGATTATTCTCCAATGGCCCATCACAGGATTCCCAGCGGTGATAGGGATTAAGGCAGTAAACCCTCTCAGTGTAGATGCTGGTGGTGGAGATGAAGATAGAGGCTTGGAAGGAGCCTGAGTAACTTGAGAGAGACGGAGATGGGAAGGAGGTGGGTTGCAATAAGTCACCTGCAAGGGATGAGCAGTGAGATTTAAAGTACGCGGAGTGGAGGCTGATTGACCTGAAGAAGGCGGGCAGAAAGATGATTGGACCAGACCAGTGATGTCGCAATGAGCTTGACAGTGTGGGAAAGTGGAAGTGATGTAAAGCAGATAGATGTGTGACTAAAGATCTTCCTTATTGCACATGATTTGTTTCATTGTTGTAGCAGTATTTAATACTGTAAAAATAAAAATAAAGTAAAAATAAAGTTTATTTTTCTGCCTTCTCTCAGCTTCCCTGCACTTTCTTGTTGTCTTCATCGCAGCCATTTTCATAAAAATGTTTCATGTGGACCTAATTAAATTAATTTGATTTGGTTTCATTATAGTGTGGAGTTCTTGTTTTTCCCCGATTTTTGTTTATTTTTTCCCTTTTTAGTTATTTCATTTCATGTAAATGCAGCAAAAATTGGGTTTTTATCACTTTGGTGGCTTCGCTGATCCTGTCATTTTCATTTCCTTTGAGCAGTAGCTGCACAATGCATTGCATATTTAACTGATATGTGAGCAGTGACTGGTTAGAAATACACAATACACCATTTTTTTTTTTGGATCAAACGTCAGCTGTTGTGTGGCTGATTTTATTTTTTATTTTATTTATTTATTTGTATAATTTTATTTATTAATTAAATAATTATTATTTTTTAAAATAAAATGAAACTGTTTCAAATCAAATCCAGAAGTTAATAAAAGTTAATAAGAGAAATAAGTTAATAAGAGAAACAGGAAGAAAAACTCTAAATATTTGAAGTAAATAAAATGCAGCCAACTGGTTTCAACAAACCAAACTGTTTCATGAAATAAGTATAATGTGTAAATTCAAAAATATGTATTTCAAGAAAAACAATAATGTCATTTAGATGTCGGTAAAAATACATACATATGAAATACATAAAATAAAAATAGCTTTAATTTTTTTAAATAAGAAAAAAAAACAAGGTTCTATGATATAAAAAAAGATTTTATTTTACCAAAGCAATCCAAAAAATACTCAAAACCTGAAAACGCGAATGAAACAAAATCACATGAATTTAAGTCAGCATGAAACACAAGACGCAAAGATGAAATACTGAGGCCACCAAACTTGAGACTCTTCACAACCTCGACTGTCTGTAAAAACTGTGAACAGAATCAGTGACAGGGCAGGGCAGTCCTGACGGAGGACAATGTCCACAGGAAATGAGTCCAACATACTGTTAGCATTAGGGCCATTCAACTGAATTCAGCTCAGTTCAATTCAGCTTTATTTACATAGCACCAAATAACAACAACAGTTGCCCAAACGTGCTTTATATTGTGGTAAAGGTAAGGTGGGAAGGAAATACTCCCTTTACGAGGACAAAACCACTGGCAGAACCAGGCTCAGGGAGGGGCAGCCATCTGCTGCTACCATTGGGGTGAGATGAGGTAGAAAGGAGAAAAAGACAAAAAGAAGAGAACCAGAGATCAGTAATACTGAATGGTTAAATGCAGTGGTTTATAAACACAATGTCGTGGTCCTGAGTCTGTGACTCAGTGGTTTTGGTTTTGATTATTATTATGTTGTGTTTAAGGTTAATTTTTGTTCTCATGTTCTTTTCGGTTGGGTTTTGGTTATATTTTGAGCTCCTTCTGTTCTGTGTCTCTGTGCCTTCCTTGGTCCTACGTCTCTGTGTTTCTCCTGAGTCTGCGTCTGTAAGTTATGTGCATTTCCTGTTTTACTTTGAAGGTCAGTGTCTCGGGTTAATGTATTCTGTTTTGCTTCCGTCAGTCTCATCAGGTTTGATTGCTCCCAGCCGTGCTCCCCTTGTGTGTCTCATTTCTTCGTTACTGCCTTTTGTATTTAAGCCCTGTGTTCTCCACGGTTAGTATCGTATTGTCAATGTCTCATCCCTGGAGCTGTCTGATTTTTCCCTGTGTTTCCGCGTGTCTAGGTTTATCATTCCCAGTATTGTGTTATATTCTGTACCGTCTTTAAGCCTGCAATAAAGTAGTGATCTTTGAGTTCACTTCTGTTTCCGTGAATTTTGTGTTTGGGTGAAAAACTGAAGGAGAAACACTCAGTGCATCATGGGAAGCCCCCAGCAGCCTCGGACTATTGCAACTTAACTAAGAAAGGATTCAAAATCACCTGATCCAGCCCTAACTTTATGCTTTATCAAAAAGGAAAGGTTTAAGCCTAATCTCAGGAGAGAGGGTGTCTGTCTCCCAAATCCAAAGTCTGAGCTGTTCCATGAAAGAGGGGCCTAAAAGCTGAAGTCGCTGGCTCTCAATCTACTTTTAAAAAAAACCCTTGGAACTACAAATAAGCTAGACGTCTGAGAGTGATGTGCTCTATTGGGGTGGTATGGTACCATAAGGTCTTTAAAATAAACTGGAGCCTGATATTCTTGTATGTGAGGAGAAGGATTTTAAATTAGATTCTGGCTTTAACCGGGAGCCAGTATGGGAAAATGTGCTCTCTCTTTCTAGTCCCTGTCAGAATTCTCGCTGCACCATTTTGGACAGGTAGTAATAATGAATTATAATAGTCCAGCCTACAGTTAATAAATGCATGAACCAGTTTCTCAGCAACACTCTAAGACAAGATGTATAATTTTAGAGATATTGGGCAAATGCAAGAAAGCAGTCCTACATATTTGTTTAATATGCACACTGAAAGACACATGCTGGTCAAAAACAACATTCCTCACAGTGTTACTGGAGACCAATTTAGAAGCTGAAATTTGTTGAGGTCTTTATCTCCTTACAGCATCATCTGAATAGCCCGTTACAATGGGCCAGATACCCTATACTACCACCGCAGCTCCCACAGGAGGTCCACAAAACACACGCAGACAAGTTCTGCAAGCTCTCAAACACCTGGAGATATCCTCGATAGGATGAAGAGCTGGTCCAATGTTCAACGACTAGGACAAGATTCTACTAACAGAGGGACTGTCCTCTCCAGTACCATGGCATAGACTTTCCCAGTGAGGCTGAAGAGTCTGGCTACCCTTCTTTTACAGATGAACTACCAGGACTGAGGAGATCCTCAGTGTTCCTTCCACTGCTTGGGCTTTGGAATGTTTAACATTGCAGTTTATTTACTTTACCTTTTTTAAAGAAAGAGTTTATATTTTCAATCCTACATATTTGCATTTTATTTGTATGTCTGTAACAAAATAATTTCTTCCCTTGGATTGATAAAATATTCTGAGTCAGACAGAGGTAAAAGAACACAAACCTGCAAAACATCCATACAACTGGATCACATTTGTATTCAGGCATCTATTATAAGACAAATGGGAGGACACAGTGGTCGGTGAAAGCACCATCTACATGCTCTTTTATCGTTCTATCCGACCGTTCCATAATAATTCTGGAACAATGTTCTGTGAACAGTTGAGACAAAAGCCTAACATTCTAGCAACAATTCACAATGCTAAGTTTGGAAGGAAAACAGCACTGCCAAGCCACACCAAACCCTTAAATGCATTGAAAATAATATCAGGAAATTAAGGGTGGGAAAGGCAGATTTGGTCCAAAATTCCCCTTCACAGATACAAGAGTCTTTTAAACAGATATGTGGACTGTTGCTAAATGACAGTTCTTAAAGTAAAGACTTACTTTTCCCCAGGTGGGCTGTGAGTAATTACTCAGTGTGTTTAATAGAGACACTTAAAGTTTAGATCAGACGAACATCAGACTGCATTTTATGCAGAATGACCACAGATATCGTTGTGATTCCAAAAGGTGCACAAACTGCAAATGAAAATGGAAATGAAACACAGTGGTACTGCACGCCTCCCTTACTCTGTGAATCATTCCTGATGCTCTCCCTGAAGAAATTCAGCGTTCCTGTTTGATCATTTTATTTATTCAATTCCTCGATGGACTCTCATTCCTTTTGATTCATTAGGTGTGATGCTTGATTTGAGGCTTAATTGGTGAAACAAGTATCTCCCTGGCTCGCTCAATCGCTCCCTCCCTCACAGTTTGACCTTCAAAAATGACAAATGCAATAACAGATTAAGGTCAAGATAAAGGACATGAAAGGCCTATTTGCTCAATTGCAGTACACATAAAAAGGTCAAATTTGCATCACTCTCTACAACACAGTGGTCCAATCAGCAGTGCTGATGTGATTTACAGCTGATGGATTCCACTGATAAGGAGGGCGTCGTTGAAAACCATCGGGCATGCTGAGCCTCCCTCAAAGCAGTGTTTTGGAATGAGGGATTCGACGTGCGATTGTAACCAATCACCCCAACATTCAGCAGAGGAGCAGTGTGAATAATTAGTTCAAACACAGACAGTGTTTACTCAACTCTGCAAATACACTGACACAGATGTAGCAACAACCGGTCAAAAGCAGTCAGGTTTTGATTACAAAGAAAACACTTGTGGCCTTCTATTGCTGACAAGCTGTTTCAAAGGTGTCCTCATGTGTACTTTAGAAGCATTTGGGGGGGATGCGCTTATTTACTTTGTCTCCGAGTGGTAGATGAGAAGATTGATTCCACTCCCATATTTATGTGTTAGATATAGAGCTGGACCTGGGAGGATATTTACCTAGGCTGACACAAAGACTGAAGACCAAAAGCAGGGCAAACAGCTAAGTGGGAGGATGCAGGCAGCCTGTAAAGAAGCAGAGGAATGTGACCCCCAGGTAACCTTCAGTTCTTGATTTAAGGAGTATTTTTTTGCATGTTTATAAGCTGCATTCTTTTTCATCCACTATGTTCTCCCAAACTTAACATAGAAATGCAACATGTGAAGATTTTGGACTTTAAAGGAATATTTAATATATTTAACCTATTGCACAGGTTAAATAGCTGTTTTTCTAAGATGTATGCCAGGGGTGGGCAACTCCAGGCCTCAAGGGCTGGTGTCCTGCAGGTTTTAGATATCACCCTGGGTCAACACACCTGAATCAAATGATTAGTTCATTACCAGGCCTCTGGAGAACTACAAGGTAAGGAGGTAAGTTAGCCATTTGAATCAGCTGTGTTGGATCAAGGACACATCTAAAACCTGCAGGACACCGGCCCTCGAGGCCTGGAGTTGCCCACCCCTGATGTCTGCTGTTCAGTTGGTTTCTTGTGTATTACAGTGCATGCAGCTCCAGCTGTTCAGTCTTCAGGGCTCCTCCTACATGTTTGGCTGGACAAAGACTCATCAATAAATATCTTAGTGACAAGCTTCTTTCATCTTTCACTGACACAGAACAAAGGTAACAAATGAGGCTGTGACTGAACACTGCACAGACCATTCTGGAGTCTGTGCACTGCTGCATTTCATTGAGATGGTCATAACATAAGCTACAACTGGTGTGAAAAAAACACCATCAAACATCTTTTCCTAACCCATTTTCACAATGGTGTCATAAAATATCACAAGATGTCCATTATGAAACTCTATACATGACTAAACACAGCCATTAAATAATGATATTATGTCACCAAGTTGTGTGTTAGTGTAGTCTGCTGCTGCTTGTTGCACAAACCCTTGTTTCAATTTCATAAAGTTGTTTCTTGGATTGATTAATATTTACTGAAAACTAATATGTGTAGAATATTAACTTGTTTTAATTAAAAGTGGCAGCCGTGTTTCAGTGTCCAGTGTTGGGTTTTTTGACACTGCCACTGGGAGGTGCCAAAGTTAAAAATGCAAAAATCCAAATTAGATATGTGTGCTTATTTTTGCACATTTCAAACAAAACATTTCAAATCAAAGCATTTTGTCTCTTCCATTTCTTTTTATGGTTATTGTGTAAAGCTAGAAATGCAGCCTTTCCCCCAACGACTCTTACTCTGAACCACGACACAAACCTGGGATAGTCCACGGACATTACTCAGCTTTTGTTTTGTATTTGTGTGTATTTGTGTGTGTGTTTGTATTGTTCCTGTTGTGTGTACTTTAATCTCTTTACTTAGTCACACTGTGGAGAGCAAAATGCAAATCTCCATAATGTAAATCAATAAATTTTAGTATGATGGCTTAGGCGCGAGTACAGTTATTTTATTTCCAGGGAATGAATGTATGTTATTGTAATCTCCTCGGACAGAAGGCATGGTAACACAGCTGTGCTGTTTGTGTGTGTGGGCGCTGGAGAAGAGTGGACTCACTACACAGACCATCACCAATTGCTTGCAGCCAGCAGAGTCTCTTAGTTCAATTATTAAATCCCTATGTGTCCGCCCAGCCCACACACTCAGGCCAGGTTCTTGGCAGTGCCTTTGAACTGCAAGTTTTTAGATGCAAACTTAGATCTGAACAGCGTTTAAAACACACAGGAATCCAGTTCAACATAGTTCAGTAATCAATAAAAGATGAGACTTACCTTGAATCTATTTAAGCCATCTGTCATTTATTTATCAAGCAGGCGTCACTTTGCTGTGTTTGCAGTCTCGGGCTTTTGGGTAAGAACAAAGCAGACTTCATTCCCTCAGAAGAATCTGTTTAGTACCATGAGTGCACCCAATTGTTTCCCTAGAACAATTTCAATGCCTGCTCAATTCACTCTTGTCACAGGGAAGAACAATAGAAGATGTCACGGCAGACATCTTTGTGTTTAGTACAGCACACCAAGATACCTGCTGCCCAAGGCAAGACAGAGATGCTGGAGGAGACTTGGCATGGAAATCTAATGAGATGCTTTAACACTGTGTGCATTTGTCAAGGAGGTTTAGTTTTGTATAGACATACTTATTTATATGAGGGCTTATCAGGTGCATAGGAGTAGAGTCTAGCTTAAAGTATTACAGTTTTTCTCGATTGCTAAAACACATTTCTTGAAACTACGCCTCATATCCGCACAACAGTAAACACAAATCCATAACATCTCACTCAATTCCCCAAACATCCTATTTCCAGGTCAAAATGAAGCTCTACACCCAAAACTATTCACTCCTGCTGAAAAACCGAACTTTGCCCTCAGACATCAAACACAAGCCCTCAAAAACACACACTACAACAGAGTTTTGCACACTGGTACAATTAATTCAAAACAATAGTTCCAAAACAATTAGGTTGCTTATGGTTCTCCCCTTCAAAACCCTTGTCACATGATAAACACAAAAGACGCAACCAATGTATGTACAGTGGCACATTGTCATTCATGTACTATACAGTACAACACACACCAGAAACATTATCCCACCACAGCATCTTGTCTTTGGTCTGGGTCAGGCCAGAGAATCTCATCCACATCACAGGCTATATTGGCCCCAGCCAGGCAGCGGGGGTAAAATCCTCTTGCATGCCTGATCCACCCCTGGCATGCATCTACTGATATGTCTAGGCAGGCCTCTTCCATGGCCTGAAGGAGGTGAACACGGACATAAGGTTCTCGGTCATACACTTTCCACCGCCATGCCGAAAATAACTCCTCTATCGGGTTTAGAAAGGGGGAGTATGCAGGCAGAAAGATATTAGAAAACCTTGGGTTATTGGTAAACCAGTCACGAACCAGAGCAGCGCGATGGAAGCTGACGTTATCCCACACAACAACGTAGTGAGGCTGCTCTGGCTGTGCTGGTTCCCTGTAGTCCAGCTGGAACATATGTTGTCTTAAACCATCAAGAAAAGCAAGGAGAAGCATAGTGTTATAGGGTCCTAGTACGGCATGGCGGTGGAGTACCCCTCGTTGGCTGATGGCTGCGCACATAGTGACATTCCCCCCACGCTGACCAGGGACATTTACAATAGCCCGATGGCCACACTGTAAAACCTAATAAGTTCACAGAACTCAAAAATTGTTGTGTAACAGATTACACAACAGTTTTTTAGTGATGTTTTTAAAAGTTTTAAGTTTAACTAAAATAAAAATTCCAGTTGCAGTTGCCTTAAATTACCTCAATGTTAACTTATAAATGTTGATATTCCTCAACTTATAATTAGGGAGCAATAAACTCAAAATATTTAATATTTTTCAACTTAATTAAGGTGGAAAATACACTCAAAATATTTTACATACTGCAACTCATAGGATGTGGGAAATAAACTCAGACTTTTTCATATTTTCTAACTTATAATATGGGAAATAACACTTAAAATCTAATAAATATTTTTAAAATACTGTGGGAAATACATTTACGAATGGTTCTAAACTGTTTGCCCAGTAAATTATAATCAGCTAAAAGTGTTAGAAAACATGAAAGTAACAACACTAACAATTTAACAACTTTTTTTATTAAACACAATGTGCTTTTAAAAAGGCACAGATAACGGAGCTCACTCATAAAAAAGTGCTTCATAAATAAAACAAAAGAAAAAGACTCCCAGGGTCTCCATCTCAATTCTAAAATTAAATAACATTTTCAGTATTAACAGCAATTGCAGCTATTAGAACATTGAGGCATTTAACACTTACTGTACCTTGACAGCTGCAGCTCACTTATTTTAAAAATACATAAAGAAATGTACTGGTTTCCACTGCTGTACTTCATAGGTAACAAACATCAAGGCAGTGCATTAAGGTATTAGGCAACAGAACGTTAAACGTGAATAGTCCACGAAATGAGCAGTCATTCACTTTAAATTTGAAGTAGAAGAGCCAAATGATTAGGGAAAAAAAAAAGCTTCCTCAATACTCAGCTCAACAAGTAGTCCATTCTGAGTGATTCACTCATTGAACAAATCATTCTTCAGCATCAGTAGACGCCCTTTCAGTGGTTTGTTGTCCTCAAGGCACATCACAACCTTCTGGATAAATGTGAATGTAAGCTCAAGTTTCTTTGGGTATTGTAGGTCTAGTGCATAGATGTACCCAAAGAGCAGGAAAAATGAGTCAGCCAGATTTATGGGACCATTCACAAGTATTTCATCCTCAACGACAATGCAGATGCTTTCGGGACTGAAGAGGGCCGAATCAGTAGTGTCATCCGTGACAACTGTCAGCAGAGCCACAGGAGTGACAGTGAGGTCTGGACCATCTGCTGACTGCAAAACACAAATAATACAACAATGAGTTCAGCCCCTCAAGGACACAAATCATGCTATTGATTAGAGGTGTGAATCTTCATAAGTCGCACGTTTCTTTTAGGATTATAATGTCAACGATTTAATTTGATATGGCGATACATCATGATGCATTACAATAATCTTAATTTGGGTTTGGTTTCAAAACATATTGAAAACATTTATTTAAGCATAATAAATATATGTCAAGATATTTGTTTTTGTTATTTACCAAACATTTCTCTGACCACAACATGGCACCCCCCAAAAAATAGAACACTTGAATTTTAAAAGGGAGAGAGTTTTTATCTGTGGATTTGTTTTTGTTTAATAATCTTTCAACTATTTTCATGTTTTCTGGTTTATGCGTAACAATCTTCTTGCAATCTTATTCAACAATAGTTGATATATGGGAGAAAACAAGTCAGATGAGGACAGTGTTGAACCTCCTTCCTGATATACACCCTGGTTCTCCTTGAGTTCTGAGTGATATATTCGACTGAACAGCTAGGCAAAGGGGTTGATGCTGAGGGCAGTACACTTACATCACAAGTCCTGAATAACGTGGAGGCATCTTCACGCAGGTACACAGGAAGTGCACGAAGGACGAGGGCCCGTCTTGTATTTACATCACGCTGTTCCTAGATGAACATACAATATCTATTAGAATAGTATTTACACAAATGCAGAGTAAAAACAAAGTGTTGGATAGCCATGTTCTGATTGTCATTGTTATAGATCAGGGGTGTCCAAACTTTTTGTGTAACGGGCTAAAGATGGTAAATCCAGTATTTTGGATAACCGTATTTTTAGTAATACACATTTTAAATTAATACGTTTCCATTGTAAATACATCAACAACTCACAAAGGAAAAACTTCCAAATGTAAACCAATTTTTACAAAAACAGTACTTGTTTGGACTTCTTTAAATTGAAGCTGATAAATCTTTTTAACACAACACTTTTTGAAAGGATACATTTTGTCAAGATTTCCTTCTCCTAAAATGACAACCTTGTATCCATGGCATAATCACTTCATCACGGGGCACAGTTGAAGCAATTGACACTATGGCTTCTTACAGCTGTGTACAAACCATCTGTTAATGTAATTCTGAATTATGTGAAATGAAAAATTTACCTGAATGTCATAAATTCTCATGAGCTTTGCTAGCTCCTCTGCAATCTTGCCAGTCTTGATGGCCTTGTCTCGGAACAAAGTGATGAGTCTAGGCGTGTGTCTGTCCAGCTCCTTGTAGAATTGAGTGTGCAGGTTAACACTGTTGATTCGGTGGGACTCTGCAACCACCTGTACATGAACAGAAATACACAGAAATGAACAAAGATGAATTAGGAACAGAATTGTGAATGTATTTTAAAAAGTTCTCAGGTTAGCAAAACCAGAGCAATTCTAGTCAGAACCAAGGCCAAAATAGAAAGTTATTCGTCATTCTTTGTAATGTTATCTAAAGGAAATTTAAATAAATAAACTTCTAGAGACTTTGTTTACTGTGAATGGGGAAAAAATACGTCACAGAGTGATGTGTTGTCATTTTACATCTGTCATTTGCTTTTTGGTAAATTGTTTGAAAATCTAGACTTTTAAAAACTGGGAGAACAGTAAAGAGACAGACAGACATACACACACGTACACATATATGCATGTATATATACATACATATATAGACATATTTTATATTTTATTTTTTACCTGTGACTCCATAAGTAGGACTGGCCATCTGTCCACGACATCTCTCACTCGTGGAGCTCCAACAATTTCTTGGCGACATAGTGCATAGGTTGTGTCCATGAGGACATAGTGAAGGCTAAAGTCCCCATTCAGTCTTGGCTTGAACCTCTCTTAAATTACTTCTTTCAGCTCCTCCACTGACTTTGGTCGCTCAAGTAGATTAAGTTTCAGCGCAGTGTCTCGTTCAACATACACACACAGCACATGCTTCTGGGCAGCAGCCATCTTTTGGTTCCTGGGGAAAACAAACAAACAAAAAAAAACATTCATTTTTATGGAGAGTAAAGGTGATACAAACAACGTACACAAGTCCATAGCCTCACTTGGAACGATGGGAAGTATGGAAAGACACCTGCAGGAGTGAGGCAGTTTATTCATGGACCCACTGCCCAGCCTTGACTTGTAGAGCTCGCTTAGTGGAATACCCCTCTAAACTGTTAAAAGGATTTCCAGATTATCTCACAACCACATATTTGAGACTACGAAAAAATACAAACATGTGTCTAATCATGATAACACACTCATGTTGTTTAGCATTGTTCGTTTCATGCTAGCACACACACACATAGCTCAATAGCGTAAACTACTGACTGTGTAACGCGGACACTTATTGAAATAAGTATACTCACAATACGCACGTGCATTACCGGCGAATATGACAACCGGTAGAAACGGACAGTAGAAAGTTTTAGTAGAAAGTTCAAACGCATGGAGCTAGAACTGCCACCATCAACTTCCCGGGCAAGAATACAATGCATTATGGGAAATGTTGTCCCCCACGGAAAACCGCCAAAACGTTACACCGTTGTAATTTGAAATAAGATTACGTATTTGTCACATTCGAAAACTTCTAAAATTACAATTACTTGGATTCAAATTTATTTATAACAAACATTCACTGTGCACAAAGTACGAATATATTTCCAGTAAAGAATAAAAAGACTGTTTATCGAAATTAAATTTAAACAAAACAAAAACACGTTAGACTTACCAAATTTAGGGCAGTTGATGAAAAAAATTAAGGTGGTGGTCGTGGTGGGTTGAAGTTGGGGACTCTTAATCCACACGGGCTGGCCAAATCTTCCCCGCATCAAGGTAAATTCAAGATGGCTGACTCGGCTTTCCTGAGGGAGCGACAAGACTCCACCCACCAGAACGTCACTAATATATGCTTCTTAAACTTTTTGAGCGTTCCAAACAAATTAGCTAAAAAATATTGAGCCCTATTCAATTAAAATTGCATAAAAGCCAACAGAGCTCGATACTTTATAGTTTGCTCAACTACAAAACGACATTTGAGTGTTATGAGCTTATTAGTTATGAGCTAGAACAACTGTTAGGGATTACAGTGCAATTATGTTCCTCCCCCTTTTCCTTCTTTTGGTCAGGTTAAAACCTGCCTCATCCACAAAGATCATTTCATGGGGAACAGGCCGTCCTTCAATCTCAAAGATTCTCTGCAAAACACATAACACAGTAGAGTCAATCGGTACCCTGAACCAAAGTTCAAGAGTGCTGAAATGGCAGCATAAACTGCCATGCTGTGATGGTACACAATACCTTATACAGTATCAAAACTCATACCTGAACATATTCCACACGTTGGTTTTTCACTCTGTCAGAGTTTCGTTCGAAAGGGACTCGGTATGCCTGTTTCATCCGGAATTGATTCTTTCGGAGGATGCGGTCAATTGTGGAGAGGCTGATGGTATTTATGCCTCGAAAAAGATGATCATCCTCAATCACTCTCCTTTGAATCTCTTGCAGGCGGATTACATTATTTGCAATTACCATGTTTACAAGTTCCCTCTCTTGCTCCTCCGACAAAAGCCTTAACCTGCCTCCACCAGGTGGTCGTCTCTGTGTCCTACAAAAATAGAAGCACTCATTACTGTAACTGTCACACATTCATTTTACAGGAAAATAATGGAAACATACTGAAACTCAAGACACATAAATTCAGTAACTTAAACGTTACTGTACAAAGCAGTCTTACTGCAAGTACACCTACCTGTTTTCCTCCCTGAAGGTTCTGATGATGGAGGCAACAGTGAAGCGACTCAAATTTGGTTGTACTCGTTGCCCAGCCTCCCTCATAGTCATCCCATGGACAAGGACTTGGTCAACTAAAGTGGCTCGAATTTCATCCGAGACTGACTGTCTTCGTGCCCTTGCTCTTCCCCTTCCTTGTCGCCGTCGTTCTCCACCTCCACCTCCTTCACCACCTCCTCCTCCTCTTTCACCACGTCCTCTTTCTCCACCACGTCCTCCTCTTTCACCACGTCCTCTTTCTCCACCACGTCCTCTTCCTTTGCATCTCTTTGGATCCATTGTTTCAAACCTGAATGAGCTGACTTTGGCCCTTTTATCTATCCATCGCAGGTTCTGATTGGTGTGTGCTAAATTTTGACTCCTAGTGTTTCCACCTGGTTAATTGTGTGCTAATTGGGCTCAAGCTATGCTGACTTAAGTTAACATTATTGCATGCTAGTGCTTTCTACATGACTACATGGTGTAAGCACTGTAAAATGTAGGGATTTGTGTGTAGAGTTTTGCAGTACCAGTTCACCAAATTTGAGTCATGTGTCAAAGCAGGGAATAGTGTTTATAGTTCAGGGAAATGGGTGAGCTTTTTGACCAATAGCGTTTATGGTTTTGAAATTTTAGTTTAGAGGCCTGGTTATAGTGTTTAAGCAATCGAGAAAAACTGTAATCACTGGGCTGGATGAGATTTTTCTCAGTATAAGAATAGCTCTTCATGATGTGAGAAAATTAAATGTATAGCATCATCTTATTGAAATGCAGCTTTTTTAATGCACAAGAACCATTAAAGACAAACTTGCTTGCTTGACTCACATTCTCAACTCATGCACTGAGTTAGATGTGAGAAAACATTATCCCTTGAGATTTGCTGGTAGCTGAAGGTTGCCTTAAAGCAACACAGTACATTTTTATTTCTTTATTTTGGCTGCACTACCAGAGAGTTAAGACTGCAATGGATGATGCTTTTATTTTTTAGAACAGCCAAACCTGTAAAAACTAAACCAAACTTCCTCATTTGATCTTACAAAGATTATTTACCTCTTCTGGCTTATTCTTATTCTTTCTGGTTAGTTAGCATAAGCTGCAGGATTTTACTACTTTTGCTCTACTCCCACTCTAATGCACTGCACTGTGGTGTGTTCATTTCAAATTTAACAGCCTCTAGCATTTCTTTTTAAGGCTTTTAATGTGAAATAGTTGCAGGAAGTTGTCTTGGAAAGCAAAGCTATTTTATTTGAATAAAAACGGGGGGATGGAGATGTGCAAGGAGGCAGGTCAGTCTAACATTTTGTCATGTAAACTTGCACTGTGACTGACGCAAGCAACAACTCAGTGATGCATATCACTGTTAAATGTATTTATATTGTTCAATATTGCCCCACTGTATGGGAGAGAACATTTCTCCTACAGTGGACCAATCACACGCGTCATTCATTCTGCAGACCCACCCAGGTTATGGAGCTCATTTAAAGTGACGCTGGAAATAAGCTTCAGTTCACTTTAGGTTATATTTTTTTAACCTAAAAAAATAATGTGGTCTTGTCACTAATACTAACACTGATTACAGTGACTATCACACTACTGAATTAATGTTAGATAGCTAACTAACACTGTTTACTTTGTCTCCAGCTAGAATATCCCGAGAACCATGAGGCCAGTGCCTTATGGAACCAAAGGCTGCCTCTGGCCTTTAGCCATGTAAACGACAGGAAATGCTGTGTAATGGCACAAAATTGGTTCTCCTTAGCATAAGCAATGATATAGCAATTTTCAATTCATCTCACTTCCCAAAATAATTTGGTTATCAGCTACCCTGAGGACTGTAATTATGTTTTCAGAGGAAACGAGTGGGTCAGCAAGTGTTCTGCTTCTTTACTTAGCTCAGCAACTGCTCCCACAGTTGTTAGGGTCAACGAGCAAAATATCTCATAATGATGCTATTTTATAGAGGTTGAAAGGGGGGCAGAGAATTCAGTTTCACTGACCCTGCTAAGAAGGAGATTGATAAAAGTTATTTTTATGCTGCAGCAACTGCATTTTTCACACTGTGTTACTGTGCAACAATGTGCACCAATATAAATGAAAATCTCTGAGCCTATCTGTGGTGCTCAGCCCCATATTTCTTCAATTAAATGCATTAATCTGCATGAGCTTCAAATATAAATATTTAAATGTAAATAGTATATTAATTTAAAAAAACACAATTATGGCTCTGTTATGCAAATATGTATGGCAGGTAGGAAAAAAGAGATCTCAGATTTTGTAGCATGCACTACATTCGTGGTTAGATACATCATCTCCATCATCCTTAACATTATAGTTTATTAAATTTTCCCTGTAAGATAAATTTGGATGTCGTCTTTGATGGAACTGAAGCTTAGATTCAATCAAGCAATGTGATAAAAAAGGATTATGGAATATGAATCGCATTAATCATGCCTTGCAAAGCAAAAGATGAGAATCCATGTACTGTGTACCTTTTACAGCCTTGCACACTAATAATAAGAACTGTGCTTTTTTTCCTGAGTCTTGAAGTGAGGCTGATTGTTGTCTCATGCTGAAACACTGAATGCTTCATTCACCCCCCAACCATGGTGGCCTCAGAATCAGGCCTTCAGTTGGCTTTGGCGAGACGGAAACAGACAAATCATGACTCTTTTGTTTTCTTAGTGGGTCGTTCCACTGGGGACATGCGCTGCTGGTTGATTGCCAAGACTCATTAAAGCCCTGCTCCACATTCTTGAATAGTCTTTTGGACATGAGCGGCTTTGTTGTTTTTTTCTGATTTGCACTTTTATGTCTTCTTCTCTGGGCTCTTTCTCTGAGCTGACATGTTGTGTGACACCAAGTCTTAAGGATGCCGTCTCACCACATCGAAAAATGAAAGAAGTGTTGATAGAGCAGAAAATTGCCCTTGTTGGTCCCTTAAGTGACGCTGGGAAATTAGATAGCCATGGTGATATACCTCTGCAGCTGCCACAGAGGCTCCACTTAGCAGCTTACGACACTGGGGCAGGTATCAACCATTCCCCTTAGGGCTTCCTACTAACCTCAGCCTTTGCCTTCTGATAAAAAAAAAAAACTCTTAAATGCATCCAGACTCGGGGTGTCTAAGCAGAGGGCCAAACAGGAAAGATTCACCGAGAATCTGAAATCATGAATGACAGTTGTGATTGGTAGCTTTTTAT
This sequence comes from Oreochromis niloticus, assembly GCF_001858045.2. Classification (NCBI taxonomy): domain Eukaryota; kingdom Metazoa; phylum Chordata; class Actinopteri; order Cichliformes; family Cichlidae; genus Oreochromis; species Oreochromis niloticus. The sequence goes on from NC_031987.2 coordinate 5,791,089, forward strand.
TTTTTTTTGGCTGGCATTTGGAGCAAAAACAACCATAGGTCGAAAAAGCCTCAAAGTATAAATAAGTCAAGAAATATCTGTTGATGCATTCTTCATCCACTGCATTGTCATTTCATTTCCCCAAAGATGAGTTTCTGCTGGCCAGCGCGATACAGCCACAGGCCATTTGTGCACACAATGAACAGCTTGAGGTGGCTTTCCAAGGGCTTGATGAGCTGTCAGAACGTTGTCACTATAATGGAGCTGCAGCTGACCAGTGTGTTGTGTAGCCAACAAAGCAGTTACTCTTCGCTCATTTTTCAAAGCTTTTATATTTCAACAACATTTGGCAAAGAAAACAACCTATTTTTCCAGCGTGGACGCTCCTTTGCTTCATGAATCTCCCGGAGTAATTAATTACCACACACAACCACACAGCAGCGTACATACGCCACGCTCGTTGACCTGAATTAATATGCATCAAATGAACATTTTGGCTGCTTCATCACACTTCATAGACTGGGTGGCAGGTGGGAAATATGAAGTGATTTTATTACGCATATTTCACTTTCTATTTGCACGTCTGCAGGCGAGAAGATTCGACTGTAAACAGGCTTCGATGGAAATCTGCTTTGTGTTTCCGTGCACTCTTCCACCCTTCGGGAATCTTAATGGTGTGAGTGCAAATATCTTTTTGATGAAGTCTTATATGGTGTGATTACTCTTAATGAGCCAATCTGCCAGCGCCCCGCTGTAAAATCATGCTCAAGATAGTGTTAATGCGTGCAAATGTGGACCGCATTGCCTCCCACCTAGTTAAATAATAGCTCCTACTGGAGTCTTGATACAGCTCCTCTGAATTCTGCAAAGTCTGGGTTTTGATTGATTAAATCGGAATATTTTTTAGGAATCTCACACTTTTGGTTGTTGGATATATTCCAAGTTGCATATGATTTGAGACCTCAATTATTTAAAGAAATGTCATGGTATTTATTGAAACTGTTAGCAAGGAGAACCAGCACGTTCTCTCGGCTTAAAGTAGACTGAAAGCACCAGCAGTGTTTGAAAACAAGAAAGCGACGACTTTATTTCTGGGCACAAAATATTATGATAAAATGTCCTTCAAGTTTCCTCCAGATCCTGGCAATCTATCTTGAAAGCTGTTCATATTTTCTGTGGCGCATCTTTTTAAGCGGGAGGAAAATCAATGGCTAAGCAAAGTAATGACTTCCTACTGGCCTGCAGCAGTGAGCACTGTGGCACTGCCAGCTGTGCATCCTAGTGAGGGTCTCCAAATAATGTGCTGCAAAGCAATTTTACTTCTCAAGGATGAGCCATAATTCACCCTTTAGTAACCACTCTCACCAAGGCGTCCTTATCAATACAGCGTGCTCTCCCCTCCCCCCGGCTACCCCCTCCTGTTTTGGCTCGGCACAAATTAATTTTACTTACAGAACAATTCATCATTTCCTCTGCAGTTGAGAGGCAAAAAGAGTTATAACTGACAAGAGGAAGAGATCTTCCACTTCCTTGTTCTCTTGCCTTGTTTAATTTCCTCTGTTTTTCAGGAGAGATATGCAAAATAAGAAATTGCTCGGCTGAATTTTGTCATCGTGCTGTTAAAGCATGAAGTCTCTTTGCCTCGCTGTTTAACTGCTGTTGGGAGACAACAGCGTCGTTCGAGATTCATGATTCATTTTCATTCTCATTATGCAACACAGGGTTGTATAACAAAATTGCAGATGTAGGCCTTTTATGCAACTCACAAAAAAACAAACACAAATTTAAATTGATAAACAAACTGAATAAATAATTAAAAATAAACCTATTATTCATGAAGTCTAGCAGCCCGAGGACACAAACTGCTCTGACGTCTGGAGGTACAGCAGTGGTTACGTTTGTATTATTTGCAATAATGGCAGCAGGGTGAACAGGCTGAGGTAGGTATATCCTTTAGTATCCTCTGGGCTCTCTTGAGACACATCAACTCATTGATATCAGTGATTCAAGGTAGATGGGTGATTTTAATCCACATCACATACCAGCTGGTGTTGCTTCAGGTATGGATGTCTCCTATTGCTGCTCCAGCATTTATAGCATTTCATTGTATTCACATAGAAATAGATATGAGCATTTTTACATAGTCGACAAGTAATGAAAAATAAGAGAGTTTAAGCAGCTTTTCCTGTTCATTTAATATATATTTTCTCTTGTTATCCCCAGCGCCTGCTAGGATGTAATGGGTGACAAACTCCAGACAATGGTGACAATACCCCAGCAAGCTGTTGACCACTGACCAAGAAGAACATGCTACTAATGCTGCAATCCTTATACCCAGGAAGTTGGATGTCGGAGCTGGAAGTGATGTCAGTTCCAGAAGAAGAAGTTGGAAAAACAAGTTTGTTTTGGTCCTTTGTAAGGTAGAGCCATTCATCCATCACAATTCCTGTTTTTTTGCACTGCATAGTGCCCCATCAGTGCTCAGTGTATGGGTCGTTAATCCATAACAGCGGTAGCACCGATGGCAAGTTTGACAGTTTTACTATTGTTAATATGCAATGCTGCCATCTTGGATGGCTCGTGGGGCTTCTCTGACTTTCTGAGCTGGAAATTTGACTTGAGGGGGCATTCCAGTTTAAAAATCAGATTTGAAATTCAGGTACTGATTTCTCTTTTCAAATGGAATGCAGCATAAGTGCCGAAGGGAAACTTCCAGATCTGAAAAATGAAGCCAACACAGAAAAAACTGCTGTTCCTCTAGGTGCAAGTTGAGGTGGTCTCCAAATAGAAATCAATCCCCAAAGACTCTCTTGTTAAAATCTACAACTTCACGGTTTTGGTATCTGTGTGATTTGTGTGTCTGAATGTAGCGTACGTGCAGTTTTTGAAAGTAGCTTGCTAACCAATCTAGCTAGCTTTAGCTTATAAAAAGAAAGCCAAAAGTACTCCAACTTTTTAATTCATAAGCCCAGATTTGCTGATGATTTGCAAGAGCACAAACTGAGTTTAGACGCATAAAAAAAGAGTAGTGTTAAGCATTTTTTTTAGAAAGAAGTGAAACAATTGGCGTAAAGTGTAGTGTGAAAAATATTTAAAGCAAGTGCACAAACTCATTTGATAATGTTTGCAACACACTGTACTGCTAATTGGACCAAACTAAGTGAACTGAACTGAACTAACTGTGCCTCTGTTAAAAAAAAACCCCTGCAAAACTTTTGTGAATCATCTGTTTATATCTATTTTTAAATCTGGCCTGTCAAGAGTGACCTTTGGTTCACCGACACTGAAAATCAAGATTGTGAAACCCACTGGGTGAAGTCACAGTGGCAACGTTCATCTTCTATACTGTCTGTGCTAAATACCAGGTGCGGTATCAGTGCTGTGAGATGAGATTGTTCTCTACAAACAGAAGAAACATGCATGCTAAAGAAAACGGTTTTCTGTGAGAAACTGCATAAAAATGAAAATAAGGCACAGTAAGATGTAAATTGCTATAACCACAAACAGTAAGTCTTGGGAAGTCATGACACTCAATAGACAGGATGCCAATACTCGTCTTCACTCTTCCACCACTTGAGAATAACACCCTGAGAAACACTTTGTGCCTCAAGTAGAGAGAGTAAGTCCCACCCACCAGTGAGAAATCTACTCTTTTTGAAAGAAATCACCATCATTTAAAATATGGATCATTTAGCACACTGTCTGTCCAGAGTACAAAGGCAAAAACAGGAGGCTGCATGACCTGCAGCACAGCAAGGAGCAATTTATGGCTATTGGTGGGTTTCTTGGTTATGACAGAGCAGCTGGGACATTATGCTGGGGAAAATGATGATGTAGGAACAAACCATCTGCAATCCTTTCCCAACGCAGAGTTCACAGACCTGAAACAAAAAGCCAGGAGGCAGGAGGTTGAATCTTTTAATATTTTATACTGCCCAGATAGTTTTGCAGTCATCTGTGCACTTTGAGGACATGCATTTTGTTTTTCAAACCAAACAGGTTTTTATTATTTTGTGCATATGCACTTGTCTTCACTTTCTAGCTGCATCCCTAGCCCTTGCGCTAAATGGAGAAAAATGTTGAGGTGTGAAATTGGGAGTCACTTGGAGCGCTGTATACTCATCGCTCTTATCAGCTGACCCATTTTTAATGGGATTTCCAAATCCATGTACTGTGGTTGTGGGCGCCTTCTTGTGTGGTGATCGAGTTCGGTCATCCCCCACTAAGAGAGTCTGATTTTAGGCTCAACAAAGAGCATCATATTCATATTGACTTATGGTTATACAAGTATAACTAACTAAAACACAAACAAGGCTCAGTGAACACACACACACACACACACAGACATAGAATTACATATCTTATCCATCCCTCTAATAAATTGCTTTAAGGTTTAAATGCATACTTGTCATTTATTATTAAGGGATAATCAGAAAATCTTATTAAAGTCAGTGTAAACAAAGACAATATCTGTTGCCAGGCTTCAAAAATAGCAGTTTTGATTTTCGTGAAAGATACGCTCTCATGACTCATCAAGTTACACCACTGACTAACCAATTGGTGCAGTCTGCTGAAATCACATTTTCGGATCACCTTGGGTGGCTTGGAACACAGGCCGAATAGTTACTAAATAACAGGGACTACCACCTAATCGAAAACCCTAAAAACCGAGTCAAGTCGAGCCGAGCCCATCCGATCCGATCCGGGTAGGTACTATTAAGAGTGTGAACAGACTTCATTCTGTCACTGCTATTGACTCTGTTGCTGCCATTCCCTGTGCAATATTTTGGTTTTTCCTTGTTCTGTGCAATATTTTGGCCTCTGTGCAATATTCAAGCAGATGTGCAATTACCATCCCCATCCTTTTTTCTTTGTATATTGTTTTCTGTACTTTTGCACCTTTGTGGTCGTTCTACCTAATGTCGCTGTGAAAGCAACTGCACAATGACAATAAAAAAGTTCGAAGTTCTACTAATGGAAAAAGGCCATTTTTTGCCAGCAGCAAAAATGGAAACATAATTTTAAGAAAATAAAAGCATTCGACCCTTCGATTGACACACCTGTCTGCCAAAGCTTCATCAGAAAAGGTCTTGTGGAAGGGTTGCTGTCAAGACATTATTCTCAAGGTAGGGAAACAAGGAGAAAATACTGAGATATCCCAAATTACTCAAGAACGGGAGTGAAAATAAGTAACAGATTTCATGGAGTGATGATTTCAAATTTGAAATTTTTATGTACAGAGGAAGTCAGGAGAGATGTACTGTCATGGTTTTTAAGGTGTTTAAACCAGTGGTGTTGGGTATTTTGGAATTATGAAAACAGCGTTTGCAGTCCCATCTAGAAAGTGTTTGATTGGCAACAGCTTGATTTTTCAGTGTGGCAATAATCCCTAACACATTGCCAGTGCAGTAAAAGCATGGCTGGAAAGAAAAACACATAACGAAACACTATAAGTCATGGACTGACCTCCCCACAGCACAGACCTCAGTATTACTGAAGCAGTGTGGTGCCATCCTGACTGAGAACAGAACAAAATATGCAGTTTAAAGCAAGGAATATATTGCAGGTATTCCCATCAACACACACAGATTTTATGTTATCTTAAAAATCAACTTTAAACACAGACTACACACTAGATCAGAGGTGGATGATGTAACTTTGCCATGAAAGCCATAACAATTATTCACAATAGTACAGCGGTTCATAAACTGTGCTCACTTTGCTGTAGCGATGCCCATAATTCTTTTGCTATTCAAAGGAACCCTTCCAGTATAATTGTTTTTGCCTCCGTTTGATTAACTAAATGGATGGTAGAATAAGGTCATAATGAATCTGTGTTTTAAATACACACATCCCTGTGTTGTAACAAGGCTTATTAGTTTGTATATTTCATGTAAATGTATACCAATGTTTAATCCTGCTAATAAAAAGCCCCACAGAGTAACAGACATTGACATACACATGTAACCTTTTATTTTGTGTTATAAATCAGAGAAGTGACTTTCAAACTTTTAGCCAAGACAAACATTCAAGGCCCACCAGTTATCACATATCCGCAATATAAATCCTTTGTCATCTACTTTGTCTCCTCCCTCACCTTACCAGACTCTGACACTGTCCAACTAATGGTCGTGCTCCCTCTGGTTCAGGTCCAGCACTCTTTTGAAGCCGGCCAAGTTTCTTTCACAAAGGATGTTTGGTGCCTTTTTAGCTTGCTTGGCAAAGTGATAGCATTATCCAACTTCTCCTGACAGATGATGCTGTCCACCTCAAGCCTTAAGAGAGGTAACTTTCACAATACTATCCACAAAACATTTGATTTCTTTTCTCCATTTACCAGATCGCCTGGTTTGCTTCCCATATTTTTACTCTCAGTATCACTCTTGCTATCAGTCAGAGCATTTGTGTTAATTCCCTGGTATTACCTTTGAAAGAATTTTTATTACGAATTCTAAAGATATATAACTCGTGTGCCTACAAAGTAAAGCTACTGATACAGTGATGGCTAGTTTTTATGTACTTCTGCATAACTATAACAGCGTATGGTTGCCATAAAATTCCCAGGCATACATGCACTCACCTCAATGCACCGTTTAGAAACCCCTGTTTTAGACTATGCTAAATGCGCCCTTTTAAATCATTGATACCAACGCTACCTACGTCTGTTTAGTTCCTGCACTTATATTTTATTTAATGGCATCCAGAGCAAAAATATACCATGTAGAAATCAGTGTAAACAAACACCCACATATACAAATGGACATGAAAAAGGTTCTGTGGCAGCTACTCCCCATTATCCAGATGAAACGTAATCTAACTGTGGCCTTTGATCTTCTCTTTCTCTACATCCTGTTGGTGCACAGAGCTGGATAATGAAACAGCAACAACAATTCTGAATAATGCACCTACATGGATTCAGTAACTGTTTCAAAGCACACGCGTATTCGTCACACGGACAACAACAAGCTGCTGCAGCTACTGAAATAAATGTTTTTGAGCAATGGGGACATGACTGCACCTCGTATGTGTATAAATCACCTTCAAAGTCAGGCCTTAGTCCCTCATGTGACCTTGTTAGTGGAATCGAGCCATGCAGAAACCACTTTTATACACTACGATCAAGATAATTCAGTTTACCGAAATGGTCTGAGTCACTCTAGTAGTAAAATAGCTGTGTACTTTGGAAGAGAGCATTAAGTGGATACTGAAATACTGAACTGTACCCGGGTAGCTCATAGGCTGCTATAAGCCAATGAACCATTATGCCCTTCATGGTGATCCAAGCGGAGATAATTATTCTATGGCTTTGGAAGTATAGTACTGGAAATAGCATAGTATAGCAAAATGTAGGGTTATGCTGGAGTGGTAATGTCTTAATCCTATACATCTTTTCCGTTAAATCAAGCATGGGTAAAACTGGAAATATTTCCACAGTTCCTTCAAGGCATTTAAATATATAGCAAGACCTTGGAGAGCTATGTTAATGAAAAAAGAAGCTGAATTCTGCAAGATTTGCACAATACATTTTCAGATTAATTAAAGATCTCCCGACTGCAGCCTTGACCTTGTTTTGTTTTAAGTTAACTCGAAGCCTCCAAAGGGTCTGAGCAAGATTTGACTTTAATGCCTCAGACTGCCGCTGTTATTAAAAAAAACACTGGCACGCATCCTGACTTTCACTGTCACACTGAGAATCAAAGGAAATCAAACAGTTCACTGTTGAATATCACAAGGGACAGGTTGTCATGAGTGGGCAATCAGCCACGGCTGACAAGAAAATCAGGAATGGTGCAGATGAATAAATTCCTGTCTACACAAACCCCGACATACATATATTTTTTAAGATTTCACAATTCTGTATTTCAGATGAAGTTTCTGCTCCCATTTTTTACTTTTTAACTAAAACTTTACATACAAGACCTTCCTTAAGAAATCTTAATCAGTAAGAATTTCTTTCCTTTATTATTCATTTTCTTTCAGTGAATATCACTCTCATGTTAGTAGGTTAACACTGCATCACACATATGATACTTTTGGAATTTTTAATAGTTTTAGCTTTAGTTTTATTATTATTAATAATAATAATAATTAATATTTTTATTATAAAGATTTAAAATATGTCAGATTTGACCTCTGACCTCTCCTTTAAGATCAATAGATTGACCTGAAGGTCAGTGATCTTAGTGCTATACAGAGCTATTGTTTGTATCTAAATATCATGTCACATTTGACCTCTGACCTTACTTTTACATTTCACATCTGCCATTCTTTCAAATTCACCCAAAATGTGTTTCTTATTTTTAATTGTCAAGAGAAAGAGAATGAGCTGCCTGGGTAGGGTATATTGTAGTACAATACTACATAATAAGTTTAAGTTATTCATGCTCAGTTAATAACTAATCATTATGCTTGTGTAATCAAAGTAAACATCTGCACTACAAATTTCTTCTTTAGAAAGAACAAAGAAAACAAAATGAATACTAACAAAATACAATCCCCTTAAAAGTAAACGCTGACACACGAGCTGCCTTAGTGGAGGTTTGTGCTCTCGGAGTGCTTCTTGTTTTACTTTTAGTTTCAGTTTAAAACATTTGTTTATTGTGTTGCTAAATTTGACCAAATTAAGCCTAAAAGAGTTTTACTTGAATAAGACACTCTTTGTTGGTCAGCCTATTTGGTTACATTTAGTAACAAACTGCTTCAAATAACAAAAGTATCTAAATTAGGTCTATTCATCTGATGTGACTGCAGGAGTGGTACTAGAGAAAATCACCTTGTACACTCAACATGTTCTAAGGTTTTGTTTTTTCCTTGTTCTTTGCATTCTGATTACTCTGCAGCATATAGTTAATGACTGGAGGTGGTTAGCTTTGTTGCTCTGTTGAGCTAGTTTTCAGGATGTCATGTTGTCCCTGTGCCTGCTTGGGTTCTCTCTGGGTTTTCTGCCTTCCTGGTTTGCAACAGACTGGAGACCTGTCCAAGGCGTGCTCCGGTAGTCTCAGGTATTATATCTCCATAGCACCTTCATAGCACCACCAACTGAGGATCTGAGTCAGATCTTCTGATGAGCCTGTTCTTGCTTAGTTCAGGTTCATGGCCTCCCAGTAATCATTCTTTAAAAGTGAGTTTGCACTGTTAAATGAAGCGGACAGTGTGATTAGTGGAAGACATCTTTTAATATGGTAGTTTCAAATGCAGCAGATGGCATAAAAGTGTTAAAAACTGAGCATTAATTGTGTTAGTAGGATAGAGACTATTTAAGCCACCAGTGGGGAACTCCAGGCCTCAAGGGCTGGTGTCCTGCAGGTTTTAGATCTCCCCCTGGGTCAAGACACCTGAATCAAATGATTAGTTCATTACCAGGCCTCTGGAGAACTTCGAGACATGTTGAGGAGGTAATTTAGCCATTTGAATCAGCTGTGTTGGATCAAGGACACATCTAAAACCTGCATGACACCGGCCCTTGAGGCCTGGAGTTCCCCTACCCCTGATTTAAGCAAATGAACATAGCCTTGAGATGTGAAAACTGAAGCCAAGTGTCTTAACTCTGCATTCTTGCTTATGGTCAGTAGGGGGTGACTCCTCTTTTTACAAATCCATCACAGACTATAAAAGAATATATAAATCAAAGAACTTGATTTAATGCCGCAATGTTGGTAGTAAAGCAAGTTTTGTTTACTATATCACGACGTTTATTTTTAAAATGATGAGCAGGATTGAGTCACTTCAGGATGAATGCAGCATCCTCAGTTTCTCAGGCAGGTCCTTGCTTGTCACAATCAGCTTAGAAGAAAACCCAAGATGGCCAAAAAAGCTCAAGCTGATGATCCAAGTTGTGAGTCCACAAACCAAAGGGATAGCGTTTAACATGCACATACAATTTGTGGCTGATAGGTCTTTAATTTGTTGTATCTGCATCAATATTACCACAGGCACCGAGAAGCATATTCAATTAGCACTTCAATTAGCGTGCCCCAAGTTTGTCAATTAACAACAGATTTCCTCACCTCTGTTTTCTTTCTTATTACAGACTGCAGCAATTAGCTGACATTGTGTCCCCTGGAGAATGGCTCATGAAAAGAAAAGTTTTCTCCTCGCCAAAAAGGCTTCGGTCACAGCTCTATGCTTTAGTTCTGGTTTGGCTGAATGGCGTCACGTGGGAACACAGAACTGCAGGGACTCCAAGCTGTTCCTTTTGGGATCAAGAACTGAACCTGGTGCATGCACTGAAGCAAACTGACAGTGAGCTCCTCTAATCCGCTGCTCTAATCCACCTCTGCTCAAGGCAACTTGCCTGCTTTTAGCAGAGGTGCACCGCTCGCCAGAACACCTGATTCAGCAGGCACAGTAGCCAAACGGCTGAAATCGACAGCATACAATTGGAAGAACATCCTATTATCATAATGCAATACAAGAGGGGAGAAACCGAGTCCAGGAATGTTTAGATATGCACCGTTGTCAGTGAAAGCTTTGTGAACATTAAGTGGTAAACTATCCATTTTATATGTATGCTCAGTGTTTATGTAAAGCTTTATGTGATAATATAGAGGTGACAAAATGTTTTATATATAATACAATACGCTGTGTAAGGTTCTAAAAGCTAGACGTAAACATTTTATATCATCATAATTAATCGGTGTGTGCTTTTGTTTCCATTTGGCATTGTAGCACACATGGGGATTTTATGTTTTCCATACAGCGATGTAACGCTCTAAATGCCATGCATGTCTGGGATGATCTTAGATTTACGTATACTTATTTACTAATGCATGCTTTTATTCCCAGGATTATCAGCTTGAGTGATGGAGGATGTTTTTTCATTGCAGAGGGAATTCTCAGGCCTGCAGGCTTCTGATAACAAGCAAACAAATTGGCAATTTCTTTAAAGGCAGTCAATTAAAATTAAAGGGACGGGTATTCTAAATCACCCTCTAGAGATGGCTTATAATTCAACTGATAGCTTTTGTGGAATGTGCAAGGATGAGGACTCATTTGTGTACATGTAATCTGTCATCTAAGGAGTAACTAAGCCTGTGTTTAGTGAAGAACACTACAAAGTATGATCGGGGACATGTCCATCGTTTAGACTGGCAGAAAAATGGCATGCACACAAAGAGGAAAACAATGAGAAGGTAGCACCTGTATGCCTCTTTGATATCCATTAAAACAAGCACTAAAAAGGTAAGGTATAATTAGAACAGTGGAGGTGGGACATCTGCTTGTGATTTAAAATTGAAGGTTTCTGAGTCATTCGCTTTTGTCTATTTTGGTTGCAGAACAGCAGTTTTTTTTCCTGCTCTATTCAAGCAGGTTTACCCCAGCTCATCTATATTGTTCCAGGTCTACACGTCAGACTAAAAATAAGGCCCACAAGGCTCCAGCATTTTCTCTTTTGTGTTCCACCAAGGAGTACAATAATGAGGGTAATAACATCTGCAGCACATGGACTCTTCAACCCAGTAATAGGAATTTGATTTACTTGTATCTACCCTTTGGGTCTGAGTAGCTTGAGGCTACAAGGCTTTCATCGTCAAAGCTTTTTACCTCGGCTCCAAATGGCATTTCTCTATTTTTCTTTTTTTCACTTTTTCTCCGAGTTTTTGAGAAGGCAATAAATTTCTATTGTTTCATAAAACACAAAGAGGGGAACGTAATTACAATTTATGTGAGAGATGTCAGTAAGGAGAACTGGCTGTTTTTCAGCTTCTTGTATATTGAGTGATGTGGGGGACCTTTGCCCAGATCTGAACTAAGAAATATATGATTCTATACCTGAATCTGACAGCTCAAGTGAATTGGATAATAGCATGTGGTCATGTGTCAAGGTAGAAACCCAAGAAAAAAATCATTTACCTAAATAACTGAAAACAGTTAATCACCAGCACCTTCCAAGAGGGTCCTGGGGGAGCATAAAATTGCCTCGAGTTGCCCTATGATTTGCTGTTGAAAATGTGATATTCAAAAACTTTGAAAGTTATTGTAGGAACACTTTAGAGCATTTACTGTATGTGTGATGCACAGTATAATGCATATTACACAATTCACCGTCGTCACAACAGTTCCTCCTGACATCATGAAACTGAAATGACACTGAGTTACAAAGACAGACCTTATTGTAACGCAGTTTATTGATTGTAACACAACGGAAAACAGCCTGTTTTACTTCAGAGCTGCCTCGTATCACACCTGGGTGAAGATGATCTGAGATGGAAAATAACTGGTAGAAACCAAATAGTCACTTCATCCAATATTACAATTCATGGCCAATTGAAATCTCATCTTAACGTCCACATGTAGCGTATACACAACTCTTTATAGTTTGTGCAATTAGAGAAACTACCTGGAAGAAGACAAGATGAATAGTCTGACAATTTTTTTGACAATAACAAAATAAGCTGGAGCTTTTTACTCCTTGTTGTTAATGGCTGCTACAGCACAAGATGCTTCATAAATGGTTTCAGTGAATGCCCCGAAATGATATATAGTGTATTTCAGAAGGTCCAACATGATGCATGCTCAATCATCCAGGTAAGGAAATCGTAAAATCATTTTATACAACAGGCCACACACAGCTTAACTTCATGTTTTAAGTGGAACGGACCAATTAAGTTATTGGTTGAATAAAACCCAAAAAACAAGATCTCCAAATTGTTGGTTTCAGTGTAAAAAAAAGTAAACTTAACAGTTAATGTCAGAGATATCTTAAGAAAAAAAAAGTGCAGTTTCAACAGTACTTCTCAGTTTTTCAGCAGAAAAATGCTGCTGCTGTAGTAAATGAAAGAAAGCTGTCAGCAAGGCTCACTGGGCTCAAACTGTAAAGGACATAAAGAAATGAAAGACTTTGTCCTGTAACAGAAATTATCTGTGAATTCACAGAAAATGTTCCATTATTTACTTTGAAAAAAACCCCAGAAAATTACTTTGTAAATAGCAAATAGGAAGGAACTTTTCTGTTATTAAACTGAATAGCATAAGTTATGTCTTTGTCAGTAAGAAGACTAAAGCTAATTGAAAGTTCAAAATTCATGCTGTCCTCCTTTGAAATGTTCACATTTTCCAAAGCAATTCATCGACTGTCAATGAAATTTGGTGACTTGGAGCAAAACAACTTTACACTTGAACATTAGAACTTTAGAAGGCTTAGCATGGCTGAGGATGGTGTTTAGCCTGTTTTGAGAAAACAAAAATCTACAAATCAATGAACGCTGTCCGTCAATAATGAAAGAAAAGTAGCAAGCAGATGGTCTTTTGTCAGAAACATGGGGATAAAAGGAGTATGCTCCAATAGAAAAAGATTTTATAACAAGCCAACTAAAGTAAGGAAAAGTAAGTTAGTTTCAAAAAAGGGAGGATAGTGAGAGCTACAAAGGTCATCTTTAGTGGTTTATCAGCATGAACACGATGCTCAACTTGTTTTATTCCAAAGCATCAACTTATAATCAAGTCATTCTTCACCCTAAACATAAACTATAAAACTTTGATTATAGCAATGTCACATTTTGTAGGAGATTTAGAAAACACAGTAGCATTAAATTTGTGGTCACTTCCTCATGTTATTCTTGCTCTTAATGCTCTACTTAAAAAATTGAGTTAAACGGTGAAAGAAAAACAGAACTGAAAGCAGCTGATAATGACGATGACTCCACCATGTGACAGAGTTGCATCACTAAGATGCAAGCTTATGGAGTAAGACTGATTGTGACACAAATTCAAGATGTCTGCGGGCTGGATAGAGGTTTATGGTGTTGTTTATCCTTCCATCACATCTGCTTGGAATTGTATTTCTGCTGCTGTCGCTGTTCCCTAACCCTCCATTTTTCAGTGATTCACGAGTGGCCATTTCTCCACCTTGTGAAGCTATTAGGAGTTTGCCATGAGGCTTGGTATGTAGCTGTACCTTTGTCTCATTTTCTACAAAGAGAATAATACTACCAGGATTATTGATCCTTCCTTGTTTAGCCCAACCTGCAGCCTGCTCCGGACAGCAAAATGAGATGAAAAATAACTGGTGGAAAACAGCTAATAATCTATTTCCATTTATACTTAGGGTATATTTATTTGAAAATGGCTCATCAGAACACAGCTCATTTTTTTCTATCGCTCCTCTGTCTGGATCTTAAATACCTAACAAGGGGAAAGAGGGGAGGGAGCAGCTGATGTGAGCAAGGCATAACAAAGCATGCAATCATGGTGAAATTTTTAGCCAATAACATCACACAAAGCGGGTAAAGACTGCCAAAGCACAGTTCCCTAATGGGTGCTTTATGTGACATCAATATTCTCATCTTCTTCTGAGATCGGATGTACAGGGCAAACGTTCTGCCTCTGGGGGAAAGAAAAAAAAAACTTGCCTTGCTGCTGAATGGATATCGAATCCCATTATTGCTGCAGCAGATCACAGAGCAACTGATTTTGAAGTTGGTTGATCTGTATTTTAACATCTTTAAATGGCACAGATTCACCTGTGCACCATTACTATTACTTGCAGAACTAAGAGAAAAAACTGTGGAGGACTCAAAAAAATACTTTGCAACTGTCTCTGAAGTAGTGCAACACTGCAAGTCAGAAATCGAACCAACATCCCAGATAGAAGCCATAAAAGGGAAACTCGCAGTAGCTGATGTTGAGGATATTGCTAATTACGGGTCTCATTTTCACAATTTAATTCCCAAACCAGACTATCCTTTTCTTATTATCTCTGTTTAAAGAGCATTGAAAGAAACACGTGGCACTTCTCTGCTTATGGGCCTTTTTTCATTAATCATTTCAATGGTGATCTTCTCTGACGGCTGTGCTGATGAGCTGTAACGATGATGGATATGAAGATCTGTCTTTAGCTCTGGTGTCAATGCATAGCCTCATCTTACCAGGTGGTAATGGATAGCTCTGGCTTGTTGATGATGAGTACTTTTTTGTTTGGTAAAAGACTCCCTTTTTGATGGAGTGAGGACGTTACTGGAAATAGCAATATAAAATGAAGGCAACCGAAAACAAGCTGCTGTTGCATAAATCACTGCAACCCCTCCCCCCCCAGAAAAAAATATTGTATAGATTTCTATATATGAATGCACAGGGTAGACGTGGTTTACATTTCTAATAGTTGCCTGAAAATAGCGCCGGTTCTGACAATACGCTAAAACATGTCAGAAACAATCAATGGGAAGGGTTGAGCTTGGAGTTCAAATCAGCAGGCTTAGGCATTACACAAAGGAGACAGCATTTCTAATGCAGGGAGCTCCTTTGAAAAGACATATTTTTCTGTTCTGTGCGCTTTGAAACAGGCAGGCGAGCTGACAAAAAGAGCAGTAAATTGGGAGAAAGTGGATGATGCTGTTTGTACCTTTGTCCTCCAAATCAGCAACACAGGTTTTTCTATATCAATACATTTTCAGCGGTAAATTACACTGGCCATGAGTGCTGGAGCCTTTAACACAGACAAATAACCTGGGTATAAAGTTTACATAGTTAATGTGGCCTTGTATAAATTTTGGGGGGTATTTGCCCAGCTCAAGGTTTTTTATTTTCTTCTCGATTAAGAGTGTAGTTTAAAGGAAAAGCTCAAGCGTGATGTTTTAGCCAAATGTGACCAAAAACACAGATGAGTTACAAAACAACAAGTTTGTTATATCTCAGAAGAAAAATCCAATCTTTTTCTTCATTGCCCTCCATATGGAAATGAGGACAGAACTTTGAATCTGTATAAAATTCAGTCAATTGATCAAAGGCACCAGGAAGCACTAAGGCTTGTTATCCAACGCAGCCCTACAGAAATTATTAGTATATAAATGAGCATGCTTTATTTATAAGGTAACTAAAACTAAATATTAAATAAAACTTTTGATAGCAGATCAACACACAGGACTGTGCAGGGGTCTTGTGCAAAAGTCTTGAGCCAAGACTGGTGGGGGGATTTATTAAAACATAAGCAAACAAAAATGGAAAAACATTACATAAGGCAAAAACCAGGGATTGTGCAATTCTAACAAGATTGAAAGTCAAGTTTCAACAAGCCTGAACTCTCTTAAAAAAGCATTTTTTTAAAATCATTTCTTTAAGTAGTCTTTGAGAAAAGTTCTCCAGGCTTCTTGAAGAACAATCAAAGCCCTTTTGTGGATGCTGGCTGCTTTTCTCCAGTTCTCTGTCAAGATGATCCCACACTGCTTCAACCACCAAAATGAAGTCATTGCTAATCAGGTGTTTTTCAGATGGCATTGCATGGTATATAAAATCGGATGTTACTTTACTGCATTCATATTTCAGTCAATTTTGAACATTATCTCCAAAACCCTTGGCTTAACTACATAGTCATGGCAGTCTGAACCAAAAGTCTAATTTGGATCATTCTGTAAGTCCTGTTAGCTCTGATTTTCAGTACAGTTCTTGTATACTTACATACCAGCCTCTTAACCCTGTTTCCCTTCTTTGAGAATGGCTTCTTGTCTGCCATGCTTCCACTGAGACCATTTCTGATGAGGCTTTGTTGAACAGAGGATAGATCAACTGAAGGGCCAGATGCATCTCTTTGTCAGGCTTTGGTTAGAGTTTTTTCTATTTCTTAAGGACATGACGTTCAAATTGTTGTTGTTTTTCTTTCATAGATTTTAGGCCTGCTACTTCTTTTGTCCTTCACTGGTCCCCAATTGTTTAAGGACACACTGCACGCCGTGCCGAGATATGCCAAGTTTAAAGCTAAAAGCTGTGAATCACCTTGTTGGTGCAAAAATACTTTTTCATATTTGTCAAACTGTGTTATCGTTGGTATTTTATTGTAGGTTCAACTAAAGAAACAGGAACAAATGGGGTATTTTTGAGATACAATGCTGTAACAAAGTGCCAAAGACACATTTTAAAACTGTTCATTTGTAAGAGTGTTTGTTATGTGTAGACACAACACTAGTTTATGCCTTTATTTCGTTGACTTTAAGCTTGAATGATTTATAAGTTTGTGTAAGTAACTTAAGCAGCATTTTTGTTTGTTTGCTTGTTAAATGTCATTTTTTTTATTCATAACATTATATAATAAAATTTGCAGAATGCTCATGCTGAATGTGAATTGCTGGGATAGAAGATATTTTGTTTTTTCTTTCCAACAATATCCATTAGCAATGCAGGCCCTGCTTATTGTAGTGAGTGCAGCATTATAAGAGCTTTTTTAATGGCTATGTTTATAGATTCTCAAAGCACTTCTTTAGAAATATGGGAAATATGGTGCTCCTAATTAAATATTGAAAAAGTTAAATGAATGTGTGATAAAAACTTTGTCTGTGGAAATATTTTAACAGGTTTTTTTATATATATTTTTAATGATCAGAGAGACAAAATTATGATTTGCAGTAATAAAAAAAAGCTTCTACCTCCACTAATCAAAATAGTAAGAAAAAAAAGATTACAAATAGTTTTTTTTTAATTTCTCAGAGCAGCTAAGCGCAGTAGTTTTCCAGCAAACATTACTCAAACAGAAGTAAATAGTGAATTTGCTGGGGCTTATTTCCAGTGATGGATTAGCACACATTAGATAGTCTGTTGAGCATTTAAAGCATCGGGACATATGTAGGACTGACTCAAAACAAACCACAGCGCCCATGTTCATCATAATGAAGGAACATGACAAATAGTGCCACAGTGGAACCCACTGATGTGTTTTTAATCGTTTTTCGGTGAGAATGGAGCTCTATGAGGGATCTAAATCAGGCTTTAGCTCCATAAAATACTTCTTCACCACATCTGTTTTTAAATTGGTTTAGGCAGACACATTATGGGAGAATTATGGTGATCATGGACACTCAAAGAAGCCTGAATGAAAATTTATGGGGGAATGCCACAGCTTTAAAGATGGTGATAAAAGTAAAACTTCCAGGGGAGAAAACTTTTTTAAACCCTTGCTTCAGGTCGAAGTAAAAAAAAAATCTTTTAATTTTGATAATGCTCCAAAATAACTACCTAAATGTGTTTAAGTATGTCTGATGAGTTTCCAACCTCATCCAGAAACATTTTCTTTGAATTTTTTTATTGACCCATTTTTTCTTTCATTGTCACTGAGGCAGACGACAAGAAAAATGTGGAATTTCACCAGGATTGTCTCTTACTTTAAGTCTTTCTGTTCATCTCACTGGAAATTTTTTTTGCCACAGCTTGAAATTTAGGCAAAGACATTTAAACATTATTTGCACTGAGGGTTATTGCTAAGGGACATATTTGTGTTATTACTGTGGATTAAACCCAGACAGCAGCTGAAGAGAGGCAAGATTTAACATGGGAAATTATATGAGATGAGAAAACAAAAGAAGATTCTCCAGCGTAGAAATCAGATATTCATATTATTTATCATCTTGGACACTTTAATCTATCACTGAGGGAAGCAGTGTTTGTCCAAAGAAATCTAGAGGCACACACTACATCTGCAATGTCATCAAAACAGTGTGTAAAGTTGCTCAGAGAGGGACAGACTATAAATACTCTGATAGTAGCTGAGGTGATTCTCCAGTGATATTGATACATTTTTAGCTGTAGATGAGGCAAAGTCGTTTGAAGCTGACTGCCTGCCAGTTCTCTTGAGAGCAGACTCTTAAATCCTCTGTGAAATATCTAAGCCAGACTTGGGCTGCCGTGAAATAAACTTAATGTCATTGTAAATGCATTAAACAAGAGCACACATTTGACTGTGCAAAGCTCATCTCCCTGTCAGCATGGATATTCAGTGACCTGTTTGGATTTTGTTCAGAAAATTTTTTTTTCGTCCTTCAGAAATGGATTTATAAGTACTGTGAAGTCTCACTGATATTTAAAAGACACTTTTTTTATGAAGGTCAGCAGCTGTCAGCTATTACTGACTTCTTATTTAGAAAATATATCAAGCAATTAAATGATCTGTTTGTTTGAGCTTAATTAATGAACCTATTATTTATTTACAATATGTATGTATACAGGTAAAACTACATCTGGCAACATTTCTGCAAACTTTGCTTGGCTTTTCCTCACCTCAGCTCTATTTATCATATAAAGATTCTGGAACAGTATCTTCTGACACATGAATTATCCCAAAACTTTCTTCACACCTATAAAATTTCATTTATTTTTCTACAAGCACTGACATTAACACCTACACCTAATGTAGACTCAGCAGTTACTCTTACGTGCATGCCTTTGGGCTGTAAATGGGAGCTGGAGTACCCACAAAGAACTTAAACAGGTGCATGAAGAAGGCAGTAACTTCTCACAGCAAGCCTCAAGCCTAGAAGCAGTTACAAACCCAAAATGTTCTGTCTGTGTAGCCACCGTATAGATTAATGAACTGGCGACCTGTCTAAGATCCCTCCTGTTACTCACTGTCAGCTAATCCTGGTTGGAAATAGCCAGGATGACTGATAGATGGATGGATGGATGGATTACATAAATCAAGAGCAGCCCAAGACTGCATACCTCTGCCAATGTGAAAAATCCCTGTACATCTGCATGGACTCAGTCTATGGATCAGCAGTATTTCACTGAGACACATTTCTCTTATTTCAGTTTGATATGTATTTGTGAAAATACGATGCAAAACATCAAAGTTTGCATTTGTAAAGTGCAACATTTCTAGATACAGATCTGGATCAAGATGCTTAGTGCATCTTGATGTTGTTGTTCTAAGTTTGGCCACACCGCTGGTAAAAAGGTGGGGCTTTAATTTGGATCAGGAAGACCACAAAATAATGACTTAATCAGCACAGCATCCAGGAATGACTCATTTCTTCTTTCTTGCAGTATTTATTTCTTGACACTTGATCCATTGTTTGTTGAACAGAAACAGCTTATAACTTCTCACTTACAGGTCACAGTCAGAGACGGGGCTAGTTCTCATCCCACTTGTTGTCAGTAGAGTTAAATTGTTGTCATACTTCACTGTTGGTTTGACTTTGTCCAGTTTGACTTTGTCTTTTGTCTTATTACTTTTAGCTGTTATTGATCTGATGTTTCGACTTCCCTTGATTACCTGTGTGTGCCAGTATACGTAGCTCCAGTTTTTCTTTGTCCTTTGTCTGAGTGTGTCTCAGTCCCCCTTGTGTGTTCCTGCCATTTTGTTGGAGTGTCTTTCTCGATTTGTGTAATGGGCTTTGTATTGTTGAAACTACTTTTCTACCATCATGAAAAGGTGTGTTTCGAATCTAGCTAGCCCATTTTTGGAGCCCTCACATTTTGGGCTTGCTTACCCTTGACAAAAAAAAGGAAAACTGTTCATTGTAACCTTTCTCCAAATTTATCGTCTCCTCGGATTCTAATACAACGTAGTTTACCTGGAAAGCACATTTGAAGTATAATTGAAAGTAGCACTGTGTAGTAGCAACTAGAAATAATGACACTGAGACACAGCAAGGACTTGGCCCTTTTAAAATTTATCATCAAGGCCGGACCTTGGATTTGTAAGCTGTGTATAGCTGTCTTTTAAAATCCCTCTGCTGAAGGAAAAAAGTCAATTATACAATAGAGACATTCTAAATTCCAGTTAATGTTTCTTATAGTACTACAATATGACACACTCGTAGCTGGGTGTCACAAAGCAGTGCCAGCCCCACAGATCTCCTGATACAGATGTTTCAGTCTACCACTGTACTATGATAAACTTTAAAACATAACATTTTCAGAATTTTTTAATTTTGGTTTCTTATTAACTACACTGAAATTAGCTTTATAAAGAAAAAAAAAACAAAAACATTTTTGGGGCCTTCACATTTTTTGAAGAGAAGTCATTTAATTTAGTGCATATAACACTTCATGCCAAATGAGTCAAAATGCAAAAATGCACCCTGCTCATAATGATGATCACATTTTCACATCATACTTAAAAGATGAAAAGAAGAGCAGCAGGCTTCTCCACTGTATCTGTTGTACAACTTTTGGGATAAATGAAGTATTATCACATGATGATCATTGATCATGAACCTTAAGAATATTAGTGTATATTTTACTAAACATATTTTCAGTTTGTAGTTGGCTAATGAACAGGTAATTTACTTTTAATTGATTGGTAAATTATTATGTAATATATTTACTATAATTTTATGTTGATATTTTACATCATCACCTTTATTCTTGGCATAAACATTCCAGATTTGCCACAGAAAAAAAATGCGGTCAAAAATTTTCATTAGTTAACTAGCAATGGTTTAGCTTTAAAATAGCGATACAGCAGAGATTAGCATAAAAAAACAATAAAAAGAAGTTACCTAAATGTGTTTTTGTAATAGCAAGCTCCTTAAAAACTGACTTGCTCATTTGATTTTTGGTCAAACTAGCTAGCCAATTTCTTGACAGCATAAAGTTATGAGCAGCCAGCCATGAATGCAAACAGCAAAGCTAAACGTGATAATTTGCTGTACACTAGGAGGCAGAAATTTTGGTCTAATAGCAAGTCAGAAACATTTGATGTCAGCCAGTGACATCACAGTGAATCTTCTCACTCTTTTTCTAGCATCATCCTCTGTCACACCAACCTGTCCTCCTTCACTAGATCCTGGAACCCCCTCTGAGGTCTTCCTCTTTTCCTTTAGCTCCATATTAACCTCTCTCCAAGATAGACACGCCAAACCATCTCAACCTTGCTTCTGAACTTAGTCTCCAAACTTCTAAACCTGAGCTGTCACCTGAGCCAATGACCCATGAGTCTATCCTTTTATGAAACTAAGAGATAAAAACAAAATTTTCAGAAATGACAAACAGATCCCATAAACTCACCAGGAAAGTGTTTCTGAGGTCGACACGAGTGCCATTTTCCCACACTTTTAGTAACCATAGCTATCGCCCCCTGGTGTCTATCAAAAAGAATGCAGGGTTAATACGCTTTCCTATTGGTTGCACATTTCAGACCCAGAGGCTGCACATACACATCCAACTTTTATTCTATATGGTAAAAACTAGCAACTAGAGATAAGTAAATGCTGATAGGTTAAATTATTTATTTTGACTTTATTTTGGTGAGTAAAGTCAAATTGCTCACCAAAAGTAAAGCCACTTAATTGGAGCTCATTAGTAGTAGTAAAGTGATTTATGTATTTAGCAGTACTAACGCTTTGAGCATTTATTAAACTCTACTTCATTACATGGTATTTATAATTTTTTTTCATAATAACAGGTGGTGAAAATTTCTGGCTTGTTTGTTTTTCGGCCCTTGTCTTGCATGAGCAGCCTCTAACGTACATGTAGTGGCTGCCTCCCCGGGTCTTTCCGGTCGCGTCTTTCCCCTCCTTTTCCATGTATTATTCCACCAAAGAGCTTTAGCGGCTGAGACTGAGTGCTTGTTGACGTCAGCAAACTTATCCAGCAGCTGTAGAGGCGAGCTGAGGAGGAGGAGGAGAGGAGAGGAGGGAATGAGCCTGCTGGATGTGGAGCTCGGACCGCGCAGCGCCGAGGATCGTGGACTTGCTTTCTGCGGGACTGCTCGGACTACTTTGTGGTTCCAGTGTAAGTACGGCCGCTCTACGTTCTGTTTCCCGAGCACCGAGCCTGCTGTTTGGAGTTTCCCCATCGAGTTTCTCGCCTGTGCTGGGAATGTTTTGTGTATCGCCTGTGCGATATGTTGTCTGCCACCAAGACGAAGTTGACACAGTTGCGTTGAGCTATTTATAATATGTTTGTTTGTTTGTTTGTTTGTTTGTTTTAAATCAGAGTTTTGGGAGGAGACAGGCATCGTTGTTCCCGAATTCATTTCTCCCTTAACTCCTAACGGGAAACTTTGTTGCGCAAGTCCGTGCAAGGTGGACTGAGCTCAGTCGAGTTTGCCTCAAACATTTTCACTCAAAAATCTTTATTCGTGATTTTTTTTTTTCCGCGTTTTGCGCCACTTTAAAGTTAGTGGTAGTGGATATCTGCTCGTCAGCCGCTCGTTTCCTCCGCATCTCATTGACGCTTTTCGAATAAAAGGAAGAGGGGGGAGAAAAAAAGTCGCTCATTTGCATTTGCAGTGACGTTATTTTGGATCATTGTATTTAACGTTGGAGGCACACACTGGGGGTACACTTGCAGCTGGGATACAACAATAAATGTCTACTCCAAACATCACATTTTCTGCCATTTCAGACTTCCTCGCATTCGCTGTGTGCGTGCTTTTGTACTGAGTATGAGGTCGTGTGTGTTTGTGTGTAATGCATCGCCTTATTATTTTCTCAGTGAAAAGAGGCACATTGATCTACCTCCATAGTCTGCGAAGGCATATGAAATGGCTTTTAGTTTTCATCATACCCTGACTAGATAACCATTTCAGCAGGAGATGACAGCAGGGGATTGGCGGTGTTAATAACTTTGTAAATAGCTTGCCATTGTGTGCTGCCAGACATCACTGACTTAAGTAGTGGACCCTAATTTGTGGAGAGATCATGTGCCCATCACTATGAGGACTCATAGTGCTGTCTCTGCGTATTCTAGTACTTCTGGTTTCTGCCACACAGTGTTCATTTTATGGCTGAAGAGTCACTGGTTCCCATTGTTGCGAAATAGAGGTTTTGGGAAGACTTGTTGAAATCAGCATGATTTCACAAATTGTGAATGTTCAAGCTCGAGTCTCGCCTCTTGACAGGCTCATGGTATAACAGCAGCTGAATGAGCTCTGGGTTATTATTATTATTTTCTTCTGTGACTGGTGGTAGTTACTAAATAGCTTCTGTCAAGTGTGTCATATTGTATGCAGTAAAAATCTCTGTGAAGTAGCCTTGAGGGTTGTACAAACAGCCATTCAGGGCTGCAGTGTTTCGGTCCGGAATAAGTCAAGAACAATGTGGGCATGGAGGTCTGAGTAAAATAAAGGTCATGTTAATTAATAAATGACAGCGTCTTACTGGCCTTCAGTAGTCTTGGCATTGATTGTTGTTGGCACCCTGTGATTTACTCTGTTAGGGGAACTTTTTCTCTCAGCACAATCTTAAAGACTGTTGTTGACATTTTTCAGCAGTATGATATTGTCTTTTGTAAGGCGAGGGGGTGTTAAGTTTCATAAAATACAGGTGCTTTAAACTGTATGCTTGATTGATTTTAGAGCCCAATAGTGACTTTGAAACTGCTGCTGATATTGGGAGAGGCACAGATTTAAGATGCAAAGTCTTCAACAACATACCTTAAAAAACACATTTGAATGAATATATAACAAACATAAACAAAACAACATGAGATATTTTTAAATGGCATATGAGGAGACTACACGAACATCAGAAGGGGTATATTTTTGAGTCCATTTCTGGTCCCTGCAGTGGTTCAGTGATTGCTAAACCTTTGAACCCAGAGCTGTTTTTCCCCTCAGTCCTCACTCTCGTTTACAGGCTTTTGGCATAGTCAGTACATGTCCTAGTTAGGCATGTCGTGTGTTGTTATAGTCAAAGACAGACAAGTGCCATTTGTTTTGCATCCCATTGGTACTCTGTATATTGTCAGCAACTAAGGGATAATAACGCGCTTTGATTAAATAGTCTAGGAAGTGATAATTTCTCTCATTGTTTTATTGTGGTGTGAGCATGTGTGCTGGATGATGCACTTGGGAGTGAAACTGACTTACTGAGATTGCTGTATAGATAAGATAGAACTGATAGTACCTCTATTATCTTCATATATTGTAAGTCATATTCTTTATTGATTCTTGATCATTTATATCTAACTGCATATTTACCCTCAACTGTAATATTATCCGAGACTGAAGACTGCTGTGGAATCAGATGGAAAAAAGGCTCGCATGTGACTCACATGTTCAGAAGCTCTACTGTCATGAGCTTGACATCCTGGAGAGTTTGGTCCAAGTTCTACATTGGAACAGGTTCTCAAATCTTTTTCTTAGTTTTCATTGAAATTGGCTTATTTTAACGTTTTTGTCTTTATGTTTTGCTTTGAGTTTGATTGCAATAAGTCTCACGAGTTGGAACAGAGTCATGTTTATCTCTTCTTTTAACACCAGTCTGATGCAGGAAGTCTGCTTTGCTGTATTTTTTTTATTTCATGATTCATCAAATGTTTTCAGTTGGTTCAGCAGCCAGACTCTTTGGCTAGGAAGTCATGTTACTGTAATAGATGTAATATGCAGTTTATCATGGTCTTACCAAAGTTTGCAAGGCTTTCTCTGAAAAAGACGTCCTCTGGATGGGAATATATGTTGCCCTAAAACCTGTACATTCCTCTCAGTGTTGATGGTCTTGATCACACTGTGCAGGCTGCCAAATCCAGAGGCTCTAATGTTCTCTAATTGAGCTGGCTGGTCTCTGTCTTCTTTAGTCTAGAGAATGCAGTGTCCACATTTTCCAAGAAGATTTAAAATTTCCATTAGTCTGACCACAGAACAGTTTTCCACTTTGCCTCAGTCCATTTTAATTGAACATTGGTCCAAAGAAGCTGGCTGCATTTCTGGATCATCTTCACATATGGCTTCTTTGTTGCGTCACAGAGCGCCTGCATTTGTGAGCTGTGTTCACAGACAGTTATTACTGGAAATATTCCTGAGCATAGGGCAAGGATTTCCAGGACCGAATCATGACTGTTTTTCATGCAGTGCCACCTGCAGGCCTGAAGATCAAAGGCATCCAAGATGTTCTGCTTCGTCTCTAGGGCACAGAAATTTCTCCAGATTCTCTGGAACCTTTAATGATATTATGTACTGTAGATGATGTGATATCTTCACAGTTTTATATGCAGGAACATTATTCTTAAATTGTCTTACAATTTGTAGACAGGTTTTTGCAGATAGATGGACCTCTGGCTATCTTTACTTCTGAGAGGCTCTGCCTCTCTAAGATGCTCATTTGAAACCCATTTGCCCATCTTACACTCCTGCTGCCAATTAACCAAATTAGTTGAAAATGTTCCTTCAGCTGTTTCCTTTTTAATACAACTTACCTTTCCAGCTTTTTGTTGTCCCAACTTTTTTGAGACGTACTGCAGCCATCAAATTCAGAATGAGCTAATACTTTTTATGAACTAGTAAAATGTCTCAGTTTAAACATTTGATATATTTTCTGTGTACTGCTGTGAATACGATATGGGTTTATGAGAAGCACAAATCATTGCTTTCTGTTTGCATTTCACGCAGGGTTTTTTATGGAAATAGAGAATCAACCTGATTAGCTTTTAGTTCTGAATAAAATCTAAATGTATCTAAAGCTGATATGTTATGAATATACAATATTGAAGTTCTGCTCTATGCAGAGCAATTTATATTGCTTCTAAATTAATTAAAACTGTTTATCCTCGATATTCATTAGCTCTCTCAGTTCTTGTGTGACATCAGTGTGTTTAGACTTGACCAAATTAAATGCAGATGGGAAGTGGGTGGGGGTGCTTTTTTTCAAATGGAAATGACATGCAAAACATTCAGAGGTTTAAATGCGTCTTTGCATTTAATGCTGGCAAGCATTTAACCAAATAGGGCTCAGGTTATCTGCAGCAGAATTTCCGCTAGGAAATTGTTTTGTGTATTTGCTGAGCCCAGTTGGTCACCCGCTGAGCTGAATCAGAGATATCCTGAGAAGACTTATTATCAGTGTAGGTAGTGGATGACAGCTTAAACAGCAGCCTTGGATACGCAGGCTGTGCAGTGTGAGCTGGTGTCTCTGCTTGTGTTTGTTCCTGAAGCCTAAAAAGAGCAGAAATGGATAGTTCTTTGATCAAGTTGTCCATTCACAGAAAATTAACACTTATGTTGTTATTGTTGATTTATTTTCAGGGAAAATATAGCAAAAAACACAAATGTTTCTTCCTATCCTTGAATATACAAGGTTTACTTTGAATTTTTGACAATTCATGATAATAAAAAAAAAATAATGCTAGATGATGGTCCCATGATTTAATGCTGTATGTATGAATATTTTTTTTCATTTTTAAATTTTTGTGAAAAATTAGAAGTGGTGCTCAGGTTTTTGCTTGAAGTAGCCAAGCAGCAACCATCAACCATTTGTCACACTGACCTCAGCCTCCTTACTGTATGTGTGTTGTCCTCTGGTTTCTCTGTTTAAGACATTTTAAGATGACACATCACTGCAAAATGCAGCATGATATTAACACACTGATTGGCGACCTTGGAGGCTGCATGTCGGAACATTAGGTAGTTGAGTAAAATCTGCATATGCTCCTGTAATGTTGACAGCGCTCATGCTCGCCACTGTGTGCCTGCCTTCAGAACGTTCAGCAGACACGTCTATCTATCACTTCACGCTCGCACAGTGACTGATAACATCATTACTATCAGCCTGTGCTCTCAATGTCTCACTGTCGCCAGAAACTCTATTACAACAAGTTCATCATTCCACCTCAAGCAGTTTGCTGTCAGATTGCTGGAAAGCCGAAGTGACTACAGCCTCATGTGCAGTTGGAAACATCAAACAGCTTTTCATCCACTATGACTATTGCAGCTGTTACCTCTGGAATAAAAATTGGGCAGGAAGATTAAGGTTCTTCCTATTACTGACTCAGTTTTCTCAGCCTCGTCGTGCCTTGGTCCAAAACCCTCACCGATGACTCGCCAAAGTCAAGAAAACTGATATTTCGGTCTTGCTTGGCAAAGGTGTCGATGCTCAGAAATGTCAAAGCCTTTTGTCTCAGCACCTCTGTGATTGAACGAATCTTCTAAGCAGTTCATATACATCCCAATTAGTCACAAGCTCTTGCAAAGAAAGCGAGCTGAGCTGAATGAACCTTGAATGCTGCTGCCTGTTTTCCATACGTGTGTCAAGTTTCTTTTGTCTCACTTTTTCTTGGGTGATACTGGTGTTGTTCCACTTAATAGAGGCTGCCCCGGAGCTAATGGAATCTTTTGTGTTGTTCAAATGATTTGTCATTTTGGGAGCATATTAAGACCTAAAAAGAGCAGAAACAAAGAATGCAGCTAAAGTCCCAAACACTTTAAAAATGGATACTTCAGTGCTTTGATGTGGAAAACAACATGTTTGTTCCACTTTCTGCAGCATAAATTATTTCAAAGGATCTATACAACTAATCAGAAAGGTACAGCAGTGTAAGATTTGCTGCATGCTTTGTGCTGCAACTCTGTGGGTGTGTTAGCACTGCCCATAATAACATCATAATTCATGTGCAAATTCCTGTGCAGACCTTGTCTGGTTTATGCAGGTGCCGTCAGTGCTTTCAAGCACTCTAGTGAGTGCTGTTGTCTCATCTGTAGCAGGCCTGTGACAGCTCTTTGTAGAAGGAAAAAGCAGAAAAGCATAATGTGTAGGCAAAGCCCAACATAGTAAGCATTCTCAATAATATAAAGTAGTCAAAGTTATGAAACATCATCTTTAGTCCTTTAAACAAATGTTGAAATTGCATTTCTGATGATAAATAAAAATTAGCATATGTTTAAAAAAATAAAAAAAATAAGCCAAAGCAATAATTCAACACTTTACATGTTGACCTTTGCAACATTTCAGGATCAGTATGGGATTAAATATCTCGCCTGCCATTACTAATGGACAGATTAAAGTCAGATCAGATAACCGATTAGCCTGGTACTTTTCGTGTTTACTTCTTTGAGGCATTTCTTTCAAGCTTTCAGAGATCATTATGTTAATAGGATACATTAGTTTAACAGTTATAGCTAAAAAAAAAAAAAAAAAAAAAAAAGAAGAAGAAGAAAAACAAGTTAGAAAAGCACCAGTGAGGTTTAGAACAGTAGAGCCTCTTATGTGCGAATGGAAACTCATACACTGGGCTTTTAAATGACTGTTTCTGGGGAAAAAACATTTTGTGTGTCAAATTAGGTTAAATTCTAAGATTTAGTTAATACAGTCATGCTTGCTAGAACAAAATCAGCCAATCAAAACAAGTCATGGATATTCTTATAGTGCACAAAATACAGCCCCTTAATAGTTCTGTGACTGCTACAAATTAAGTTTTATAATGCCTTATATTTTTTTAAAGTACAAGCATTGATTTATTTATTACTTGGTACACTGTGGATTTAAAACTAATTAGGTTTGCTTGGATTCATACCAGCGCGTGGTGATATAGAGGTCACTGTCACAGAAATATGTCAAATAAAACAAATCTGCAAAAATAAAATGGGAGATAATAACAAAAGTAGAAAACTCGTATCATGAACGTGTCGTCTCAACACACTGCAGTTGTATATTCTCCCTTAAAAAACCCTAAATGAGCCAAGGGTAAATAATTCTGCCAAATCAGTGAATGGAACAAGGTGACGGTCCTAATGAAAACTTTCAGCATGATAAATGAACCATCTTATTAGTTGTTCTCCTTGGATACCACGTTAAAAATGGTCTTGGGGTAAAATCGTTCCCAAGGATGTCCTTTCAGCATTTCATACCTTCGATTGTGCAGTTTTCCAGTGCAGTACTTTTCCCAAGGTTGTGAAGGTGTTATAATCTGATGGAGTTTATAAAACACACAGCATGACTACAATGGTTTCTCTCTCTCTCTCTCTCTCTCTGCTCATGCTCTATAGAGCTTCACTCTCACAGGTAGTGCTTTGAAAGGTCAGCTGCACATATGGTCAAAATTGAAATATGCTGGGTGGCAATCTGGAGAGTGTGCTGACACTAAGGCAGGCAGCAGAGCAATACTATAGGGAGAAACAAGAGCTTACACCGTGCTTGCCTCTTTTATATAGAAATGACGTACTTGTTCATGGTTGGCATTTAATTTTGAGAAGTTACCCATTAATGGTTAGTACTGTAAGCATTTAGCACTAATCTTTTTAAGTATGATATTGGGTCTACAAAAATATGTGCTATAAGTAATTAAATTCATAAGCTGTTCAAACATGTCCTCTGTGGAAGCTTGGTTTGGTGCCAGATCCTTGGGATTTTACTGTAATTCCCAATTATGTAGTTGAGCTTTTATGATCTATGCTCCCCGACACAAGAAATCACTTTCCATATATTTTTGTTTGTGTTTTTCTGCCAGTGCAGGGAAATGAATGGGCAAACTCATAGGAGTAATCAGATAGAACATCTAATGCCATAGCAAGCCCAGACCTTGTACATACAAATTAAATCATTCATGTCAGGTACTCTGCAGCAGTACTGCTATATTAGCTGGAGTTTTCATAATCATTTGTATACCACTCTTACATATGATTGGATTTCTACTAATATTATAAATTTCAGCATAATGTTGTTCACCATTAAGTAAGTCAACTGATATTACCCAGTGGCGTAGGTGGTGGATGTGATATCGTTTTGTCGCCTGAACTTTTCCTTCTTACTGGACGCTGTGGTCTCAGTTCTTTAGAACCACCTCAGAAGAGTATAAATATAGAGAAAATATGTTCCAGACCACGTACTGTAAATTTCCTGGAGAGTTTATGTAGATTGAGACCGGAGATTGTTGTGATTTTCTCAACTAAAACAAAAAAAAAAAATCAATCTCCATGACAACAGAGGAAAGTCAATCTACTCGCGAAGGTGAAGGCCACAAGACGATTTGATAAATTAATTTTTCCTTTTCTTTCGTTTTTTAAACAATATCTTTAAAGCTGATGTAGAATGTAATTCTCATCAGACCCTGATTTAAATAATGTTTTCTGAACTAAATAAATGACAAACAATTAAATGGTTGGTAAGAAAAAAATAAAATAATTCCTGCCGATAAAATCATTCATTATTAAGCATTTCCATGAATCAGCGTCTGCTCATTATTTTATCAGTTAATTGTTTGTGTAACACAAGTTTCTAGAGCCCAGTGAGGTTTCTTTTTTTTCTATTGCTTCATCTAGTGATGTGGCAGGGCAAGCAAAAGTGTATATTTATGAACAATATTAAAAAAAGGGAAAAATCAGCAAATCCTTGCACTCGAGAGACAAAAATCTGTATACTTTCTAAATGAAAATGGTTTATCTTCAGCAACAACCAAATATACTTAAACAATCAGTCATTTCAATGATTGTTCCAACTCCTAATATACATTTAAATTAAATATTTAAAAAGGGCACTTTTATATCCTAAACGTGTCACTTGAAAATATTATGAAAAGAGAGTCTGTCTCTTGCTGTAGCCTTTTAAACACTGCAATATTAAAAGATTGCTAAGGGAGATGAGAAAAGGTGAATGAAAAAGTAGAAGAGCTTTTGTATTCATACCCATCTGTTGCCCATTGACATTTAGAGGAAATGTCTTTGCCTGTCTCTGGGATAGGTCAGATTGATCTCGCAAGTAAATCACAACTGAGACATGGGAAGCTAATGATGAAAGAAAAATGAGCAGGCGAGCTGATGAGAAGAAAACTCCCGTCAGCCTTATTACATTATTGCTTTCAAACTGTGACTTTAGCCTTCCTCTGATTTGAGGCGAATTACAACCACTGATTTGATTTAATGTGGTCTTCATCTTTGGCGCTGTGTGTGGCTTTGCATGCTGTGTGGATTTTCTGCCTCTCCTGAATCTAGTGCATGACATTGGCAAAGCCAAACCGGTCTGCAAACCTGAAATTAGTCATAACAATTCACATATTTAGTTTTTCATATACTTTCTGTGTCATTACTTTCTTTTTTTTGTTTGGTTTCTGCTGTTAACCCATGGCTTGCAAATGTTTTTGTGTCATTGCAAGGTTGGACACAGCTGAATGTCAGTGAGGACTGCTTATCAAGACTTGGATAAGGTTATACATTTTGATTAATAAAAGTCTCTGTGCCATGTAATTTCCTGATAAATGAGCTTCTTCCTTTGTAAGAGATAAGCTAATGGGATGAGAAACATGGCTTCTCACAATTAGCGCTTATTGCTATCAAAATTGGGTAGTGACGGTAACTATAAATAGACACAGCAGACATGCAGACTGAATGTTAAAATCTTTTCCATCGTTTCTCAGACTTTTGACTTTTTGGACACTTTCTCGCACTTGCGCCCTCACCGTGACAGCTAGCATATTCACAGGAAGTGAGCTTTGGTTTTGTGTGGAAGTCAAACTTCAATGTGTTTGCATGTCTGTGGTCAAGTTCACATCCATATCGTGGTGTAAAATCTTCCCCATATACTATATTTGTATTCTTACGGCACTATGTGTGGTCAAGCCACTTTGGCAGCTTAGTTGACTCATGATATAACCATACTGCCATCAGAATAAGTTATCCACTCAGACATGAAAGCCTCACTTCCATCTTTCAGTTTGTTTAAACATTAAATCACACTTAAAAAGCATCTGGCAAGTAAATCACTGAAACCTACCATAATGGAACAGAGTGTCTGAAAGACAACCATGAGCTAGTAATCAGCATATAATAGAGGAGTGAAGCTGTACACATGACAGTTGCTCTATCAGAAGACGAAAGCTTGGACATTTAAACATATATATGGAAAGTATACCATCTGCCTGATATAAATGGCAAAGAGGATGTTGAAAGGGCGCTGGAAAAATACTTAATAATAGCACTGCCACAAATAATAAAATAATAACTTCTCTGTTAAATTACAGTAGATTAGTCTACTGCTAGGCAGCACTAAACTACCATTTTTTGCTCAAACGGCCAAAAAGACTGATGAGCTCTTGCCATGATGAGGATCCTGTCCATCCATCTGTCGATCCACAATTCACAAGAATTACTTTTCCTTCATTATTATTAGTCAGAATTTTATCAAAGTTAGACACAACGATCGCCTTATGGGTCTAAGTTCTAAGGACACTTAATGGCCCGATTTACTTTTTCTTTTTTTTTTGGTCTTGTGTGTGTCTGGCATCTGGCATGTCTGCATGCATGCGCTACTTTCACAAGATCGTTGCTCCTGATGTAATTAACAATACTGTATTCAAACAATTTTCTTACTTTTCAGTGGATTTTCATTCTAATTAATTTGTGCAGTACAGACAGTCAAACCCATCTTAGTCATCGTGTACTTCACACATTACAATAACTTGCATATTGTGATTGATCATGAACCATGTAATCTACTGCTCCAGTGACATTCCATTGTTTGTTGTGTACATTTATATTTCTCATGTTTCCTATTTATTAAAAACAACCTTCTTCATAGTGAATAGGTTTTCAGTCACTTGTAACATTAATTCACTTTTTAATTCACATTAATTCAGCATTTATTGTTATTACCCAACTCCTTAAAGGGCGGACCCACAGGAAGGGAGTAGCTGTGATGTGGCAACAACTGACCTCAGAATGCCTGAGAACCTCAGCGACTTGCACTTGCAGTGATAGGCAAAACCGTGTTAGCAGTGCAGAGTGGGTGGGTCCTGAGTTACCTTCATCCCGGGGAAGAGAAATTGAGGGGGCTACAAGGGGTGAGAGGAAAATATGCCCTTATGATGATGTGCTATATACATTAGGGCTTTGCTTCATCATACCCTACCCCTAGCATCCTCCTCTGTTACACCAACAATCTACACGTCCTCACTCGGTTCATTGATTAACCTCCTCTGTGGTGTGTATCCCTCTTCTGCACACGTTCTACTTTGTCTCCAAACCGCTCACAGCTTCAGCCGTCCCTCTGATGTACTCATTTCTGATCCTGTCCATTCTGTTTTTTTCTCAGTGCCTTTGTTTCCAAACCATACATCATATCAGGTCTCAGTATCATCGTGTAAACGTCACACTTGCTGTCCTTCTGTCAACAACTAATTAAAATAAAACAGCAGAACATGTCTAAAGCAATGATTTACAATTTACAGTTGATTTACAATGGTCAACTATATTCATAAATAATGTGACTTTACTTTTTTAATCCGTTTGTTTCATTGTTCTATTCTATTGTCATGAACATCGGGAGTTTTTCTGCTCGTTCCACAAATTGTGGCCCTCCATGTGAGCTTGGCCAAACACGCACAGTTTTGCCCTTTATTAAGCATTGCATTCTCTTTAACATGTGGTAATCAGGCATCTGGGCTGCTGACTACATTCATCTTTCAGAAGTCTAACAAAGGCGTCGCTGTGCTTTGAAGCTGTCTTTCACCGCCGTGTTTCTATTCTCACCTTCATCTAGCAAACGGTAATTTCAGTTTTCTGTCTTGCTTTGCTGTGCTGTTTGAAAGCCACTGAAATCTGTTGTTGTTTGTGACCCGATTAGAAAACCAGTTTTGTTTCTTCTCAAACTAGACATTGAACCGAGCTGATGCTTTGGGATGGCTGTTATCCAGTTCAGCAAAATCAACAAATTTATTGTCAACTGTAAAAACTCCTGTCTTTTGACCAAAGAGAGTAAGTTAGATGAAGATTTACAGCTGACTTTAAATTTATTTCATGCAAAAATTATACGGTTACATTGCTGTTTTATCCTTGAGGCCTTGAGCACATAGCTTTGGTAGCTTTTATTTCATTTTTGACAAATCAGAACCCTCCATGTTTTGCCCTGGTTCTCATCTTTAGTCACATTTAGTGAAAAGCACAGTGTCGGGAATAAAAAGGCTACATTACATCATACCCTCATAGATACTATTCAGCATTTGTGGAGCTGACAAGCAGCATTTAGAGGTAATGGTTTCGAGCAAATCAGACAGGGAGACGAACTTAACGCCGTCGCCATTGGTGTTCCAATTTGGCTGCTGCTTTATAATGGATGTCCTCCTGATCCAACACTTCCAAAGAAATCACTTGCATGCTGGTGTCCAAGGCGTCCACAGTTAATTCAGAAAGTCATCTCGTTGTGGGCGAAAACAGACGCCTTTTTATGGCTCTTTTATTTCCTGATGAGTACCGTTAATTTCACAGGGCAAAGCACTCTTTCCAGCTGGCATTTTTTATGCACTCGAGACAACACGACTGCATTATCCTCCTTCTGATAATGAATTGGCAAGAGTTATGTGTGTTTTATTGGTATTGTTTCACGTTTTAGTTAGGAGGCATATCTCATCCTCACAGACCCGAATGCCTATTTATGCTTTGTAGATGTTTTGCCAAGGATGCAGTCTGGAGTAAATTGCTTCTCAAGTCCATTATTTATTTTCTTCTACACTATCAGCCTGGAAGCTTCTTCCATAAAGATCATTCACATTAAAACTAATTAGATTTATTTGGGCTCATTAAATTGCAGGCTCCCTGTGCAAACACATCGAGGATTTCAGTGATTTTCTATGGCTGTTGTCTGTGCTCGAACTTGACTACAACATAGCACCTCTTTATGACGTCGATGCATTAGCCGTCTCAGTTAAGCTACTTTGCAGTGTTGTGGTTTATTTGCAAAAACTGTAATGAAACCACAAAATTAAACCACGTAATTATTACTTCTTATTATCTGATTGATGTAATGGTGTCGTTTGAACACAGAACAGCAATCACCTTTCATGTTGGAATGAACTTGTTTAGTACTTTTTCTTTTTTCTTCACTTTGATGAATAGAAACTGAGGAAGAAGAACAATCCTTGGAGTATGCCTACCTGGGTATGGTGATTAAATCTAGTATCTTAGATGTGGCTTTCGTATTCGCTCTACTACATCCATCTGTCCATTTTCTGTTTCAGCCTATCCGAGGTTAACACTAGGCGAGAGACCCTTGACAAGGTTTTCTTTCTATCGTCCAAATCTTTTTATCCAAATTTGGACACAGAAGCACTGAATTGTCAGCTGAAATTTGCACTAATGATATTATATGACTTGTTGCGTGTTGATCTTTAAGTCGGACAACATGATATCTCAATAAGGGGAAGGAAACCCTGCCAAAAGATTACATAATGCCCTTTTGGAGTAGAATCCAAAAAGTATGCAGAAATAAGACCTGCTGGTGTGTATTGAAACCATGAACATTTTTGAGAGTGTTGCAACTAATGGTTTCTCAGTTCATGAGTAGATTAAAGATTTGGCCGTGCAAACGATAGGAGAGGTTTTCCAGCTTGATCCCCAAGGGTACGATGGCCTTTTTAAGATTATCCTGCCTCTTGGTGTCATCCATCCTCAGGTCTTTGCCCAAGCAAACTACTGCATGAAAAATGGCACCGACCACCAGAGGCTCATATATTCACCATGGTGCCACATTCTTTGAAGCCCCTGAGCTTTCACAGAAAAAGGAACAAACTTCTGTACTTTTTTTCTTTTGTAAGGTGCTGTGGAGTTACTAGTAAAATATGCTTTGCTTTTCAAGCAGACAGTAGTTATTTGCTCTCCAGTACAATTTAGACTTTCTCTCCACTAATGGAAAGAAGAGTAGCAGGAATTCTGGATCCCTTGAAGTACATTAGCAACTGTTTTTTGTTGTGCTGCAGTGCAGCTAGTTTAGATTAAACCAGTCCACTAAACTGTCCATTCTGACACTTTGAAAAATAGATGGAGAGCTAGACTGATAGACAGGGATGGGTGAATATTTTTCTTTTCAAATATTTTCCACTTCTTAAAGAGAGGATAAAAAATTACTGCAGTTTGAATATATAAAAAAATAGTTTTGGTAATTGGTATAAGTTATACAACCATATTACACATGAGGAAAGTTGCAAATATAAGAATCTCTTGGAAATAAGATCATCTAGTTTGATAAAATGTACAATGAAAGAAATGTCAGGCCTTTTAAAAAAAAAACAAACCATAAGTTGTTTTCAGTGTTGCTCATGATGGTATTTTCAGAGAAACAGAATTCCAAATACTACAACTGCAGGTGAATGAATCACTTGTACCATGCTTTGTTGATGTATTAGTTAATTTAAGCCAGAGGTTCCCAAAGTGTGGGGCCCGCCCCCTAGGGGGGGCGCAGAGCCATTGCAGGGGGGGGGGGGGGGTATGAAAAGGAGGGAAAAAAAAAAGAAAAAAAAAGAGCGCTTGGACACTGTGGACTGGTTTTTGACGGGGCTCCCACACAAACGCAAAGCAGGAGATGAAGCATCGCCAAATCTGTTTCCAAACCAACTTCCTTCCAAGCCAAAGACAGGAAAATATGGTGAAGCATATCTTCCCTTTGGCTTCACCTGCACAAGTGCCAAGGTAGGTCTCCCCTGCAAAATTAGTTTCCCTGCGTCGGGAGCACGCGCTGGGCTCTCCAAATCACGGACAAACAGGATCCCACATTCTTGATTTTTAGTTCACAAACACTTCTTGTAATAACTAACTACTCCTGACATTTTGGACATGTTAGCTTAGGTGGTTAGGTGGTAGGGGGGCGCAAACATTTTTCTTGTAAAAAAGGGGGGCCTGGCAAAAAAAGTTTGGGAACCACTGATTTAAGCCTCTAATAAAAAGCTGCTGTTAGTACTGCTATAAAAATTCCATTCTTCTTGTTGTTTCTTTTCCCATCATTGTCTTTTTTTTTCTTTATCTAGCCCACCAGCTTGGATGGTGGTTACTTAAAAATCTTTTTGGCAGTACTGTAAGGAAATCAAGTAGGCAGTGAGGAAATCTAGTATGTAATTGCAGCTCTAACAGCAGTCCGGGTTAGCTCTTTGTGCAGGAGCCCAGTTACAGACCTGGAGGGCGACTCCTCAGTCTGTTGAGGCAAGCTTAGCTGGGTAGAGTCTCAGTAGTCCTCTTCCACAGCAGCTAAGATCATTCTCGAGGAAGGAAGAACATTTTTAGCTGAATTGCATGCAGTTAAAGCTGTTTTTGCATTGCATTAGGACTCAATATAATTACTTTTCCTTTGTTTGATTCTGTACTTTTGTCTTCATATAAGCTGCTAAATGATAACTGCTACATCTGACAGTTTCTTTTTGTAAAAGGAGACTGTTGCTCACTGTGAGTCTTTTTCTTAAACACTATCCTGTCAGATTATTCTTCCAGGTTGGCCTCTTTTGTGTGTAAAATGGACTCACTGAATAGCAGCTGAAATTACCATTTAGAGACCAAATTCTCCAAACTTTGTGAATGCTCAGAAGCATAGACCCTCAGTAAAAGCTAAATTTATATCAATGCTGTTTCATTGGATTGCTTAAGGTTGCACAGGTGTCTGTAATGATGTGACGGGTGAGCGTAATTGTCGTCACATAATGCTTAATCTGAATTTCATTTCATTCACCTGTCCCACGTACATTGCTTGACAGTCACGAATCTAAACATCTAAAGTGTGTTTAACCTTTGTACAGATAAACCAACATGCATTGGCAGTTGGCAGTTAGAGTTAGGTTACATTTTGTCTTGCCAAAGCACTTTTTTTTAGCTTAATGTTTATAGAGTAACTCACAGGAGTAGCATGGCAGGTTATAAAGTTTTAAAACTGGGTCAGAAATGCCTGACTTCACATTTATTTTCTGTTTGCTGCCCTTACACACTCACCAGCATAACTGTATGTTGGCTAAAGTACCTTTAAAACGGACACTGGTGCAGTCAATTGTGGGGCTGACTGAGTCACATATGAGAGAGGCTTTGTCATGTGATTGTAAGGTTATTTCATATTTCTTTCACTGCCTTGGGATTGAACCAGACTTTAAAAAAAGGCTGCTTAGAAAGTGGTTGTCAATGACATGAAAACGTGGTCGGATCTTTAATGTAAGAATAACACCAGTGGCAAGTCGTAAGGAACCTGGAAATGTCATGTTTTCAAATCATAGATGATGAACAAAGGTCAGTTCATTTCTAATTACTATAAAACATTACACATTTCAATATGCTTTAAAATCTGTGCAGCATAAAAATGCTATTTGAATGAGGGGAAAACTCCCAGGAGAAGGATTAAGTAAAAAGAATAGGTATCTTGTTGGTACGGAACGCAATCGTAGATTTAATATAGAAAAAAAATATACACATCCACCTCTTGAAGAAATATGATGGAGAGGTTATGCACCAACTTCCAGGTGTAACCAGCATTGCACCATCATGAAGACCTGGAAACAAACCACAGGAGACGACACTCACACCGTGCACACATACAGGAGATGAAAACAAGGCCAACATGACAACATGATACATGGAAGGAAGAATATAAGATGTGAGCTGAATCTCCTGGAGGATGAAGATCTTATATCATCTGGAATAAGACACAGAGAGCGAAGGAATGTTTAAGCCAGTGGTCCAGCACATTAAGATGTAATGTTAAATATAAAATATGTGAATCATGTACCTTTTAAAAAAGGTTTGGTGGAAACTCACCATTCTGCAGCTGTGATGCATCTTTTCCCATCTTTTTAAAAGTATTAGATATTTCATGATTTTGAGCTTTATTTGCTTAGTTAGTAGTTAGAAATATTAGAAAGCTAATGTCAGCTACACTATACCCTTGCATTACACCCACACATGGAAAGCCATGGCATGAAGTTCCCGGTAGTTTGTGTGCTGATAGTAATGACAGAGGAACTTTGCAATGTGACTTTTATGCATTACACACAGGATTTGGTGAACCCACTCTGTAACTTTACATATTGCAAAAATGATCAACTAGATATTAGATTAGATCATTAGATCATTATTTTTTAGATATTCTATGTTCAGTGTAAAGCTCGGATTGAGTCATTCTTTCACAAATGTGTGTAAAGGGTCCTTGGTTTTATACACAGGACTGAAACCAGCTGGTATCAAAGATTAAGAGGCGTCGTGCAACACCTTTGTACATATAGTGTTTGTATTAGCAAGCTACTGTAGTTAGCTATGGCATGTGTACACAGAAAAAAAAAAAAAACATTACACTAAACATTACAGCTTTCTGAATGCTCTGTATTTCACTATAACTCAACTTGTACTCTGTCAAAATTCTTAAGGTTAACATACAGAAATCTGGTGGCCTAAGACAGAATTTGGAAATGGGAATTATCGAAACGGATGTTGTTGCACATGTAAGCATGCTGACTGTTCCATATTTATGATGATGTTGATGATGATGATGCCTCATATTTTATTGCCTTTATGCACTTTTGTCTTCATCAGAGCCCGGTTTTACAGCTTATGAAACTGAATTTCTGTGTTCCTTACACTGTTCACTTTTTTTTTTTTTTCATCCATCCAGCTTTTTTTAAACACTTATCCACTTTAGGGTCACGAGGTGGCTAGAGCCTGTTCCAGCTGCCATAGGGCAAGAAGAGGAGTACACACCGGGCAGGCTGCCAGTCCATCACAGGGCCACAGGACAGAGAAAGAGAGCGAGTCACACCACAGCCAGTATAGAAACACCAAATACCCTATAAGGCTTGTTGTGATCAGAAGGAACCAACACGGTGGCAGGGAGATAGAAAAGCACCAGCTGACTATTAGATTTGAGCTGATAGTTGACTAGAGGTTATTGTAAGTACACTGAGGGGATCAACCAACTCTGTTGGTTTTTTTTAAAAGCTATGTTTTGGGAAAAAGTCCAGAAGTGCTTTAAACATTGATTTAAGTCATGTTTGATAGATAAATAAATAAATATTATCTGGAAGCATTTCAAAATTGCTGAAGAGTGGCAACACTTGCATCTAGAAGGATTTTAATGTGAACTACTTTTGATTCGACCGTGCTTTCAGACTCCTTCCGGTTGTGCTTTCTAGAAATAAAAAAAAAAATGCATAGTAGCAAATGGAGCTCTTACCGCTCTGTTTTATAATGGACTGCCATTTACCAGAAATAGTCTGTCCTTTTAATCAATTTAAAAAGCCAAGCCGCTGCTTTGAAGTTTCCCTTGTCACAGGGTAACATTAGAAGTCAGATGTTTTAAACACTTAGCTGTGGTCTTTTGTCACACTGGTGTGACCAAAGAGTGCCTCTACATGGGGAAAACAAAATATAAGGGAATATCCTTGCTCTGCAGCCCTGCTCTAAGTGCAGATACTCGGCATTTGCATTGGCATATTTTTAGAGAACACTGTGATAGTTTGAGATCCATTGTAGCCTATAATAAGATGTGGGAATGCCCTGTAGCCTGATGTTTGTCTTCAGTGGCAGTTTCTTAAAATGACTCTGCAGCATAGCCCATACAGATTTGTACTAATGCATCTTCTCTTGCCTTCCCACCAACAGACAATGGCTCCTCAGACCCAAACTGACACACAGCAAATGTCCTTTATCCTTATCTTGACCTTTAATATGTTGTCCTAAGTTTGTCATTCCTGTCAGCTGAC
Source organism: Oreochromis niloticus (assembly GCF_001858045.2). Classification (NCBI taxonomy): domain Eukaryota; kingdom Metazoa; phylum Chordata; class Actinopteri; order Cichliformes; family Cichlidae; genus Oreochromis; species Oreochromis niloticus. The sequence continues at coordinate 5,831,910 of NC_031987.2, forward strand.
CAGGGTCACCCTCTTGCCTCCCAGGCTTCTATCTGCTGCCACGTTTTGCTGTCTCACCCCTCATTGTGTCCCCTCATCTGTCACAGTGCTCTTGCTGTCAAGAGAAACAGGCAATGATGGATGCTAATCACTTTGCCCGTGTACCCATCCAAGTCACTGCCTAGTCAACAGGCGCAGCCCAGCCTTCCTCCTTACAGCCTATGTATAAATGAGCTATTCTGTCTCCCCGCATTTCTACCATTGTCTCTGCTAGTAATGTATCTGCACTCGTTATAGCCGACTCCACACAGATACAGTTGTCATTGCACTTGACAGAAAACGAACACATTAAAATATGCAGAGCCAAGAAGTAGTATATGTTCATTTCTAATTTATGTAAATTATAACATAAAAGATTTGCTTTGTGATGTAAAACACAGAGTGAACTTCTGCTTGGCCCTGATGTGCTCAGCTATTCACAAAGTGCAGAATATCAGATGTTTCACAGAGTCACAGACAGTCAAAAATATCCAATATTGATCTCTTTGTGGCTTCAAACCATTAATATACTTGGAAAAATATGACGCGCTGGCTACAGTATGAGAGGTCTCCTGATAAAACTACCTCAGAATAACCACTTTGATCTTGGCAGCGCTCATGTTGTGTTTGTTTGCACAGATGGCTTTGTTGCTTGGAATAATGGCTTGAAATATATCTGGTTGGACTGATTAAAATTCATGTTGTACAAATGTAAGAATTGATTCCTTCCCAATCTGAATTCATAAAACCTTTTTGCAATGCATGAACACAAACTGAAATATTTAAATTCAGTGATGATGCTGTACTTTAATATATTTAGGGAAAATACACAAAATTCTGACACAAAACACAAAAGTTCTTCTTTTTTTTCCTCAGAGTGCTTCTCTTGAGTACTGGCATTTTCAATTTTTCTATTTTCAGTAATGAGCTGTTAAATTATTTTGTAAGGAAACATTTCAGTCAGTTAAATATTGATGAAAATCACTCACTTTGCAGTATTTTAAGGAAAACTTTGACCTTCTACCAATGAGCGATTGCTTTGTTGCTCCAGAAAGTATAATGTGATGAATTTCTTGAATTATAAAACTAAAAAATGTGTACAGAGATTGAATAACTTAACTTCTGAAAAGTCAAATGTTTTCAGAATTTACATACTTGGATTAAATGCTGATTATGAATTGCTTATTAAGCCTGTTGGAAAAACTTCTTCATTCATGTCTCCCATGACTTTAAGTAACAAGTATATGTATATATATATATATATATATATATATATATATATATATAATATATATATATATATATATATAATATATATATAATATATATATATAATATATATATATATATAATATATATATATATATAATATATATAATATATATAATATATATAATATATATATATATAATATATATATAATATATATATAATATATATATATTATTAAAAAAAAAAACACCCATCTCGCCCCTGCGGGCGGTTTATCCTTCAAGCTCGGGTCCTCTACCAGAGGCCTGGGAGCTTGAGGGTCCTGCGCAGTATCTTAGCTGTTCCCAGGACTGCGCTCTTCTGGACAGAGATCTCCGATGTTGTTCCCGGGATCTGCTGGAGCCACTCGCCTAGCTTGGGAGTCACCGCACCTAGTGCTCCGATTACCACGGGGACCACCGTTACCTTCACCCTCCACATCCTCTCGAGCTCTTCTCTGAGCCCTTGGTATTTCTCCAGCTTCTCGTGTTCCTTCTTCCTGATATTGCTGTCATTCGGAACCGCTACATCGATCACTACGGCCGTCTTCTCCTGTTTGTCTACCACCACTATGTCCGGTTGGTTAGCCACCACCATTTTGTCCGTCTGTATCTGGAAGGTACAGGATCTTAGCTCGGTCATTCTCCATCACCCTTGGGGGCATCTCCCATTTTGACCTCGGGACTTCCAGGTTATACTCGGTACAGATGTTCCTGTACACTATGCCGGCCACTTGGTTATGGCGTTCCATGTATGCCTTGCCTGCTAGCATCTTGCACCCTGCTGTTATGTGCTGGATTGTCTCAGGGGCATCTTTACACAGCCTGCACCTGGGGTCTTGCCTGGTGTGATAGACCCCAGCCTCTATGGATCTTGTACTCAGAGCTTGTTCTTGTGCTGCCATGATTAGTGCCTCTGTGCTGTCTTTCAGTCCAGCTTTGTCCAGCCACTGGTAGGATTTCTGGATATCAGAGGAGGTGGCTATCTGCCGGTGATACATACCGTGCAGGGGCCTGTCCTTCCATGATGGTTCCTCGTCTCCCTCCTCTTTCTTGGGTTTCTGCTGTCTGAGGTATTCACTGAGCACTCGGTCAGTTGGGGCCATCTTCCCAATGTATTCTTGGATGTTCGTTGTCTCATCCTGGACTGTGGTGCTGACACTCACCAGTCCTCGGCCCCCTTCCTTCCGCTTAGCGTACAGCCTCAGGGTGCTGGACTTGGGGTGAAACCCTCCATGCATGGTAAGGAGCTTTCTTGTCTTTATGTCAGTGGCTTCTATCTCCTCCTTTGGCCAGCCTATTACCCCAGCAGGGTACCTGATCACGGGCAGGGCGTAGGTGTTGATAGCCCGGATCTTGTTCTTACCGTTCAGCTGACTCCTCAGGACTTGCCTGACCCTCTGCAGGTACTTGGTGGTTGCAGCTTTTCTAGCGGCCTCTTCATGGTTCCCATTCACCTGCGGGATCCCCAGGTACTTGTAACTGTCCTCTATGTCTGCAATGTTGCCTTCTGGTAGTTCGATCCCCTCAGTTCTGACTACCTTTCCTCTCTTTGTTACCATCCGACTACACTTCTCCAGCCCGAATGACATCCCGATGTCATTGCTGTATATCCTGGTAGTGTGTATCAGTGAATCGATGTCTCGTTCACTCTTGGCATACAGCTTGATGTCATCCATGTACAGGAGGTGGCTGACAACCGCTCCGTTCCGTAGTCGGTATCCGTAGCCAGTCTTGTTAATGATCTCACTGAGGGGGTTCAGGCCTATGCAGAACAGCAGTGGGGACAGAGCATCTCCTTGGTAGATCCCGCACTTGATGGTGACTTGTGCTATGGGCTTGGAGTTGGCCTCTAGTGTTGTACGCCACATCCCCATTGAGTTCCTGATGAAGGCTCTTAGGGTCCTGTTGATCTTGTACAATTCTAGGCATTCCAGTATCCAGCTGTGGGGCATTGAGTCATAGGCCTTCTTGTAATCAATCCAGGCTGTGCACAGGTTGGTCAGTCTGGTCTTGCAGTCTCGGCTGACTGTTCTGTCTACCAGTAGCTGGTGTTTTGCGCCTCTGGTATTCTTGCCAATCCCTTTCTGTGCCCCGCTCATGTATTGACCCATGTGCCTGTTCATCTTAGCCGATATGATGCCTGACAGGAGCTTCCATGTAGTACTGAGGCAGGTTATTGGTCGGTAGTTGGATGGGACCGGTCCCTTCTTGGGGTCCTTGGGGATCAGGACCGTCCGACCTTCGGTTAGCCATTCCGGGTGTCTCTCGTTAACTAGCAGCTGGTTCATTTGTGCTGCCAGACGCTCGTGGAGTGCAGTCAGCTTCTTCAGCCAGTAGGCGTGAACCATGTCGGGCCCTGGTGCTGTCCAACTCTTCATACTGGAGACCCTTTCTTGGATATCTGCCACTGTGATGGTTACTGGACCCTGTTCAGGGAGGTTGCTGTGGTCTGCCCTCAGATCCACTAGCCACTGAGCATTGCCGTTATGGGTTGCGTCCTTCTCCCATATGCTCTTCCAGTATTGTTCTGCCTCCAGCCTTGGTGGTGCTGTTCTCTTATTGTTCCCTTGCCACTGAGAGTACACCTTGGCTGGTTCTGTGGAGAACAGCTGGTTTATTCTCCTGCCTTCTATCTCTCTGGTGTACCTCCTCAAGCGGCTGGCCAAGGCTGTGAGTCTTTGCTTGGCAGTTTCCAAGGCCTCAGGTATGGACAGCTTGCTGTATTTCTTATGCACCTTCTTTGTCGCGCCTTTTTGCAACTCCGTTAGTTGGCTAACCTCCCTTCGTGCTACTTTGATCTTGCCCTCTAGCCTCCTTCTCCATGGAGGGTACTGCCCCTTGTGGCTGTTCAACTTGTAGCCAAGCATCTCACTGATCACTGCTGCCGTAGTGTAGATCAGCTTGTTAGTGTCTGTAATCGTGGTTGTCTGTCTCTGTGTGTTAGCCCTATGACAGCTGGGAGAGGCTCCAGCAACCCTGTGACCTGAAAAGGATAAGCGGAAGTGACTGGATGGATGGATGGATGGATGGATGGATGGATGGATGGATGGATGGTTAAATAACACTGATATTAAAATGAACTGTGTTTAACTTGACACATATCAGGAAAATAGTGAGAGGTTATCTTCTGGAGCCTGCTCTTTCCAGAATGAACAGGACAACACTTCCAATGATTACCTGGACAAACATGATGATGATCATTAACCCAGCAGCCTACTTCACTGAGGAACTGAACCGGTAAATGTTTTGAACGACTCGGTACGACCAAACACAAATCAGTGCTTCATGTCCTTTATTTGGTTCTGCAAGACTAGACCTAAGCAGAGAGGTCCGATTTAAATTCTATGATTTACAGTAGAACCGACAGCATATTTCTAATGTATCCCTACTTAGTGTTTATGGAAAAACAGTTAATCGTCCAAAAATAAACAGTTTTAGTAACTTACAAGGAAGAAAATGCATGGAAACTCATAAAACCCGTCTGTTTAACTGCTTTGAACAGTTGTATTTTATAATTCAGAGTTATTGTTGAGTATAGATCAACCACTTCCTTTCACTGGAAAATCACTTCTCACTTTTTTTTTTTTTTCTTCTCGTATATCGCTATTGCAGCCCACATATCTTGACGAGCGAAGGTCATCCTTTTGAGTTTTTCCCTCTCTCTCTTGGAAGATGCTGTCCCTGGACTGTGACACTGCTACCTTGTATTCTGTCTTCATTAGCAAGTGGGCTGGGCAGTCTGGACCTCTGATCATAACTACGTTGACCAGCCAAGTTTATATCAGCCTAATACTGTTTTTAAAGCTTTGCAAATAATTAGTGGGCACCATCTCTACAAATCCTGAAGGCAGATTTTATTTTAAGCCTCAAATGACAAGTAAAGAATCTGGATTGTTGCAGGAATGTTTTTGAGATAAAGCAGTGCACCATAGAACCTAGTATGTAGACTGCTCTACGCTATCGGGAAAAGTTCAGTGTCAGATGCAAAGTTTTTAAAATGGTAGTTTATAGTCACAATTTGAACAAAGCAAGTTCTCATAAACATATCCAGCTAGCTTTATCATCCACCACCAGCAAAGTGACATGCTGACTCGTAACTGTCTCTTGTCTGGAAATGCAGACCTTCTTTATGGGAGAAGTAAGGGAAATGCATTTCAAATGACTTCTGACATTGTGCGGTGCAACTTTATACCAAAACAGAAACAAGTTGTTGCTTTTGTTGTGGAGTGTGCTGCGATGACAGTGATTGATAAGCACATTTAAATGGCTGTTCACCTGAAAATCCCAGTGGGGAGGTTTCATTTTGTACAAGGGCACACAGTATGTGTTTTTATTTATATAAAATAAAATATGCATTTTTTTCCTCATCACACTACTCTGTCAGACATCTGTTCTTGACAGACTGTAGCAAGGTTATCTGGAGTGTGACACATGCTGTACTTCATAATGAATTAATGTAATGGGTCCAGTGTTAGTTGGTCCAGCCAGAGATATGCTTCATGCATGAGTTGCCGTATAGATAGGCGAGGTAACAGTTTAGTGAAGCATAATAACTTGTTAAGATGTGAACAAACCATTTACCCTTCACTTTGGATGAGGTGCTTTTGAGGATGTGTTATTCAGTACTATTCCTGTCAACTCCCTAGGAGTTTAAGGTCAGTGTAAGAACTGAGGAATCCTGAACCCTGATTTGAAGCACTAAATCAAGATGAACTAGAAGAAGTCAGAAGATGTGTTTCGCTTGCTTAGTTACCCTCAAGGCCATTTCCTGTCAAAGCAGCTCTGTACACTGACAAAGAAGGATAGCCCCTTGGCAGATTGTTTTGGCCAGTGGCCCATACATGCATTGAACTTTGAAGTCAGTAGTAGATCTGTCTTACTTTGTCTGAGTGAAATCTACTCTAGTGAAGTTTGGTTCATGACTCTAGTATACAGGGATTGGCAGAAATATACAAATACCATTCATCTATCCATCCATCCATCCATCCATTCATTCATCCATTCATCCAATTTCTGAACCGCGGGACAGACGGTCAGCAGAGTCTCTCTGAGCCTAACATGGCTCTCAGTTAAATACCTTCTCCAGGAACAAAAGGCAGTACACAGCTGTTTCACACCTTAAGGTTCACACTCCCTTGCTACCTCCCAGAGTCCTCAAAGAGACAAAAGCTTCTTCCTGTGGAGCCTCAACTCTCGCGGCCCGATACCAAACAACTCGCGTACCTGTACCGGTCTGTGGGCTGGGGGTTGGGGACCGCTGTTTTAGAGCAACATGACTTTTTGTTTGCTACAGATTGTCCAAGAGGTGAAATTCTACAATAAGTCTAGTGGAAGACTAGTCATTTTAATATATTACTTAGCAGGAATATGTGTATTATTTAGACATGCAGCTTGATTAAACATACTAGCTAGCCTTATTGTTGTCATGTGCATTGGAAACGTCTGGCCCCAAATAACATAGAGGAGCATGCTATTACCTAATCCATATAATCAAAGCTATTACTCAAACACTATTATTCAGTTATTATGAAGACAAATGTTGTTAAATGTTGTTATTTTAAAAAAATATTCAAACTGGTGCACACGTATGCTATGTTAGCTAATTTACCTCAGAGCGCTAACATCAGTAGAGTGCCTGCATTTAGCTATAGAGCTGAAGCAATCTCCTGTTTCCCTGTTGTGGCTGTCAAATAATCCTCCGGGTTTGATTCATGCACTGAGTTTCTGCACTTAACTTTTACAATCTCTCTATGTTCTATCAGCACCTCTATTAGAGTAATGAGAGCTCAGCAGTGGTGGCAGTGGTGGCACTGGGTCAAGCAAGACGGGGATTGAGGGTGGGGTAGTTTCAGGGAGAAGAAAAATGGATGTGTGAAGCAAAACCGCCGACGTTTGTTTGACTGCTTCGCTCTCTTGTTTCATGATCATTATAATCCTCGCTGGAGAAGCTGTGGATGAGGAAGATGTGATAAAGTGCAGAATGAAACGGAAAGTCTAAAAATAAACGCAGTTTCACAAGGAGACGTGTGTCCTTTTTTCCATCATGCCTCCCAGTCACGTAATATGACAAGTGCAAAGCCAAGGAAAAATTAAGTCGAGAAAATTGCACATTTCAGGCAAAGCATCCTATTAGAAACGTGTCTGCTAATGACTTCTCATTAGCCTTAAATGTCCACCAGATGGAGAGATGATGGTAATGTGCCAGTGCAAGATATAATATTTGTAAATCATTCACTACGCGATGTATTTTCCTTTTACACATATTTGGAAAAGACCTATTTCATGTTGATTATTTTTTAATTTAAATGATCAAATTAAAAGGTGATATTAGAGCTATAACTTGCCATTTTCTGTTTATCATTTAGCATGTGAGCAACTGCAAGGACAATCTTGTGCGAAGGTGACTTTATGAATAAAGTCTCTAAAGTGTCCTGCTTGTCTACTCTAATGCTTCTCTTATGCCGTGTCACTATTAAAATCCTTGTCCTCGCAGTACGTGCTTAAATATAAGTGTTATTATCTAAGCTTAAAATCTTCATCTGTCCCACTTCTAAGTCCTCAAGCACTCAACTTGTCTCCGTGTTTTACTATATTAGAGGGGTTCAGTTTAAAGAATACTCCTGCTGCCCTGTCTTTAGAGTGTCACATTTGACAATGTTTTGTGCAGTGGACAATAAAGATAATGAAAACCGATGATTTGCTGTCACAGTGGATCCAACCTATCGTCTAACGCGTTCTTGTCAAAGTCAAAATCAAAACCGAAGCCAGCTGTCAACACATCACAGCCGCTGTGATGTTTACAAAGGTCAGCAGACTGAAAAAGGTCACTTTTCCCAGAATAGATTCAGAGTAAAAGCCACTGCTGCGTTTAACCTCACGCTGAACCAGTAATGTGAGCGTGCTAAAAATGCAGCTTAGCCTCTCTGTGACTCTGTGCAGATTCGACTCACTGAAGAATATTTTCACTTCTCTGACAAGTTTATAGCTCTGAATTGAGCCATTAGAAGACCTGTCTGACTCTTTAAATGAGTATCAACAGATGAGTTTCCATGCTTTGGCTTTCACATTTTCACTGCACAATACTGTAACTGTGAAGACTGTTTTAATGGAGCACGGCTCTTTTTCCCCGTAACGTTATTTTAAGTTGTTTTTTTATTTATTAAAAGCAATAATTCAGAAATCCTTTAGAGAAACAAATGTACAACGTCTCGCTGAGAGTTTGCAGAGGAGAGCTGCAAAGGATTGTCGAGATGAGAGGATTTTCGGGGTGCTAGTGACACAGTCAGGAAACAAGGATGGAGAGAGAGAGGAACCCCTGTGGTGCTCGATTGACAACTGGGCCCCGGGAGACATGTGGGGGAAAAAGATTTTGACTTAAAAAGGCAGTCTAACAGCAGCCTTGAACGAACCATTTTTCAGTCCATTTAGTACAAAATGATGTGTTAACTTACAGGCAGCAGTTTGTATGTGACCGAAAGCAGGAAAGCAAAACTTTTGCTTTGCTAATACGCTCTGTTGGCTTCTTTAGGGAATGCAGAGTCACAGAAAAGCAAAGAAACACAGCCTGGATTTGGCTTTTCTTGTGCTTATTTAAAAAAACTCAATTAAAAAACAAACAGCTACTACTAACAAATTCAGATGTCTTGGAGTAAAAAAAGAGAAATTTAATATTCAGTCTTGCTTTTAGCAAGATGAATGGCACATAATGACCTTAATATACAAGTATACCTAATCAGTGGAGCGTACCAGCAAACAGAAATATATAAAACTAAACACAGCTTCACCAGCTTCTCCCAAACCACAACAACAGTCCTGGAGCACAAGATTAAAGAGGTTTGACTCATTTCTGAAAAGCCTGACACTACCATTGTGGAGCCAGGCCTTTTTAGATAGATAAGTCAAATTTTGTAATCAATTCTATAATTCCCAGGAAGTCAGTGCAGTGATTTAACTCCAGTTTTTGTGTCCTCAGATGGAAGATTTTTCCCTTTCACTCTGGCCATGGCAAACTGAATTAATTAGAGTGATCTGACAGCCTAGGCATGAATGCATGTCCTCGAAGCCATAACAACCAGAATTGTCTCAGCGTGATTCAAAATTTGGCTTGTAGTCATTTGTACAAAGCCGGTATGTTAGCCTGGTAATAAGCCTATTTTTTACATTTTCTGCTCATTTGTCTAGCTTCCAGCTTTGTTGGAGAAAGTTATTGTCCTCTAACCAGTCAACAATACCTTCTGTAACTGTAGAAGTAGCTTTGTGGTGAGTGGGAGAGCAGCTCTGTGTCAGTTTTTATGAATGAAGCAATATGCCAGTGTCAGGGTTATGATTTCAGTGGATTAACTGGACTGATCCGTGCTTGCCTTAATGCACGGCCTCTTTTTCTGGGAAGATATGATACGGAGAGAGAGATCATTTTTCTACCAGCTATCAATAAGGACACTGTACCGCTCTTTGACTTTCTGAAAAACAGGGGATAAAGACTGTGACTCACTTGGAACTCTGACGACAGTCTTTCAATCACAGATGAACTGTTGTTCAGCGTTTGCTGTATACAGCCTTGTTTGGTAGAGTCTCAAGCTTAGTCTCTGTGTGTTTCCAGCCCTTGGATGAATTAAGGGAAGAAAAAAATCTTACTTTTGACTGGTTTGCACTTATTAGAGTATGAGCTGTCACTAAGGATGAGCACTGCGACATGGAGGCTCTAAAGCAGTTGGCTGAGTGTTTAGATGTTGTACACCTGTCATTTAAGAAGGCAATAAATCGAGACATTCTGTTTATTCAAGCTCAGCCTTTATAATCGACATGTAAAATGTATATTGTTTAGTGGAACAATTATAACTACAAAGCGGCCATAAGCAAACGATGAGATTAATAATCAAGAGAAGGTGCGTTTAAAGTGATTTAGTACTTGATGTCACTACTGTACATAGTCCAAGCAAACTGTTAGACCACTGAAAGGCACTGAAAAGTAAACAATGAGCAAAGATTAAAAGAAAAAAGAAACCAATAAAAGTAAAAGTACTATATAAAATAGTGATATACAGTTGGGGAAACAATTGTTCGATCCTCTGCTGAATTTGTAAGTTTGCTAACTTCCAAAGAAATGAAATCACTTTTATATAGTGTGTTTTAATGGATTTTTGGTTAATATTCTGTCACTCTATGGAAATGAAACTACCATTAAAAACTAGAGACTGTGAGTAAATGTATTAATTCAGCAGGAGATCAAATAATTATTTCCCCCACCGTAAATATAAAGACCAGAAATCAATTCTTCTGAGGATACAGTGCATCAGTGGGTTTAAGTTTCCTTAAATGCAACAAAGGAAGCACAAAGTTTAATTTGGATTTGAAAATGGCTGCAGTTATGGAAGGCGTTTCCACTGGTGTGCAGTTAGCTGAAGGTGCTGTCCATCTCATATCTATTTCCTACTTCCAACATGCAGAAAAAGAACTTACCACACCAACAAGACAGCCTTGTTCACATAGAAGTGATTAGGCCTATTATAATTAGTAAAAATAAGTGGACAGATGTCCCACCTCTCACCTTATGACAACTGTGATTGAGTCTGGCGTCGATGAACTCATTTTGGGTTTTTTGTGTAGCTGTCTCACCCGTGTCTTTCCTGTTCTGGAGTTTACAGAGTATTTCACTGACAAACACCCAGCGGTTTAGCAAAAAATGTTGAGGACAGGACATAAACAGGCAATTCTGCAGACACACAATTTCACTAAGCTCTCATTTGAAATCAGTCCAGCAGGCAGAAACACAGTCTTTATGTTTTCTCACAGCCACTCCTTACTTACAAGTTCATTTTAAAGAGTGTCAGTCTAAACAAATGTCTGTGTTCCAAGTGTCAGTTAAACTGTACACAACATGGTATGAAATTACAGTGAAGTAGATTCAGTTTATTATGAATCTAATCATAAGGATAATATCAATTTAATGCAAGGCTGGGAAACAAGTGGCATCCACCTGTCATTGATCGCTGAGTTCATCATCTTTTGGTGTACTACAATTTACCAGTTACTATTTTATTTTATTTCTACTTTTTTTTAATTAGATTTAAACTTATGGATCTTATAATTTTTACTATGCTACTGGTGCATTTCTTTTTGTTGACAAAGTTGACAAAGTGAATATTTTTAATAGTCACTTGCTATATCTTGTGTACACCTTATGGTCATAGAGCCATCAGCCTGTTTAGATATTAACACAGTCACATAGCAACAACTCGGTGCATTTAGTCATGTAGACATGGTCAAGACAGTCTGCTGAAGTTCAAACTAAGCATCAGAATGAGTAAGAAAGGTTATTTGAGTCATAGTTGTCGGTGCCAGACAGGCTTGTCTGAGTATCTCAGAAACTGCTGATCTGCTGGGATTTTCCCACGAAATCATCTCTAGGCTGGTCAAAAAAAGAAAATATCCAGTGAGTGGCAGTTCTCTGGGTGAAAATGCCTTGTTGATGTCAGAGGTCAGAAGAGAATACCAGACTGCTTCATACTGATAGGAAGGCAACAATAACTCAAAAACCACTCATAACATGTAAGGTATGCAGAGGAGCATCTCTCATTGCACAACACATTGAACCTACAAACAAATGTACTACAACAGACGAAAACCAAACCGAGTACCATTCCTGTCAGCTAAGAACAGCAAAGCAGAGCTCACACGGGAGCACAATAATTGGACAACAGACTGGAAAAACTTTGCCTAATGAGTCTTGATTTCTGCTATGACATCTGGGTGTTATGGTCAGAATTTGGCATAAACAACTTGGAAACAAGGATTTATCCTGCCTTGTATCAACAGTTCAGACTGGTGTTTGACCAAAATCTCTGAGAAATGTTTCCAGCACCTTGTTGAATGTGTTCAGTTTTAACAGAAACACAGGACTGAACTGGGTACGCGCAAAGTTTGTTAATAAGGTTTAGTGGTTCTGAATCTCTGTGGTAGTTTATACTTTTTGAATTGCATTGTGCTTCCAACTTAAATGAAATGAGCCATTTAAATATTATTTTGCTTGCTTGCTTGTCAGTGGAAAGATAAGGTTACATACATTATTATGTTGTGGTTTGGCGCTGTATAAATAAATAAACACAACTTTTTAATGAAGACGATGTTATGAAAGGAAAATTATAAACGTTTTGTGTTACTGTCATTAAAAAAGTTGTTAAAATTTAAATTTAAGTTAACAATAATACGCTTGGATTATATAATTACAGGTATTTTCTTCACATTGAAGATAAAGATACTCAATTACCCAGGTGTCAGGCTACCCCCAGCATCACTGACACACATGCGTTACCATTCTTGTTATCCACTTACCTGCCTTTATCAAACAAAAAGCACATTTAAGTACACACTGTTTCTCACACCAGAATGATTTTCGCAGAAAGCATTGTCTTTTGGTTTGACTTGCATAGGTGCTTCTGTGAGTATCAACACAGTGACAATGGTAGAACAGATCTGTTCAGCTTTGACTTTAATGCTCAGCCAGGGGTATTTGTTGTCTCTCAAAAGGCTGAAACCACATGAGGAAAACAGTAGAATTCACTTCCACACTCAGAGGTAAAACAGTTTATTGTACTTGGGTAGGCTGGCTCAGCAGAAGCAGAGATGTGATTCTATATTTACTCCAAATCAGGAAGGTGTTCTGGTAATGTTTTATCAATAATACAAATCCCCTTGTTGCTCTCCATGTCAGCCAACAGTTTCGCTTTGTGCACACTGAGGGGAAGGCTGATTAAGGTTTCTTTGCACGTGTGGAAATACAGTTCAGTCTAGCTTGACTGAGGTTGACAAGGAATATCAGTTAGTACCTTAACTAGGTCAGGTTGTGCATTAAAGCTGCCGTAGGTTCTTTTTATTCTAAAACACACCGAAAGGGATGCAGCTTTTTCTGCAGCAAAGTGTGTGTGTGTGTGTGTGTGTGTGTGTGTGTGTGTGTGTGTGTGTGTGTGTTGTTAGATCTTGTGGGATTCAGTATAATATAATGATAAAAAAACAGTTCCCATCTCTTAAGTACTTCTCCACTTTCAAAAGACTTATTCAGACCTTGTTTTACTCATTATATGCTAAACTCAATTTTCCCCTCCCAGTGGTATTTACACACTGAACATTTTTGCCATCTTTCTGCCAATAATTCACTGGACGATTCAAATCAAACAAATACAAAATCAACACAAACTGCTGTAAACACCATGACGTGAAATAGATGCTAATCAGCATAAAGCTTGAGCTGTGTGATTGAGCTGGAGTGATTGCAAAGCAGGATTTACATCTGCCATTATGTGCGTATACTCCCATGAATGCCTGGGAGCATCCATGTTTAATCTTCATGTGCACATGAATCCATGTAACACTGGCTTCTTCTGGGTAACAATTGGAGTTATGATCTCTGTTGTTGTGAAAAATGGTTCTAATTCTTGTGTTTCCCATGCACTTTCCTTGCTCATCATCTTCTTACAGCAGATCATCTGCTTCCACTGCACTGCACTGAACTTGTTCATATGTATCCCAAATCTTGGGAACGGGATTTAATTGTGCATTTGCTAGCTGTTTTTAAACACTGTGGCATTAACTAAAACTTTCACCATCTGGGGGCAGCATTTCACCAGTGACTGTGTAAGGTATTTTATTTTAAATTTTTTTTGTTTTTTATTTATTTAACACTTATTTCTTCCAAGCTCCAACCCTATTTCTTCAAGAGGATTTTCCTTCCCCATACCAGCCAAGATGTGTTGTTAGTTGACTTGCTACAGTATCTTGTGGTAGAAAGTGGTACTGCATGAAAGTGTGGCTTGGCTCTGTTTTAACTTTAATGTGTATCTCTTCAACCAAATACACTGATGTTTGGACACGAGTGGTTATTTCAGAGTAGTTTAAAATAATTACCTTTAAGGTCGTTTTTTCTACTTGTTAATAATAATGGCTGTTCAAAAGAAGAATAACATGCAACTTTTTTCTATTTCGCGATAGGCAATATAGCCTCAAAATGATCTCAAGAAAATTTGAAATAATGAAATTTCATGATGTCGAAAAAAAGGAATAAGCTGAATGTTTTATTGATGCTCGGAGCTTGCAGGCAGCAGCGTTTATGAGTCAATGAAGGGCATTTTCTGTCCTTCTTTTCCAATACGCTTCTGTCACTGGTGACAGTAACTAATTTAAAGTGTGATTTATATTGAAACAAGGAGCCAGCAGCAGCAGCAATATCCTGCAACAGTAGTGACATCACATTATATCCAGTGACACAACATAAGTCAGTGTATGCACAAAAAGTGCCTAGGTAGTGTTTACTCTTGGAATTTTAAGCAACAGTACAATGGTCCTACTACTATTAAACAGTTTAACACTAACTTAACCCTTTAACTCTTCAGGAGCTGGCACAACATTGTCACATAATAAAACAGAAACATATTTTCCAACTGGGATGTTTTGAGTCAAGCATTTAACCAGCTTCTTAAAGCCCTGCTTTTCCACCATGTTACTTCATCAGTAATTTCCACCCACTGTTTGCTCTTCCAGGCATATGAAATGGAGCTTGTGAGTGCTCCAGTCATGCCCAGTGATGTGCATCTTTTGGGTTGGGTTGCCAGCTGCTAGTATCTCCTCCCTTGGTGTACTGAATGATGTGTTTTTGGCTCAAGTGGGGAAACAAGTTTGTTGTTTTCACCTTTAGCAGGAACAGCTTTCTTGTGTATTGTTGGAGGTTGTTAAAGTAGCTCCCTTTTTTTAAACAATGGCAGTTTAGATACTATATCGTCATCGCATGCTGGCACACTGCTCTCGCGCTCAGACATGCTTGTGCTTGCTTTATTGTTGCATAAACTACAGAAGTAACTGCGACGTGGCTCAGTCAAACAGGGCTCTTTTGAGATTGAAATGTCCAGCCTCAATCTACCACGCTTAAAGCCATCTGTGCCAAAGAAACAGTATCATGACTGACCATGTCCTTTGCCCCTAACTTCCAAACAAGCTGGGATTTGCTAAAAAAAAAATGCTGCTGAGAAAGGCTGATTCTTCTTACAGATTTTCACCAGCTCATTAAATGGCCAGTACCATCAGCTGTTTTCAGTCCTGATAAATATGGCCAGTGGGAGTGTTTCCGCTTTGAAATGGCATTAGTCTCCATTAGGAAGTATCAACCTTCAACTGAGCATGTGAGTCTAAGACCCATCTTTCTAATTTCCCTTGCCTGGTTTTTAACTTTTAACTACTCTTTACTTTTATTGTTTTTTTTTTTAATGGTGTTTAGTTTGGCATTGGTTGGGTTTAGTTAATTACTTGTTTATGGTTTGGAAGAGCTTAAACTAAACCTTTCATACGTAAATCATTTTACAATAACAATTACAACTGGACTTGTTCACATAATCTTTTTTACATGTCTGCATAATCTGCTCTGCTGTGTTTATCATTGATTGGAATTTATGATAAGTCTACTGCATCTGTTCATTGGTAACAGACTGAGGGTGCTAGCAATGTGTCTGATCAAAACATTGATAATGGCTGATGGCCAAATTTTTTGAAGCCAATTTTTTTGTCTATTATGCTTTACCTATAGCATTTGTTTTCATCTCACCTTTGTAATACCAACAAATAAGGGATATTTCATTTCTAATTACTTGTTTTTCTTCTTCTCCTTGGCTCCAGTGTACAGCTGTATCGAGTACCATCTTAGCAAAAACTGGTGACAAAAATTCTGTCCCAGCCAAACTAAATTGTGACCCACTTTCATATAAATAGTATAAACATGAATGACAGTTCCATTACTGGGATTATCAGTGATCTAATCATCAAAGATATAAAAATTAAAACCGTTATTAAGCCAAGATCTCTTTTACAGCATCCCATAAAGCTTCATATGGTATTCTGTATCATTTCATAGTGGTGTTATTTAAAGCACACATACATAATCTTTTCCCGTTGTCATTTAATGCTGTGGGAGCCCTAATGTAGCATGAAGAATGAGCCATTTACAAAGCCTACAAGTCACAGAGTCCCTGTACTGGCTTTTTTCTCAAATGCTTCCAAGAAAGCTGTCGAAAGATGTCTGAAGTTTCTGTGTTTGGGTCAGAACGCTGCAGGTTTCAAGATGTTAATGCCAGCTTGCACATTCTGTACTAAAACCTTGACATCTGCCCAGTGCACGCAGAGTCCTGCGCCTCAGGAAGTGAGATGGGCTAGAGCCCGTCTGGTGCTATCTGGATGTCCTCTGTCTCTTATCTACCACTTCCAGCATGTTTGGTACTGGATCTGTGCTGCTGCTCGCATGATGGTGTTTTGCTATCAGGAAACTTTCGTTATGGAGCCCAGAGGGAGAAAAAAGGGTTCGATATGTTTAGAACAGTTTATTTTTGAAAGAGGATTATTATATGGGTCAGAATGGTAGATGCTACCCCACCATGACCTCAACCATTTAGAAACACACATCCTCCGCAGTTACTTTATCCACTTGTTTTTCTGTCTGGTGGTCAACAACTTCTGGCATATTTTAAAGAAGTTATTGCAAGATTTAATTTGACTTGTTTCATTCCTCCATGGGGCATATTACTCTGACTTGATTAGATGTAATATACTGTGTCAGATTTACTATTACACTAATTGTAATCCTCTTGTGTGATTATACTCGTATGAGTACTTTCTCTTTGTATTCTTTTGGAAGCTTTTTTTTCTCTTAAAGAAGTTGAGCTGGGTTCGTGTCCTGAGCCTCTAAGTCCCTTTGAGTCATGTTTAATATTGGACCATATGAATAAACTTGACTTTACTTGGAATTTCAGATCAAGGCTTGTTTCACAGAGTTTGTTTTTGAGTCCACTTTCTGCCTAGCTGTCAAAACTTGCCTAAGAGGATTAATCCAGCAGACCTCGCTCTTTCATAACAAGTCACCCACCCCTGTCCTTGTGACTTCAAGCCTCTCGCTGTCATCGTATCTTAATTATGATTTTTGGGTGATTGGCTTTCTCCTAATGAAGAGGAGCAGGATAAATTAATTTCATCAGAATGGTGCCGTGATCCTCTGTCATATTCCTGCACGTGCTTTACCAACATGCTCAGACTGAAGCCTGTCATTGTAGGCTTTTTTTTAAAAAACATTTTTTATGCAGGGTACTGAATTGCCTCCTCGGTAGATATCACTTTTAATTTAAATAACTGGACTGTTTACAACCTACATTTAAAGTAAATTTGATGGTAACCGTTACAACCTAAACACCTGTTTCCTTAATAAGATTCCACTCTCTGCTTTGTAAAGCCACATTTCTGAAACATAAACTTAGTGCTTGAGGGGATATGGAAATGACAGGCTGTTTGTTATTCCATTCACCACTGTTATTCAGTATAATACACACCGTGGGAAGCCAGAAAGGTGAGAAAGTATTGCTGAAGAAAATCCATTTTGCATTATTTCTCAGCTGGAGAGGGGATAAATTTGATCATGTCACCTTTGTTTTTGCTGAGATGGAAATGGCAACATGGAGAAGGGAAGGATTAGATTTTAAGAGAGGAGATAGGGGTTGGTTTTTGAGTTTTGAATCTAAGAGAAGACATATCTCTTTTTCGTCTCTGAAACTTTTCCTTATCTAAACTAGTGCAGGTTTTCATTATGAAGTTTTTGTTTTTGTTTCTCTATATGCCAGTAATGGACTTTTGCTGATACACTGTGATAAAACGGTGGACTAGCAGCACCAAGAAATACATAGAGGTTTATAGAGGCAGAACTTCACGTGCCACCAATGTGCATAGATGAGAGGAATAAGTCAAACACTCAAACTCTGCACTTTTAGTGTGAGATCTTTCATGTGACATCAATCCCAGTCATTATGTAACATTATAGACAACTTATCAGATAAAATGACTCTAAAGTATGCTTATCAACTACAAGTATAGTTGTTGGTGTCCTTCTAGGTGGTCATATAGTTTCAGATAATGAAATGCATAAAATGCATAAAATCTATTACTTAAAATATAAATAAATAGACTTTTGCCTGTATATATTATAGTTGGGTGATACCAGTTTATGCCCCAAATATGGTATTACCTGTAACAGTGAAACCACCCACCAAAGACAGACAACTTATCAAGACATCGAATCAATGTTGAGATTTAGTTACAAAGTCAAAAGCTAAAAAAAAGACTTTGCGTTTCACTGAAGGTGCATATGAATAAAATCATATATAATGTATTTCTTTTTAATATATTGAATGTATTTTAATGTATTTTAATGTATTTAATGTATTTCCTTTTGGCTTTATTCTTTTGCTTTACAGTAGAGATGCACCAATTGGAATTTTCTTGTTTTGTAAGTGTAACCTGACAGTACCACTTTTTGCACATTTGGATTTTCTTTGTATATAAAACTGATTGCATATACAAACAAAAAATCTCCTTTTTTTTCAATGCAAAATTTTATTTTCACAATAAATGTAATGATTAAACTTTAGAAACCAGAGTAAGCTACAGGATCTCTCGCTTAAATAATCGAAAATGAAGTGCTCTGCTGCTGATAAGAGGCACAGTTAATTAACTGACAGTGAGCTGCTGTGCACCCACCTTTGCCTGGCATATTTTACCTTACCAAAAAAAAGCAGTTACATCACTTTCCATTATGTTTATAACTTCAACAGATAACAGGACAATAACCCTTTTCTCTTTTTCACTCATCTCTATAGTTTCCCTCGTAACTTCTTTGATCCTTTGCTCATACCGAGGCTTCTGGTTTTTGGCTGCCTCTGTGCTCTGGATAGCTTTATGTTTAGCCACTTTGCTTTTGTTAGCTTACTTTAAAAGTCCAGGTTCTGTCAACATGGGTTCATCACCTGTAGCTCACATTACCTGTGGTGTACCACAAGGTTGGACTTGAAGCCCTTTTTTATTTCCATCCATCTGTTCGCTTCCGCTTATCCTTTTTCAGGGTCGCGGGGGGCGCTGGAGCCTATCCCAGCTGTCATAGGGCGAGAGGCGGGTTACACCCTGGACAGGTCGCCAGTCTGTCGCAGGGCCAACACACAGGGACAGACAACCATTCACGCTCCCATTCACTCGCACATTCACACCTAGTGGCAATTTGGATTATCCAATTAACCTATCCCCACAAGCTGCATGTCTTTGGACGGTGGGAGGGAAGCCGGAGTACCCGGAGCGAACCCACGCAAACACGGGGAAAACATGCAAACTCCACACAGAAAGACCCCGGCCTGATGTTGGAATTGAACTCAGGACCTTGCTGTGCGGCAACAGTGCTAACCACCGTGCCACCGTGCTGCCCTTTTTTATTTTCTATTTATATATACATAGACAATGCAAAGATATATGTACCGCTGAAACATGATAATACTAAAAGCTTAGCTGCTCTTTTTGACTATATGGTCTCAATAGCTGGATAGTGTAAAATTTCCTCTCACTAAATGTGCCGAAATGAGAAATCTTATTGTTCAGTGTTCCAAACTACATTAACTATTTGAAAAGTGTTTTTTTTTTGTTTTTTTTTATCTTGTCTGTGATATGGCTTCTTTATCTTCTCACATATTTACAAATTAAGGTCACAAGTCTAGCAAGAAGGTTGCTCTAACATATTATTAGTGTTGCTCGAGGTCTGACCTCATACAGTACGCTGACTATTGTATCATCTGTATTGCCAGAAATGCCTCACATGCTGACTTTAAAATTGCAAAACCTGTATTTCCATATCCAGCAGTGTATATATCAACAAAATCTCACAGGGGGAAGTCACCTAGCTCAAATTAATGCAACACCTTCCACAGTCTGTGCCCTTTAAATCTATCTCTGAATGTCATTTCCCCACAAATTCCTCAGGCGCTTTTATGATAACTATGCATTACTACAGGCTAACACATAATAGAAAACTTTGGCCCTCATTTATCAAATGTGCAGACAGCACACTTTAATCTCGAGTGTGTCCTTTCTGAAGTGCTAATTTGAACTCTGATATCATGCTGAAAAATGTCACAGTACAGTGATGGTTTGATAGAATCTCCACTTCTGTGATAAGATGTAAAAATAAGATTCACATTAGAAGAAACTTGGGATTGCAGATCTTATAAAGGCAAGGCAGACGTGGCGTTCTACTACTACTAATAATAATGTATACTTTATTGATCCCCGTGGGGAAATTACTTGTTTTTCTCTGCATTTGACCCATTCACTCAGTGAAACAGTGGGCAGCCACTAAGCAGGCGCCCGGGGAGCAGTGAGTAGGGACGGTACCTTGCTCAGGGGTACCTCAGGGTAGCTGTTCAGTGGATTCGAACCCCCGACCTTCCGATCATGGGACCACTCTACCTACTGAGCTATCCCTGCCCCTATGGGCTCAGCTGTCATATGGCTTTTGGTTTGTGAGTGCCACACAAGTGTATCATTGATTTTTCCCTGTTTTTTTTTCAACATTGCATTTTTGAGAGTGATTGATCAGTGTGTTTGTTTGCTTTCTTTAAACCATTAATAAACACTGAAGGCCCACAAATCTCTATAGCTGGCACGGTGCTGTAAATCCAATAGTCTGAATGAATAAAAAATAGTTTAAGGTATTAGACATGAGACCAGGCTCATGGTTTTTGATTACACCATGAGCTAAGTCTGCACCTCATTCATCATGGAACGAACTAATGTAATAACTATGTATGGATATGCAGTTTATGTATTTAAAAAAAAAAAAAAAAATATTTCACCCACTTTTTCTGTTATTTCCTTATGACTGATCGCAATGTTTGTTTGCATTATTATTCGTATTTTTTACACCCCAGGGGTTGCTTATTGCCTTCCACCTACCAATAAATTACTGTGAAGAACCTCTGTATGACTTGGATGATTTCAACACAGTGACAAAAGCAGTCTTAAATGCTTTAGTCTGTAAACTGCTTTTCTTAGATTGTTTTAATAGACAACATTTAGATGGACAACGAAGAAATATATAGATGTCTGCTTAATGTAATCACTGCAGAGTGCAGACGGGGATCATTCATCTTTAAAGGGGTTAGTTTGTTGTGAGTGTATTTTTTTTTTTTTTCTTACTGGCTGTAAAGTTGGCTCAAAACTCAATACTTTGTTTTGCTTAACTCAGATCGGGATTGTTGTAGAAGGCATGAAGTTGGAGATTGTGCTACTTGTAAAGACAAAACTTGCATCAGAGTGCAGTATATGGGTTCAGCCATCATACAGCCAGATCAGTGCAGCATTGATTCTTTTTCTTACCTTTTATTTTTGAGAGTGAGTGATCAATGTGTTTGCCTTCTTTAAACCATTGATAAACCCCAAAGACCAACAAATCTCTACAGCTGGGTCGGGACTATAAATCCAGTAGTCTGAATGTATGAAAATACTTTATAGCATTGGAAATTAGACAAAATTCAGGGTGCTTGATTGCACTGGGAGCTAAATCAGCACCTATAATAACTATGCTTGGACAGACTATGTATGCACTGATTGTATTATTTATATATATTTTTTTTCATATATTACTTTTTCCCTGACTGCTCACAATGGTCTTTTGGACAATCACAGTACATGCATTTTTCTTACTTATCAAGGGTATTGGGAGGATTTGCATTGGATGTGTACAGCCTAAGTTTAAACTTGCCCTTCTTCCTCCATGGACTTGTATTGATGTAGACAGCCACTCATGTCAGCCGCTGGTGCGTGTGTGTGTGTGTTTTGCTTTTCTTTTTCATGTTTAATTGAAAGGGTTGCGTGCTAAGTTGTCAGCTAGATAACTTAAAGAATTGAGGATCACCTGGATACTGGGGAAAAAGTCTTAGATGCAACAAATAAGTACGCTTCAGTCTGTAAATAGTTTTTCCCAAACCGTACTACGTTATTAAATAACAGGTAGGGATTTAAGCAAAGATATGGATTTCTGCTTGATGTAATCAGAGAGTAGACCTGCAGGAATAATCTTTCATCTCTGAAAGCTTGAGTCTTAAGTGGGTTTTTTTCTCATTTCTTTCTACTTACAGATGATGCAGCACTAATGAGCAGCCATCAGCCTTTAGATGAGTGACTCACAACAAAAACACCTGAACATTAACAGTAAGAATCATTATCAGCTATCTTCCGAGCTGTCTGTGAAGTTATATTTATGTGTCGTCATAGTTATACAGCATGCTTCAATCCTCTTCCTTTGAGATCCTGCTAATGCACGTGCTTATTGTTCTGAACAGTGAATATCACTGTGACTGTGGGAGACGGTAGATGGCATATGGTAGCAATCACACCTACAGCTCTGACACATAATTCAGCTGTGTATATTCTCGTCAGGGTTCCGCTGCTTTGTGATAAACGCAGACAGAAGTGAGGCGACAGTTCGATGCCATGTTGTTTATCTTTCTTAAAAAATGTATTTATGCTCACCGGTGACATTTTGATTCTTTTTTTCCTTTAGAAACGCATCTTTCAAATTCATGCAGTGCTGGAAAATATTATAGAATGATGAACACTGTTATGTTGCTGTCCATATATTCTAGGTCAGTGGTTCCCAGGAGTTTTTGAAATCCTCTTATATGCACACCTGTAAGTCACAAAATATATGGACTGATGTCGAAGTAAAATAAGCTGCATTTTTATTGCTGTGCAGATTTGGAAACGACTTAATTGCCTATTGATAATACTTGTTCATGAACTGTCCTGCTTCAGTTTTTGTTTAACTCCAGGTTTAGTCAGCTTAGACTGTGTTTGCATTCCTATCAGCTGCATTTACAGTGACAAATCTCTTCATCTCTCATGCTCAGGCAATGTTTGTGACTGCTGCTCAGTCGGAGAACCTGCCTGCCACAAACTATGTTGGTTTACCGTGACGAGCAGCCGCCGTAAGCTGTCATTACTAATATAAGCTGTAGCTTGTTAGATGTTGTCCAACACACAAGTACCAATTTATTAATTTGTCAACTTTTATTACCCCTGGCCTGATGAACTGTTTATATTAGATCCTCTTGTGTGTTCAAATCATAGACTGTGTATAAAAGTTGGATATATCCACTGTGAAGTCACCTGTTTTTTTTGTTTTTTTTTGAAGACTGAACTATGGCATTATACCTGCTTTCATTTTGTCTTTTGGGAACCAGATTTGACCATATTTGGACAAGAGGGTAGAGTGCTAAATTATCACCTTATTCTAGTATGGGTCCACTTTACACTGATAGATGACAATTAATACTAAGTGACACCTAAATATACCACTTAAATTACACTCCCCGAAAATGGATTCCTTGAAGTGGTTGTTAGTTCCCTACAAGCAGGTCATGTTACTGAACTGCTTTAAAAAAATGATGCTTCCACTACAAACACAGCCAAGGGGTCGAGTTCAATGACTCAGATTAGCTGAGGTGAAGCTTGGCTGCAATTTATTTAATGTGATTCACTAGATGGTTTTTTTTTTTCTTTGTGAGAATACTCGAAGGCAATTCCACAAAAATAAGCCCTCTTCTCAGCGCCTCTGATTGGGTTGTCTTTAGAGGATTAGGGTGAGTCGTAACTCTTTGGGGGATAATAAATGTTCGGAAATTGAACCACACCACCAAGTGTGGTTCAATTTCTTACTCTTAAAACCCCCAAATTACTTTCCAAAATTTACAGAATGCTTTCTAAAACAGATGAATCAATATCACTTCCTATTGCAAAATGGGAAGCGGATTTATCAGTTAACTTAGACCAAAACTTCTGGTCTCAGATTTGCTTAAAAACCTTTCATCTTATTACAAATCCCAGTCTTCAATTAATTCAATACAAAATACTACATAGAGTGCACTATACAGGTCATCGGATGTTCAAGATGGGCTTTACGTCTACCAACAACTGCTCACACTGCCAAACCAATTCACCGGACAATTATATCCACGCTCTTTGGTTCTGTCCACCAGTTCAGAAGTTTTGGCGTGAGATATGTGAAGACTTATCAAAGTCTGGGGTAACCAAGGCCCTGCATGTGTGGGTGATTGTGATGGAGCGGGAAGAGGGAGGCAGCTGGAGATGGGGAGGGAAGGAAGGGAAGGAAGGGAGGGGCAAGTGACCCCTCCCTGGGGCCAGCTCCCTGGGTGTGTCACCAGGGTGCAGAGGAGGCATCCCCCCCCTCTGTCCCCTTCTGGCTGCCTCTGCCTCAATTTTATCTCACAACTTAGACATTCACATTACTCACAGTCTCACAACACATACATATAGGATCTTGGGGGTGGGCACGCAACACAGACTCCAAAATACCATCAGGGTGTACACCTCACCCCTGGCGTCGTTGCCCACCTCTCAATTTTAAATACTCGTAGACATTGAGGGCTAGCAGGAGGGGCTATGCGCTTACCTGCTGCTCTGGCAGGTAGCTCCATGCCCTCCTGGGTTTTAAATGCACCTTAGAACACACATACATCAACACTACATATGAGCGGGTGGAGGGAGGTTTGGAGTGTTCTCACACCCCCGTTCTCTGCGGCCTGCTGGAGCGGGGGGGCTAGGAGGAGGAGTTGGCCGTCCGACTGGGGTCTGGAATGTGGGGCCTCCCTGCTGCTGCGGAGTCGGGGCGGTCTGCTTCTCCCCACCGCAGGGAAAAGGGTAACACCACCTGGGTCTGGGTGCAGTTTCCCCCTCCAGGGGCAAGGGTACCTAGACCCGGTTCTTAGAGTACACTTGGGGAGTGTGATTGTGTGTACAGTGTCTCTTTATGTCTGTCTCCACGTTGGTTGAGTGTGGAGTAATTGCTTATGAGAGCATGAGGGTGGGAATGGATGTTTGTATCTGTGTGTGCCTGTATGTCTGTCTATATGTCAGGTTGGGTATCAGATGCCACCTCTCTGGGGACATCTCAGGCCCTCCAAGGTTTGGAGGCCTATCTCCCCCCACCACTTCCCCTGCCGGTGGCGGACGCCCTCGACATCGGTGTGTTGGTGGTTCTTTGTGTCCGGGGATGGGCATCCAGGTACACACCGGCTCACTCCTTGGTGGCTGCTTGCCGGGGCCTGGAGCCTGGGGCTCGCTCGGGCCACTTCGGGGGTGGGGTGCCCTCGGCCTCTCGGCCTGGGGCTCGGTCACTCAGGCACAGCTGGCTGCCGGCGGAGCTCACGGGCACGTCACTGCAACCCCCCTGGCTTCTGCTCCGCAGCTGCTGAGTGACCCCTCATCTGGGACTCTCCTCAGCTTTTTCTGGGATAGTGGCGCGGCTGCCCCTCTGTTGGTCTTCCTTGGTCTCTTGTGTTCTGGGGGCCTCTGGATGTCTGGAGTTTTGATCTCCTCCATACCTGCTTCACGCCCTGGAGGACGGGGCAGTGGCCCCCCACACCCTCTAGCAGATCATTACATGAAGGAACCTTTTAAAAACAAGCGCGTCCATGCTCACAGGTGTACACATGGGTGATCACACACACAAACTACACCCTTTTTGGCTCCTACCTCAAAGCACACTGTGCGCTGTCGATCTTACGTGCTGCACAATAATGTTTAATATTTAGTATTTACTGTCATATTCCCATAGATCATTGTGACGTTGTTTATTCTATTACTCTCGTTTTCTTCTGCTTTTTTTCTCTTTCCTTTCTCAACAGGTGATCCAGTTGATCGATATATGTATTTTTTGTCTGCTTATTCTGTTGGTTTTTGTTTTTTGCCCTTTTCCCCCGTCCCTCTTCCCCGCTGTTTTTCTTTCCCTCTTTCTTTCTCCCCTTTCTTTCCCCCAGTCAAGTCTGTCCCGTATTCAGCAAGTGAAAATAAAATAAACAATAAAAGGTGAATCAAATAGACCATTACGGCAAGGCTGGGATGGTCCATTTGGTAAAGTAAATCCGTTGGGCATCTTTCTTCGCCTTTAGACAATAATTCTGATGGCAAAAGAGCCAAACGGGACAGGCGCAAAAAAAAAAAAAAAAAAAGATAATAAATGTTCGGTAAAAGCATGAGTGAGTAAAAGTAACAGTAGGGCCAGAACCACTGAGACAGTAACTTCTCCCATTTTGCACAGGGTCTGACTGTAACTGGCGTGCTCACTGACTAATGGTTTGGGATTGACAAATCATTAGCCAATGAGTGTACCAATGGCAGTCCTCCTTTTTGAAACATAGTACCAAGCTTTGTTATTTGTAGACCAGGTCATCAGCTAATTGAAAGGTTGGTGGTTTGATCCCCAGCTGCTCCATCCTGCATGCCTAAGTATCCTTGGGATTTTGCCCTCTGATGCCTTTATTGACGTATGAATGAATAGACAGAAAGCACTTAGGTAGAAAAAGCACTGAAAAAAGTGGTTGTGTGAATAGGTGAATGAGACATGTTGTATAAAGTGCTTTGAGCACTCGAGTAGAGTTGAGAAGCACTACTTGAGAACCAGTCTTTGTTGGAGGAAATCTCCCAAATAGAAGGCTGCCAAAGTAAAACAGAGACACAGTGAGACAATATAATCAATCACATGTACATGGGGTGAACGTCTCTAATGAGAGTCACACCAGTACTCTTCTTTATTGCAGGTTATATAGGCATGTAGGTTACTCAACAGGGCGGAGGCAGTCTCCGCCTGTTCCCAGAATATAGATTACAAATGTATATCTTGCTAAAGAACATAGATTGCTTAACAGACAAATGCATATCTTGCTAAAACGTTCAGTCCATACTATACTAAACATCTGCTTAAGTGGAACTTTCCGTTCCTCTTTACACAGGAACTTGTCTTCACAGGCATATGATAAGCATAGCAAAGCTTCATGTTTATCAGGGTGAATCGTCATTCAGAGTTTACACAATCACAGCATATCATTCAGAGGTTTACACAGTTACAAGCAAAGCATATTTGAATAATAAACAAAATCTTTTCACAGTCTTATTTACCATTTACAAAGTAGAGCCTTTTCTATTCGTTGTAGCGCAAAATGAGTGACCGAGACCATAAACTCATCAAGAAAGTGTTTACAGAGGTGAGGTCAGAAAGCTGCTCTCCCGTACGCTTCTGTAGGACTTGAGATCTTTTTACAACCACAGCTATTCCAATCTGGTGGCCTCCAGATAAAATGCAAATAGAGTTAGAGCTGTTTTACATTTGGAGGCTTTCTTTCTTTTCTTCTTTTTTTAAAATATTCATTTCTATTATCAGTATTCTTCAGTAAAAATCAAAGATGAAATCATGATCCGAAGAAAAAAGCTTTTACAACCAAGCTTTCTTACTCTTTGAGCTAAAAATTCCAAACAAATACTGTGTGCCTTCTTAAATAAAGCTACTTTAGGCTGCTTCCTTATTCCGAAGGGATCACTTCCTGACCCAGCCCCCAAGGGATTTGGATATCCTCCCGAGACCGACCCAGGAATCTTTTGCTTGTTAGGTGAATGTGTAAACCTCTGCAAGGTACTATTTTGGAGACAGTCTGGGCAGATGGGGTCTGATATGCAGACAGTCAGGACATACATGACGATAAAGAGGAAGAAGACATTCTGTAAAGCTGAAGTTTTGATGGGTTTTGGCATTTATTTTTTTAAACCCAGACTTTAGAGTAGCATTCCTCTGTGGCAGCACATTACTTATCAATGAAAGTTGGAAACTTTTTTATTTTAAAAGGGAATCATTCATCTTATAAGAGCAATTTAAGCTTCTGTTGACCTTTTGGTTCACATCGAGTGCTTTGCCTTGTAGGACATTTTGAGTGTTTGTGAGAGTAAACATAATCCTAAAGCTTTCCCTGCTTTCTCATGTAGTCAGTACATTCAGAGCAGTTACTAACAGTAAAATATGGCCTTGTATAAATGACTTTGGCTTGATTTTGTGTTGAAGCAGGAGAATAGAATGTCTTATCATGGAGAAACAGGGGTGTAGATTAGAGGTAAATTATTGAGATAGAGTCAGATCATAAATGAACCACTCAAATCCTTCTTTAAGATTTACGAGTGTGTCACTGCTAATAAAGGAGCGTTTGAGTTCCTGTGAAAAATGCCTGCAATCCAGAGGCAATTGAAAATATAATGACTACCTGCTATTGTGTACTGCATTGCTCAGTATGGGTTTCTGTCCATTCTATTGGTTTCTGTATTTTTTTTCCAAAATGATCGTGCTTTTAAACTTGAATTTTCGCTTTATTTGAAGAGCGTTGGAGGGTCTGAATATTGTGAAACCTGGAGCGATTAAAGGGGAGAAAATGCCAGTGCTGGAAAAAAACAGTGGACATACTTGTCGCTGGCTGGGATGCAGTATAAGCATTAATTCATCATCGCTTTAGATGACGGCTCTAGACAGACCTGTACAGTCTTTATCCAAACACTCTGGAGAAGCTGCCATGCCCCTTCAGATATACAGTGCTTGCTCAGCTGTTTCCTTTCCCCAGGAATTCACATTTACTTTCCAGTCAGAACCAAGGCTCCTCCATCGGAGCTTAAACTAGAGAATCTGCTCCCCTCACCTAAATCACATGTGTGCTATTTTACGAAATGAAACTCTCTTGCATGCATTCAAGGAAGTGAACCAATTGTAGATTGTTCCGGACGGTCTAAAAAAGTTAGAAAATGCACCCACTAATGGGCCTAAAGTTAAAATTCAGTCTGTGGTTTTGGAGGAGTGGTGTGTTACTGTAGAACTATTCTAGCATGGGTTGCCAGATACTGTGTAGAGGTTAAGCACAGGTTTTGGTTTCCCCACAGTCCACATTGTGAACATGAATGTGGCGACAGGCATTTGGGAAGCTGTTCATAAGCTCTTTGACAAGCTGTAGTTTGCCAAAAAAATGTCCTTTGCATTTTATTTTCTTCCACAAACACAATGATGCAAAGTTCTTATGCACGTCAGATGATTTGAAACTCTTTCCCATAACATTATGACATAAACAGTACTAGCTTTGTGGGCACATTATTGAAAATGTCAGGAAATCGTTTCGACCTACTGAGTTGCCAATTTAGATTAAGGTTTGGCGTTGCAGTTAGGATTTTAGGCTGGGAATTCGTGGGAAGTGAAAACTACAGCACTAAAAAAAGCTTTATTGCATTAATGCTGTAATAGGATTCTACTTTGTGAAGTTTTCTTGAGCGTTTACTCCCCTTTGTTTCCCATCAAGTAATTTTTTGTAGACTTCTCTTAATTACATTTTGGTGGCAGGTTGTCTGTATTCTTTCAGATTACATGACTCTGTTTTTATTACAATGTAAGGATTTTGAGTTCATTTTAGGCTGTATGACTATTCAGGATTCAACTCAGAGCTATACATTTTAGTAGCCTTATTCTCTGAAAGGTGAAGGTCTCTGATTCAATTTCTAGGTTCTACATTTAGCAAGTATACAGAGTCTGCATAAATAGCTTTTGGGTTTCATTTTTTAACCTACACAGATGTAGAGTTCATTGTCTGTGGATTGGTTGATTGAATCACAGTGCTTGCTGTGGACCATAGCTTCCCCTGTGTACTGATTTTGATGGTCACTGTAACCTCATATCTATCTCATTCTTGTGAATATAATACCCCAGGAGCATCTGGAGGGAATATAATTACTTTTCACACAAAGTTTCACTTCCATTCATTTTGAAATTGGTACTATCTTGGTAGATGTTCTATATCCCCCAAGACAGTTATGGCCAAATTTATTAATTAGTATAAATTTAAAC
Organism: Oreochromis niloticus; assembly: GCF_001858045.2. Taxonomy (NCBI): domain Eukaryota; kingdom Metazoa; phylum Chordata; class Actinopteri; order Cichliformes; family Cichlidae; genus Oreochromis; species Oreochromis niloticus. The sequence goes on from NC_031987.2 coordinate 5,861,739, forward strand.
ATATTTTCAGAATTCATTTGCTAATTATGACAAAATTTCAACACAAATGTACAAAAATTATGAAGTGATGACATTTTATAGGCAAGAGGTCAAAGGTAACATGCAACATGATTTGCAAAAATGCAGTACTGGGCAAAAGTCTTCAGCTGCCCCTCATTTCTTTAAACTTTGCTCCCAAAGAGCCAACAGACAGGTACAACAATGAGTTTCTACAACCACCTATAAAACATGGTGGTGGCTGCATTTCAGCCAGTGGTATTGGAGATCTTGTAACAACTGATGGAATTAGAAAATTATCATGAGATTTTGATCTGCAGAACCATCTGGAAAACAGCTGATTGTCACCAGCTTCACTTGATTCCAAATGCACTGCCAATGCAGTAAAAGCATAGTTGGATAGAAAAACACACAGTGGAACATTATCAGTTTTGAACTGGCCTCTCTAGAGCCAAGACCTCGACATTATTGAAGCAGTGCGGGTCCTTTTAACAGAGAACAGAACAAAAAAGCAAAATTATCCAAAGAAGAGCTTTGAATGTCCCTTCAAGGAGCCTGGAAAACTATTCCTGAAGGTTACTTGAAGAAATTCAGTAGAAAAATCAAAAGTCAACATAGTGAATAGTGACTTTCACTTAGAATTGTGCCTGTAACTTGTGGAGATCAGGGAAATATTTTACTGCTATTGTTCATAATCATCATCATTACCATTGCATTAATAACATAATCTACAGCATTGATATTGCATTCAGATGTTTAAACATATTGGCACCCAATTAGCCTTTATTACAGGTGCAGTTATAACCACTTTAAACTGTTGAGTTGAATTTATAATCTTAAATGCTTTTGAATGCTTTTTTATAATCTTAAATGTTTATATGCTGGTTATGTTGGTTTGTATGGGAGAGGCCCAGATTTCAGTGTGTGAAAGACTAGGTTGCAGGCTTACAGGAAGCGCATGCTTTTGCAGAAAGTGAAACTAAGCAGAGGGTGAGTGTAAGTGATTTTGAGGAGCTGTTGGGATGATGCTACTTGAATAACCAGGTTATTCATTATTATCTTTTATTTGTCTATATCCTTCTTAGTAAGCTTTTAGTAGTGGTTCTTGATTAAAACATTTATTCAACATATTACATATATAGTTTCAGTTAGGTTATTACACATATAAGGATGAGCCTCTGTTCTGGTGAAAGGTCAGAAGTGCAACGGGTGAGATGAGAGAGCATTTAAGGTTGAGACACACACACACACACACACACACACTGTAGGTAAACTCATTTTTAGGTGAAAGTTTAATCATATTTTGCTTGCAACTGCAAAATTGTGTCTACATAAGTGACAGTTGTTGTAGGACGTGCTGCTGTTCCAGACGATAAGTGAGCGTCCGGCGGCGACAGGAAGCACCTGGCTTGGAGACGAAGAAAATGTTCTTTTCTAACAGTGTCAAAAGTTGCTAGCAGAACATTTGTGGTTTTGAAACTGATGCATGTGATGACGCAAGAGGGGGCGTCAGAAAACATACCCTGATGTTATAAGACCTTTGCTGTGTAGTTATTGGGCGGAGATCTACAGCTGATGTTTTGCAGTGTACATTTCCTAGGGCTGTGCGATATGACCAAAATCTCATATCCCGATATTAAGACATCTATCGTCCGATAACGATATAAATCACAAAAATGTAACATTTTCTGTAAATTCTGTGAATGTCGGGCAGCTCGACTTGCGTGAAGTGTTTCCAGCTGGGCGTCGTGTACCTGGAGTCGAGTGTTTTAACTGATGCATGAAACGATACATTTTTAGACATAGGTTGTAACGGCCGCCGTTTTCTTTCTGAGTATTTATTACACGGCGTGCTGCGGGGAAAAGCCTGTTCTAACGTTTGAGTCTAAGGTTTATTTTTTAGCACCTGACGGCTCTTTTCTGCTTCTCATCCGTAAATACTCTCCATCTTTCACGTGATTCAGTTTATTTTGAAAAGTCTCAACAGGATCTTGAGCTTTATTGTGAAAGGTTTATGTGGAAAATAAACAAGCGGACACGAGGTGGTTTTACCGTCGTTGTTGCTAACGACAATGCTTAAAAACAAGCGCTTGTCCGTCTGTAATGTGGTTATATTAAATATAAGAGAAAGAGAGAACTTTAGGAAATTAATATAGCCACTACAGTGACCATCAAAATAATGAAAAAATATTGCCGTAAACAGTTTATTTTGCGACACCACGAAACAAATGATAGCGTAAAATGAAACGATAGACGTTTTTATATCGTCATCCGATATATATCGTTATATCGAACAGCCCTAACATCTCCCAACGCGTGTTCATTAAAATCATCGTTTGACTTAACCCGGCCGGATCAGTGTTGTTATTTGGATTCCTCCTGTATCCCTCCTTAATATTTTGAAACCTTAACAAACTCTATTTTTGCCTTATGTTTCAATAAATTGCTGCACGTATTTCCCATTTTCCTAGCAATTTATAAAGCAATGAGGAGTGGCTCAAGACCTTTGCACAGTACTGTACTTTTTATGGTCATTATTGAATGCCAGACTATATTTCACAGTGGCTGGCTGCTGAATTGGTGACAATAATGTTTGGTTATCTGTGGCATATTTTACTAAGTACTCATCCAGGATTCATTATCTGATGCTCAGTTAGTACTCTGTAAGCAGCTTACCATTGACCATAAAGCCAGAGTCACACTGCATTCATGTTTCCGCCTCATATTTTACACGCATTTTTCATGGATGTTCACCGTAAAAGATCTGCCATTTGGAAGGCTTAATAACAAACCCTTCCATGTTTTGTTTATTTGTGGTTTTTTTGTTTTGTTTTTTTCACAAAGACATCTATTAGAGCAAAACATGTCAGACATGAAAGGCAAAAACACACTTCATAGTCTTATTAAATCAATATGTCACTGTAACATCCCCAGTCCTCAAACCCGGCATCATGGACACACAGTACGACATCTGCTAGTTGTGTTTGGGGTTTTTTTGTGTGTGGAGCAGGAGATCCCCACAGAGGGCCCTATTCACTTGCGCAAACACCGCCTGGCACTGCTTTGTCCATCAGATCTGGGGCACCTTTTAAGGTGAAATTGGTTAAGGGGCTGGTGAGCTCTGCAAAGCCAGGCACAAACCGGCAGTAGTAATCCGCCAGCCCCAAGAACCTTACCTCTCTTTGGTCTTTGGATGCGGGCAGGATGCGATGGCCTTTTTTGGTTTTGGTTTTTTCACCTGTGGGTGCATCTTCCTCCTTTCTACCGCACACTTCTTCGTTTTGGCTGTGTGCCTGCCTCAGGAACTCCATGACCGCTGCCACCCACCTAACCGGTCCAGGAGCTCATGGAGCTGGGGCTTGGGCTAAGCATCAAACTATGACACCTCATTCACCTTGCAGTAGTCGACACAGAACCGTGTAGACCCGTCTTTCTTCTCTTCTATTATTCGCATCTTTAACATTTCAGCCAATTCCTTCTGAATAATTTGTGTTTTATGTTCAGGTAACCTATAGGGTTGGAATGGAGCGTCATGTCTGGGCGCATTTTAAAATGGTGCTCTATGAGCTTGGTACCGGCTGGGTCTGTGTGAGATGATTATTACAATGGAGAGAGGTGGGAATGGTGGAATTTGGCACCTCCGGCTCCACCTCTTCTCTTACCTTTACCAGGCTCACCAGAGAAGCAGTTTCAAACTCTCTCCACACTTTGAGGAGGTTGAGGTGAAATATCTGTGTGGCTCCTCCACTGTCTGACTGTACCACTTCATATGACGTCCCCCATTTGCTGGGTGACCATGATGGGCACTTGCCAACTGGCAAGTAATTTTGAGCTAGAGGAAGGGAGTAATACAAGCACTTCATCTCCCTGTGAAATAGCCCCTCTGTTGTACAGGCGTTGCTGACATTCCTGGGCCTGGGGCAGATTTTCTCATGAAAATCTCCCCAATGTGTGTACCTTGGCTCTCAGGTCCAGAAAGTATTGAGTTTAATTCTTAGCTGGGCTTGGACCTTGGCCCTGGCCAGTCAGTATCTCTTTTGGGATGCTGACTCAGGAAATGACCTAAAACAGAGCATGGGCCACACTCTTTGCATTAATGGTGTGTAGCGGTACTGCTTCAGGATATCGTATTGAATAATCCAACACAACTAATGCAAAGTGTCTACATGAACTCTGGTGAAATGGCCCAATGAGGTCCATGAGGTCCTCAAAAGGAACCTCCATTAACGGTAGTGGGTGCAAAGACTCTTTTGGAATGGCTGGGTGGTTGACCAGGTCCACACCATTGACACACTCCAGGATTTTATCGTATCCCCTGTGACCAGCCATCGGTTGTAATGAGCCGCCTGAAAAATCATGACCTGGCGGCTTTTGGGCATCAACAACTACGTGTTCTTCCTGTGTGTGAGTTTTGGGGCTCAGTCGATATATAATCTGGCCCTAATCAATACAAAATGATTAGTGCAACTAATCGGTGCAAAATGCAAAAATGTCAGCACCGCTGACCTTGAGTGTGGGGTATCGTCACGAGACTGCTCCAGTGGAAAATCTTCCGTAGAGTGAATTACCACAACCTGAACCCTGTAGTTCCAAATATTGAAAGCAGAAAAGTGACGTTTCAGCCCATTAACTAGTCACCTGTTGAATGCAAAACCTCCTATTTTCCAATTTGTAAAAAAAATAATAATGGATTGCATTTATATAGCGCTTTTCCAGGCACCCAAAGCGCTTTACAATTCCACTATTCATTCACTTTCACATTCACACACTGGTGGAGGCAAGCTACAGTTGTAGCCACAGCTGCCCTGTGGCAGACTGACAGAAGCAAGGCTGCCATATCGGGCCATCGGCCTCTCTGGCCAACACCAGTAGGTAAAATGTCTTGCCCAAGGACACAACGACCAGGACAGAGAGAGCAGGGGGATCGAACCGGCAACCTTCCGGTTACAGATGAGCTTCCCAATCCCATGAGCCACAGTCGCCCCAAAAATGTTTCAATTATTGCTTTTAATTCCCCTAAACTGAAGAACAACAGATTTTGTTTAAATGTGGTAAAACACTTGTTTTTCGGCGATATTAAATTCATCCTCTCTAAAGAAAACCTGATGTATGAACTGATTCATATTTTTGCCGACACTTATTCCAATTCCAAACTTATTCTCTCTGCTGACTTTCAGTGTGCACAAACATCCAGTCAGTCCAAAATCTTCCATTTTCTCCACTAATGTTTGTAGACTATGGCACACGTCTCTATAGAATTTAGTAATTATCTACCTGCATATGAAAAATAATGGAATAATTCTTCTGCATGGTTGAATTTATGGCATATGCGCACTGCTCCCACCCACCCGACTTTCTTCTTTTCCATCATCATCTCCGAGCCAAGCTTAACGGTCCTCTTCTTCATCTTATTTTGATTTAAAGGAGGATGTTGTCATATATGAGGTTTATGACCATGCTTATAAGCAATCATGGGGAAGTTGGTTTAGGCATAGCTTTAGTTCAGAAGACCATGAATTTAAACTCTGCCCCACAATCCCAGTACATCATCCATTAGCGGATGATCTTTACCAGCACACATCAGAGGAAGAAGGCTTAGCCGCTCATGACAGCTATTGGCAAATTTCATGCAAAGTGTCCTGTTTAAGTTACTTCAGCCTGTCTCCACCCATTCTGCTCCTTTTAATGCCATGTGTGACTTAACAATGACATGTCTGTTAGCCAGTGAAAGCAATTCTGTTCTGTATCCAATAACACGTGTTATTCCTCTTAAAATTATCATGAAAATTTCTCTCAGAGAGCTTTTGGCCTGTAAAGAATTAAAACTTATTTGCCTTTAAGAGCTTGATTCTTTGTATCTTATGCAGAATGGTGGACTGAAGAATTTTGACCTGAGCCAGAGCTTGAATTTCAGTGCAGGTCTGCACATACTTCCTTAAGTTCCTCTAAATCAAGGACTTATAATGCAGTAAAAGCATGTGTACAACTACAGCGATCAGCCCAGCATTTACACCTGAGCAGAAGTGTACATATATATATATATATCTATATATATCTATATCTATCTATATCTATCTATATATATCTGTATCTATATATAGATATAGATATAGAGATATAGATAGAGATAGATATAGAGATATATAGATAGAGATAGATAGAGAGATATCTCTCTCTCTCTCTATCTATAGATATAGAGAGAGAGAGATATCTATCTCTCTCTCTCTATATCTATCTATATATATCTATCTATATCTATCTATATCTGTGTGTGTATATATTCCACCAGCGAGCAAAGGCTGTTGAGGCCTTGAAGTAGCTAATCTGCCTCCAGTTTTTTGTTGTATTGACACAGATGACATGTGGCAAGATTTTACAGAAAAGCCTCTTTGAATTGAGAAGACCTAGACATATGTGGGGGATTAAAATTACAAGAATAATGTCACACAAATACAGATATTTGTATTCAGCCTTGTTGGAAAAGTATCTAACACAAGTCAAAGAGAAACCCGGACACAGATGAAAGGTTTCTGAAGGCTCTGGTAAATTTTACTGTAAGAAAAACACAGTCTGTTCTTTTTCTGTTGTTTTACATAAGGCCAGAGGCACTAAAATGGTGGTGCTGTTATATCTGTACCTGGAGCACAACATGTTTTATATCAATCTATAATTTGACATCTAAATTTTATCTAACAAAAAGAGCTTTACTCTTTATATCTCTCTATATATCTGTGCATTCAAATGCAATCTAATGCACTAGCTCTGCCAAGTTTTTTAAAATGCATGGGTGTTCCTAATAAAGCGCTTGTTGTGACCTTTAGAATTCCCCAAATTGCTGTTTTTGGGTCTCGCCCTGGCTTATATGACCGCAGAATAGACCTTTTCTTCCAGATGAATGCAGCGGGGAGGGTAAAGATTAATTAACAAAACACTTGAATGAAACAGTTAATTTATTCAAATCAATAGTACAGCAGAGCAGCAGACACACCGTGACCTTTTGAACACTCTAGAGCAAGTTTGTAGCCTGCAGCAACAAGAAGAACATTAGCAGTGGACACCCTTCCGCTTTCACCTTGTACCTCGTGATATTGGACGCTGTGTCTTTTAATTAGCTGCTTTGTGTAGAATCAGCAAAGGACCAGTTCATGACCTATTGAGTTTCCCTGTGGTACAGTTTGGAGGCAGATTGATTACATGATGTAATCCGTTTTTGAAATAAATATTAATGCACATTTAGGGTTATTCTTTGCTACTACTACTACTGGAGATGGTTTACAGTGGGTCGAGGAGAGATGTCTTCATTGCAAAAAATAATTAAGTGATATAAATACTTTTTACCAATGTGCAGGTACACTTTGAGCCTCTATTGAGTAAGATTGCTGAATCCAGCTATCCATTTTCTTCTGCTTATCCAATTCAGGGTCACAGTCGAATTGGAGCCTGTCTGAGCTGTCATAAGGTGACATGCAGGGTACATGCTGGACAGAAAACCACTCACATTCACGCGTACTGCCAATTTAGAATCACCAACTTACCTAACATGTATTTCTTTGGGATGTGGAAGGAAGCTTTGCCATGCCACGTTTCGATCAGATTTTAAATATATCTTGCTTAATTGAATTTCTGGTACTGTCTTCTGCTTTTCTTGTGTTTTTAATATTTGGCTGGGATTATGCTTAGTTAACGTGAAATTCTTTTGGAGAAAATGTAGACAATTAATAAGAAAAAAAAAAAGACCTGCTAGAATAAGCTGTCACAAAGCAAAAGGAGGGGTACAACCTGGGCAGGGCACCAGTCTGTGACAGGGGTGACCTGCAAGGAACCCACAGAAGCACATGGATAAGATGCACACTTAAAAAACCCAGCCAGCCAGTGGCAAACACTCCAAACACAACTTGTCTTTTTTTCAAAAAAAAAATTGAAAATAAAAACCAGCCCTCTGGTCTCAGCTCTTTCATATAGTGAGGATTGGTTGCTGTTCCACATAGTTTAGGCTTTGGTGTTTCAGGTAGGAGGTGGCTGACACTGGTGATTGATTGTTGCCCATTAATAGTTGAATACTTTCACAGAGCCGGAGGGCAATCGTTCTAACTTTCGATTGCACATACAATATGTTTCCATTATGATTTCCCATTGGAATATGGAAGAAAATTTGTGCATAATGAAGGGCATAGAATACTGTTCTTGAATTTTTCTGCTACTCACAAACATCGCCCTTCTACACAGCAGATATAAACCTTATTATATTTATACATATCTTTGCTTTTCCCCCCTGTAATACTAGCAAAATTGAAATAGACTGATTAAAGATCCATCTAAGGATGAGCCCTGCACACTGATGTCCACAGCATTTCTGCAGCCCCAGTTTAGTCATGCTGGCAGCATCAGTGACTGTCATTTAGTCAGTCCACCACAACTACTGACCAGGCATTTAAGCTCCCCCATGGAGTCATACTAATGGCGTTAATGATGGCCTGACATTTTTCCTGGCATCACCTGCAGGGTGACGTTTGAGTTCTTTTGGTTAAACACGCCTGTCATAGCAACACTGGTTACTGAGAGATAATGGACCTCTTTTAAATCCATAATCCACATTAGGCAGGTGGAAGGGTGTTGGAGTAAGTCAAAGGTCTGTCAGCTGGGAGATTACAGTTTGTCTCCTTTTGCATTTTGCTTCATTTGGTTTTCCCTCACTTACTTGCATGTGACTTTGAGATGGCAGCAGCTTTGACACCCTTGGAATGAAAACAAACTGATATTACACGTGCTGTTGATTAGCATTTTAACAACTAGAGCTGGACCTTAATAGTCATCCTTTGGTATTTGGTTTTTAGTTTTGGGAATCGTATATTTACTTGAGCTGGTTTTACAGTGGTGGTAAATTGAAATGATTGCTTTCTCTTTTGGCCATTGTCATCACATTGCAGTGAGCGGTGCAAGCCATGCCAACTGAAAATACATCTCTGGTGTCACACATTGGCACTTTGCATCACTGCCTGGATGAAGCACAAATCATATGGAGGCTGCAAATCTCAATGAAAATCCACCGAGATGCTTCTCATTGAGATGCACATTCCTGCTTCTCCACCCACTCCCCACTCCCACAAACACACTTACACATGCATCCCAGGCGAGGATCGAAATAATTGGAGTCTGAACTTGTAGAAAATCTGTAAACCATAAGAACTGTAAATAATAGAATCCAGGAGAAGATACTTTAAAGCCTTGTATTTAGTTGTTTTTATTGCGTTCTGGGGATTTCATATGGAAATTAGCGGCTTGCTAAATCTGGTACAGTGTATGTCTTCTCCTGTGAGATTAGTGCTTTAAGTTATTGGATATCTGCAAATAAATAAACTGGACACGATCACTATACCATCCAAATTATTTGGTTTCCTGCTCAATTAGAAATGATTCCCAAAAGTGCGACGGTACAACCACGTTATGAAACAGTCGGAAGAGATCACTCATTGTTTTTAACTGTTGACCCAGATGCATTCGAGTTGCTGTGTCTGTTGTGCCACTTTGCTGTTGTCTCGACTATCTCAGTTACTTATAAAATGGTAAAAAATTTATGTTTAATCCTGTGAAATGTGGGTTTTTTTAATCATTGACAGGCTCATAATGTTGTACACAGATATGTTCTTTCTGTGTACACTGACAGATATGTTTTTAAAGTGTTATAGATATAATTAATTATTAGTTCATTTTTTCCCAATTCCCCTCCGTGGGCATTTATTAATATCTTTGGCTCTGCAACATAAATGTCCCCACTTCCCCAGAATGTGTCTCGGCTAGCCAGTTCCCTTACCCAACCACAGCTGTTCATACAAGACAAAAATATGAAGCGATACTGGGCAGTGCAAAGAAAAACCCCTAGAAAAATAAAGTGCGAACAGAACAGCCCAAATCCGGAGACCCTCCCTGCTTTAAATGCTCTCTCATGCAGAAACCAAAGTTGTGCTGGCCAGCATAAACACACCGCCACCCAAGGCCCTGACCAAGCTGAATCTCTAACCGGATACTGGATTTTAAAAAAAGAAAAGAGAGAGAGAATGAACAAGAAATGTGCTCTTTTCTTCTCTGAGTGACCTTTGTAAATTGGCTGGAAACTAAGAGTCTTCTCTTTAAAAAAAGAAAAAAAAAAAAGAAAAGAAAAAAAGGCATTATTTGCCAAATACAATGCTTTATCTCCACAGCTATATTTTCTGTTGCAGTTGCTGTAGTTCACATAAGTAGACTTAAAGAAGTTTCCAAAATGTTATGTATTCTCATTGCATTTGAATGCACATTTGAATGTATTTGTACGTTTTAATGCACCTATTAATTGCTGGGAACTAAAACTCAGTACTTATACTTTCTCGTTAGCTCTTGACCATAACTAAAAGTAGTTCACCATATCAACAGTTTAGTTCACACTGAGCAACCATGAGGATTAGAAAAAGGAGGGAAAAAACCTTTGAGCAAAAGTTACTTACTATTACTTACTGACAGACAGATTGCTTTCTCTTGCTGTTTGTTTCGGGTTTCACACCAAAATTATGAGACTGACACCAAAGGACACTGAGATCAGACATGTCGGCAATTGACATCAAACCCTTCCATAATAAATGGTAAACTCTAATCTATTTATATCAGAAATGCAAAAATGGCATCACTGGGATATATTTCCAGGTCACTCTAAACAATAGCTCTGTTGGCCAACCAGCATAGCAACATGAGGAAGTGACATAGCATATAATATGCACACAATTAGCATATTATTATTATATATATATATATATAGCTTTTGAAGCTATTTCTTAATTGCCACTTCTCGACCTCTGGTGTAAAGCATGCTAATTTAAACTATGTTTAGCGGCACACTGGTTTGCTGACAAACCCTTAACGCTGCCTCCTCGTCTTCTCTGCCATTGCTGTCAGATAATCATAGTCATTCTGATGTTTCTGACACATTTTCCTCCTCCTAACTTGGCTGTTAAGTCCTGTTATGAAGTCTAGAGGTGAAAGTTTTGATAGTGGATGTGATGATCAGGTGGATCTGACTGTGTCCGTCACAAATTATTGGCCAATGAGCATATTCTGGATTATCATATTTTGGCTTGGTTATCTAGTACAGAGTACTTAGAATCACCATGATTTACCGAATGTTGTCCTGGTGTTTCATTTAATGAGTGAAAATGCTGTCTGAGCCCACAAACTGAGAAAAGTGTTTGTTAAAGTCAGGGCCAAGTTTAATTTTCCTACAGACTTTTATAGGACTGAAAGTCTTTTTGCAGCCACAGGTATCGGCCCCTGGTGGCCATTACGAACACAGTAGATTTAAGAGTGAAAAGCTACATGCATCTGTCTGTGCCTTAAATCGTACACCGAGTTCCTGTACTTAACCTCTATGTGTTCTGACGCCTCTGTTAGTAACAGTGAGAGATCATCTGTGTTGGCAGTGTCTCTGTGAATGGTGCTGGAGTGTAGTGACATGAGATAGCAGAAATGTTGTTGTGATGGGTCTTGGCTTCAGAACTGTACCCCCACCTCATGAAAAACATGAAGCGCATTAAACTGAAATGAGGAGGACAGCGTGAGTCGCAGCGCCGCACCAACTTCTGCGAGATTTGATTATGATTTATATTTTGATCTCCTCCTTGTGTCTAAAAAAACAGAGCAGGAGCAACCTCATCTGCCTGTTTGGATCAGCCTCCTCTGATACACTTTTAATAAAAGTGGTCAGTTGCTTGTCCTCAAGTATTTGGACTTCAATGAGATGCTCAAAAGTTTTTGAAGGAGAGATTCAGATTTGACAGTTTCCTGAATAGCCCGCTGGGAGACGACATTTGCATAACGCTTTAGATGTTGACATAGAAAAATCTCAATAAGCAAACAAAGTAGGCTGCCGATTCAGCTGTTTGTCAGCTCCAATTTTGTTTTTGCATCGCCCCTGCCCACTTTGAGGGCACTCCCGGGCAGTTCATCTCTATGTGATAAAAAATTGAATGTCAGATTTTAAAACACTTGGAGCTGCCGGTACTCACACTTTGAGCCGTAAATGTTTTCAGAGTGCAGAGGAAAACGAAAAGGTATTATTAAGTTGACATCATCTCACAGGGAGGCTTTTTGTGCTCCAAGTTAGAGAAGTATTGTGACTTCTACTTCATAATGTTTTGGCCGTACTGCTGAGTTGATTGATGCCAAGATGTTGACCTGAGGCTGTTGCCAGGGTGCATAGTGTGATGATGAATCACACACTGCAGCAAAAGGGTCAGCCTGCAACCTCTGGCGAGATGGCTTTTATGGCTCATCTGTGGTATGCCCCTGTGCATCACAGCGAAATAGTCCCTGTCCAAAGGGGTCTCTTGTTTTCCACATGTGAAACTCCTTTTGGACAAACTGTGGGCGGAGGAAGTTGGGTTTGAATGTCAAGTATCATGTGTCTAGGCAAACGCTTCTTGTTGAGCTTGCAAGCCCCCATCATCTCTGCTTACTGCAGTCCTCAGTGCACCACCATCTGGTCCACAGCTGAAAACTATTAAGATCCTCTGAAACTTCCTCTTCACTATTCCACCCCAGTTTGGAGGCAAGTAAGTAGCTTTTTATCTCGGCTCTGTTGTTGTTGTTTGCATGTTTCTCTCCCCCTCTCTCCTCTCCTTTTAAAGAGTCGAAGGGGAGAGGTGCCTTTCCGTTATAAAATATGTCAGGGTTTTGCATTTGATCCACCTCAGATGAAAGTGCTGGGCTGTGAGAGAGCAGGACTGCCTTCCAGATTAGACACCAAAAACACCATGGTTGATTCAACTGAGGAATCCTGGGACCAAATTCATAAACAGATTGTATTTGCGATGGCTTGCACTTAGGCAGCAAGACTTCAGAGCTGGGGCGAGAGCAAAGTGAGGAAAACAAAGGATCTTTGTTGATTTTTCTTTGCTGGGGCATCGTGTTGGGACCACAGTGCACGCTCTGCTCTTATCCCACGTTAAAAGCGCGCTGCCTTTTGAGTGCATATGGCTTGGATTAGTGAGCGGCTGAGGGGGATTTTTAAATGGGACATTAACTTTGCTTTCTTGCTTTCATTTGAAGCATTTTGAAACATTTTGGGGTTTGTTAAACTTTAGCGTTTTTCAGTGCGTTGACTGGGCTTGAAAGGGGAACCGCACAGGGTCAGAGTAGGTTCCAGCTCCAGTAAGTTTCTTTCCCAAGCTAAATTCCAAATGTTTGAGTCACTGAAGGTGAGTTGTCAGAATCTGGACATTTTTTCATCAGTTTTTGGGAGGATGAGAATCTAAGTAAGTAAATGCTGCTTCGCTTTTTCAACTAGTCTTGCTCGTAATTCACAAACAAAATTCAGCCTACATATGATGTACTGTGTAATTAAGTCTTTTAGCCTGTGTGTGCACATGTGTGTGTGTATTTTAGGGTGTGTTACAGTACAATGTAAAGGCATTCTGGGCTTTTATTGCCATTTAATTATTGACATATGTGCTCATTTGCTTTTCTTATTAGTCTTAATACTATTAATTCATTCTTAATTGAAGTGAGTATAGAGTGGACTGTTGTTGAGGAATTCAGAAGAACACGGTGCTTCCTCTGCAGCTGGTAAACATTTAAGAAGACTGACGACATTTGCAGCTCAGTGTTAAGTCTGTGTAGGTGTGTGTGTGTGTGTGTGTGTGTGTGTGTGTGTGTGTGTGTGTGTGTGTGTGTGAGTGTGAGTGAGATCCGGAGTCTGCCGTTCTCCCAAGAGGGTGCTGTTGAATCACCAGACAGGAAGCTATTAAAACAGACCCGACACTTCAGCTGTCAATCAAAATGAGTGATATCACAGTCAAGTGTCAGGCGAACCATTGCATTACGTCCAAGTATGTCACAAACAAACAAAAAGGTTGCCAGGCCTTTTTCCACTGTGGATGCCAGAATGAGGCAATCTTTGTTTTAAGACGTTAAAGCTCTTAGCTGTGACTTTTAGGGAGGTCGTGTAAGCCACTCTGCACGATTTGGGATTCGGGCCAGTTTCGTCCTTTTTTTTTTTTTCTTCATTCTGGTTCTCTGTTGGGTGCATGTATCCAATCTTTCCAATCGTTTGTTTTTACAAATTTTCTTGAGCTTCAGTATCCCTTGTTGTGCTTTTAAGGAAAAGAAAAGGGTAGAACACAGCTCTCTGTGGGAGCATATTTTTTAATTTTCAGGTCTATTTTATCTTTATTTTTCAGGTGCACTACACCTCCAGAGTCCTGCTTTTGGTTAAAAAGGCTTTTCATGCTCTCGATGGAAATGAAAGGAGGTCCATGCTCACACCCCCTCATACTTTCTGCCGCTCTTTCCCCAATTTCGAATGGAATAAAAAAAATTAAAAAATTAAAAAAAACAAAAAACCATACTGACGCTATCAAAATACCAGAAACCATTAAAAGGAAGATGAGTCTTTTAAGACAGTTTTATTCTGCAGCAAATGCATATCTGTTGCTTCGAAGAGAAAGATAAGAATGCACTTAAATCTAAAAATACAGTTCCAGGTAGCAAAGCAGCGACTGCCAAGGTCCTAATTTGGCAAACCAAATACCGCAAAGTAGTTTGATGCAGAGATCTGCAGAGTTTGCTTTCCCTGTCGCCTTTGGCTAAATGCACATAATAATAGTGTCCTTGCGGCTCACCTGCCTATGCGATGCTTGCAACGGCATCATGTGTGACTTAAACAAGAGCACGTTGGTCTCTTTCAGCAGTCGATTTTCTCTTCTAGCTGACTGAGGAATGTCAGTCTCCACCCTGAAGCTTGTTCCATTTAAAATTTCTACAACCTTTTCCAGGGCCTCTGTCAGAGGAAAAAAAAGCTCCCCTTACAGCGAGAACCCACTACATTGTGTTTGTTTTTCCCTCAGTGATGTGCCTTACATCATTATGTTCCTCATTATGTGCAGTTTAGAGTGTTTCATTTTTCAGTCTGTGAAATGCGAGTTCAGAAATATGTCGAGTTCTGTCATTGATGAGTCTTCTTTTCAAAACGATGTTGTGTTTGTTTGTCAAAATCTCTCCCCTCGGTAATAAAGATATGAGACTCAGACACGGCCTCAGTCAGAGCTAATGATCCGTTACCCTCCCGTGTCGCGGTGATCGATTCATTTTGTAACACTTGAATTTTAATCTTATTTCTCAGCCCTATGGAGTATTGGCTGATAATTGTATTCATATTATAACCTATTTTATAAATGTCGTCATTTATTCACAATTGCCGATGAACATAAACATCGTCAGAGTTTGTTGCAGTCGGAGCTGATGAAGGGACATAATGGCAGAGAGGCAGAGAGACCAACCACCTAAACTGAGGTCTTATTTGGTTACATTTTACCAAGCTAACTAAACTGCTGAATGAAGTCACTGAAGTGGAATTTTCTACAAATGATCACATAAACATAGTGACAAAGTCCCGACTGTTCTGAGGCCAAAGTATATGTTTTATAGCTCCGGGTGTCAGTCCAGTGAATCGATATGTCTCCATATTAGAGCCTGGCTGCTTTGTGCCACATCACGGTGCTGCTATTGTCTGCCTCTGGGTTTAGCTCCACTCACGTCCTCTGTGTTTTGAATTGGGTCTAATAAGCAGCGTTTGTGTTTCAGTCTCCTCTGACTGTCTTTGGTTCTTTTGGATGATGCTTTTTGAGCTACTAAGTTGCCAAGTTTTGCAATAAATTAATCATACAAAAACAATTCATAAGCTATTTTTCAGAAGAAAGCGATAAACACTGCCTCACAGCTGTAACACACAACTTGCAGCTCACATTCACAGCTGTGAAAATGAAAGCATGCTCTTTCATTTGTAGCAGTTCATGTATCATAACATAATTAATAAAAACCCCATCTGGTTCTTATTGTGTTCCAAAAATATTTAAAAATATTTATGTTTAAGAAGTTAATCATTTATTCGTTGAGCTCTGAAGAAATTCCCTTGAATCTTTCAAGTCACATGACGTTTTACAAGAATGGGCTGTTTGGACAGCGGGGTGTTTTTCTGTATATCCATCAGCTGATGGATGACATAACTGAGATGTCATGTAATACACTTAATAGACATTTTTATGTGTCACAGCTAACAAGAAAATTGATTAATTTCATTGGCTATTCTAGGATGTTCCTTGTAGAGAGCAAACACCAAACCCTTTTGTAAAAATTGTGTCACTTTGGATCATGTTGAAATTTAGCAGCTTGTGTAAGATTTGTTGTTTCATCAACCTCCAAACTTTTAATAGCTCAGTATTTGCATTGTAAATGTAAGAGAGGGGAAAGTTGTGTTCATTTCCTTTATAGCCCAGTTAATGTGTTTGCAGAGGCAAAGATTGAAAGAGCTGTTGTGTGGCAGTCCTTACACATTTCCCAGCAGCAAATGTGTAAAGAATTATGATTGTGCGGGTCGCCGACAGCTACCTGGTTCTGGACAGTTTGTCCTTGCAGTCCTCTGCAAAGCTGGGCTCTCATGGGGAACTGATGCAAAAGCTCGGAAGCAGTCAAAGCAGTGTCACATTTGGAGACATTGTGGAGGTGGATGCTTTGCATTTCCAAAAGAAATCACTACTTTTGTTTCTGTGAGGTAGCACAGCAGTCAATGTGCTGTACAGTTTGTGTGTTCGGACGCATCCAGCATGCATTACTGCAGCTACAGTAGGTTTAAAGAAAGAA
Source organism: Oreochromis niloticus (assembly GCF_001858045.2). Classification (NCBI taxonomy): domain Eukaryota; kingdom Metazoa; phylum Chordata; class Actinopteri; order Cichliformes; family Cichlidae; genus Oreochromis; species Oreochromis niloticus. Next base: position 5,878,395 of record NC_031987.2, read on the forward strand.
GGAAGAAAATCTGACTTTTATCCACGTTTCACATTCATCTCTTACTTTATCCATTATCAGTGTTACTCAAATCCTTTTGGTTCTTTGTCTTTCTGTAATGTAATAAAAACCTGGAGATGATTAGTAACAGCTAAACAAACACACATGTGTGTATGTGTGCATTTGCTTAGCTGAAAAATTTGCCCTAGTTCTGCTGGAAAGATTTGAACATTAATGCCAGCGCCTGTAAGAGGATCATGGTAAACAATGCAACGTTTTACCGTGCAGCTTTGTTGCTTCCCTTTGGTACAAATCACCATTCTTAGACACACCTTGTACCATTAAACAGCAAGAACAGTGAATTTTGTTTTATTAGCAGCACAAGGTTAAAGGCACCACAGATGAGATGAGAATGACGTGGCTCCGTGGTAAACAAATGTAACGCAGAGACACTGAGTTTAATTTTAACGCTTTCTGACAGCAAATGCTTGCCTCACTCTAAGAGGGTGGGATTATTCTCTCCTTTTTTTTTCAAAGAAAACTTTAGATTTGTTTTTTAGACTTTCTGTGTTTTGCTGAATGTTTGTGGTGGAAACCATTTTTAACTTGCGTCTCCCCGCTGCTGTTCCAGGTGGAATATTGGCAGATATTCAGGAGGGACCACAGACACGCACAGTTTCCACTATGAACCGCGCCTTCAACAGGAAAAAAGGTGAGCACACATATCCGCCGCTTGTGTAGCTCATAAACCTGAGCTATGCCTGACATTGAGGATGTTTAACAAAAAACAATGTGTACCACCACCTGTGTCAGTGGGCAGGGTATACCTCAAAGAACCGTGCCAGTGGTGTTACACAGTCTTTCCTACCTTCCAGGGCATCTTTGGATTCAGTTCATTTCAGTACACAACCATAATCAACTCACAGAGACTTTAAACACCCTCAACATAAATAATGCATCATAATGAAACACATGCCCACACTGGCTTTTGTTTCAGAGTGATCTGGGAATCCTTCCTGGTGGTGCATTCAAATGCTGAAGTGAGGCATCTCCATTCTTTTGTTACATGACGGTGACATTAGAGAACCCAACAGGAAATACAAATCCCTTGTGAATGTTATAGAAACTTTGAGAGTTAGTTGCACTGAGTGGGACATGAAAAGTATTATGTTGAGCTCAGATTGGAGGACATTGAAAGCATCTGCTACTGCCTGAGGATGCCACAAACAGTGATCAAACTGTGGAACAGGAGAGTGGGTAAACGATATCCTGATCAGGACTTCCTGTTAACCCAGCTACATCCAGTAGCCTCCTAAAATTGGCTGATGCTTCTTAGTTAGCAGATCAGTCAGTAGGTTCTCAGACTGGTTTGAAGCAGAGTGTGGGTGGGGTAGTGAAGCAAGCTGTGAGGCTGGAAAAAAGGCAACAAGAGGGATCTCTGAAGCTCCATCATTGGACCATTGAGAAAGCTGGAAAAGACAAACAGACAGCAGCTGTTTTTGAAGCTGTAGAAAATTCCAAAAATGTTTATGCTACCCTGAAGAGGATGCTTTGTTGCAGAATGTACAGTGCATCCCACCTACTTATATCTTGGACATCAGCCCTGCAAACCTAAACTACAAGAGGTCCCAGTCCCAGTTACTAAGAGTTAGGAATGCAGAGCTATAACGCGGTGATGTCACCTGGGCATTTCTTTATTTCAAGAAAGCTACAGTATCACTGAAGGGAAAGCTTGGTTTAAACATGCTCAACCACTGGTATGTTCTTTCTTTAAAAGATATTTTTAAAACAAATTCTGGCTCTTTGTCTGTGAAACAATGAAAAGAAATTCTTCAGATGCCATGGCAGGAGATAAGAAAGACCAAGCAGCTTTATCTGGATGAAGCCCTCACTGTTATGGTTTTGTTTATCAAGCTTTGGAAGCTTTTGGAATCATTCAATGAATCATGTGCAGAAATCTTTTTCGGTGAGGCCCAACTGCAGGGCTGCCATGGTAAATTTTTCCTGTGAGCAGTTCATCAGTTTGGCAGCACTATAAAGTCTTCACGCTTGAAAAGCTCCCTGCGAAAAACAAATAAAAAAACAAACTGACTGATGTTAATGTTTATTATTTTCTCTGATGAAATGATTTCATGTTTAAGATGAAAATGATGAACCGTGCAGCTTCAAAACACTGTTCGACAAATGTTGGCTGCGATAGATCAACAAAAACATCAAATTATTCATTAGCACAAAGCCACGGAGGACAACAAAACAGCAGAATTAGGCAGTCACGACAGCGTGTATAGATCCTGCCTCTGCAGCGTTAGACAGTTATGAGGGTTGTGCAACACTCCCGAGTCTCGAAGTGACCCTTCCCAAATGCAGAGGAGGAGATATTTGGGACTGCCGTTTGCCAAACAGCTTGATGTGTTTACCACCATCTGTCCCGCTCCCTCTGGTGTGAATCATCAGACCTGGAGAAGCCTTAGACAGCGTTGAGGAAAAGTGTCCGGGGCCCAGGTGGTGTGCCGGGCTTTAATGATATTTGGTTTTAATTCAGTTTTTTTTTTCTTCCCCCCTCATTACATTGACTGTTTGCGAAGGTTTCTGCAAGGGCCTCACCTCACATAAAATTTCCATTTATAATTGGATGGAAATGCTGCTACATTTTTATTGAATTCCTGTGGTTTTCAGCGTAAACATGCACGTGTGCCTATACAGTGAAGGAATGATGAAAAAGATGAATCAAAGTCATCCAAAGGCATGGTGTGAAGGACTCAAAGCAGACAGGTGAGGGCTGCTGCTGAAAGGAAAATCAGTCACAGAGAAGGCAAACATGCTCACGGGCAGACGGTCAAACTGACCACCTTTAACTGCTTACAGCTCTAACCGGTTCCTCCTTTTACGTTTCTGCCATAACAGCATGCTAAAGCTTTTTCACTAAACAGAAGGACAGCAGCTTTCTGACCTCCACCATGCACTATTACATCAGAATAGCAACAGATGCCTGACCCTTAGGCTTCTCTGCAGATTTAATTTCTGCAACACTTGTTACTGTCAGACTTTAGCAGATGGTGCCAAGAGGTTCAAGAATTCACAGTATATGATAAAAGCTTTCCCCTCCCGGAAAGATAAGACCCTCTTATTCGAGAGCATGGACCAAAATATTGAAAAAAGTATCTATAGCCAGTCATGTGTGTGCACGGTATATTTCACCGCTTGCATTCAATCTCCGTGGACCTTGATGCTGCAGCCTTCCTTTTGCAAGCCAGACCGAATGTTGATAAACAGCTTTAATGTCACCTCCAGTTTTATCCTCAAAATATCCTTAGACAAAAATGTGAATGAAGGCATGGAATAAATGTTTGAATTAACCGGTACCTTTTAAGTGATCGAAATAAAAATCATGTAATGAGAATGAGAGGAAGATGTGAGGTTTGTAACTCCTTTGGGAACATGACTTCCTCAGTCTCCTAATAATCTGAGCACAGCTGTGCTTAGCACATTTCCATCAATCCTTAATATCAACGGATGTGCAATATTTCATCTGCAGCCCGGCAGCCTCCTGCATGAGCTGAACAAAAGTTTATTTGCCAGTGATTTCACGTTGGAGTGAATTATTCAGTCTTTGTTGAGGTCTTAATGTGACTGAAAGAGGATAATTGCCTCTTGTTGTTGATGACATCACTCCGTTCAATTATCATCTTTAGAATTTTGTGTCGCCGTTTCAATTTATACACAAGAAAGGTTTACATCGTGTTAGCTGTTTTCCCTGTCACTTTTTAATTTGTAGTAGTTGACATCAATAGTCAACACATTATCCAACAGCTTTCTTCTGTTTCTGCACCTGTCCTGTCTGCCTCTGCCTCTTTGGGCTGGCAGCTGGCACCAAAAACTGGTCCACCACACTGATTTATCTTTGTTGTTTCTGTGTAGGCCTGCGTTTTGTGGGCGCGAACACGTCTAGCAGGTATTACCTGCAGGGATCTTGATCATTTTTATCTCCTGTGCTGATTGCTCCATGGTCCTGGACGTGACTTGCACTAAAGAGTTGAACTCTATGAGAAGCACTTAAAAACATTGCTCTTTTAGCTTGTTAGGTACCATCATTGTATCCTACTGAGTTTTTTAAGTGATGGCATGACGTTGCAAATGATGACTGTTTAACTCTTCAATGCTGATTACTTCTAATGCAATCCTGTCTGTAGGCAGCGTTTGCTGTCGGGCATAGGATTATTTTGGGCAGGCCAGGAAGTCAAACTTGGCCGCCGTCCCAGCAGAACAGCTGATCTTAGTGTTAGAGATCTCTGGGCTGGGCTTTCTAAGCTACATTAGCTCACTCAGTGTTGCCGTTCCTGGGCACGCTGCTTTGCAGCCCACCTCCACCTCATCTCCACCTTTCATGCTATGTTTGAAGTAATCCATGTCATCGCTGTCTGTCACTGACGCTGCTCTGTTATTGGCTGAGACTGATGTGGCTTTCCAACATTCCAGTTTCCTGTTAGAGGAAGAAGAGTTATTTGATTCCTCAACAGAGCCATACTGCTATGGTATTTCCATTCCCAGTAATTTATATAAATATATGATCTCCTTGTGATTGCGATGGTCCTGACTGAAGTTCAGATTTTGTTGCACAGACACGTTGATTTCACCTTATGGTCATTTTGATGGATGTGTTTTATGGTGCCATTTAACTGTTTTGAATCCTGTTGAGCAAAAAAGAAGTAAATAATAAAACAAGTATTAAGAAGTATTGAACTCTAACACTGGGAGGTAAAAGTACCAAACAAAGTGCTCTTACTTACCAAGCTGCACTTACGTTACCTCAGGTAGTGCAGCAACAATTCTGATTTGCCAGTATTAAATTCTCATAAATTGTTATTATTTTTAATCAAATAAAAGCAATAGGTTTCTTTAAAAAAATTGTGAGGCAGTGTGTTTATTCTGTGGTTTGAATGCTGAGCATGTTCTCACCCTATCATTGAATATTGTTGCTTTGTCCAATGCTGCTGGCAAAAGCTGTCCTGATGGACCGGCCAAGAGATAAGTGGCGTTTTTTTAAAAAGAGACATACTCCTTTTGGGAGCTAGAACGATTGGTGGTGCAGTTACATCATTTAAGAAAATATCATTGGGTTTTCTGTGTTAAAATATCCCCTACACATGAACCCTGCACAATACAAAATGATACTGAGCCACTGTGTTTAAATGTGACAGAGTACTTAAAGCAGTTTTATGTGCTTTAAGTACCTTTTCTGTAATCTGATGCTTCATGGCACCGATATCAAGGGACACTTTGTACCAGAGAAGCATTTTTTTTTACTAGAAAGAGTGTTTTGTTTAAAAGTTGTAGTGCAGATAAGCTCATTAGATCCATCCTAATGGGCATTAAAAAGTATGTTTGAAATAATTTTGCCTTGCTACTACTGAAAGACGACTCCTAACTAATCTAATATTTCTGTATTAAATTAAAAAAAGAAATTCTGTGGAAATGTTGCGGTAACGCAAGCTTGAAAAACGTTGTTGGACTCGTAGAATTGGACAGCGCACTGATTCTTGCGATATTAGACGGCGGTACAGCCCGGACCACTTTCAACTTCACTTGATATCTCTGCAACACAACACACAGGCATCACAAAGCTGTGGTCTCTATTGAAAGATTTAGTTCATTTTAGAAGGTTTTGAACATTTTAAAATGAGGGCTTTGAAATGCTTTACACAAAAGTACCTTTAACAAAATTTCTGCAGAAGCTCAGCTGGTTAATTAGTTCTCAATCAGTCCAACTGCAAGACGACTTTTATTGCAATATCTACATGGCTACAGATAGTTGCTGAGTCCTCTAACATATAATAAACTAAAGTTAATGAAAAGAGGATTGTGCATGTGTTCTTTTTGTTCTTATTGTTACTATAAAAATGGTCAGATGTTCTCTATCCACCATTATGATTATATTTAACTGAAAGCACCCACATAGAAAATTAGATATGGATGGATGGGCTTTTTAATTTTGCCGTGGCCATCACAGCTGAATGGCTGGACTAAATAAATACCAGTCCAAGTGATGTTCATTCCTGGAATGATCCCTCTAACTATTACACAAGCCATCATTATTGGTTTGCGATATGATCGGAGCACAAATAAGTAGTAACAGTTTAATTCATGCATGTCTGATTGCCTTGTCCTGAGAGAACACTGCAGTATGAGAGGAGAGGCTGTACTGTCCTTGCCTTAACATCTGCTCTGACAGTGTTATTTTGTAAAGCCGCACGGCCATTTGCATGATCCTTAAGCGTTTCCTTTTTCAGCCTTGTAAAATCTGCATTAGCTCTGAATGAGCCTGGACTTTTTTCCTACAGTCAATATTTGCAGTTTTCCCTTCATTTTAAATTCAGTTCCCATAGCTTTTTGGCAGAATGGTGGAGTCGTATTACAATAATTTACAGGAGCTTGACACAAAATCATAAGCATTTGTAGAACATAATTAACTTCAATACAGTAGCTCTGCAATAATGAAACCACAGTGAACCTTGTAATGTTCAGTTTGTTCTTGCAGAGAGCTTTAATTTCTGAGGCACTGTATTGCAGTGTTGTTGTACTGACTTGAATTAAATTGCAGGGCAGTTGTGACATTTTTGTCCATTTCCCCAAATGTACTGTATATGATGAAGGCGAAACCTCAAGAGATTTCTTCTCAGAAGAATTACTCTCCCCATGTCTATGTGATTGCAACATTTTTACTTCATTTATGTAGCTCACCACATTCTAAACTGTACTTCTTTTTGAGAAGTACAGTTTAAACTCTCCAAGTCTTTATCTCAGCGTAACACTCTCCCACACGTCTGCAGTAGAATTGTGGTTTAGGTCTGCTCTGCTTGGAGCCCATTTGAAGTTGTCTTCTGCTTGATGGAGAACTGTGCATAGCCAGCACACTCATTGTGTGTCATTGATTGAGCACTGCAGTGAATTAGTCTATTGCCTGCACTCGTCTTGTGGCCGTATAAAAATAAATAAATAAAAAAAATGTGCACTTACAGCGTGGCACTCAAGCTCGACAAGGCAAGTACAAGGAATATTAGGCAGTTTCTCTGCGACCACAATACTTCATGCAATTTTTGACTTAAGCACTTCATTATTTTTCTAATTAGCTTTAGTAGTAACAGACATCCATCCATCCACCCATCAATCCGTTTTTTTAAACGCTTATCCAATTCAAGGTCGAGCTGAGGTCGGAGTCTGTCCCGGCTTAGTACAGTCATTGTATTATATTATTAATAGCAAAAATTTCCATTGTTGTTTCATGCAGTAATGCCAATATTTGCAAAGTTCTACACAGAAAAACAAGAGACAAAGCCTGGATTTAATTTAATGACACACTATTTAAATCACTTGATACAGAAATACAACATTAAAGATCTTAAAAATAGATCGAGGAACTGAACAGCAAATTACAAAATACAATTTCTGTGCTTTTCAGATTTGCTTTTTTTTTCTTACTAAATACATTTTAAAATTCATTTTTAATCCACGTATATTAATGTATTTATTTTTGTATTACTTAATAAAGAAAAATAAAAATAAAATACAGAAGCAAACAAGATTGCATGAAATAAATAATGCCCAAATGCAAAGAGAACATAATAAGTAAATGCAAAACCTAAAATTTAAGAACAATTGAAGGAATAATGAACGCATTATTTGGTCATTTTAATCCACAGATACTTGTATTGTGTCTGGTGCATTTTTATTTGCAACACATTCATGGATTTCACTCAATGTAGTTTTAAAGTTGATAAAGTAAATGCAGTATTTTTTTCTTCACACTGTTGACATGGACATGAAGAACTTTAAAAGTAGAGCTTGACATGAAGAAACTATGTGAGAAATCATGGAATACAACTGTTAGCTTGTGGATAAGATATTTTTTTGGTAATGGTCTATTAGATGAAACTGCTGGACAACAAGGGTGTTGGTCTCGTTTCCTTCCAGTGCACCACATTAAAATGTTTATCAGGCAATCTCGTGCTCAGTTGTTTTTCTTTTGTTAATTAATGAAAGCCTTGAAGGCAGCATTTCCCCAGTTAGTTCAAACCTTGGTGAACTTTGTTCTTTTCTTCACCATTATTAGTGAAACCTGCAGTGGAGGACCATCACTTCTCCAAAGCTGCTTCTCTGTATTGTTTCAGTGTGAAATTTTACTTTTAGCCCGAAGCAAACGTTGTTTATTTCTTTTATTTTTACTCTAGTCCAACGATTAAACCATTTATATCTGTCTACTCTGTGTAATTAGAGCAGGCATTCATGGGCGGTATTTCTGCTGCTAGTTCACCAGCTTGCCAATAGATTTTCAACAAGAGGCAGTTTTCGAAAATAAAGCAGTATTCTGGAACAATAATGGATCACTTTTGTGTGAAGTTGTTTACAGTAATTCATTATACTTAGAACTTAAAGCTTCTTTCTTTTTTTCTCCTTTTCAACCAGCATGCTTATGGTATACAATGCCACATTGGATTTTAAATCAAACCATCAAGATGGGATGCAGTCTACACTTTTGTTATTTCAAGCTTTACTTCAAAGGGTTTCACTTCAGTTTTGTCGTAACTGAATAGTATGATCTGGACTTGGTCATTGAAGAATATGCCATTTCTTGTCTTGGATTGTACTTTGCTTTGGGTCGTTATCCATTCTTATTGTGAAGTACCATCTAATCAGTTATGCAGCATTTGTGTGAATGTGAGCAGAGAGTGTAGCTGAATTCATCCTGTCGCTGCTGAACACCAGATTCTCACCAGGTTTCACTGGCAGTCATACATACCCATCCTGTAATATTGCCTCTGCCATGTTTGACAAATAATATGGTATGTTTCAAATCAGTGTTTGAAGTCGAGACTGCTGTAGAAGTTTTCTGCTAAAGTCAAATCTAATCTGGCCTTCCTGTTCTTGAGTGTAACCAGTGGTGTTTGCACCTTGTTGTAAACCTTTATATTTCCTTGCATAAAGACATCTCTTGAAAACAAACTATCATATGGGCACCTCCTCTAGACTGTTCTTGAAGTGTTATTTTAGCTTTGGAAATAATTCTGTCACCATGCACTTTACATATTTTCTGTGGTCTTTCAAGCCGGTTCATTCCTTCTTTTTAAGAATGAAGGAAACTGTTTGGTCATTCCTAAGTTTTTTTGCTGTCTCTCTGATATATTAATTTTGTTTTTTTCAGCCTGTGCATGAACGGACTGACACCTCTTTGTACATCCTATTGAGATTTCTAATCAACAGCCACCAATTTCAACATTTTGAAATCAACTTTAGACTTTTTTTTCCCTCTTAACCTGTCATGGAATAACCAGGAAACATGCATCACCTGGTCACAAAGTTGCTTCGCAATCAATTGGCCAGTTAACTTTGAGCCTCTGAAAATGGGACAGTACGTATAATAGTGTCTACAATGCCTAAACAGTTAATGCAGTACCTTTTATTAAACCTGTTGAATTAAAGTTGAAGGTCTGCACTTCATTCAGATTTTAATAGTTTCATGTAAAAGCCACTGGGGTGGTGTACAGCAGCAAAATTTCAAGGACCTATTATGGACATGGCCCTAACTGTCCATATGTATTCATAAAGTAAATACCCAGGCTCATATTCTCAGGAATAAGTATAAAATAGGCATTGTTTTTGAAGGAGATCATTCTGTGATGTGAAAGATACGTGAAGACAGCTCTTGTTAATAAAAGTTGGAGCTGCAGTACATGCATGAAGGACTTGTGACCTTTATGCAACAGAACCTGTCGCTCCAAAGTACATTACACTGTGACAGAGGAGCAACGACACTTTTCCGGCTGTCAGCCCTTAAATTTTCCCTCATCTCCACCCAACACTTGACAGTTCATCCACACAAAGTTGACCTTCAGATTCCACGACTGTTCCACACGCCCCAACAGTTATTTCAACTGTAGACATCACTGTGGCCAGTTTTTGTCATGCTCACATAGCTGCCATTTTAAACAGCAAAGAGAGACAAAAAGCATCCCCCTCTCCTTTCATCAGAGCAGTGTGCGCTGACACCTTAAAATAATGCCAGCCTACCTGCCATGCGGCTGTGTCAGCCCGCACAGCATCTCTTCCGTCCTTTCGCTTGACTCTTTCTTGGAATTTAGAGTTTGTTGCGGTAAAAGTAGGGAGGAGGTCCTTCATTCCTATGTCAGTTTTCATTCACGCTTCCCACTAGGAAATTGATTGTGCTTTAGAGGAGGCCATTGCAAGGTGTAAGCAGGTTTAATCTCATTGCACAGCTGTTAAGTAAACCTGGAAGGAATACAGTTTAAGTAGAGAAAAGTTCACAGTGCAGTGCCGAAAACAGCAAACAAACCACCACACTGATGTGTTTGTGTTGTTTAGCTGTAAGGCTGTGGGCATGTTTGCCATCAAAATGAATTGCAGAGGCATAAAATGAACTTTTTCAAAAATTTTAGTCTAAAGTTTAAAGTTTAGTCTAAGTTTGGCTCCTCTGAAGCAAAACAGAGTGTGCAAATCTTATTCTTTGTCCAGTATTTACTTCTTGTCTGTATATTGTTTTTTTAAAAAACATACTAGTAGTGCAGCAAAAATAACTGCAAAGTGCAGCTTTTTGTTGTTTGTCCAAAGTAATTTATTTGGCAAAATTTGGAGCTATTAATTAGGGCCCGAGCACAAAAGTGCGAAGGCCCTATTGTATCTGCTCTGTTTCTTATTATTATTATTATTATTATTATTATTATTATTATTATTATTATTATTATTATTATTATTATTATTATTATTATTATTATTTCGGCAAATGAATTGGCCTTTTGAGGGCCTAAACATGCTCGAAAACTCATGAAATTTTGCACACGCGTCAGGTCTGGTGAAAATTTACGTATTTTAATGTCCGTAGACATGTCCAGGGAAAATTGGCTCAGTAGCGCCACCTAGAAAAATGAGAAACGCGAGCCCCCGAGATGGGTATGACCTACATGTATAAAACTCGGAACACATATCTAACGTTCGGAGACGCACATAAAAGTCTATTATGGCCATGTCCTAAACCCAACAGGAAGTCCGCCATTTGGAAGTGAAGGTGACATTTTGGCTCTAATTTTGCCATTTCCACGCCTCGAACTTTTGCGAACTCCTCATTGGAATTTCATCGGACAAGCTTCATATTTGGTCAGTGTCAACTACACACCTGGGCCATGTTAAATTGCGGAGCTTTTGAGTTTTCGGGATACGGTGAGGCCGTGGCGCCACGGCGAATTTCGATGACTCGCCATGAAAATCTTATTGCCTCTCGTTCTGTCATACATTGTCCGACCTTGACCAAAGTGGACACATATGATAAGGCTCCACCCCTGAACATATTTCAACTGCCATATTTGACATCAGGGACAGCGCCACCTAGTGGGAACAGGAAATGTCATGTTTTACACTTTGGGGTACAGTATTGTAATGGGTGACATCTGCAGCCTCAAATTTCTCCAGGAAAGCCTTAAGGAGTTGGTCTTGGGTTACAGAGAAAACTGTGAGTTTTCGCTGAAGGGTGTGACCCCAGCAGCATGGCGAACATTGAGGTCTCGCCATGAAGAAACAAATTAGTGTAACTCAATGAAATCCAATCTGATCAGTACCAGATTTTACAGGGATGATGTCAGACCCGCCCTGAACAGATTGATATGCCCATTGTCAGGAATACGTAGAGCGCCACCTAGTGGCACCAGGAAATGTCATGTCTTTCATTTTGTTGTACTGATTTTCACAGGTTCATCGTGGCCACCTCAAAAGCGGTGAATATCACCATCAGTCCCTCTTGATGCTTCAGTGAAAAAATTGTGACTATAAACTGAACGGCGCACCCTGGTGGCAACGCAGTTCACCATGAAAGATGAAGTGGCTTTTGAGGGGCTTGAAAAGTTTAAAAAGTCTTGAAATTTGGCGCACACCTCTAATGTGATGAGGGATTTCTTTTTATATGTTCATTTTCCTTGAACAGCGCAAAATGGCTCCACAGCGCCCCCTACAAAATTTCAAAACAACAGCCCCTGCTCTGTGTTTTATGTATGAGTTTGAAACCTGGCAAGCTTATTGGAGATATCAAGATGTACAAAAAAGTCTCTTGGAGCAATATCCCAAATCCAACAGGAAGTCAGCCATTTTAAAATTAATGTGTAAATTTGGCGACATTTTCCCCTCTTTTCAGGCCTCATACTTTGACGAACTCCTCCAAGGGATTTCATTAGATTTACGCGATCTCCTGTGTGTGGAATCTAAAGACCTTTGTGATGTTAAATTGCGAAGCTTTTTACGTTCAGGGAAACGGGGTGGTCATGGCGGCACGTGGAGTTTCAATCACTCGCCAAAAAGCAGTAACCTGCTGTCGCTCAAAAACACAATGTCCAATCTCTCCCAAAGGTCGCAGGCGTGATGAGACTCGAGCTCGGAAATGTTTGTTATGCCATTTGTCAGTAATGGTTAGAGCGCCACCTAGTGGGACGACTATAATAATGGTTGAATGAGATGAAATTTTAGCTGGTGGTTAAATGCATGAATTCCATCAATGTGACATCAGATCGGAAGCGCTGGTTTTAGGTGTTGGGCTTGGCTCGACGCGCCGGGGGTGCGAGGGCCCTCATATCGCTGCTTGCAGCTTTAATTTCAATTATTTTAGTATTTTTATTTTATTTTTTTATTTATGTGGATATATTACATTTGTAGCATTCATTGTTTTTAATTTTTCTTTTCATTTTTTTGTAATAAAATTAGTTATTCATATCCAGTCTTTTACAAATAACTTGAGCTTGATATATAACATTAAACTACGTTATATTTCTAACTAACAAGCTCATTCTCTTTCTCTTGACAACTGAAGAAAGAAAACATTTTGTGATGCCCAGTCAAGTTGAAAGAAAAGCAGATGTGAAATGTGAAAGTGAGGTCAGAGGTCAAATGTGACATGATATTTTGATGCAGGCTTTAATATTATATTTAAACGCCCATACACCAGTATAATTTCATAAATGTTGCCAATACAAACTAAGACAGTCAGGTTTTAATCACAATTTTGGAGATAAAAGCAATTTATGACAATTTGACCTCATTTGACCTTAATGAAGAGGTCAGAGGTCCAAGGTAATGTGATATTTCGAATCCCCATGTCTCATTCACTACGTGCTGATGTGTTTTCAATGCAGACAGTGGCAGTAAGAAACATAGTTTTAAATCCTGCTATATGGCATTAATATCATTTTGACCTGTAGATGAGTCTGTTGACACTAAGGAGAGGTCAGAGGTCAGATAGTGCTAAGGGGTTTTTCTTTTGTCAACTTTTGACCAATATATCATTAAGGTGACCTTGAAGAACTCAGTGGATGGAAGCCAAATTTTAATGGCTGTTAATATAACCCCACTCTGCAAACCTAGCAGATATTTCAGAATTATTAAAAACTTTTTCAGCTGTTGTGTTTACAGACAGAATGACTGAATGACACGCAAACCCTACAAAAAGATAACCTCCTTGGCGCAGATAATGATGGGTAGCTCAAGACTTCTGCACAGTACTGTGTTGTATTCATTTGGATAAATTATTTTTATCATAAACAATTTAATAAACTTAATGTGATTCATATTTCCCCATCAAAAATTAATCAAACAAGTCAACACAGTTTGCCTTATATCTGTAAAAATAGTTAGCCACATTAACCCAGATTGTTTTAAATGTATTGCATCCATTTAGTTTGAGTTTTAACAGCATATGAGTCAAATATTACGCATTCACAATAGTTTGTATTTGTTTTTGGCAGGTAAATATGCATCACTATAAATCTGTGAATTTAAACAATCGTTAAATAAGTTATTGTAATTAAAATGCATAATCTCAAAAATTCTTCCAAAACATTTCGTCATTACATGATTACATGCCCTTTTGCCAAAGTTTTTTTGAGAATAATATTGTAGGTTAGCAGCCCTAAGCAGTCACAATTAAGCAAATGCAGTGTACCAAATTAACACTAATTAGAACAGACTTTAAAATCATCAAGCCACTTAGCCAGCACATGAATGTAAACAAAGTAATTAGCATACCTGTGCAGAGGACACGGTAAAGTTGACATCACATCGTTTGCACCTTGCATAGTCTTGATTAACGCAATCAACCTACAGGGGCCAAGTGCCCCAAGGTCACAGTCATGCATCTTTTGTCACAAGATTCATTAACGAGGCGATAAGCCGTTTATGAATGTGGAAATGAAAAGCGAAAAGAATCCTTAATCAGTGGGTGATTAAGAAATGCTGAAAACAGCATAATGGGATACTTAGGATTGTGTCATCAGTGACCTGTAATGATCTCTGAACCACCGCTCACTTTGTGTTGGTGTAAATCTTCAAAGTGTCTCCAGGGCAAATTGTAAATCACTAACTGTAGGCACTGTGGGATGATTTGCCCAACAAAAAAATACACCGGTGCTAAAACTCAAGTGATTAAACACAGATTATCTTTTGATTGGCAGTGGCATTGGAGTAGTGTTTCAGCTGAGAGAGATGGCGTTTAAGGTTCTAATTTAGTTTAACCAATGCTAGCAATGCAAAAGATATTACTTTATGCAATCCTTTATCTGATGGACCCTTTTGAAAATAAATGGTTCCATTTGTATGTAGTTTCACATCTGATTAGCTCTGCAAATAGAGAACAAAGGCAATACTGAACAAATTAGCAGACCACCCTATTGGTCACTTTTCATCAAAGCACCACAGACAAAATACTCTATGTAACCAAATGTTATGTATTTAATGATGTACTGATGTTTCAAAAGCTTCCAGATGTCTAAAAGAATGTTAAAATCAAGTTACAGTAAATACAGGATTAATTAAATTAGATGCTTTAAGAAGTATGTAATGCAGATTTATTTATTTTGTGTGAATTTCACTGCTTATTTCCAGGCTATGTAAACCCATAGATTTTAGATAAAAGATGCAATCAGCCAGAGCATACAGCTTGTCAGGCCTTAGCTTGAATATTTTGACTGTCACCAGGTTGCTGTGTTTAAACTGGGCGTCACAGTAAGGAGTAGATCTTACTGAGAAACCAAACACACTGCATGCAATGGCATGTGGATCCCAAATTATACCCAGTTTTATTGTCTTTCTAACTCTTATTTGGTCTCTAATGTACAAAATGAGCTATCAGGAATTGAAGCAATCAAACACACAGGTAACCACCTACAATTGAAGAGAGACGCCCTTGTACTGATTGTAACTAATGTGGCTAAACAGCACACAAAGTTGCTGAGTTCACCTAGCTAACAACATTCGCAAATGATGAACCAGAGATGTAATCCACTACCACACACTGACACGTACCCACACCCAGGAAAACCACCAAATTTAATACACTAAAAACACAAATAAGTGTTTCAACAGAGGGCAGCCAAGCTACCCAGCTTGCTCAGTAGGTCAACATGAGTAGCAAGTAAACTCAGACATGTAGCATAAGTAAAATGTTCGCAAAGAGGGTAGTGCACCAAAAACCTCCTTGTGATTGCTGTGGATACAAGCAGATTTCTGTGGTCGCCTGTTGTTTGTATGACAGACACCAACTTGTCTGCAAACTGTCGCTATTTTACCTTCTGAGCTGTATTTAAATAAATGTGTAACAGACACTGCTTGCCTTCAGAGTAAAAGCTGTGCCTTACTGCTAGAACCAACACTTTTCAAAAAAATCAGCTTTTACATTGAAGTTCTTCATTTCTAGGTTTCATCGCACTTTTCAAAGTTTAATTGCTGCTTGACTTTTAGTTTGCTTGCTTCTGGAGACAAGTAAACTCCAAAAACATCTTAATGGCTGTCCACATTTGGAATACACGCTTTTTCCTAGTGATGACTCAGGTGACAGCAACACAAAGAATCTGGTTTTCTATATAGTCTGCTTGGCTACGTTAACTGTAGCTAACCTGTAAAATGCACTCTCGCTGTGTCTGCTCTGTTAGGTCCTCCACTCCTTACCTTCTCTATTTTAATCTTGTTTTTTTATATTTTGAAGTGGAGCAACAGGGCATGCATACTTATGTGATATGGAAACATTGACCACTTGCAAAGATGCATCTCCCCCACCTAATTTGCTCCACCTAGAGCACATCGGCCTCTGTTTCCTTCCATGCGTTTGCATTTTTATTGAATACAGTGCACGGCCTCTGAAATTTGCTGCGTTCAGTCTGAGCACACACAGTTTGAGAAGCGGGATTTAGACCAGTAAGTCACAGGTCCAATTACCTTTCATGCTGGACAACTCGAGGTGTGAAATTAAAATCAGCATTCTCCCTTGCCTAGCTTTCATTGGTATGCCCCTAAAAGGGTGCTCCAGTGATGCTGCTAGACCCTCACATCTGTGGCGGTGAACTGTACTTGTGATGTGAAGCTTCCAGGTGTGAATATATGGGAAAGAAGCACACCGTCTCGCAGAATGAGCCAAATTTCTCCATTTTTCCTCTTTTAAAGGTTCAGCTAATTTCTTCTTCTCACTGCCTCAGATTTAACCACTGAATGTATGTGGCTAATTGTACCTGTACTATATTAACTTGGGTGATTAAGTCTGTCATACTGAGTCAGCTGTCTGTATCATTTCAGATAAATCATGGATGCACACCCCAGAAGCTTTGGCCAAGCATTACATAGCCTACAATGCCAAGGTAGGTCTCTCTTTGCCTGCTACATTTTAATGAGCTCTGTCAGAGCAGGGCGACTGCAAAATAATGAAACAACAAAAAACGGTGACACTTTTATTGCAAGTTGAAAAAAAAGCCGGTCCTTTTGTGGCTCCCACCTTTGTCTGTGTTTATTCCCTCCAGTCATGCCTGTTAAACCTCTCTGTCTGTGTGTCCCACAATGCAGTTCCCCTGATAAACACCAGGCCTTTCGTTGCACTCTCTGGTATTGTCCAGCAAATGAGCTTCACTGCCCATAGATGCAATGTTTTAGGTTGAGGCTGCATAAAAATTCCTGACAGAGACGGCTGATAAACCTCAGCCCCTCTCCTCAATGTAACAATAATTTGGATTTTTAATGGTGTTTAAATTAATTCCCTGCCCAGCACACCTCAAGTACTGTCAAAAAATTGATACCGTTGTATTTGTCTCTCATAGCAGCTGTTGTCTCTTGGTGCTGTGATGCGGGGAAGGAAATCTTCCTCATCAAAGTTTAATTTGAAGGAGACTCTGTGTCTTTTAGCCTTCTTGATTTGTTTATTTTTAATGAGTGTGTATGAACAGAGGGGGATTTAAGTAAAGTGGCACATGCATATGTCAAAATAGGTAAGAACTCTTGGATCTGATGCAAGACTAACTTGTAATAAAATGGCTCTCAGGCTTGCCTGGAATCAGGATCTATTATAAAACACTTGAAAAAAAGGTGTTTTTCAAATATCCAGCGAACACCCCTGGAAGGAGGGACTGTGTCCCTCGGGGAGGACTCCCCTGTCAGGCTGGTTTTCTGCTTCATTTCGACAGAGTTTTCCTCCTATGAGGCACGAAATCTGTCAGCCTACATTCTTGTGCTTCACAAATGCGATGCTGGAACGGAGGTGGAACTCCAAGACTGCCTCCAAAATATCCCTGCAAACTGCTGAAGCTCCCTTCCTGCATGCAGCAAAGAAGCAAAGGAAGCCAGCAGAAGGCACATCTCTAAAATCAAAGCACATTGTCAGTTCCTATACTTGCTGTACTGTCGGCTTTTACTGATGAGATCCCCGTCTGGTTAAATTTGCTGAGATCTGAGTAAACGGCTCATCAGTGAAGGAATTGGGGGGAAGTGCTGAGAATGTGCTTGGCATGATCTCCCAGGTTTCAAGCACTCAGGACTGTAAAAATAAGCTCAGCTAGCAGTTCACTGAACAATGTGCCAGATAGTTAGAGCAGAGAGAAAGAGCTCTCTTTTAGCCTCAAGAAAATGAACCTTTTTTCTTTATTTTCAAACGTTTACAAAGATGTGAAATCTTTGATAACTTCAATCATTTCGATTTGACGGCACTTCAAAACTTTCATGAACTGAACCTGAGATCAAATCCTAACTGTGATCAAATCCTAACTGTGATCAAATCCTAATTGTGATATAACAAGAAAATACTAGAATTTGACTCACTAAAATCTGAATTTCTTGGAGGAGCTACACCACACAGTAGACAAAAATAACTATAAATAATGTTTTGAAACCTAGCCGCATCGCAAACATGATCTAATATTTTATATTGTTAAGTGCGACCTAGCAGACAGCTACAAACTACAGCTCCTTTTGTCAGAACACCTGCCAATCAAGTAGCCACTCCCCTAAACTTTATCTCTGGCAACGATCTAATGGCCCTTCAATAACCATCCAGTTATCAGAAGGGAGAAAACAATCCATAGAGCCCAAATCTGGAGTTTATCCCAGCTGTCACAGGGCGAGAGGCTTGGGTACACCCCAGACAAGTTGCCAATCTGTTGCAGAGCTAACACAGAGAGATGGATCTCCTTCTGTGGGAGGAAGCAAGGGAGAACTCATGCAGGCACAGGGAGAACAGGTACACTCCACACAGAAAGACCCCGGGTGGGATTTGAACTCAGGATCTTCTTGCTGTGAGGCAACAGTGCATCCACCCACCGTGATGCCCCTGGTGTAAATATAGGCTGAGAAATAACTTTAGTAATGCTTGCAGGTGATAATGAGCTAATTGGAACTAAAACTGGTGACTGATGGCTGATTAAAGCGTGCTCATCTGTTTTATGGTTTAAGATCCTTCGGGTAAAGACTGAATTGGGAATACACAGAATGATGGACTTCATGTTTTTCGTTCACTGAAATCACAATTAAGTGATTGTTCCTTTGGTAAAACAGAAGCAAAGAAAAACAAGCAAATTAAAAGAAGCTGGAAAGAGATTTGAAAGTTATTTCCATCTGCGCTAGAAAAATGACTGAAATGATTCATTTATTATCAAAGTGGTTAGTTGCTGACGAGTTTTCTTCTTTTGTAATGTACTAAACAAATTCCTAAGAGGAATAAAATATGTATATCAAATTACTTTAATTGATCATGTTTGAGTTCAATTTACAAACAATTGTAAAACAGGTAGCACAGGAAGTCTCCCTCACTGATATTTGCAGCAGTATCTTTACATCCACACCAATCACAACAGATCTGCAGTTTTATATTCATGCTAAATCATCATGCTGTCATCACAGCAGCAACTTCCCAGTTAAGAACTAAGTCCACTGTTTTCAAAATGTATTACCTTTAACTTCTTACGTGGTGACAACTGCTGAGACTGAAGTGAGCTTTGATTTCGGTGGTTTCGGTGGTCTGCCAATTCTTTGATCTGATCTGACAGTTATACAAATTCTAACGGTGCTTTTTATGAGCACCTTCAGTGTGATTGACCTGTGGGCTCAAAGAGGAAAGAGGATGTTGAGAGGTGAATTTCAGAGCTGCTGGATTTGCCATGTCTTTCATCAGTAATCATGTCACATTCACAAGTCACTTAAATTATGCACAACACAGATCCTGCCCTTTCTGAAGGTGTATAATAAGAAAAAAAAAATCTGAGAACTTTCAGCTTGGAGGAGTGAACACCGGATGGATGGTGAGTTGGAACCGAGCTCTATGTTGTGTCATCTGAGTGAACATTTGAGACCTGCCACAAGGCTGACACGTGTGTGTCTGCAGCTGAAAATGTGAATTCTTTCTGCGGGCAACGAGAGGTAGGGCCGGTTCGTTTTCAGCTGCGTGCGCCAGTTGATGGATGAGCCTCCGAGCTCTGTTTGCCTTGTGAGACCTCCCCAGTCGCAGCCCAGAATGCACTGGTCAGGAACAAGTGTTACTCCACTCTATTCTGGGCATCTGTCAGCAGCACTCCCAGAGATGAGCATAAGTGTGGAGAGTACATTTGTCACACCAATGCAGAATGCTGACACTTTGCTCTGAAGCCTCAATCTATCTTCTGGCTCTATTGATAAGTTGCAGTCTGGTGTTAGTTCACCTGTCTTACTGCATTTAGAAAGACGTCAGAGGCTCTCAGCCGTCGAAGAGTTAAACAGACGCATTTTGGATGGAGAAGCTATATTAATTGATTCGATTTTTGACAGAAGGGTTCTTTCTTTTATAGCGCCGTCAGACATGTGCAAGATTAAAAAAAATACAAATAAATTCTCTATTTCACCTCTCGTTATTACAGCCACGGCAGCTGGCAGTGCATACTCCAAAGTTTTATGGGTATTAGCACAGCCAAGTCATTGCCTGCATCACAAAGATTTTAATGTGTCACAGAGACAGTCAAACTCTGCCGGAGCTGCTTTCAGCTTCCAATGGGAGACATTGTTATTTTGTTTGTGCCAGCTTTGAAGGCTCTGACACCAGTGTTTTTGAAGTCTGATATTGGAACACGCTCCACACATTAAGCTCAGGAAGCAGCGAAGCAACGTGTGTGACTGCAACAATTACAACTGTTGCTGCCAGATGGGGCGCACGATGTTCAGGCTCAAAGGTTAACGGCTCCATCTGTTGGTGAACAGCAGAAGTGCTGCTCGTGTGTGTCTGTGTGTGTGTGTATGTTCATCCAATCCTCATGTTTAAAAGACACTTTTATAACTTTTTTGCAATACAGGAAATGCACAATGATGAAGAAGAATATATACTCATGCCTTCGGGGTGTGAAAGATCATCTACATTTATTTGAAGTTAGAGTGACAAATTTGAGGTTTTTGTAACTTAAACATGGAGCTCCACAGATTTTAAACTCTGACTTTGACAAAAGATCCAACTCATCCTTTATGGCTTAATTTGTTTACCTAGTTTTTGGCCATTGTCCGTAGGCCAGAATACCAAAGTACACTGTGCCATTTCCCTTTAGAGCACAGAATATGATGCACTGGTGCCAGATATTGGTATTTTTATTAAAAAATGTAGGTGCTTTAAACCCTGACTACTTTGACCTGCCACAGACTCACTGTGACAGACCTACCATGAAGAAGAAACTAACAGGATAAATTGGGCACAGTGGGGGAAGCAAATCAGAGAGGTCATAAATTGATTTGACACATTATTAAATTTGAATAATACACACACTGACACCTCACCTGCTTTTTGAGTTTTAGAAGTATTCTTCATCATCTTCTTCGGTTTGGGCTACTTAAATACTTGTTTACACCCTATATTGTGACTCTTTTGTTTTACTGTGTGTGTCTTTTTGTTCTCTTTTCAGTTCCTTGGAAACACAGAGGTTGAAGCTCCGAAAGGCACAGAAGTTGTAAAGGATGCAGTCAGAAAGCTCAAGGTAAAGCTAGTCTCCAGATAGCTGTAGCCTACAGGACAGGAGAGCATTCTTGAGTGACCAGATTGGACAAGGGGCTCAGAGCAGGGAGGTGGGAGTGAGTGGCAAGTGCTCCCCTCCCTCATCTGCCAGCACCAAGGTGCCCTTGGAGTTTTTCTGCTCCTAAGCTGTGTAGAACTGCTGGATAAGCATGTTAGTTCGTTCAGCCCCCCTTTCTCAGCGTAAATGTAAAGTTTAGTTACAGGAAATACTCATCAGGAATAAAAGCTGCTGTTTCAGGTTCTAGCCTGAAATTAATCATTAAATCACCATAGCTGTAATAATAAAAGACTCCCTGCCCTGCATTAAAGGGCGAGGCATGCACAGTTGTATATCGGATCCAGGCTGTATGATACTGGCCCATAACGGCCCAGTACAGACCATGTAGGGCGTGGCGTTAGGAATGAAAACGTCCATCATAGACAGCAGTTGATTGCTTTATCTTGGATGTTTTTTCATAATGGACTTGGTCTGAAAGCATTATGGTTTTGTGACGTCTGTGATGTTGACCAGTATCAGCACAGCATGCTCTACCAGCTGTGTGCAGCTGTAAACATGACAAAGCACAAGAGGAATGATATTGGTACTTTGAAATGCAGACAGCCACTTCGATGCACACCACTTCAGTCGTCACTGTTGATTTATCATTTTTTCCCTTCCATGGCCGATGAGGAAAGAACCTGTAGTATGTCATAGGTATTAGTCAGAAAAAGTGAGATTTCATGACTGTGTGAAAACCTAATCCGACAGAGTGACTGTCATCACAGAGAAGCAGATCATGCAGTCTGAGGCTGGCATTAGAATTCTTCTGAACACAGAGAAGCTTTTAAGAGGCTGACTTTCCCCTCAGGGGTTTTGGAGGCCAGACAGAGTAATTAACATGAATTTGTAAGGTGGTCAGAAGTGCAGTGTTAACTGTCTACTGCTTGAAAGCCTACCAGGAGTAACCCCTGAAGATATTTTCTGAACTGAGCAGATACTGTCATATTTTAGGCCTGCGTATCAAACAAAACGATCGGGTGTGGACCAGAAATTAGTGAGGGTGGTCTCTGCCGATGAAGTTACCCTTGGAAAAAACAGGAAATTGCTAATGGTCATCAAACCACATCTTCACTGATAAATCCTGAGGTGGGAAAACTCATCATTAGGGGTACAAATGTCTTTATTGGGGAACGAATTAAATGAGTTGAAGATCTGGTACCACTGTATCTTATTGGCATTGGTGCTATGCAGGTGATTCCAAATCAAAACCAAAACAATGAGCTGAAAGACACTAAAATAGATGCATAAGCGTGGAGGAACTGAGGGAATAGATGAGCTTTGTTGGTTTTCTTTTAAGAACTTCCTCATTAAGCATTCATGTTAACTCTGTACCTGAGACACATAAATTAGTTTTGCTTTGGAAAACAAAACAAACATATTTATGGAGGGCTTACTTTAAGCTGAAGTGTTTAACTTTTGTAAAATTTTTAAGTTCTATTATATTTGACTCTGTCACAGCCCATATTTGTTTTCTTTAATTAAGGTAGAAGTGGTCAAAGTAGTAGAGGTAGTATAAGTTGCTAAACAACAGTTTAAGAGAAAGTGCTTGATGAGTCACTTTGACAAACAGCCTCATTTGTAATTTAGGGCTTCCTTTGTGTTTAGTACACAGTTTCATTAAACCTGCACACTAAATTGCACTTAACCTGGGTTACTTTTCAGACACATACTCCTCAACCTTACAGACATCTAATCAAACCTTTAAGCATGGGAACAGCCTGAAACCCGGGCAGCTCTCTTTGTCACGGCTTCTTAGTAATGCGGCTGCGCTCGCAGCATGCTGGCCTCCCCCCCCCCCGTCTTCTCCTGCCAAGAGCTGAATCTCTGAGGCCACTCAGAGGGGGAGACTTGTTTTTCCAAACCCTCTATTGTTACATTACATTTGATCTGCTTTTGACCAAGGCTCCATGGTTACTCTCCCAGATACGCTGGCAGTCGGGACGACTTTAGCTGTGCTTCCTGAGATCATGTGCAGAGAAAAAAAAATGTTGCAACTTCAGAGACAGCCTCAAAGGCACATCTCCATGGTTTAGGTCAAATAATGTACTCTTCGATCACTTAGTATATATAAATGACCTTTATGGTTTTGCCCAAGCAAGAAGCATCTCCATGAAACACACATTTATTGTCCTCTTACTCTTTCAATATCTGGTCATGTTTGTGTCTGCAGGCTTTGAAATGTAAATGTATTAAATTATATAAACATCAATTTACTGCTTTACTGTTGGAGGCTATATAAAAGAACTCTTAATGAAGGCAAATGGTAAAGCTTCTGATTACTTTCTTTTATCCATTTTTATAGCAGGGGCAGATACAGTGAACTTGTATCTCTAATTTCATGACTGTGTAACTGCTGAAGGCAGTGAAAGTAAAGTGAGGATGCTTTTGAAAAGAATGCTGACTTTTTCAAAGTGCTTTAGGTCTCAGTTGCTTCCGTCTCTTGGTGTAATCTCAGACTGATTTTGTGAAGATGATGTGATCCAATTTGTGGGGTCGCATCTTCTTTTAGCACCTGTCTTTATGATTTTGTCTGCTAACTGATCCATGCCAACACTTAAACCAGCTGCCTGAGATTGTTTAGGTCTGCCTTGTGCCCCCAAAAGAGCTCTGACCCAGCGAAGGACAGATGCTGAATTGGATAGAGATCTGGGGAATTGAGGCCAAGTAAACACCTTGAACTCTTTGTTCAGTTCCCTCAATCTATGCCTGAAAAATTTTAGCACTGTGGCAGGTGCATTATTCTGCTAAAAGAGGCCACTTCTGTCAGGGAATACCACATCCATCAGGGATCAGTGTGACTGGTGTTTAGGTGGCTGGTGCATGGCAAAATACCATGCATATGAATGCCTGGACCCAAGAGTTCTCAGCATCACAGCGAGTAGCCCTCTTTCCCTCTGGTAAATGAATCATAAATGCACAAAATGTAAAAGGTGAAACAACCTTCACTGACTAGTTCCTTATGTTATTGGTCCATGCTCTCACTCTAAAGCTCATGTATGTTCTCTGCATTGTGCACAGAAGTCAGCTTTGACACACACTATACAGCTGAACAGCTTCATATGCATAAAAAGGTTGGGTGTAATTTTGGGTCTAAAAAGTGAAAGTCATGCAGAACTAAACTAAACTGTGCATTTCAATAAGGAGAGATTACTTGGAAGAATCGAACATGATTTATTGAGATGGAGAAATTAATATATTTGGCGATTAGACTTGATGACCCATCGTGGCAGAACTGAATCCCAGTGGTGAAAGGATTTAGGACAGCGTCTAGACTAGAGTCTAGACCAGAGTCTAGATGCTGCTGGTGGTAGTGAAGATAAAGACTGAGGCTTCAATAGAGCTTTGGCCAGGTGTCTGAGGTATGGGAGGGAAATAGGATGTACAAAGGAGTCTGAAAGGAAGAATGACAGAGAGCACAGATTTAAACCATGCAAAGCGGAGGCTGATTGGCTCAAAGAAGGCAGGCGAGAAGATGATCGGAAAGCAGTAGACACGTAAACAGAAAAGCAGCTAAGCACGCAGGAAAGCAGGCAGATGAGTGATTGCAGATCTTCCTTACTGAACTCACACATAAGCTTCATTTGTTCTGTGGTGAGCATTCAGCCTTGCTTCCATAGGAATTCAAAGGATAAGTAGCAGCCAGGTGATGCTAATCAAATACAATCTGTTCAAAGTATTTTGGCAGTTTTGGCAGAAGTGTAGACCAATATTCCTCCACAATGATCTGAGAGATGGATAAATTCATACAGAGAATGATTAGTTCAAGCTATCGTTGCCAAAGGTAGTTCTGTAAGCTACTGAATCATGGGGGTGTGTTTAGTTTTTCACAGGTCCACATAACTGTAAACAGCTTTCAGCTTCTGAGACCTCAGCCAAAACTTTCCTGATAAGATGGCTTTAAGTCCTAATTACAAAGTGTTGTTCATTTTATAAAATATGTTCCCTGTTAGAATCAAAGAAGTGAAATAAAGTACGCATTTGCTTTCTTATCATTGAAAAGCTTGAGCGTGTTATGTCTTCTTGTTTCTTAGTCAGATCCTCACCTTCCTCCTCACATCTGGTTTCAATGTTTCCATTCAGCTCAAAGCTTCACATTTGGACTAACCAGCGGCTGATGTCAATATCCATCTTTTATATACAGTTGATGTAGTCTGTAAGATGGGATGCACATTGTGCCTCAATGCCTTTCTATCAGAAATTTGCAGTTGATGAGATAAGATAAGATAAGATATACCTTTATTAGTCCCACAAGGTGAAATTTCATGTTAAGGCACGCAATGGCGGCGCCATCTTACCCTCCGACCATACATACATTACACAAAAACATCACATGGGGAAGACAGGTCAGAGAGGTATAACAATGGAAAATGCACCACATGAGGAAAGATAAGGAGAAAAAAATAACTCCCCCCAGACTGAGCTCCAACAGGGAGATCAGTTTGGGAACAGAAAAAAACACCTCTGCACATAGCACATGAAAAATCTCTTAATACACCAAAGAAACACATGACAAGCAACAGGGGTGGGTAAAGGGTGAGAGACAGCCAGTGTAGACAGTACATCCGGGCCTGCAGCCTATGCGCTGGTCTCCTTGATCCACCGTCAGCATCGGAAGGGAATAAGCGTCGAAGGCGTTTGGAGGGGGGAGGGGGGATGAGTGTACATCTGCATGTGTATATATATGTCTGTGTGGTGTGTGTGTGTGTGTGTGTCCAGAGTTCAGCTGAGACAGTGTCCTTCGCCCTGCCAGGCTAAGTAAACAGTCTTCCAGCCAACCCAGCTGGCCTTGCATAGAATGGGAAGAACAGTCTAAACACAGTCGTTATCAGGGTGATGTTGTTCAGCTCCAGCCTTGAGACTGGCGCCGTAAGGGTCTCCGCATGAAGTGATGGTGGTTTTTACTTTAGTGCAAACAACTCCTGTGAATTTCAAAGTTGTTCTAACAGTCCAACACTGGTCTCTCAATCTCCCGTTGGAGAGCCGTGAGCTTCTCCATGATGTTATCAACTTACGCTCCATGATGTTGTCATTCTTGTGCTCAAAGAGCCGATTCTGAGAACTCACGACCGCAGTGAGCTTCTCCAAGATGTGATCCAATTTGCGCTCAGAGGTGTTATTCTGAGCGAGCCCCTCCAGATGTAATCCAGTTTGCACTCAGAGATCTTATTCTGAGTATTCACGGCAGCCGTAAGCTTCTCCAAGATCTTATCCATGCTGCACTCAATGAGCCCATTTTGAGAAACTCACGCCTCGTCCCATCGTTTCAATCCCAGCAGGCAGCATTGTGGGGGTTTGAACAGCCAGTTCCGCTTTCTTAATTCTTCGATAAGTCAGGGCCAAGCAGCTGTTATCATGGTTCCGAATAGGTAGATATCTTCAGCACTCAGGCTCACCCGAGCCCAGACTTCTCGTTGAGAAAAGGGTGTCAGTTGCATTTAGGGACCAGTTGATCAAGCTGTTAGACCACACAGGTCAGCCTTTATTCTCCGCATGCATCAGTGAGCCTAAGGCACCATAACCCACACATAACCCTCACAACTGGCTTCTGGTAAAGTCGCTGTGTTTCTGTTAGCCATTTTTCTGCATCCAACACATCAGCTTTAAGACATGACAGTTAACTTTCTGTCTAATATATCCCACACCTTGACAGGTGCCATTGTAACAAGGCCATCACTGTCATTCACCTGTCAGTGGTTTTAATGCTGTCGCTGTTTGTAGATTTTGGATTGGTCAGATTCTCCTGACAAACAAGTGTCAGAATCTTATGCTCTGTACCCGATCTTGAGATTTAAAAAGGAGTTGTCATATTATCAGCTTCTTCGCATGTCTTCTCAACTGACAGCATACGCTCCCGTTTAATTTCATTGCTTGTTGGCCTCAACTCGCTGCCAAGTTCACTTTGTATTTATAACACTTGGCAACAAAACGAAGAAAGACTTAAACAGTTTTTTGGCAGAGAACAAAGATGGACCCACTAAATGGTTCACACTTTTAATTTCTTCTGTAAAACATGAAACTTTAATGATTGCATTTCCCTCGATCAACTCTAATTAGCATATAAAGATAATATGCTGCACAGAGGTTAGTGTCTACACTGATGAAAACAGCATTCAGTTTTATTGCTGTTTTTTCTTTTTAAAGCAGCAATAAGCGTAATCTTCACATGAACAGTGCCTCACATGACAATATGTACTGTAAAGGGAATTGTACTTAAAGTATAACATCTCAGCTCTACTAAATGTTACATGTCTGAACTCATTGGTTTGGTTTTACTCTTTGATTCAGACTCTTAGCAAACATGGCTAAGAGTCTGAATCCTTACAAGTGCATCTGTCATGTCACGAGCATAAGACACCTCGCTAATGTCAATAGCTTTTGCTTTAATATTTAGCAGCTAAATGAAATGTGGTCTCAGATATACTTAGAGAACAAAACTGAACAAGTGTTTACGTTTGTACTTGGAGCAGAAATATGTCAAACAGTGCCAACACATTCATCGTATCTAAATTTTTGAGCTGGTTGCTAATAAATTAGCAGCTTTAAATGCAGAAATCCAGGATATGGTAAAAATTTCTTACCATGCTTTTACTGGAGCTGTATTTGTGTGTCATGTGGCATACTTTCTTATATGCTAACTGCACTTTTATCATACTAAATTTTCCTCTTGCAGTTTCAGAGGCACATCAAAAAGTCGGAGGGACAGAAGACCCCTAAAGTGGAACTTCAGATCTCCATTTATGGTGTGAAGATACTAGATCCCAAGACAAAAGTGAGTCCAGAGAGGATATAGGCAACTATATATGACACCTGTGATTATACAGAAAATAAACACTGTGAAGTCATCTCTCATATGCAGAGTAAATAATAAATGATTTATTTTTCCCCCCAGGATGTGCAGCATAACTGTCAGTTACACAGAATATCCTTCTGCGCAGATGACAAAACCGATAAAAGGATATTTACTTTTATCTGCAAAGACTCAGAGTCCAACAAACACCTCTGCTACGTCTTTGACAGTGAAAAATGTGTAAGTCTCTGCCGATTCAACAAGCTTGCTTGTTTTCTTGGATACAAATGTGAAATACATGAGTCAGATTGCTGAAAAATAAGGTATTTTGACATCTTACAGTTAACCTTTCACAATCAGCTGAAGTGAAAACTACAGCTGTAGTCACATTTAGTCAGTGTTTGAGCCAGTCTTTGTTTCCTTTGTGCCTCAGGCAGAAGAGATAACTTTAACTATCGGCCAAGCCTTTGACTTGGCCTACAAGAAGTTCTTGGAGTCTGGAGGCAAAGACGTGGAAACCAGGAAACAGATTGGAAGCCTGCAGAAACGAGTACGTCTCACATCCAGCTCGCTGAGCTCGTTCGCTCGCACACACACACACACTCTGACAGCGTGTACCACCGTGCAGACACATTGATGTTTTTATTAATTAATGCGGAGCTTGTTTCTATTGATTGTTTTAAATCATCCAGTGTGGACAATTAAGCTGTGCTGATAAAAGGAAAAAAAACTGTTAATGAATATTAATGACGCAGACTTGTGTTGTAACAGAGCCAGTCTGTAATCAAATTATTGTATGCCCAGCTGAAAACGCGGAGCCGTCCCATGGGAAGTGTTTAAAATTGGATTTGTTCAGATATTCATATAAATTTGATCAAATTGGGGATGTGATGTTTTAGCTAAACACCAGCCTCACGTGTATTTTAACCTCAGTTGGAGGACGGTGGTTAAGCAAACGTATATTAAACAGTACGGCCAACTCAGCAGTTTATTAACATGTACGCAGACATGCAGACACAGAGCCACGTTAAAAGTTTAGTGATTATTGAGTTCAAATTGTTCAGCATGAGTAAACATCTGCCGATAAAGACCTTGTGATAGAAGCAAAGGTCCAGAAAAAGCTATTGAGCGGCGCTTGGCAAGGATCTGCGGTTTATTTTGATTTAATCCGAAAATCACTTCTGCTGCCCCCTGCTGGTAATACTCAGCAGAGCAGCATGTGTGTTCTAATATATGGTAAAACAATAGTTGCACTATTTTCTCCCATTTCAGTAACATTTGTTAAACACTATGTAACCCTATAGGAAATGACTAAACTAGTCTGTTTGTTGGCTGTTTTAAAGGTGTTTTAAATTTAACTTTCATTTTTGCATATTTTGTCATAATTTAAGTTATGATGTCATGGCAGATTTCTGTGTATTTTGTTGATATGCACTGAAGTTAGCTTGCTAATTAGCCATTGCTATCCTATACCTTTGTGGCTTATGGCTGTATGGAGTTAGTTACTCATCAACTTGTCTGATGAGTTCACAGACGTCATAGCAATGGACAGTCATTATCCAGTGTAGTCAGTTTATACCTTCCCCAAACCCACTGTTTGCATGAAAGTGTGACTACAGAATCTGCGTATTTTTAATGCTACTGACTGTTCACTCTGCCTGCACTCCAAGGAGCTGTGCCGCTTTACACCCAACGAGCTTCCAGGTGTTATATGAATTAAATCTTCTTAAGTAGGCTATGAACAGTAGGTGTCACAGTGTCATAGTTTTGTATTGATTATTATAATCTCAATGTTCCAGCAAAGTCTTCAATTCAATTCAATTCAATTCAATTTTATTTATATAGCGCCAAATCACAACAGAAGTCGCCTCAAGGCGCTTTATATTGTACAGTAGATCGCACAATAATACATACAGAGAAAAACCCAACAATCATATGACCCCCTATGAGCAAGCACTTTGGCGACAGTGGGAAGGAAAAACTCCCTTTTAACAGGAAGAAACCTCCGGCAGAACCAGGCTCAGGGAGGGGCGGGGCCATCTGCTGCGACCGGTTGGGGTGAGAGAAGGAAAACAGGATAAAGACATGCTGTGGAAGAGAGACAGAGATTAATAACAGATATGATTCGATGCAGAGAGGTCTATTAACACATAGTGAGTGAGAAAGGTGACTGGAAAGGAAAAACTCAATGCATCATGGGAATCCCCGGCAGCCTACGTCTATTGCAGCATAACTAAGGGAGGATTCAGGGTCACCTGTTCCAGCCCTAACTATATGCTTTAGCAAAAAGGAAAGTTTTAAGCCTAATCTTGAAAGTAGAGATAGTGTCTGTCTCCCGAATCCAAACTGGAAGCTGGTTCCACAGAAGAGGGGCCTGAAAACTGAAGGCTCTCCCTCCCATTCTACTTTTAAATACTCTAGGACAGCGGTCCCCAACCTTTTTTGCGCCACGGACCGGTTTATGCCCGACAATATTTTCACGGACCGGCAAAAAGGTGTCGCGGATAAATACAACAAAATAAAACTAGTGCCGGCACCGAAAAAAAGAAGATTTATTCATAACACACTTGAAAAGACCCAGGAAAATCAAGTTAACGATAAAAACGATAACAAAATAACGCTGAAAACCAATAAAACCCCTGAAAACCATACATTTCACACCTGAGCCTCAACTCTCGCAGCCCGGTACCAAACGACTCACGGACCGGTACCGGTCCGAGGCCCGGGGTTGGGGACCGCTGCTCTAGGGACAGCAAGTAGGCCTGCAGAGCGAGAGCGAAGTGCTCTAATAGGGTGATATGGTACTACAAGGTCATTAAGATAAGATGGTGCCTGATTATTTAAGACCTTGTATGTGAGGAGCAGGATTTTGAATTCAATTCTGGATTTAACAGGAAGCCAATGAAGGGAAGCCAATACAGGAGAAATCTGCTCTCTCTTTCTAGTCCCTGTCAGTACTCTTGCTGCAGCATTTTGGATTAGCTGAAGACTTTTCAGCGAGTTTTTAGGACATCCTGATAATAAAGAATTACAGTAGTCCAGCCTGGAAGTAATAAATGCATGAACTAGTTTTTCAGCATCACTCTGAGACAGGATATTTCTAATTTTAGAGATGTTGCGCAAATGGAAGAAAGCAGTCTTACATAGTTGTTTAATATGTGCATTGAAGGACATGTCCTGGTCAAAAATGACTCCAAGGTTCCTCACAGCATTACTGGAGGCTAAGGTAATGCCATCCAGAGTAAGAATCTGGTTAGATACCATATTTCTAAGATTTTCAGGGCCGAGTAAAATAACCTCAGTTTTATCTGAATTAAGAAGCAGAAAGTTAGCGGCCATCCAGGTCTTTATGTCTTTAAGACATTCCTGCAGTTTAACTAATTGGTGTGTGTTACCTGGCTTCATGGATAGATAGAGCTGCGTGTCATCTGCATAGCAGTGAAAATTTATGCTATGTCTTCTGATGATGCTGCCTAAGGGAAGCATGTATAATGTAAATAGAATTGGTCCTAGCACTGAACCCTGTGGAACTCCATAATTGACCTTAGTGTGTGAAGAGGACTCTCCATTTACATGTACAAATTGGAGTCTATTAGATAGATATGATACAAACCACTGCAGTGCAGTACCTGTAATACCTACAGCATGTTCTAATCGCTCTAATAGGATATCATGGTCAACAGTATCGAACGCTGCACTGAGGTCTAGCAGGACAAGCACAGAGATGAGTCCACTGTCAGAGGCCATAAGAAGATCATTTGTAACCTTCACTAAAGCTGTTTCTGTGCTGTGATGAGCTCTGAAACCTGACTGAAACTCTTCAAATAAGCCATTCCTCTGCAGATGATCTGTTAGCTGTTTGACAACTACTCTTTCAAGGATGTTTGATATGAAAGGAAGGTTGGAGATTGGCCTGTAATTAGCTAAGACAGCTGGGTCTAGAGATGGCTTTTTAAGTAAAGGTTTAACTACAGCCACCTTGAAGGCCTGTGGTACATAGCCGATTATTAGAGATAGGTTGATCATATTTAAGATCGAAGAATTAATTAATGGCAGGACTTCTTTGAGCAGTTTTGTAGGAATGGGGTCTAAAAGACATGTTGATGGTTTGGAGGAATTAATTATTGAAGTTAACTCAGAAAGATCAATTGGAGAAAAAGAGTCTAACTTAACATCGATGGTACTAAAAGTAGCTGTAGATGATATTACATCTGTGAGATGATTATTGGTAATTTTTTCTCTAATGATAAAAATTTTATTTGTGAAGAAGTTCATGAAGTCATTACTAGTTAACGTTAAAGGGATTGTTGGCTCAGTAGAGCTCTGACTTTTTGTCAGCCTGGCTACAGTGCTGAAGAGAAACCTGGGGTTGTTCTTATTTTCTTCAATCAGTGACGAATAGTAAGATGTTCTGGCTTTGTGGAGGGCTTTCTTATAAAGCAGCAAACTATTTCTCCAGGCTAAATGATGGTCCTCTAAATTTGTGACACACCATTTCCTCTCCAGCTTACGAGTTATCTGCTTTAGGCTACGTGTTTGAGAATTGTACCACGGAGTCAGATACTTCTGATTTGAGGCCTTAGTTTTCACAGGAGCTACAGTATCCAGAGTCGTACGTAGTGAGGAGGTGAAATTATTAACAAGATGATCGACCTCTGTTGGAGTAGCGTTCAGATAGCTGCTCTGCTCTATGTTGGTACAGGGCATTGAAGATGATAACAGTGGGTGGATTATATTCTTAAACTTAGTTACAGCACTTTCAGAAAGACATCTACTTTGATAAAGTCTACTCTCCACTGCTGTGTAATCAATTATTGTAAATGTAAATGTTATCAGGAAATGATCAGACAGCAGAGGGTTTTCAGGAAACACTGTTAAATGTTCAGTTTCTATGCCATATGTTAAAACAAGATCTAGAGTGTGATTAAAGTGGTGGGTGGGTTCTTTTACATTTTGAGAGAAGCCAATTGAGTCTAATAACAGATTAAATGCAATGTTGAGGCTGTCATTTTTAGCATCTACATGGATGTTAAAATCACCCACAATAATTATTTTATCTGAGCTGAGCACTAAATCAGATAAAAAGTCTGAGAAATCAGAGAGAAACTCTGTGTAAGGCCCAGGTGGACGATAGATGATAACAAGTAAGACTGGTTTCTGAGTTTTACAGCTGGGGTGGACGAGGCTAAGCATCAGGCTTTCAAATGTCTTGGTCTTTCGTTAATTAATAGGCTGGTGTGAAAAATTGCTGCCACACCGCCCCCTCGGCCTGTGCTTCGAGATTTCTGGTAGTTAGAATGACTCGGGGGTGTTGATTCATTTAAACTAACATAATCAACAATCAAATCTTAGGAAAGATTTGTTGGATATTGTTTGTAATCACAAGTATCGATACTTTTTAGTATCTCATTGCTGACCGCGACAGCTTAATTACTTAATAATAGTTAGTTTTTAGCAGTGTGCTAAAGTACAGTGTTTTGTCATTTGTGTCAAATTCTGTTAAAAAAAAAAAGACATATGAGCAGTTTGAACGTGATTCTATATCATAAGCAAATTACACAAATTGCACTATGACATCAAATACTTTTCTGCATTCTGCTGCTTCCCTGTGTCTTGATTTGGTTTGTATCTTTTGCAGATTCAAGAACTGGAAACGGAAAACTCTGAGCTAAAGAAACAACTGCAGGAGCTTGAAGAACAGCTGATGATAGCACACGTACCTCCAGTAAGAACAAACTGCGGAGCATGCCAACCTTCAGTCTAGAAAAGTAGATTTTACAGAAGAAAATCAGACCTTAGACTTTCATTTTTCTCCTTTTCAACAGCAGTTACTGTAGCCACGGGGAACAATAGAGTGACTGCATTACACTAAAATATAGGCTGTAATGCGAGTGAAAAAAGGTCCTAAAGTCAGTGAAAACACTCAATGATATCAGCTACAACATCCACCTAAAGCTACCTGAAGTGTCTGTTATACCAGACAAAGCAACACCGCTACAGCAGCTGAATTGTTGAGTTGTACAAAACTGCATTTTGCTGCTTTTGAGATGTTTAACTCAAAGATTATGTGCGAAACAGCTGACTAATATAATAGCACCATTTAATAACGTAATCTGTGATTCAAGAATTCTGAATGAGCCAGAAGTGCACAACCTAAACCATCGTTTAAATCTAAAAGACTCCTGAATTTAAACTGTTGAGTTTTAAAAGTACTTTTAAGGACAGCTGGCTTTGCTGATTGTATTTGTGCGATTAAATGCACGGCCCCTGCCTCCAGTTTGGAATGACCAGGCCTATCTGGAGGCAGGCAGCAGGGGTCTGAGCTGTATCTGAAGCAAAGCAATTACACACCTGATTGGTCTGATGAGGAATGCGATACTTTCGGCATCTAATTGGGGCAAATGCCAGCACTTGTGACAGTCTCCTGAGAATGCAATTACCCACAGCTCCCCTATTCTACAACACTGAATAATATTGTTTCTGTCTCTCTCTTTCTGGTCATTTCCTGTCTGCGATCTTTTTCTCAGCCGCTGCACATAAACGCGGCTAATGAAGCGTACATGCTGCAGAGGCCGTCCTCTCTCTTCTGGTGCCACAGCATCAAGTCGCTCTCCTGTCTGGAAATCTCCTCTGTCACTCTCACTCCTATGAGCTCACCGGAGTCCAACTTGTCCACCGGGCTACTAACTCCTCCGCCTGCCAAACCCGCTCTCCTTCCTCCTAAACCCAATGAGGGCTGCAGCATCCCGCGGCCTCGCGTAAACACCCTCCGCTTCTCTTTTTCTGTGCTGTCTCTCTGTCCCTGGAGCCTTGTTATCTCCTGCCTTTGTCTGTGTGGTGCTTGTGCTTCTTCTTCTTCTTCTTCCCTTGTTTTGATGCAAAAAAAAAAAAAGAAAGAAAAAAAAATAGCTGTGTAGTTTGTGCATGGGTGAACTTACAGGTCTCTGCCGGTGGCTCAACCATTACTTTGTATGCAGGCGGGGAGTATCTCAATGAAGCCGCAGTCGACAGACATTTTTGACATGGTTCCCTTCTCCCCCGTGACACCTCTGGTGCCCACACCAGCCAGCAACGGCTGCCCACCCCCTCCACCCACCACATTGCCACCAGATATAAGTAAGTGAACAACTTATTTACATTTCAGTGTTTTAACCCCTCCCCCCTCCACCTCCTTGATCGTTACAGTGTTGATCTGCTCTGTGCGTGTAGGTAAAGATTTGTTTGGTGCAGAGCCGTTTGATCCGTTCACCTGCGGGGCAGCTGACTTCCCTCCAGACATCCAGTCAAAGCTGGATGAGATGCAGGTGAGCTCATCGCTGTGTCTGTTTCAGAAGAATTGCAGGCAGGCTGCTTAAACTGTGAAACTGTTTTGTTCTTTTTATTATCACAACCATTACTTTGAAGATTAAAGATTTTCCTCTTGCCTTCATAAATAAAGGCTTTGCGCATCACGAGCGACGCCTCAGCTGAACCTAGTAACAAACTCCAGTTGTCTAACAGCAGTGCACACCGCTGTAATTGCCTCCACATCAGTTCCACCATACAGTACACGGTTTATTAAAATTAATAATGTTTGAGTAGAAAGATGCAGTCGCACAGCAATAGAAACAATTTGTGAGGAATTATCTAATGAGGAAAGGTTTAGTGACTCATCGATGGGTAAGAGTAGCTACTTTATTCATTTTAATCAGAGGACACGGAACCGCTAATGTGTTCATAAAGGACTGTGTTAATAAAAAGTGTTTAGTGTATCACTCTGATGTGTTTTCCTGCCTGCATGAAAATGTCGTGATATTACAGCGAAGCGAGTTCAAGCAGTTGTTGTGGTTGGGATGGAGCAATAAATGAAAACTGTAGTCAGATCTGTAATAAAAAAACAATGGATGCTGATTAGAAATAAACTTTTGCTTTCAGACTGCGTCTCAAACCTTTGTGCGGATTTCCAAAAACGGAGGGAACTAAAGAAGCGTGTGTTCAGTCATTTAATCCAAAGCGATAAATCAGGATTTGGATATATGATGTCATGTATAAGATAACAAGTCAGACTTTTTTTTGTTAAGTGTGTAAAGTTTATCTTACACCCGCTGTAATTGATTTGTGTTAACAGACAAATGCACGTTCTTGTTAAAGGTCAGTGAATGCAGAAGTGGAATTAAGTGGATCCATCATTTCCTAACAAACTACAAAAGTGATCCTGAAATAGTTTCCTTTAGTCGGTGGTATTTATTCGCAGGGTTTCCTTTCCTGTAATTGGTAATTATTAGAAACACACCTCGCAGCCTTGTTAACAGATGAGATTAATTAAGTGGAATTGTAGCGGTGCTTTTTTTCTGTTTGCAAGAGCAGGACATGGGGAAAAAAGGGTTTGAAAAGCTGCTGTAGCTTCTGTTTTCGTGCTGTCACACAGTTATCAGTGCAGTTACACCATGTTCACATGAATCTGTAAAAACCGCCTGAAAATGACAACATTTGCTTTAAAAAAATTGTGACTTCAAAACTGCGAAATCCAAGGTTCAGTTTGGAAAACACCTGTTGAGCTTTGGCAGTGTGTCGCCAGTAGGAGGCAGCGTTGCTCTGATGTTTCTCTCCTCCCTGTTCTCTCTTCTTAATGACTAACAGCTGAACGTATCTCTTTCCCTCTCCCACTCGTAGCGGCAGAGATGGTTCGTAGTCCTTTGCCCTCTGCTTGTGCTGTTGTGTTTTCGTCTTGCACGCTCTGAATGCAGCTGCACGCGCTCACATTTGCAGACTCCACCGACGCTGCCAGTGCATCTGTGGCAGCTTCATTAGCTTGGCTTTCTTCATGACTTACTCTGTGTCTTTTTGATTAACAAGAACAAATACGCACTTCTTAAGCTTGAAAATATTTGTTTTGCACATAAACAATGTTGGGGGGGTGCATGACGGCCTCATTTGCAAAATAAGCTCGACTTACTTTGATCTGCTATAATTGAGTTTTCCCTTTAGGATTCATGCCTTGCCGTTTCTGATCTTGTCTAAAATCCATGACCCAGCATGATGCAGTGTCAGTGTGGTTTAGCTCGTCTTTACCTCTGAGGTTTTTCCAGCGGGCCTCAGTGTCAATAAAAGCGGCCCTGTGTGGTCTCACAGAAACGGCGTCCTGCCTGTCATGTGGCTTCATGTCTTCCAGGAGGGGTTCAAAATGGGACTAACCTTAGAGGGCACCGTCTTCTCTCTGGACCCGCTAGACAGCCGCTGCTGATGATGAGAAGATGAACCCTTCGAGGTGCACTTTTAACCCGTTTGTATGAAGAAGAAGTGCCAAAATCCACTCCACGGTTGAGTCAAGATGTCACAGTTTTCATCTTGAGGTTTATATGCATTTGCATTTAGATTGGTTTTCGATATTTCAAGGTAAACTCAGATCCATTATAGTAAAGAACTATTTTTGTAATAAAAAAAAGACAAAAAATGCGTATGGAGGTATTAGGTTTGAGTACCTTTGCTTGCACAGGAGGGGACAGATGTAAATAGTCGATATGTTCAATGGTACACCCTGTGGCAGAATTTTCATATGTGTGTATGCACCGTTTGAATTCTGTATTGTCGACACATTCCTGTTTGTATGCCAAACACAAGCTGGCAAGAAAAATAAATGGAATCTATATTGTGACAAAACCTTTGAGCTTTTAACATCACATATTTTACTCCACATTAATTCATACGTTATGTAGTTGATTAATCCAGCCTCATATTTTCTTTTTTCTTTTTTTTTTAC
Organism: Oreochromis niloticus; assembly: GCF_001858045.2. Classification (NCBI taxonomy): domain Eukaryota; kingdom Metazoa; phylum Chordata; class Actinopteri; order Cichliformes; family Cichlidae; genus Oreochromis; species Oreochromis niloticus. The sequence goes on from NC_031987.2 coordinate 5,916,259, forward strand.
TTCAGTGACCTTTCCGCTTGTTGTCCTTTGTTCTGTTCAGATTTTGACCAGATTGAGTTGCCATTTCGGTGTTTACCTTTCATTTTCTGCACTTTTATCTTTGTCCAGCCAGTTCTATTCCTGTTATTTCACTTTTGGTTGAATTAACTTTGCTGTTACAGATATTAAAGAAAATCCTACTATGAAAACTTCCCCTCACTCATTCTTCTGTGTTATAGAAGTTATATCTGACTTTATTTATATGTGGCATTTGTTTTTGAAACATTTTCTTCTAGTGGCAGAATGATTATAATGCTGTAGGCTCGGCTAAATCACAATGACGCCCTTGAATTTTTCCGAGTGCCATCACAACATTTTTGTGTATGATTGCCATCAGCTTACAAAAGGGAAACATGAAAAAAACTGGAACTCTTCTTAGAAATAGAAGGTACAGAGTCCATATGTTTACATGCCACTGCTCTCTATTCTGCAGTTTCAAAGCCTCTTTTAGCCAATATGCCTTTGTGACTTTTAAGTACATCTAATGAACTTTTAAGAGTTAAGATTCAGGTCTATGTAACAGCGGTATTGTACATGGTAGCTGCAGTTAGCGAGGTTAGCTTTCTGCAGGGTGTATAATACTGCTGTAGTACTGCAACTAAATATATTGACGTTTTCTCTGGATAGTAAGTTAATATTGATAGCATCTCCTCCTCCACAGAACCAAGCTCATTAATGGTGCTCAGGGTGAAAGCTTTAACTGATGCAGAAGTTGGGGGTTGTTGTGGAACTGTGCTTAGCTTGCAGGTGTCTCTTCACATTTGCAGTAGAGGTCTTAACAGCTGACGTAACTTAATCACATTGATTACATGTTGTTCTCATCTTTTTGACTCACCAATACAGAATGTGTCATTTTGCTAGTTAAAGTGCGAATGCACACTAACAGCAGGGATTGGATCCCTTTTTTTTCTCTCTTGCTGAAGTCACAGCGGTCGCAGACTGTGGCACTACAAAAATGTTTTTGACTGTGTGCAATGAACTTACACTCTCAATGCCTTTGATATGGTTGCATTAAAGACTGGTACCAGGTCTGTGACCACCTGCAGTTGGTTGTCAGTGATAAGACTGGTGATGCCTAGCTATGCCTTCTGTCTGCTCTCAATTTGCTATTGAATATGACAATTTCGTGCAATCTGCTTGGGATAGTACAGCAATTCATCCTCCATCCATTCGCTTCCGCGTATCCTTTTCAGGGTCGCGGGGGGCGCTGGAGCCTATCCCAGCTGTCATAGGGCGAGAGGCGGGGTACACCCTGGACAGGTCGCCAGTCTGTCGCAGGGCTAACACACAGAGACAGACAACCATTCCCACTCACATTCACTCCCGCATTCACACCTAGTACAGCAGTTAATTATGATAAATTGTGAAAACTGCAAATCTGCAAATTGCCATCTGCATACACAGAGATTCACATTAATTACTTCTATTAAGAGTCCAGCCAGAAATCTGAATGGGTAGATTTTAAACAGAAGTTCCTCCACAAATAGTGGTGTAGTTGCTGCAGAACAGCATGTTAACTGCAAAAATGACAGGGGCATTTGGCAACCTTGCTTTTATATAGAAAAATAAGTTGAATCGAGTCCCCGAATGCCCCATGAGATAGAACTATGACATGAGGTGCAATAGCTCAGATTAGGTCCACTGTCTAAACAGATTTTCTTCGTATTTAAGATTCACCTTAACCACTGGGGTGCTTAAGCACATCACCACAGGCAGGGAGAGAGTGATTCACTCAGTCATCGTCCCAATTCTTCAGTTGCTACAGTTGTGCTGTAAAAAAAAAAAAAAAAATCACATCTGATTTTCTCTTTTTCTTTTCTCTTAAAACAAAATTTTGCCTCTCTCGAGGCTGCTATCGTAGAAGATTTATAATGATCCAAAATGAAGTCTACTCAAACAAGAACAGGCAGAGAGAAGTATTTTCAATATTTATTTTCAAAGGAAGAAACGCATCTGCTTCCAGTGTGGAAACCCCCCTCTTCATCCTCTTCCTCCTCCTTCTCCTCCTCTCTGCCTTGGGGGTGTTTGCAGGCAGTCATGCCTTGCATAATTCTAACAAATCTATAATAAATATACTCAAATTCGAACCAAATGGTCACAAGAGAATTACTTAAAAGCACAGTCAAAAAAAGGAAAAATGTAAAACAAACTGTTCACATTGAAAACTTTGTTTAAAAAGTAAATTAAACTAAATATGAATTTGGGTGCAAAACTGGCCAATGCAAAGAGCCTAACTATACCTGAATCAATATGACAAGAGCTTAGGGGGATTAACAAGCATTTAGTTTAATTTGTTGCATAGCAAAAAATAAAAAATACAAAGCAAACAGGCACACTCAGCCGTCTTATTCTATAAAACTGAGTATTAAAAAAAAGATTTCAAGAGCATATATGTCCAGGATACTGCAAAGGGGGAGCTGACATGCATAAAAATCGAATATTCTGTGCTACCTTTTCACTGTACCATAATTGTATAATTGAAGGGGGAAAAAATAATTACAAATCACCACACACCACTCACATGACACCTCATTCATCTCCCCATTGTTGACAGAGAGATCTTTATTGGCATCCCCAAACCCTGCCCTGTACCGCGCAGCTGGGAGAAGTGCACAAAGGTCACACTACTTACAAAACAGCACCTGTGTGAAACAAAAGAATTACATGTAGTGTCATGGTGTTCTCAGTTCCGGTGACGAGGTAGCTAACACTGAGTGACTGACAGTCTTCATGCGTCTTTAATGTTCTACATGGTCGGTACAGAGTTTCGAGTAACTAGTTACAGACATCGGTTCATCAGAACTCTCATGAGAAAATACCTGCGCCAGCGAACGCATCAGCGTATTTGTTTCCTCAATAGCACCACAAAGATGTTTTATATTCAGACAATGACGTGAAAAAACACAAAAAGAAAATAGAGAAGTCTCTAAAAAAAATTAGTAGTGGTGGGACATACGTCGTAGTTTCAGTGGAAACATTCTGGGCTTACGAACAGCAGTCATAATAACACTTTAAAGCTTCTATGTTCTTTGGTGAAATTAAAGGGTAAGATCTTTGGACCTCGAAAATGCACAAAGCTTGAAGTCAAACATACACAAGACGACAGAGGAATGATTCTGATTTTTTTCTTTTAAACCAATTTTTCATGTAAATTCCAAAACAAATCTTTGCTGTCTTGAACTGGGTCGAAAGGCACAATAAATATCTCGCCACGGGGCCACAATAGTCCTCGGTACTCGTATGTACAACGTGGCTGATCGCGTCAGCTGTCAGTTCAACAGTCTCGGGATTCTCCTTGACGCTTCCTTGCTGACACCTTTACAAGAAGCACACGGACCCGATGTCGACGCCGAACTCTTGATCCCGGCCACCAATGTCCACGGGGGCAATATCCACAATGGGAAGTCTTGCTGTTTTCTGTGTCCTATACTCAAACACGGTCTTGCCCCAGTTGCCATTTGCTTGCTGTTAAAGAGATAAAAACACAGGTTCATCAGTGAACTCTACGAAGGGAAAGGCTTCATGAGAACGTTTGTGTGTGCGCATCCAAATCCTGAATACATCTTATTCCTCAGCACGCTGTTCATTTTGGCTTCATGTTCATGCACATACACTCACCTCCTGCTATAAATTTAACTGAAAAACTACATTTGTATTAACCCCCTGATAGAATCTGTTAGAAGCCTGCTACCTACTTTCACACCCAGCAGACCTGTCCAGTATTAGCTCACTACTCCATCCTTATCGTCAGGTATGTGTTGAACTAAAACACTAGACTTACTGTGCAGGAGTCCTCCACCACTGTGTATCTGAACCGGTTGTTTCCCTCTGCTTTGAGTTCTAGGTCATTGGAGCCTTTGAGGATCACAGCTTTCTTTAAGTTGCCCGTCTTGTCATCCATGTAGCCCACAGAGTTCTTGCAGTGGTACGTGATGGTCTGGGAAACCTCTTTGGACAGCAGGCGGATGAAGGTCATCTGCACTGCGACGGTGTTTGATGGCTGATCTTTGTTGCCATAAGCAAACTAGAAGCACAAATTTGTACAGCATGTTAAGTTCTGGATTGATTTAAAAATGTTCTCACACACACAGACACACACAACTAGTGTGTAACTGCTCACATGTGTTCCGCTGTTCATGTCGGCTCCAAACCACACAGGCTTGTTCCTGGAGGAGGTCCACCACACTTTACGAGGTATGCTGGATGGGTTGGCAGAGATGCAGGTCTCTCCAGTGTCCATGTTGCAGTACACTTGAATGGCATCCTCTGCACTACCTTGGTTTGGATCCACCCAGTACTCACCTACATCACAAAATGGAAGGATTCTAATAAATTGCACTTTCAGAAGTAGGCATATACTAAGTCAGTGTCTACATGAACGAACCCCTAGGGCTAATAATTGGTACTAAAGGCATCTGTTTCCTTGAGTACTTTAAAGGTCCATACATCTCCCAAGCTGTAAAAGGTATGTATTTGTACCATTTCCTTAAGTTTTCAGGATGACTGTCTGCAATTAGCCTCCTTAGAGACATGGCTGTGGTATAAATTCTAGGTGACTTCCTTCCTGAGTCATTGGGTTCATAAGTTTGTCTGAAAACTTGAGGTAATGGTCACAGAGATTCAAACCGTCCAAGGTTTTTAGTAGATGCAACTACAGTATCAATTTGAAAATCCTAAGTCACCTGTTCTTGAGTTATCACATTCACACATTGTATGTCCTGCACAAGGGGTCATCACAGCATATTTGATCTGGCAGACTTGTTACAACAAATAGCCTTCCTGATGCAACCCCAGATGGATTTGTGTCTCCTCCTGGGATCAAACTGTGGATCTTTCTCTTGTTAGGCGAATGTGTATACTACTATACTCGGGAGCCTTGACATTACATGCCAGCAACTTTAGTTTGTGTGTCAATATTTACATCAGCAAATAGAAAAACGAACAAAATCTCACAAACCAAACACAAATGTTTCTGGGGACACAATAACGTGATGGAAACCAAAACATGTGAAGGCTCACACTGAGACATAAACGAAGCGGAGGGTTCATCAGTGTTGTGAGCTGGAAAAAGTGTGGCGGTAAAACATGTTTTAATCACCATTCATAAACTGCTGTAGCATTTATTGTTAGCTTGTCATTTCCGCTTCTGCTCTATCACGTTATCATTTCCTGAAAAACACTAACGTTTTGTTTCATGATTTTTAAAATTTATTGTTTTTAGATTTTGCAGGTTTTTTAATTCCTGTTGTGTTTTTGCAGCATTTTCCTTTTTGCTGGTGTTTTCTTAAGCTGCAGTGTATTTGACCTCTCAAGGCCACCATAGAAAAACATCTACATTCTAATAAAGTCAAATCAGTTTAAATATCTCCCCTCACTCACCGCTCTTCTTCATGGGGTAGCACCTCTTGAGGTCGTCGCAGGTCCTGGCAGGATGTTTCTTGCTGCCGTCTGGGCTCTTCATGTTGTCGATCTGGCTCTTGAGGGCTTTCAGTGTGGCTTGAACACCGGGGTCCACGGGCACTATGGTGGAAGCATTGCTGTTGGGCAGAGCCTCGTCCTCACTGAACTCAGGAGGAGGTGGCCCAGAGTCGTAATCCTGGGGGCCGCCGAATAGGTCATCCACAGCCGCCATGGGACGTCCTGGAGGGCCTGGAGGACCTGGGGTCCGGGTTCTCCCGGAGGGCCCTTCGGGATTTGGAATAGTAGTGTGAAAACTGTACTATTTGGGGTTTTTATTTACACATTGAAATTTTGCACAGAAAAAAACCCATTGCCTATTCCCTATGTACCAAACATCTGTTGAAAAGATGTTCTGCATTTTAACAAACATTCTCATCTGGCTCCTTTTTATGAGCTCTGCACACACTTTTTGCTGCATAATGAGACGATACCTCTGGTCCAACTTCTCCTGTGATGCCACGAGTTCCTGGAGGTCCCATTGGTCCAGGCAGTCCTATGTATCCTTCCTTTCCAGGAGGCCCGATAGGTCCAGGAGGTCCCTAAATCATAAGGAACCGTTAACCTCAAATATAAGAAATTAATTCCAAAGTTATAGCTGATATGAAGATTATTCTCTTCCTCAACACGAATGAATTGGTGGCAATTACCCTTGGTCCACTGGGTCCAACAATTCCTGGAGCTCCCTGCTCACCAGTTGTGCCCTAAAAGCAATAAATCAATCTTTATTAGTCTCTTTAATGCACTTGAACTCCATGAACACAATCTGTTGATGATACTCAAGTGGGAAAACTCAGCTAATGGTACCATTTGTTTTGTTCAGCTGAATTTTTGTGAAACAAAGTGTCCACTTTAGGTGACTGCCAAGAGTAAAGTAAATACAGTAACTGGGTCATGAGGGTGGATTGATGGGATAATGTTTTACTGTTTATCCCATCATGTCTACATAGATCCTTTTCCTACAACGATAAACAAAGTTTGGTTAAACTGCGTCAACGGCCTGTCAGTAAGACCTAAACTGTAAATTAAGCTTAGGTAGTGGCCTTGCATTTTATCTACAAATCTCTGGAGCTGATCAGCTGATCGCATTTTTAATGGTGAGTTCACAAATTCATAAAGGATCGTTTGAACTTAAGTTCAAAAGCGCTTATTTTTTCAACACTGAAAAAAGTTTTCTTTGTATCCATCCGCTGTACTTAAAGAAAACGGGGGCAAAATTTAAACAACCTTGATTCTATGTAGCAACATTTTTTTTCTAAAACTAATCTATTGAAGGGGCTGTTATGTTGAAAACCAGCCTAATACAGTACTGAATATTAAAGGGAGGCTGTGATCGTACCAACAAAGTAAAAACTGACAGACAACATTGTTAGCAAAAAACGGAAATGAAGCTGCACTCATTTACAAGCTCTGCATTAAAATGAAAGAGAATTATGTTCAAATAAAAAATTAAAGATCCTTTGATCACTGCCTGATTTGCATTTCAGAACGCGGTTGGTAAAGGTGGAATAACGAGAGAATACTCGACTGTACTGTATGCAGTAGGTCGGAAATCCTCTGAGAGTCAACATTATCATTTTTACTTACTGGAGGTCCGGGGAGACCCTGCAAACCAGTGAAGCCTCTGTGTCCTTTCTGGCCTCTCTCTCCATGATCACCCAGGTCACCCTTATCTCCTCTTGGCCCTTGGGGTCCCTGAGTTATAAAAGATTCAGGGCATTTCATAATTACTGTCATGAAATGATGAAGATTGCTTTTAGTGCTGTTCTGCACTGAGATCCAAATGAATGTTCAGTGAAAGCTATCTGAAAAGGTAATTTACTTTCATAAAACAGATCATTCCACATAACCACAAGCTGAAGACTCACCACTAATCCTCTCTTTCCAGCTGAGCCAGGTGGTCCAGGAGGTCCTCTCGAGCCCTGAAAATGAGCAAAATCATTAGAAGGCCCTCAGGGAACACAGACCTCTGCCAACACTGAGAGACTATCCAGCCTTCTGGTACTCAAACACATTATTCAGTTACTATTAAGGGTTTCAATCAAATCTGCCTCCAGAATGTCCTCATGTGCCCTTGGTACATCTGTTAATACACCCTGCACATGAACAGAAAAAAAAAACCCACTTACAGGCTCTCCTCTCTTTCCAGCATCACCTGGGGCACCAACTGGACCAGGAGGTCCAGGAAGTCCCTGAGGACCAACCAAGCCTTCTGGACCAGGATCCCCTCGGTCTCCCTAAAAATGTAAAAATTTAACAAGTGTTAGCCACCTGCAACATCTTTATTTTTTTTTCCCTTTTTCTAATCAATAGGTTTTTTTTTTTTTTTAAATAAGAAATAATCAAAGCAACAAATTTCTTCTGGCATTGGTCACCAAAGTTTATCACTCATCACCACATTCACGAACAACCCTAGTTGAAAATACATTTCTCCATTTGCAGACACAATAAATAACACCAAATTAAGCAAGAAGTCAAGAGGAACCAAGAGCAAAACAATAAAAAAATAAAATACAAGTTTGTGTCCCAATAAACAGAAAAGAGGAATCAAGCACCTCACCAGATCTTGTGGCCCAAGTCAGAATATTTTCCTCTTTTTGTAATGGTAAACTAATATTGTAACTAATGTTTTTCTATTGAATCCTTCCAGGTTCTTTGTCGCCAGGAAATAATACACAGATCCTTCAAGACCTTTGCCTACGCTGGAGAGGATAGTTTGGAATACCTGTGCATTCCATACTAAGGTACAAGATCTTTCAAGATAAGAGTTATATCCCTCCAGCAACCTTAGATTAATATAAGATGAATACTTTTTGCAATGTCATATTTTGATCCTTCCTGTGTCTTACCCTCTGTCCAATAACACCATCCTTTCCTGGTGGGCCGTCTGATCCTGCAGGACCCTGAGGACCAGACAAAGAAAAAAACAAAAACAGAACATTTAGACAGCTTTGCTAGCGTTAGTTGGGAACCACAAACACTTTAAAACATGCACTTACATCAGGACCAGGATCACCACGAGGTCCATTAGCACCGGGAACACCGACTGGACCTGGAGGGCCTTTATCTCCAGGTGCTCCTGTTGAGCCCTGCTTTCCTGGGGGACCCTAATAAAAGCAAACAGAAAAGTCACAATACAACAAAAAGAACACGAATATCAAGTTTAGACTTTTAAGCTAGTAAATAACAAAGCTGGTACACAGCAGATATCGGATTTGATACCAACCGCTGGTCCTGGGAGACCTGGTGGCCCACGCTCTCCTCTCTGACCATGAAGACCCACAGCGCCTCTCTGCCCTGTAGTTCCAGCTGGGCCTGGAGGACCATTAGGACCCTAAAGCACGCAACATTAAATTAAATAATCTTAAAGACAAACAGAAGAACAAGCAACAAGGGATTTCTTAAAAATGTATGAGCTGGGACGATAAAAAAAAAAAAAATTCAATTAAATTGTCTGTTTTATTAAAATTTTGAAAAACCAATTAAAATAAATTGACTTTACCGTAGGGCCATCCTCTCCAGAGTCCCCTTTGTCTCCTGGGCTACCTGGTGATCCTGGAGGTCCACGTTCTCCTTGTCGTCCAGGTGGTCCATGATCTCCACGAAGTCCAGGAGGACCCTCTTTTCCTGGAGGTCCCAAGGGTCCCGCTTCTCCTAAAGGACCCTGATAAGACCGGTTACAGTCACAAATATTGTCATGTGGTTGAAAGCGTCAAATGCACTTTTTCATAGGACGTGCTACAATATGTAAAAGAAAAAATAAGTTTATCCCTGATCCAAGTGGTCACTGAAAACCTTTATAGTTAAAAAGGAAAAAAAATCCAACGCATAGAAAACACATTTCAGATGAATACTTTTTCTCTGTAGAAAACAAAAGAAAATCTTAGAGGTGCATATCTTGTACATTTTTTAAATTTCTCTAATTATCGTGGATGATGACGGAAATTAGTAGTTATAATAATTAACTCTATCCTCTATTGTTTGAGTTCTCTTCAGTCTTAACTACAATGGTGATGGTGGAAAATGAAGCTGGTAAAGTTTTTTGTCTGTCATTTCACACAGCCTTAGCTGATTCTGTTGGGGCATACATGGGCCAGGTTTGACCCTGGTGATGAAACCAGCAGAACAATCTCAAGCCGGACATCCCCAGGCTGCATTATGTATTCAGTGAAGTAAGTGAAAAGTTGATACCACGTTTAAATTAATAGATTTTTGTCAGGGTCACCATATTGGTGCTGATAATTTAAAAAGACTTTTGAAACAAGGATCCAGACTTATTGTAAAGCATTATGTCATAGTGACCAAAATTCACAGCATTTAGCCACTCTGTGTGTCATGCCTTCATTTACTTCATCTTTGTCAGCAGGGCCATCTGAGGAAAACAAATGTTGCTCTGTATGTTGGTACAGATAAAAAAGAAATGCGAGGGGAGGGGAAGTGGGTTGGCAGATTAGGGACACAGCAAGAGGGGGATGGAAATGTGTGTGTGGATCATATCCTGCGAGCAGTTTTGTAATCTTTCTTTCTATACAAATAATAGTAAAGAATTGATCACAGAAAAGAAAAATGATGCCTTAACGTACAAATTTCAGAGGGTCAATACAATACATACAACACAGAGTAGAGGCATGACTAATATGGGACTATAAACCAGTTATCTCTTATCTATTGTAAGGTCTTTACCTTACAATATAAAGTGCCTTGAGGCAACTGTTGCTGAGATTTGGCGTTATATAAATCAAATTGAAATGAATTCAGATTGTTATACACACAAGACTGCTTAATGGAGGAATGATGGTGTCCTTTTTAAAATGAAAGGGAAGGAGACAGACAGCAATTTTTGCTTATTTGGAAACGTAACTTAGCTGTGACGTACGAAGGCAGAATTTTAGATTTTGTGTCAGCATTTATTTTGATTTGCAAACTAATTCACTAAAGTAATTTATTTACATAAGCGGGTGATTGTGCATCATCTTTGGTGGTTTAACATTTGTAACCCACACATTTTTCTTTTTCTTTCATGACCTTGTATTCAAACCCTAACTTGGGGCAGTACTTACAGGTGGGCCAGGGGGTCCAACCCTTCCTGCAGAGCCTGGGAAACCAGTGGGGCCCTGCAAAAAAAAAAAAAGTGGTTTGAACACCAACAGAAAATAACATATTGTTTTGAAATGTACTTATAACTGTAGGATCAATGGATCTTACCGGTGCTCCCTGTGTTCCTCTTCCTCCTTTCAGGCCAGCAACACCAACTGGCCCCTAAAAAATATACCAACATTTCATGAGAACATAATCTCTCAGTGCATGCATGCAGGAAACACATGCAACTGAGAGATTATGTTCTAATGAGGAGCAAGCTGAAAGTTAAAGCTAGCTTCTTTAGAACTCTCAGCCAAACTGGATTAACTAAATGTATAGCAATAAATAAGTGGTTTTGGAAATAAAAATGTGTCAGAACAACTCCATTATTTGCAACTCACAGGAGGTCCATGGGCACCAGCCAAGCCCTGTGGCCCAGGAGACCCCGCATCTCCTTTTTGGCCTTGCTCTCCAGGCTCTCCTTTTACTCCAGGTTGGCCATCAGGACCCTGTGAGGTGTAAATGACATTAGCAGAGATGCTTTTCCTCCTTTATCTCCTGTGACATTGTCAAAGGCATCCATATATTTAGCAAAGTGTTTCAGTGTACTTACAGGGGGGCCAGAAAATCCAACAGCACCAATAGGACCAGGGTCCCCTCTTGATCCCTGTAGCACAAGATAAATGTTCGTATTACTTTGTAATGACCTGCCTTGTTTCGGCACAATATACCAATATTTAATGTGTAAGATGAAAACACTGGTGAGGTGTACCCACAGGTGTTCCTCTGGATCCTGGTGGTCCAGATGGTCCTTTGGGTCCAGGTTCTCCCTGTAAAGAAGCCACAGGTTTATTGCAATAATTTGGAGAACAATTCATTGAACATCCAGTATTTTATGGGTGTGAAAGCAGCATGAGGCAAAGAGTTTCCTTCCCAGAACAGTAGGCCTACTCCTGCTTTTATGCTTTATGTGTGTTTTATAAAGACTCTACCTTCTCACCACTGGGTCCTGCAGGTCCTGATGGTCCAGTGGGACCTGGTGCTCCCTGTTGACAGGAACGAAATGTGGTTGGGGATCTTTGCTCATCACCATCACTCATCATTAACAGAAACGTGTGCAGTCACGTCAGCAAACAGATTTCTTTCAACAAGCATAGACAAGTCTTAAGCTTGTATGGATACAGCATAAGTTTTGGCTTACACTCCTGTCAGCTGACACTAAATGTTTATGCAGCAAGTCTACGATGCTTCACTTACTCTTGCGCCATCATTTCCAGCTGTACCTTCAGATCCTTTCTCACCAATTGCTCCCTGAACAAACACAATGCATGAAAAAGTGTTGCAGACACTTTAAAGCGGAATATAGTCATGAAAAAAAACTAAGGCTAAAAGCATTGCAAAGATTACTTCAATTTTTGCAAAGATGATCACATACTTACTCTTTCACCTTTGGGACCAGAAGGACCAGAGATGCCCCTCTCTCCTGGCATTCCCTGAAGACCTGGAGGACCCACATCACCTAAAGCACCGGTGGGACCAGGGCTACCCTTCAGTGACAAGCATCACGGTTAATACAAGTTAGCCCAAACCAAACCATCCAGACTTGTGAGTTATACATTAATCAGTGGTGTGTAACAGTACCTTTGGCCCATCTGGACCAGGTGCACCAGGAATTCCTTTAGGTCCCTGCAGACCAGTTGGACCCAGTTCTCCTCTCTCCCCAGGAATTCCACGCTCTCCCTGGGAAATAGATATGACCAGTTGAGTCTCAGATAGTCAAACTCCAGCTTGGACTGATTGGAATCAGTGCAGTTCACCTACCCTCGGTCCAATCTGACCCACAGGACCAAGTTCTCCAGGAATACCCTGAAAGAAAAAAGCTGATTTTTAATGCTCAGTCCAAAAAAGACATGAAATTTAAATTCATCCAAGATCTTTTGCAATAATAATGTAGTATTGGATATAACTCAAGGCTGCTTTCATAGTTTTTGTCGGACTCACTTGGTCACCTGGTTTCCCAGACTCTCCAGGAGGCCCTTGATTTCCAGGCAAACCCTAAGAACACAAAAAAAGACAACTTTCAGAAATTATTTAGAACCAGAAGTAATCCAACTCCATGAACTGTTTTAAAACTTTCTGTCCTTTTACAATGACTCAAAACAATTACACACCGGGAAGCCATTTTCACCTGGAGGTCCCTGCTCTCCTCTGTCTCCTGCAACACCCTGTGAGAGGACAAACACTTGTGTGTAATCAACAGCAATTTAAAAAAAGGTCTTAGCAAAAAGTTTTTAAAAAAGAGTAATCAGACACTTACAGGTGGACCAGGGGGTCCTGCAGGTCCAACCTCTCCATCTTTTCCTGGAGGACCCTGTGGACAAAGTCACACTTAGAAATCCTGCCCATTACGCACCTGATGGGGATCCACTCCTTCATCTCCTAACAGCCTGCGATCAGTTTAGGTTGACTGCATTAATAATGACTTCTGTGCTCATGAACAATCTAATAAATCCAAATATATATATATATATATATGTATGTATATATATATATATATATATATATATATAATATATATTTTTATCAAATCCTGATAACAAAAAAAAATGTAACTGTTTATCATTAATGCTGACATATCATCCTGCTACTGACTGAAAATTATTTGGTGGGCCTTCCCTTTCTGCCATATAATCAAAAAGGTAAGTACACAAGGCCCCAAGTACAACTTTTTGACTGTAATAAGTCTAAAACTAATTGTAGAGCACTTTTTGTTGCCGTACTTCAGCACGTGCACTCAAAATAGTACTCACTCTTTGACCTGGCACTCCTGCAGATCCCTGTTCCCCCGTCTTTCCTGGGTCACCCTTTAAGAGCAAAATATATTGAATTAGAGACAGAACATGACATTACTACACTGACTTGACTATTAGGGCACAGCTTCAGAGACTCTGCAGCCTTACACTGAAGCCCTTGGGGCCTGGGACTCCCATGGTTCCTGCAGGCCCTCTGTTTCCAATGGGCCCTGTAGGACCGGGACGACCATCTTCACCTGAGGCACCCTTGAGATGACACAAACCAACACTGGTTATCTCTCATAATTTTAAAGAAAACTCCAGTACGTGTGATTCAAACACATTAAAATATGCAAATACTCAGAATTACCAGTGGTCCTGGTTTTCCCTCTGCACCTTGAACTCCGGGGGTCCCAGTAAGACCCTGTGGAAAAAGTTGTAAAACGTAAGGATAGGAAGCTAGAGCAATGAAGAGAAACTTTCGGAAATACTGTAGCTCAAAAGGAAAATGCCAAGTTCTTGTGTTACCCTTGCACCTGGTAGACCAGGTTCTCCTGTGCGTCCTGGGTCTCCTAGAGAACCTTTCGGTCCTGGTGGGCCTGATATTCCACGATCTCCTTGAGAACCCTTTTGTCAAAAAAAAAAAATTGCTTATTAAAGCAAGTAAAGAAGTGGTAAACAAAAGGTTAACCAGTAAATAAAATGTTGAGAGCACAATTGTAATCATTATGTACATATAACATGACTTATGATAACTAACTGTACCTTTGGTCCCGGCAGCCCATCTGCACCAGGGAATCCTCTGTTTCCAGGGGATCCCTGAAAGAAAAGTGATGATTTAATATGTGCATATTAAACCACATCAGTAAAGTGAAGAATCCCAGAAACTATAATAAACTACTGTACAATATAAAGCGCCTTGAGGCGACTTCTGTTGTGATTTGGCGCTATATAAATAAAATTGAATTGAATTGAATTGAATGTGTCTTTAATTCTAACTTCCCGAACTGCAAAGTTTTGTGAATAAATTACTGAGCTGACTCCTGCCCTGGAAGAGGAACTACGTAAAAGGTGAGTGGTAGAGCAGGAAGCAGAATCCAGGCTTACTCTTTCACCGACGGGACCAGGAGGCCCAACAGAGCCGGGATCTCCACGTGGTCCTCGCTTTCCCTCCTCACCTTGAGGTCCGATCACTCCCTGGGAACCAGGCGGACCCTAGGAAAACACATGGGACAAGAAGACTGAATAAGAGGAAAGTCTGGATTTACAATGCAAGCTGCATCAGTTTGACTATTTAATCTGAATCTTACCGGTTCCCCTTTAGGTCCAGCTTCTCCTTTAAATCCCGGAACACCAACATCTCCCTTTGACACAGAAATGCAAAAATGTGAGTCTCCTGCACATTAAGCAATAGCTTACTGTTCATTAAGCATTTACAACAACTCGGGCAATTAAAAGCAAGAATTCAGTTCAAACTCTGAGGCCTTTTACCAGTTGTCCTTTGATTCCAGGTTGACCAGTGCTTCCCTGAGGTCCTGGTGGGCCATGGGGCCCAAGATGGCCGCCTGGACCTTGTGGACCAACATTACCCTGTAAGAAGTTAAACGTGTTTCTTTTTGTGACTTCACTTAGTCTTAATAATAACATGCCTGGAGTAAATAAGTCTTAACTTACCACTGGTCCTTTGGAACCTGGGCCTCCATCTGTTCCCATGGGCCCCTGTGAACATAGAAACTCTCTAATTAGAGAATTAAATCAACGCTCAAAAGTGAAAGTGTGACATGTATGGGAAAGTAAGAAATTAACCCTGATGCCAATGGGGCCAGGTCTGCCCAGATGACCGGTCTCTCCTCTCTGTCCTTGTGCTCCCTCTGGACCTCGAACACCAGTGGGACCAGGCTGCCCCTGTGGAAAACAAAAGCCAAGAACAATTAATATAAACAAAAAGAGTGATATGTTTGGCTTTGACAGCATAAAAAAGCAAATAGCTAAGTTCTCTGTTACTTACCTTCATTCCTGGGGCCCCTGGATATCCAGGTGAGCCACTGAGACCCAAGGGGCCCTGTTAAGAAAGAGTATTGACAGTAGGATGTTACTGTAACTTCATCACCCAATTCACATATAAAAATATGCAAGCATAATGATTGCCGACATACAACAGGGCACAGCAACCATGCAAGTATCACTACTTTTCTATCTGTGTGTCTGTTACTGCTCATGTGGCTAGTTCACATGTTTATTTGATGTAACACATAAACATATGTTTAAAATAAGACTGATGATTGCAACCCAAATATATTTTCCTCAGTTTAACCTAAGAATCTAATATGGATTTCCAAAAAGTCATGCTAGTCTTTTTGGTGTACAGTAAATTCACAAAAGTAAAACACAGCATATTGTGACTTACCATCGGACCAGGTTTCCCGATATTACCAGGAGGACCACGCTTACCCTGCAAGGCAAACATCAGTTTGGTTCAAAAGTCATAGAGTAGGCCAGTCTATGTATATACATATATATGTACGGATGGTGCCATCGTCCTTACCGCTATACCACCTGGTCCAAGGCGTCCTCTCTCACCCGGCATCCCTGCAGGACCCTGTTATCCACAGAGTGATAAATTACACCTACTTTTTATTTATGCAAAGCTTTAAGGTGAAAAAGCTTTAGTTACAGGAAAGTGAATGCATGTTTAGTTGATTCAAAATGAGAGCAGAATCCGAAAGCAGCCGACACTGAAGTCCACGCCTGCTTAAAAGAATAATAAACTGCATCATCTGCATGGGGCTGCTCCAGGCAATTTGTTACTGTCACTTGGTTTCTGAGCATTTACTGGCTCTGTGGAGACTGTAAAAACAAGCAACAGAAACTTTAAGAATAACTTCGCTTACCATAGGTCCAGGTGCTCCCAATGGACCACTGGGCCCTGTGGCACCCTGCAAAACGACACAAAACAAAGTGTTTAATGGAAACCATCTAATCCACCAGTGGCACAAACTGACAGACCGTCCATTTTACATCAATTATACCTTGGATCCAACAGCTCCAGTTTCACCTTTTGGTCCAAGAGGTCCACTATGGCCCTGTTAATAACATGGAAAAAGACTGTTTTACATTGTGTATGCAGAGCTGGGCTGAGCACACTGACTTTACTCTTTAGGAAACATGGAGTAAGTGAATTACAGAAGAGTTTAAAGAAAAATTAAGTCAATTCACTTCATCAGGTAATCATTCCACTGGTACTTGTTTTAAAGTGCTTCTAACACAGATCACTCACTCTGTGACCCTTCAGGCCTGGAGGCCCAGGTGTCCCAGGAAATCCTCTAGGCCCCTAAAACCACGGAAGAACATTATTAGTTTTTTCTAATAATAATAATTTTAAAAAGCACAGGATTTAATTTTTATTAATTTAAAGCTTACTGCTGATCCAGGGAATCCAACTTCTCCAGTATTTCCTGCTTTGCCTGATTCTCCCTGTGTGAGGAAATGGCATTTTCACATTAGACTGTAAAACATCTTTCTATCTCAGGTTCTGTGTTTCTGTTGGTGCTTCTACCGTATAAGACCTTTAAACATCTAAGGTGACAGATTTTTTTTGTTTTGTAATTTTTTTTTATTTATTTTTTTTTTATCAAGGCATGTATATCTTTACAGGGGAACCATATTATTCATTTCCAACTCCACATTTAAGTTTGTGTGCTTTGCATAATTCAATTCCAAATTATCCTTATCTATTTAATGCTCAGTCTTACTTCAGATTCTCAGTTCATTCTCTGTCATCACCAGTTTACTTCCTTCCCCCTTTCTTTTAAGCCACCTTTTGTATGAATGGCTGCCAGACAGACAAACATCTCAAAGCTAACTTACATCTTCACCTGGCTTCCCCGGAGGGCCCTCAGGTCCTCTCTGCCCCGGTGGACCCTAACAGACACAGATTGCAAACACTCAGCAACAGCCCATCATTCTGACAGCAAAATTTTCTCAAATGAGCAGCTTACCAAAAACAAAAAATCAAATAACATTAAGTAAATGAAAGTATAGGAACAAAGAAAATGCATGTTTGAAGTTATAGTACCATATGTCCAGGATCACCAACATCTCCAGGAGGTCCTTGTGGTCCAGCTTGACCCTTAAAATGAAGGATAAAACATTCAAAACAGGAAGAACAACTAAATATAAAAATGCCACTCCAGTATTAATAAAAATGTTGTAAACTTACAGGTGATCCATTTGGACCAGGAGCTCCTCTTGCTCCGGTCTCTCCCTGAAACAAAGACGACGTCAGATCAGTTAAATGTGTTTTATTCAAAAACTATTAAGTTAATGTATCTATGTTGTTAGTCTTTTTTGTTGCAGCAGTTAAAAGTCAAGTGAATTACTTCCATTCAGAGAGATACTTATGACACATGTGTGATAGTAGACACTCTGTGGATGTGCACAGAAACAGTAGTTGTTTCTATAACGAGATTATGCTGCTGTAAAGTCTTCTATATAATTTACTTACTGCAGATCTGAATACCTTTTACATATATATCCTGCTAACTCATTTAAGTGACCAAATGCATATTAGGAGACACAAGCAGACACTCATTTTTATTGTCATTA
This sequence comes from Oreochromis niloticus, assembly GCF_001858045.2. Taxonomy (NCBI): domain Eukaryota; kingdom Metazoa; phylum Chordata; class Actinopteri; order Cichliformes; family Cichlidae; genus Oreochromis; species Oreochromis niloticus. The sequence continues at coordinate 5,934,231 of NC_031987.2, forward strand.
TTTATTTAGGAATTTGCAACACTTAAGAAAATGAAAGTTAAACAAGACAAATATGTAATAGAGATATTAAGTGTTAAGAAATAAAATAAAAAATAACATAGATATAAAATTATGAAATAGATTTGTGCTTCATTAACTGTCCAGGAAACACTAAAATGTGTGAAACCTCATAAAGTTGTAATCTTTATGGTTAATTAGCATAATGTTTTGGGAAGTAGCACTGAGGGTTAATTTACGTTATTACTATTACTTGTATCACAAAAAAGAACAGGGACTCATCTCAAAACCCTTTGAAATTACTGGGAGTCTTTCTAGTCAGGAGGTTTTACTCCTTTGGCCATCGATTCATACTTTTTCTAAAAATATCTGCAGTTATTAAAAAGCTTACCTAAGAACAATATTTAGAAGAAAGCCCAGTTCAATTTGCTCCACATATTTTGACTTTTTTTTTTTTAACAGAGTGAAGGCGCAGACAGTCCACAGAGAGCATGCTCAAACGAGATTCCCGCCAACTGACTTCCTTTTTGCTCCCATTACACACACGCAGGCATGGGATGTTCCAGGAGGCTGGGATTTCTTCCCTGAGCCCTTCACTGAGGAAGCGAACAACAGAGCTGGAGGTGTGGGGTTAGTAAGGCGAGCAGTGGAAGCGGGGAAAAGGGACTCGCGTGAGCGAGTTTGATAAGGGCAAGATTGTTATGGCCAGACAAATGGGCGTGAGTGTTTCTGAGATGGCAAAGCTCGTGGGCTGCTCCTGGGAGGGGGTGGTGAACACCTGCAGAGAGCGGGGCGAGAGAGTACCGGAAACAACCCGAGGCAGGGTGCATTACTGGATTTTAAACATTCAAGATCAGCATGGCCACAGAAGCAGCGGAGGTGCCTGCAGAGGAGGAGGAGGAAGCAGGAGGTGCTGCTGGTGAGGAAGGGATGCACTGTGGGAAAACTGGGGGGCAACATGCTGCTGACATGAAGACTCAGAGAGGACCAGCTGCAGTTCTCTGATCACCGTGTTTCTTCATCATCATCATCATCATCATCATCATCATCATCATCATCATCATCATCATCATCATCATCATTTAACATGTTTAATCAGCTGCTAACTAGTCAACTGTTCCCGAAATGTGAAGTAAATCAAAGCTCCACCATCACATTGCACTGGTGCAGTGCAAAGTTTTGCAGAAAGGTCTACTTAGTGTTGTATTTGTTGAAGCCTGTCTGGAGGTAAGCATATGTGAAGATCAAAGTGGGCTCCTGTTCGTGTTTGAGCTGTTGGTAAATGGATTGCTTCTTATGGTTTCTACTCTAGCACTCAAAGCACTTTATGCAACATGCCTCATTCAGCCATTGATACAAGCGCTTTTTTTCTATGTGCTTACTATCTGACATTCGCACACATTCATACTGCAACAGACGCAGAGCAACATGGGGTTCAGTATCTTGCTGTTATGGTTGGTCTCATGACTTTATTCTTTCTGCAGAGAAGACAGAATCCATAGTGGATGTTATGGAAGTGAATGGCATCCCTATTGCTTCTCTTGATGTCGGTGCTGCAGAAGGAAACTGACCCCAATGCATCACCATAAATTAGCCCTAACCCACAAGTAAGTAACAGTAGCATTAGCTTGCTGTCTTCTCCCATTATTGGGATCAAAGTGGAACATTACAGCAAAACGACAAACTGACATGGGACGAACTTTAAATGATACAAAGACGAAATGTGAACTCTGACCTTTCAGTATTGGCGTAAATGCAACGGTGAACAGTCAGAGTGCTTAATAAAATATGCACCATATGCAGGTCTGGAAACTCTGAATAAAGTGACTAATGGTCAAATTTTTGACATAAGAAGGTTTATTTAATTAAACCTCTTTATGAATTTGTCATTGAATTATGAAATAGTGCCTCTTCAAAGTTTACTGCACACACATGCATTTTAACCACATCTTTTCATGTCTTAATTCCTGCAGGCCACATTGTTTGGACAGCCCTGCAAACCCAAAGTGAAAAGAAATTTCAAAAGTGGCTCTATTAATTTTTCTTCTAGAAACTGCCAAAGACTGGACAAGAGGAAGATATAGAGTGAGACAGAAAAGACGAAGGCACTCCCAGAAGATGTGGAACTGCAAAGTAATAGAGTTAATGAAAATATAACACCATTATTTAATTATATTTTATCCATAATTAGCAAAACATAGGAGCTTTATTCGAGCTTGGAGCTTTATTTAATTAAGTACTAGAAATATTAAGGAAACTACAAGAAATGAGAACACCTGTTCTAGACTGGTGCCAAAGTTTTCTGCCAAAGCTTCAAGTGGGGAAAAAAAGTTATCCACTCAGGAACAAACCAAATTTTTTTAGATTAATGGGTGCATCAGTTTGGTGCTTTTCAGCTGAAGGACTTAATGAAACATCCAGTTAAGGTCGGGCCATATTAGTGCTGTAATGCTCTTACCCTGGAGCCACTCAACATGGCCATGGGTCCTGTTTTTGAGTCAGTCACTCCAGCCATCTGGGCTCCCAGGCCCTGCAGGTAAAACACTGCAGGTTAGCTTACCATGTAAGACTTGACATGCATGCCTGCAGTTTAAACTCTAGTGTTTCTGTTTATTGGCTCACCCCTGGGTGTGATGGATGTCCAGGAGGTCCTGGTTCTCCAGGCTGACCTGGTATGCCAGGCTCTCCGTCAAAGCCCTGGGGGCCCCGTATTCCCTGGAGCGTAAAAGAGAGAGAGTTTAATTTACTGTTTAAAAAGTATTTTTAAACCTGTGCGCACTCTGACATTGATTTATTCCTTTCAGCAGTGGGTTTCAGCTCTTATTTGGATTTCATTGTAAAGATGGAAATGAAGATCAATCAATTAGTCAGTAAAGCCAGAAGCTGTTTTAGAACATGTCACTGAGTTCAATAAGAAAATAATAAAACAGATGTACCTAAACTTAATTTTCATTTGTTTATGAACTGCGAGCTGTAAAGCGTGTGCAACAGGAAAACCATTGGTTATGTATTAATAAATCACCAGCAGAATGCTGCCCTCAACTCTACTGAAACTCCACCAAGGCGAGTGCATTCATACATCATGCTGCCACATCTTTGCTTGCTAAGCACATCATAGATCAAATTTCCACATTACATCACATTTTGACCGTTAGTCACTTGTCCTTGAACCGAATGGGCTTTAAGCTGAGTGAGTTAGTGAGGATTCATTCTCATGACCCCAGTAATCAAAAAGCTCAGATGTCATGTGAATTATAGCAAAGAGGGAGTTTCAAACTGATAATACAGGCATGACGTCCTTATTTATAGCTTGAATATGATGGAAGATGATAAATATTGTTAGTCTTGCCGTAGTCTAATGGAGAAAGACACGATAAAATGATGGCGTTGTCTTGATTAAGGTAATAAATACTGCTGTGGTTTGTTATTTTGTACAAACCCACATGTTCTCTAAAAGTCCTGCCAGAAAATAATGAGAGGAAGGATGCGATGCTCTGACTGGTAACAGGAAAAGGTTAGATTTTCTATCTTCCTATCATCATGCTTTTTATATTCTGTTCTTAGGTTGTCTGTGAATGCTTGTTGATGTGACCTACAGGCCTTCCTTTGTGTCCGTGTGGTCCTCTTTCTCCTGGTGAGCCGGGAGGTCCCTGTCAGAATAGACAAGAAGAATCAATAAAAAAATCTGACCCTGACACTTCAGCAGTAACATCAAAACAACGAGCACGCTTGGCACGGCTTGAAATGCCATCATGACCCAGCTGACTGGAGTCCTATCCTGCTGTGTAGACCTCCTTTTAAGGTGAAGTTATGCAGGATGCGGCTGTCCTCTCATGCCATCTAGTGTCAACTGTGGTGGATGAACATTAGAAATGTTCGTTTTGGAAAATTCTGCCGTTAAAGAAAGAAAAAAGATGCTCACCATAGGTCCAGGGCGGCCTCTGATACCAGTCACCTGCAGGAAAACCATCAAACACATCAGTTTGATCCTGCTATGTTTTTTGGACTTAAAATTGTCAGTTAAGCAGGTTTAAATGTAGGAAACACTCACAACTGGAACATCTCCAGGTTCTCCCTTCTGACCCTGAGCAAACAATAAGAAGTGACAACAACTTTCAGACTCACACAACATCACAGTGGATGACAGAGCGAACATAAAGTATAGGATCACAAAACTGGCCTACCTTGTAAATTCTACCCCCATCTATAGGAGGAAGCATAGAAAAATTGTAAGGAAGAAACATGTAAGTAATGTGCAGATAAATCATCAGTGTAACAACTCAGTAGGCAGCATATGCTGAAACAGCTCCAAAGAAATTCATTAATCATTACGGGATAAACATGCAGGTCAGTCAAAAGCAAAATAGTCGACTAACACAATTAATCAGTTGTCAGTCATTCTTAGTGTGAGGCTACTGATGTGCAGCAGGCTGCTGGCAGCAGTAATTCATATATCATCTCAGTAGATTATTTATTTGGCAGCCTGTCAAAACTAAAGAAACCCAAACAATCTGCTGCTATAGCTTTTATTTCTGAAAGCTTTGACCTACATGGTAGGGAAGAGTTTCTTAGTTTATTTAATCGATGCTGTTTCATTTCTTGCCCTCTCTTTGGGATTAAATGTATGTTAAAGCATGATAAAGATCGGAGAAGGCCTTTCTTTGAATCACTGTGTCTTCTACCAACCAGGTTAAATAAAAAACATTGTCTTTTATTCTCCTTCGATTCCACAAACGCAGACAAAAGGTTCAGGCTCACCAAAACTCCCCGTCCCACCGCTGCTTGATGAGTCAGTCCGACACACGGGGCAGCACTCGCCATCTGGGATGTACATCTTCTCACAGTTACTCAGATCGTCACACTGGATTTCATCGCACAGGACCTGCCCATTGTCACAAACACAGATCCGGCATGGCTCTGGCTTCCAGATGTCCCTGTTTGTGTACACCTGGCCGTCTGCCGTGCAGTCCATGTCATCTCCTGGAAGGTGGAATTTGTGTCAGTTGAATACAAAACAAAACCACTGAAGAACAGCTCTTGTTTTAAAATAGGACACTGTGGAGAAATTCCTGAATTGGAGATATCTTTTTTTTTTTTTTTTTTTTACCAAGCATTTTAATAATAAAGATTGCAGTGGGGAAAAAAATCTTGGTTTTGAAACATCGAACCGTATGCTGTGGCCTATCCCAGTATTCATTGCTCGTAAGGTCAGGATGGCTCAATGTGTACACAAAGTACTTCTTAATGTGCAAACAAGGTTTCCACCATATTCTGCACACACTGTGAGAGGGAAAAAAAGGGTCTGGAAAACGTGATTTGCTGTCGGGGTAAAGTCTCCAGCAGTTAGACATGAGATCATTTCCTCCAGAAGCAGCGTCTCAGAAATTTGACTCTTGTTCAAAAGAGAAAAACCTGCAGCCACCTATGAGTTTCTCCCATAAAGCCAATTAATTCAAGTTTGCTTTATGAGTTAACAAACAACTGTTTATTCAATAATAATGCAGCATACTGCCAGCTATATACCAACTGTTATTCTTTAAAATCCCCCCAAATATTAATAAATAGTATACAAAAGAGTTCTGGTCAGAAAAAAGAGAAAGAAATGTAGATGTGGTTTGTCTGGCTTCAACAGACATCTGGCATGTTCTGTAAACACGAGCCCAAGTCTTTCAGGTCTGCAGACGCTCTGAAACCTTTACCTGTTCCTGATATAAACAGCAGGTGGCAGCTCTGAGCTTTAGACAGCAGGTAAGTCAGGTTACCCAGCTGGAGGATGCAGGAAGTTGCAAAGAGGTGACCCAAATGCAAATCAGAGTTGCACTTCACACATTCTTTCAGCTTTTCTGTAGTTCTCAATATACTTTGCACACATGTGTTTGTCTGGACAGATGTAAAGAGGACAGATGTACAGGAAGACTTAAACATGCCAACAAACATCAGTAAAACTTTTACTGGCTTATTATGTGAAGTACACATTAAGATGCTTTTTAATGAACATCTCATGGTATGACATGAAACATTTTTATGATTTCCATATTTGTTATGGTCAGATCAGTATGGAAATTTAACACCTATGATGAGATTTGAGGATCAAATACAAAAAGATTGTTCCATATATACCTACATTTGATTCATTGTGAAGTAACATTTTTCAGAAGTCATGTAGAGATGAATGTCTGAAGGCAGTAAAAATTCACTATAGATTTTCAACTTGGTTAAAAAAAATGGTTGACATCTTCAATAAAATGACTAATCAAGTAATTAAAAACAAAAACATATTTTCGGGAATTCCAATAATAGATCAGTCATGATGACAGTCCAGCAGCCTAACCTTCTGTGATAAAATGAAGAGACCCTCAACATATATCATATGTTGAGATTCTTCTTAGAAGATCAACGCATGTTAATGATAGCTTGAGAATATGAGTATTGCTTTACTCTTCAACAATCCAACATCAACATTGAGACCTTTGAAATTTCTCTAATTAAATAAATTTGAGACTTGGATTCTGTACAAATGCACCGTGTAATCAGACACTCTTAAGCTCATTACATCTAATCTCACAAGTATGGGAAGCAGTGATTTGGGTAATATCTCAGACAATGGTGTGGAAAGACCTCCTTTATACTGTATGTATTATTGGTGCTGTTTCCTTTCCTACCAGCTGATATAACTTTAGTTATATATTTTATCACAAATGACTGCTGGAACTACAAATATACAATATGAAAGCAAGCGCAGATCTATGTTATATGTGCTTGTGGTTCAAAAGAATAGAATTTTTAAAAATAAAAATATACAAAATCCCAGGGTTTTTTTTTTTTTTTTTGCAATAGCAGCCTGTATTTTGGTATGTCATCCTCTCCTGTCTCTGTCAAGGCAACATTGGTTATGTATCTTAACTCTAGTCTATGAGCATAGTCAGGGCTATGAGAAAAATGAAATTTAACCATGCATGTTTGAACTATAATCAAAGACCTCTTAAAAATTATTAAATTACACAGTGTACAACATAATCTGTGAGTGGTGCTACTGTTTCTAAAATTAGTAGCACTTTCATCTGTATCCTTTAGAGAATTTTTGAATTAATCTGTTTTCAAATCAGCCTTCAATTTTCCACAATTCTGATTATTAAAAAAACCTTCCCTGTGGCCACACAATAAAATCTAATGGTAATGTTAGCAACATTAGCCAAGTATTGTGCTAACGCCATCAATTTCCCTGTTGTGGTGGTGGCGTTGCCATTGAAAATACAATTAATTCACTCAGTCCTAAGGTCCTGAAATACTGGGAGTGCATTAAGGTGTACCTTAGTGGCAGTAACAGTTTAACAGTTGGTTTGCTTTGCTGATGACTGAGACATTTTTAAAGCATTAGCAAAAGAAAAATGGCAGCTACACATTCATTGTTTCACTATCCCGGGATTATTTAAATCCCAGATTCTACAAGATGATGTAGATAAGTAATGGAAGAAAGGCTTTGAATGCTATGTGGAAACAACATTTTTCTGGCAGCTCAGTGGTTTGTAGCCTTCCTTGCACTAAAAACTATATAACACTTTAAAGACGGCAACCCCCCCCCAAAACATAATTCGGGCACTTTGAACTTAAGCTGGTATTTTTTCCATAGTTACATCAGTTACATTAAAAAAAGAGGCACACTCAGCCAGACATGATAGGCTACAAGTATAAATGACCTCGAGGTACAACAGCCACCACCCATAAATTGTTTCTCCTAACCAACTGTGCACACAGGGGATCAACAGTCCAACTAGCAAACACATCCTGAAGGTATGTTTTCTCAGATGTCGCTGTTCAATCGACCACAAAGTATTTGACGACACTAACAACACACATAGTTCAGAAATGAAATTTCCTGCCTCTCAACAGCCAGTTACATCCCACACTGTGGTGGTCTTCCAAAATGAGAAGCAGTGCTTCACATGGAACATCTTTCTTCATCTGCTTGGAATTATTTGAACAATGGATCTCAATATCTGGAATTAAAACTTTATGTTTGTTTTTCAAATAAAATGTTTGTGTATTCAGTTTCACAAGATCAAACTAGAAACTCTTTCTAACTGACTCAGTTTGACTTGAAGTCTCAAACAAGCTTCTGTTGAATTTCCATTCAGGTAAAAGTCATCTCAAAGGTATTGGAGGTAATTTGTGTGTACCTTCAGTGCATTTCAATACAGAGACATAAAACCAGGGATGTCTGGCAGAGCTGTTGGCCACAGAGCTGTGGAGCAATTTTTCCTGCGGAGGTTTGAGAGTTTTCAAACACTGCGTGTTGGGAGAATTTGAAATTTACTGGAAGAGAAGTGTGGTTTTTAGAGTGGTCTTTACTACCCCACCGCAAGCCCTGAGGAAGAGGGGGGAAGTTGGGGGAAGGGGGGTCACTTTTTCCCCTCCTTTCAGCTAATTCGTTGCAGGTTCTGCACTTTTCCACAGACGCCACAGTTTGATTGTGACATCGGTGCAAAGGCATGCTCCCTTTCTACTTCTAGATCTGTACTTTCCACTAGTCAGCTAACAGGGCAGACGGTTTCCTCTCCTGGTTTAAAACATGGAGTCTGGATCTTTTCAACATGACTCACGTGTCTACTGCTGCTATCATTTAGTATCATTCACCAGACATCAGCCAGATAACCCAACATCCTTTCTCATAAGTCATGACACGCACCAACCACCAGGAAAAAACCTGGGAAAGCTACTTTGAGATGTACTTGGCAGATGTGAGGAATGAAAAAAAGGGGATAGTTTATGGATTTTCCTTGGCTAATATGGAAGTACTCATAACACACTGCGTTTGGGGAGAAGCTATGGCAGCCAGAAATGGAGGGGTTAGAAAATGAACTTATGGAAATGATGAGTCATTTAAAAGTGGATCCTTGATCTCTTTTAGAAAAACAAAGATGAGTACAGGGCCTAAACTGACAGTCACAGCACCATCTAATTTCTAAAAGATAGTTTCCAGTTGATGTTAAGTTTATAAAATCATACATTTTGTTCTGAACAAGCCCTTCTTTTCAGTCTGAGTAACTTGCCGCAGCTGACATGGTTTGTACCATGAGGACTGCAACTATGATTTCTCATCCAGATGCAGATGAGTTACAGCTGCTGAGGGGTGGCTCTGCTGCAGCTGTGCTTTCCTGCTCTAAAAACCCAGAGTGTCGAGGCCAAACATAAATCATCCCGCTGTATATGACCTTTAGCTCAACCTGCGACTTGTCCACTGATAAAGCTGTCCATTAAAGTTGCTGTTCCACAAACATAGACTGAGGTATTTGCCATCCCAGCCCAAAGCTAGGTAAAAAAACAAGCACACCTACTGTTTTGGCTCTTGTGTCAACAGTACTTTGCTGCAACGTGATTCGACACCCTGTGATTATACCTCAATCTACCTCCTTTTATTTCCTCAGCATTTTAACACATCAGAAAAAGGCATCCTGTCTGTTTAATACTCAGCAGTGTGCACGATTTACCGTATGATGCTGACAGGGCTTGAAAGCTGAAGGAACACTCTAGTTTGAACATGCTCTTCACCTCGGCTTTGACAAACAAAGCTCTGAATCTCGAGGGAGGGGTAGGAAGCTCGGGCCAGGAAAGTTAAAATGATTGCATGTCTAGGCTTTTCCATCAACAGGCCCCCGTCTTCACTGGCTCTTCCTTTTAAAGAGGCAACCGCAGCTATGAGCTGTTCCCTTCCCGTGTTCAGTCAGCGGACGATTGTGGTCCTGCTGAAGTACACATCACCCCCTCCTTGCCTTTATCTCTTGTGCTTCTGTTGACTTGGACTGGATTCATCTCAATCTTATGTTACATATCCATGGCAGAGCTGGAAATTTGAATCTGCAATTAACTGAGTTTACATTGTGGTATTTTCTCAGTTTAATTAAGTTTGCTGAGGGGTCGCTTCTATCAAACTGGTTGTGTGCCTTTGTGTCTTTGTGGCACATTCTCATAATGAGATAATTATGTTGTACAACAGAAATCGTGCTCAAGAGTGAGAATTCTTTATAATTACAGGACTTCAAGCTGTTGAGAATGATAAAATGCAAGTTGTTAAACAGTGAGGTTTTTAGACCTGGATTCAGGTCTGAGCATGGTATGAGGCTCTTGCTGAGGTCAGTGTCAAAGGTCAGCTCAAGGGCATTCATTTTCTGGCTCGGTATTAGAAGAATCCTTAACTTCATGTGAAAAAGAGCGCAATGCAGTGTCCTCATACTGACTCCAAACAAATTGCATTTCTTCATGAGCATTAGTGTTCTGGTCTGTCTTTGTTTTATACTGTGGCTTTAAGTATGATTATGTTCAGTTTATTCTGTGACCACATAGGTTATTTTGTTTATTTTTGCTTTTCTGCATCAAAATATGTTGCAGATGTCTGATTGCAAATGGCAACATTGTGCAGTACGTAACCTATCATTCAGACAAATTTATTCTAACACACTCGGGAATACAAGCATCAATGTTTAATCCATCAAAAAGTGTGATCATTCTTAATGTTCCAGGTCTTAAATCTCACTGACTGATGACTCTGAAACTGCCCGCATTGACTTCTGCTGTGAAATACCGACTATAATTTAAACTTAAAGAAAAAAATAAGAATGAGGACAGATTTACTGGATGCATTCCGACAGGCTGTTCTTGCTATTAGGATGTGAAAATGCACAACAAAATCTTGAAGTGACTCCTGCCAGGTGTAGCTGTTTGATTTAAAATCAAATCTTGCACTTAATCCTTGCACCCTGTCAAATGTGTGGTTTTCATATCCTCTTGGGATGCTTATAGCTGCACACTGACCAAGCTAAAGAAAATACACAAACACCTGCGGATGTACTTAAAATATTACAGAATCAGTTATTATGGACAATAATGGACTTATGATCAAATATATAAAACACTGAGGCATTTATTCTTGATGCTAATTATAATACACTGGATAAAAATGAACTGTACCTAATGTTAGTTTAGGTCGGCCATGGTACTTTAGCCGATAAAAGCTGATCACACTGCCAGCCCACATGAACTGATGTCTTAGCTGATAAAACTCAATTCTCAAATTCTCAAATTTCACATAGGACCCAGCATTTAAGTTGCTTTAGTCTGCCCTCTGTTGCAGTTGCCTCTGCAAGCCATTTTGCAACCCACCACTATCCCAGCTACTCCTTTTCATCCTTGGGCAGATTGTGGAATTATATTAACACACACGCGAATCTTCCAGATCAGCAAAATGCCAAAACTTCTGCTTTTATAGAGGTGCTCACACTCACAGTTGCTGATCACAATGATTTTATCAAGTGCAAGTATTTCACAGGACTGCATGGAAACCCTTTTCTTTGTCAGTGATAGTTTTTTTTCCTGTTCTGTCCTGGCGAGTCTTACTGTTGCTCCATGTTTGTACACGGAAGGCAGGAATGTGTGCCTTAGGCTTCCAGTATATGCAGAAGCCTAAGGCACACATTGTCATATGGAATAAGAATCGACTTTTGACTAAAGTGGTCCTCACCGAAATTACAATCAAATGTATGAAACTATTATCTAACTGCCACAAACACAATTGAATTTTCACCAGATTTTTCAAATGTGTTAATATAAATAAATAGTTGCGGTTTGTCCTCGTGAGAGCAGGTATGCTGCAAAGGAAAATGGGTGATGTCAAACATTCCAGTTTACCAGAGCAGGCAGTTAACTTATACAAGGGGTCAGAGCACCCTGATGTTTTACATCAACTGAACATACAGCCAGATGTGAGGAATAAACTCTGGATTGTATACTCAAAAGGACTGAGAGGAAATTTCTTTCCAGCAGAGTTTGTTCACGATGTCTGATTAAAACACATGAATACAAAGAAAGCTAGTGTTCGAGACCTTTGTGTTTGTGCAAACCAAATCTTAGCAAAGTGCACTCTGGAATTTGGACAACTACAAGATACTGTAGATGTAACTCAAATGAAACGGTGCAGCATTTGTATCTGGCTTGTTTTCTTAATGCTCTTCTTTCATTCTTTGTTTAGTTCCACTACAAGGTTTGGTTCAGCTGCCAGAGTAATTTATTTACAAGCAACTTGTCTAATAAACCTCTGATTAAAAGGATTTAATGAAGCAGAGAGTGCAGGGTGAGCCTTTTTCTGGATGATTTAGCCTCGTCCTCCTCCTTGATGGATGAATGCTGTACTTGCCAACACTGATAAATTAGCGCTCTTTCAATGTGGATTATATTATGACTGTAATAGAGGCACTTTTCTTTCTATATACATTTAACTGAAAAGCAAATGACTGGACTATTTAACCATTACGGTCTGATGTCTGCTAGAGTCACTGAGCCATTTGTTATCTGTGAGAATTACTGAGGTTTTGATTTTGTGATATTGCCATCTACTAAATAGACCAAAAGTACTGCCAGATGAAACCAGCAGGTCTGTGTAGGGCAAATCTTTTCTCACATGAGACATTGTGAAGACTGGTTTTCATGGTCAAATATTCAACTACTGCTGTATTTGAAATGGGCTAGTGTCAACAACTTGAACTTCAGACATCCAGAGTGACTCCAAGTGGCAACCTCTGCTGCTGTTCCCAAAATGACCACTCCAGGCTGGTTCCAAAAAGGAGTTGATATCCAGACTCGCTTCTTTAAATGTACAACTTCAAAGAAGAAATTAACTTTCATTAACCCATGTAAATCATATTAAGGCTTAAAATTATGCATGATTAAATGTGTGGCTGCTTTGATTGAGAAGTGTATGCAGACACAGGTGGTCGGTCACTGTCTGACCTGCATCACCTCGGCTTATTCAAGATTCTCATTCATGTTTATGCTGTCATATTAGCCATAATATGACCATCTGAGTAAGCTAAATGTTTTTGTTTTTTTATTTATATGTTTGCCTAATTAGGACATTTGTGGCTATACACCTACCCAGTCTGCTGTTGCACCTTGATAAGTAAATTCGGTAAAATTAGCTGACACCTCTAACCCCCCGAGGACAAAAAACCAACCACACGAAAACCAACCACAACCAAAATTGCTTTAAAGCAGTAGGTCACAAACCATGTGACCTGGTCTGATGTCACCATCTTTTACCTACAATCTATTATAGAGGTAAGAAGTCCAGAGAAAAACATGATGCTGTTGACTTTTTTATAGACTTCTTGATGTTTATTTCTCTGTTTTTGAGATGATACCAATAAAAAGCTTCATTAGAATGATCTAGATGGTTAGACACCACCGTAGGGCTTAAACAACAGTTTAGTTTTTAAATCCGTGCTGTGAAATTTTAAATACGCTGTCCTCAGCTCACATCATTTTCACCCATCTGTTTGCATTTTCATGTGCAGACTGCGGTGCTCGCATGACATGCCTGTCTCCTCTCTCGCCCTCGTCTTTGCATCGTTTTCAAAATGCAAGAACACGGATAAATGTGAGCAGCACATAATTAAGCTGGTCACATGCATAAAAGTCAGAAAACAGCAACAGTGTTTTGCACAAACTTGCTTCTAGTGTACACAAAGCTGCTGGTATATGTGCAACATTTCAAGAGCATCTCATGTTGAAACACTTCCAATAATTCACATGTTGACTTGTAAATGCTAAAAGATGGAACACACATGTTTAGCCACTATCATTCTTCAGGTGGGGAAGAGCTCTGAGGCTTTTCTTTTTTTCTCTCTCTTTTTACAAGGTATTCTGCATTTGTGAGAAGCAGCAAGCCTGAAGGCAAGAGAGATTTATTGCGTCCACATTTTGTCTGACCTCTGCGCTACAGCAGTTTAAGGACGGTGCATCCTCTCCTCAAACCTCGCAGCTGCCGGAGGCTCCATTTTAAATCCCACTTTTCCCTTCGCATTAGCCTGTGTTTTCTCATATCCCCCCTCAAGCTCTCCAATCTCCCTTTCTTTACCCTTATCCCTATCAAAGGACATAGTATCTTTATGAACCTTCTGCCATGCTCCTGTTTTCTTTTTTGTCCTTTTTAGTTTTATTTTCAATAGAAATTCCAGCCATTTAGTGACTTTCCTAAAGATCCTTTTTCACTTTAAAACCTCTACATGAAAGTTTGAGAACTTTTAGAGGAATACATGGGAGTTATTATGTTAGCAAATTTAAAAGCCACAGCATTTTCTAAAGGCTTTCACTGCAGTCATCATCTATTCAAAACATTGCTGGAGGACCCTTGTTTTTAAGTAATGTGACGTTATTGTATTAACAGAAATGCACTTTTACTAATGGTTTCCAGCCCTAAGAATCAGACACACAGTCATTGTTATTGAAGATGTTTTTGTGGTGGTTTTTTTTTTTTGGAAGCTGAGATCTGTATCTGCATCTGTAAGGAAAACACTGTCTGAGCCCACATTTAGGCCAAAAAACTCCCCAAAACATTTTGAGATAAAATTGATCCAACATTATTTCAGCATTATCTCCGAAATGGAAACCATGACTTCATTCATGTGAACTATTTCAGCTGTACTCCAAGTACTTCCTGGAGTCATCTGTTATTGAAATCACAGAGGCATGGCAGCTTGGGTAGTTTCCAGTGATCGGCTCCTTGCAGGTACAAACCATATTAGCTGCTGGAGAGAGAAACGATAATTTTCTGGACTGTTGCTGGATCGGACAGATAAGTGAGCACAGTGAGACAGGGGTCAACACAAAGCCCCCTTCCTGTGGTGACATCACTCAGGTTGAAAGCCCAGGGGGCGACACGCAGAATTTATCACTTTCAATTATTATTGCCAAATGAAGCCCTTGAAGTTTACAGCAGTTTGCATTTTTGGAGACACAGACAAAAAGGGGTGATAAGGTCAAGGCAGGACTGGCCACATGGTTCTGTCTCCAGAAGGTTGTATCTATGAAATTGCTGGAGCCAGACTGTCTGGGTTTGGTTATGCAAATAAATGAATAGTTACAGGATCAACTAGAATTATTCAACAAAAGGTAAATCAAAGCAGTTTTAGAAGGATAACTGAAATCCTCACTGAGTTTCTATGAAGCCTGTTATACACTTTGATGGCAGAAGCTCCCTTATAAATTAAGCCATTCATTTCTGTATATTGACTGTGATCTTATTTTTTCCCTTTTAAACATCTTAAAATATGTTTTTGAATCTCCGAAGTTCTGTCCTCTCCATTCATGTGAACCTTCTAGCTAGACAGCAACTGGTGTGCAAGGCATTAACACTTTCACAACCCTGGCAACTTTCAGTACTGGAAAGAGAAACTATAGACATCAGTGACAACAGACATGATACTAAGTCAAACACAGCATGAAAATCTGCAGAGCGTCTTGACAACATGGGTTGCAAAGTGGTTTGCAGGATGCAGCAACAATATGAAGGCTAAAGCAGCTTAAATAGTGTTTCCTATGTGAGATTTACCAAATAGACACATAGCAGCATATCACCTTGTATGTCTGCTACGACAACCTCTCTGAAGCTGACAAGAAGGTGCTGCAAAGAGTGGTGAAATCTTCAGAGGGCATTTATATTGACAGACACATAATCAGGGCATTGGACATCATGAGAGACCCCTCCCATCCAGACCATGAACTGTTTACCCTCCTTCCCTCGGGCAGAAGGCTACATAGCCTCAAAGCCTGTACAACAAGGCTGAGTGAACTCAGTGCCATGAGTTTTCATCTGCACTTTTTGTTACTATATGATTTTTAAGTTATTATTAAGTGTTATTCTGTTTTATTCTACTTATTATTTTAATGCCGGCTTGGGAAACACATTTTGTTTTTTCACATTTTTAACATGTTGAATGTCAGTAAATCAGTTTATTTATCAGCTATCATTGAGATCAGCTAAAGTGGCAGGACTGTGGCTAAGCATGACCCTTGTGGCATCCCTGAAAGTGGCTCTGCTGCAGAGATATATTTCTGTAATATGCACATGCTGCTTTTTTGTACTCCTTCACTTTTACCTGTGATTTTGCTGCATCTGTTCATTTTCTGTGATGCTTTGGTCACATTGTGGTGTTGGCTCCTGTTGCCCAGCAGCCAGCCCACAGGTACAACACACCAGTTTAACTGTGGCTAATGTTAAGGTCTCATTCAAGGCCCATTTTTATCATTTCCTTTTTGACTGACTTAAATGTGCATAATTGGCATTAGCAAATATGCTCAAATAAGAGGGTATAGTTTTGTGGTTGAAGATTAAACAAGTAACCCAAGCTAAAGCTAAGCTAAAGCTGATTTTACATGTATTTAAAACAAGTTTGATTAAACTATATTTTAAACTGTGCAGTTACTAAGAGTGAATCCAAACCTCTCAACCAATCAGAAGCTCTAATGTGTGCTCGCACACTGTACTAATGACAAATTTAGGGTAAATGCTAGTGTAAAGTTAAAAGAAATTTACACTAAGAGTTTGTGGTCACTAGTTTTGTTTACAGGCTCACTGTGATTGTTTGTTTCTGGCCAATCCTCAGTTCATCACATACACCCTTTCTTGTGAACTTGCTTTTGAGTCATGAGTGGGTTTCATCAAATGGGCTTGGGTTCAGTTCTGGCATACGTGTCTTGCCAAAAGAGTCTCACATTAGAAAAACTGTATATGAGCAGTATTACTCTACTGCTTTATAAAGGACAAAGCAGTTCTCCTGTTTTCGAAGATTTCGACTGACAAAAGGATTATTCTTGAATCTACTCACAAGCAAATGCTCTGAGATACACTTCACGGTGACCCATTTTCTCTAATGAGAGAAGTATGAAGGGAATATTCCCACCCAGGTCCTTGTGACATTATGGCAAAACACCAAAAACTGCATCAACCAATGAAAAACGTTTTTCACTAGCAGCGAATCACTTCTTGGCAGTTCTGCTGCCGTTTGTTTGCTTAAACCCCTCCCTTCTATCAGTAACAGATGCATACTTTATCCAATATGTCATAGACAGCTGTGAGTCGCAGAAATCTTAAAGGCGGTCTCCCACCAAAAAAAATTACAATGAAGTGTTTTGCTTTACGGATGTGGAACAAATCACCAGCTGACCGATTTTTCAGTTACGTTATGAAAAAGAACACATTTGCAGTAATCTCAGGTCTGTCTTGTCTTCAGATCGTTAATCACAATTAACAACAACAACCACTTTTCTAGAGGAAATTCCTTTATCCTAACTCTTAAACTGGAGTCTGTTGCGACATACACATGGAGGTATCTGCTGCTGATCACATGTCCCAAACAATCCTCCGGGGTTCCCCTCATTCCCACCTCTTCTGCCTTTCACATTCTCATCTCTCTTTCTTTTCTCTCACTCTCTTTTCAGACTCCCTCTCTTATCCCCTGTCCCTGCCTCTTCCTCCTCCTCTACTCTCTGTTCCTTCCTCTCTGATCCACAGCTGTGCCAGGACTTTTCTTCCCCCCTCAGTGCCCCTCTCCTAATACTGTAGATATAAAATTATGATGAAAAGATTCTGTATTTAAAGCTTACCCCTCCCTTCTCTTTAAACACTGTGCCACACCAGGAAAAGGGCTTAGAAACAAGAAAGAGCATGCAACTGAATAAAACTCAAAAAAGGCTCAAAGCCTCCACTTAGTGCTCTTATTTAGCCAAAGTAAATAGAGAGTGGCATGATGCACAGCAGACTTCAAGCTGTGTAAACCTTTGTTTGTTTGAATCTCATATGGCTGATCAAGTGAAACCTGAGCGGCAAATATCTAACATGTGAATTATCCGGTTATCCCACACCAGCCTTTGTGTTTGTGTTGCTTTTCCTTTTAATTTGAAGCATTACAAAAATGCAAAATGGCAGTTTTAATGTTATTCATATGGATATAATTTCAAAGCTAGCACAGAGTAAATTACCACGCCAGCATGTGAGTTTGTTGTTCTTCTGGGTGAAATATACTAACTTTCCTCAATGTGCTGTAAACGGCAGAATGGTGGAGCAGTAAAGATGGTTGATGCGTAAAGGCTGCTGGCTGACACTAAGAATACAGCAAAGACTTTTTTTTTCCCAATATTTAACATTTGCTTCACCACTTTAATTCATCCTCATTAACTTTGTCTCTTTTGGCAACTTCTCTGCAAAAGCATTTCACCCATTTGCTAAAACCATCGAGGTTAAATGGTGGCGATGAGTCACCGACAACAAGCAGACATTTCCACATCTCACTGGTCTGGCTCGATGTGAGACGCGTCTGTTTGGGAACACTGGCTGGACATTATGACCAGTAGACGGCACAGACTTCACATTGTGTTAAAAGAATGCTCCCTTCTTTTTTACCAAAAAACTCACTACCCCACTGGACTTGCTGTGAGTGCTTCACATAATAGCCTAAAGAAGAAATGTCGTGAAACAAAGCAATTCTTAAATAGGCAGAATTTTATTAGCCCAGTCAGTCTTACTGTTTTCTGCAGCCAACACTTAGCAAGTCTTCTTGGTTTCTATTGCTGCTCCCAGATAATCCATGCATCTGCTGAGCAAACTATGACTTTAATCATAGATGACACTTCAATAAAAACCATACCCTCTGATGGGATCTGGACGGGATGATTAGAAAATACAAACCCTGTGTGTGCTGGAACCCTTCTTAACATTCAAATCAAAATCCAACAGTGAGTTTGGCCCTCACAATAAAGTGATGAAATCCACTCGGCCTGACAAAACACCAGAAAGATTGTAATCAATTCGCAAAAGTCTGAGATGGTGGAAATTTTCCAGCTGCTAACAGTCTAATTCTCAAATCCTTACATGCTTATTAGCACTCTTGCTGGTCAACCCCAAGAAAACTTAATAATACAATACTGCTGACAAGTTCTTAGCAGTATTTTTGTCTTTGAAACTAAGTTAAGTATAAATGTTCTGTACAAAAACATGTGAAGAAGTTGTTTTCCACAAGAGTCCCTGCAATCCTGTGGAAATCTAAGTGTACCCAATGATTCAGCAGCTTGTAGGACCACAATGGGCTGCAGTAATTTGAAGAAATTGTTTTCTGTGTATCAGAATTTCACTGGGCTAGTGCAACGTGTGAAAGCTTTTTGTGTCACATGACTGCCAGATCTGAAAAAGTGAATCCAGTGTGGAAATGCCTGCATTTTTTTTCTAATGGCCAACAGGAGTTCAGCTCCTCTGGCTGCAAACAGAAATGAGATTGTACAGGAGCCAATGGGAAAATGATCCTATACTTGCTTGACCTATGACCTATGACTTTGGTACATTTTCTGATGGGTTTCGTTCTCTACTGCAACTGCTGAAATCAATTCTGAATTTGTAATTTCATTTATTTGCCATAAAACCAACTCCAAATTATGTGATCCAACTGAATCAAGGCATTCAGAAAAAAAAGCTTCCATAACAAACGATTTTTTAATTATTTGTGTAATGTACAATTTAATATGATTGTTTTTAGTGAAACGCAGTAAACTGCAATATTTGCAGCTGCTGTACTTTTATGACCACCTGGACTGAAAAGTGCCTCAAAGCACTGCACATATATAAGGCATTTCACTGTGAAGTCAACTGTCCAACTAGTTGTTAACAGCATGTCTTAGGCCACACTGCTAACCCTTGTAACCCATGTAGCACCATTTAGTCACCCTCTTCAGCCGTAATATATACACAGTCAGGCCTCAGCTTAGAATTTGGGTCGGGCCGCAACCTGCAATTATGGCCGACTGTCACCATTTTGTGGCATTCAAACAAGTCATGGTAGGACTTTAGAATTTGTTTCTGTAAGTTCATAGTCATCCAGTTCATGGTAGACTTAAGTGCTTCAGTTTAATGCAACCAGATGTCTTTTGTAAGTCCTTGAAGTCATTTCAGCTCTCATCCAAACAGCTTCTTCAGCCCTAAAATCACATTTTTGAAGACTTGAGTTAATTTTGACTTTAAAATGTTTCAGTTGAAACTGTAGTAGACATTGAAATTGCATGTGTTAAGATCTTCTTGCATTTCCCGTTATGACAATCAACTGATTCCCTCCACGGCGACTGTGGTGTGATTTTACAGAATCATTACCTGGACCGAAGCACTTCACCACAGACAAAGAAAGGTTTCCAGATGTTTCCAGATGTAACATCTCCTGAAAGCTATTACAGCAGCTTTTAAACAGTCACCAGAGGAGAGACAGAGAACATGTACAGAGGGAGTGCTACATTACACTGAGCCTTGCCAACCTGCAGAGGATAAGCTCCAGAGGGTAAAAGTCCCCCTGATCTGCAGGAAAAACTACAACCAGCTGTATCAACACTTGCTGAACAGGCTACGCACCAGCAATGGCTGACTGCTCAAAAGCATTATCACGAAGGCCATGTTTGTTTTCCTGGCATTTTGTGATGGACTATATTACTTTTTAATTGGTGAGAAAGATAATGTTTGCCTGAAAGCTTATAATCATTACTTTCATGACCAATTAAAGGCCTGCTCCTGCAGTTTAGTATTGACGTGACGTGGAGCCGGGGAAGTCACGAGACAGAGACACTGAGAATGATTGGACAGAACTTGAATCTTTTCTGGACACGTACTGAAAGGATGGAGCCTCGATTTTCCAAAATAAAAATCAATCTTTAGACTACTATTATTGTGTCTTCTTACAAACTTCACATCTCCAGGTTTGTAAAAGAAACTTTTTGTTTTTTAAAAAAGTGTTAAAATAGAAATCTAAAGTCTAAAATCTAAAGTGTTTCTGTTTCCTTATGATGCCACACAATCTGCTGCGGTGAAGAGAGAGCGGAGTGTGAAAGCAAAGCTCTGCATTTATCGGTCGATCTCTTAACCTCAACTGTAGTTATGAGATTTGGGTAGTGTCTGGAAGAATGAGATCACAGGTACAAGCAGCAAGAAAGAGCTGCTCTCCTTCAGATCAAAAGGAGCCAAGTGAGGTGGTTTGGGTGTCTGATTAGGACAGGGGTGTCGAACTCCAGGCCTCAAGGGCCAGTGTCCTGCAGGTTTTAGATGTGTCCTTGATCCAACACAACTGATTTAAATGGCTAAATTACCTCCTCAACATGTCTTGAAGTTCTCCAGAGGCCTGATAATGAACTAATCATTTGATTCAGGTGTGTCTAAAACCTGCAGGACACCGGGCCTTGAGGCCTGGAGTTGGACATCCCTGGACTAGGGTGTCTCTCAGATGGCTCCTAGAACAGGTATTTCAAGGATGTCCTACCAAGAGGAGGCCCCGGGGCAGACCCAATACATGCTGGAGAGATTGTATCTCTTGGCTGCCTTGAGAACACATCAGTGCCTAGGGAGATGGAGGGGTAAACCTCTCTGCATAGACTGCTGCCCTCAAACCCAGATAAGCAGCAAAAAACTGGATGGATGGTTCATGTTTACCACAAACAAACCATTACTCAGAATAAGTAGACCAGCTGAATGAAAATTATTTAGCAATTTTTGTGTATTATAAATGATCACATACTATGTGGCACACTATAAATCTAACCTCTTTGTGTGCCACCTAACAAATAAAACAATTATTATGAAAAAGGTTAAATTATTATACTTCCGGCTCCATACTTTTATTCTTTGACTTCACAAAAGTAACTTTGCCTGATTCATAGCTTAAAATAACACTCAACTAAATCACTTGGAACCAACTCAGTTCAGCCACCTCATGAAAGAAGCCATTTAAACTCCTGTCTCTATAAGGTCAATGACCCAGCTCTTCTGACTAGCTGACACTTCCAGTCAGAAGGACTATGTATGACAACATTCAGAGAGTAGAAATAACTGCTGATGTTAAAGAAGAGCTTGGGCTTTTGGATCAAACTTGTAAATAATGCTGACCTCATTATTTGCAACTCAGTCCACATAGGTGTATATAACAGAAAATAATGAAAGGGAGTGGATAGTAGATCATGTGAAGTGTGCTTGAATTTGCATGCTCTATATACACAATCCTTCAGTGTAACGTTGATAAAGTCACAGTGCACCTTTAATTTTAAAGCTTTGCACTTTGTAGTGCTTTGCAACTATATTTAACAGAGCATAAACATGAATTAAAATTAGCTTTATTTATTCAACTGTGACACACAACTTGTGAATTAGTGGCCAAGCTCTTCCTCTGTGACTACCGTAGGGCTCAGTGTCAATTATAATTAAATTAGGACAATTGTAGCATTTGGGGAAACGAGCCTGTTCTGTGTTTACCGTCTGTTCTCTCATCCTCCTCCTACATAGACAAACTGAGAGGATCACAGGACAGATGGGCGAGCAAGTGACAATCAAGCGGCAGGAAACCTGTTAGGAGGAGCCATAATTGCACGGCCTTGGAACAAATAGCTACTTTAACTTGAACCTGTAAAGACAGGGGAGATGGGCTGTCCCCCTCAGACTGTTTAGGGTGTCTTTAGCATTGACAGATGTAAAACTTAGTAGCTCACAGTTTACCTAAAGCCACACTGACACACTGTTTTATATTGGCCGTTTAACTTCCTCCCCCTCCAAATAAGACTTTTTTATATATTCCAAGTAGTGCCAAAGAGACTTTTTTAACATCTGGAAGTCATCCTTTCCCCCAATCCTCCATTTTCTGACTGCAATACTCTGGTTTATAAGTAGTTCCCATGGTGCATCCCTGCATGAAAACTCCTAATCAGCTCCACTGTCTCTACCACCAACACACCCCGGGTTTACAGTCTGACATAACATCTCCTCAAACGTGTAACTGAAACAATATAAGACAATGTACAACCTGGTAAGGCTGACCCCCCCCCCTCCCCTTGTCTTGCCTTTAACTCTGGTAGAAGAAGGCGTGTAATCAAGTCATAGCTCAAAAATGCAGCATGTGTTTCTAATCAAAGCCGTCTGTGGACCTGGTTGAATTCACATGTTTGGACGTTTCAGCTTTAGTAGAAAACAGCCCATTTGTTGCGATGTCACTGATGTGGCAACAACAACTGGAACCAATTTAGGAGGCAGGGTGACCTCATGCTGGTCTGCTGATCTGGAGTACCAGATTTTTGCTTTGTGCTAATGGTTTCTCTCAAACAGAGGATAAAATATGCTTGGAGACGCTTTAAGATTTTGGCTGTGATGGAAATGAAAAAGCCGGTGATGATGAGACAAATGTAACTGGGAATACACTCAAAGTAAGCCAGCGGTGTCATGAGGACTGGGTGTTGAGTTTCTTTGATGTAAGGTGCAAAGTGCCATCTTTGAAGACGTTTTAAAGCTCTGTCAGTGTTTGGAAGGAGTGGTCTCACACACACATGAACACAGACACACACAGACAAATGCATGATTTCTGTCCTTGGCTAAAACTCTGGGCACAGACTGCTGTTTCTTGTTATTGGAATCAGTATTTTATTGCTGTTTTTTTCCATGTTCACATCCTTAAACTTTCCTCCAAATATTACTGAACACGTCTGTTTCTTCCAGCACAGGTTGTAGTTTTTCTTTAAGGCCTGCACTATATATTTTCTTTTATCCTGGTGATCTGTGCTGGCGTCACCATTTCCAAGTGTGAGCTAAAAGTCTGCTCCTTGATCTCATTTTCCAAACCATGTTCTTATGCAGAAAACTTTCCACACATGTGCAGGCACATGTCTCTAATCTAGAGAAGTATCAACTAAAACGTTCAACATTTACTTTGAACATGTTTTTTTTCTTCGAAGCATTGTGTTTGATTTTCAGTAACCTCAGTGTCCTATCTTTTTTTAATTCTCAAAAAACAAAAATGCAAAATGTTGGATAACAAAGGTTTCTGAGAGTATGACAACAGTTTCATCGACCATCTGCCAAGCTATTTTTTTAAGGTGCAGTTTCCCTATAAAAGTAGTTCCCTGTTACTAAATGGAGTATGGAAATATTCTAATTTGACTTTGTAAACTTTTGGATTGGATGATTTGACTTTTGAAGATTCTTTAGAATTCTTTCTAATGGCCGGCAGGGGGCTCCTCTGATTGCAAAATGTCAGATTATGAAGAAATCTATGGGCATATTCCCCTGATTTATGACCTCAGTAACCACTTTCCTAATGAGTTTACAGTCTCTGTTGTTAGTTCCAAGTCTCTTTGAATACAACATGCTGTTTATTTACTAAATTACTTTCTTATTTGGGCTCAAAATGACAATAAAGCTAATGCTTTAGCAAATGTAAATGCTTTACGGCTGACCATTTGTTTTCCAAGCTGCTACTGTATAAGTGTTTCTTAGTTCCCAATGCTCATTTGCTACATCCGGTTTCAAAACCCCAAGATGGCGATGGCCAAATTGCTCAGATCAACACTTCAAGACAAGAACCAATGGGTTCACAGTGGCTACGTTAAAATTTTATATACAGTCAGCTGGTGGAAAAAAACACCTAATTAAAGACTGACCTTTTAATCATGCATTTAATCTGGCACAAGGATGTATTTTATCCCAATGAGTGATCTTACTGCAACACTAAAAATCCCATGGGCTTCAGGAGTTCTTACATGAGTCATTCCAGACAGAGGCAAACTGAAATAGTTTTAGGTCTTGCTGCAGACAGTTGTTAAAAACATGAAATGTAATGACTCCCATGCAAAACCCATACAAGCAGAGCTGGTCACTGTCTCTTTAAAGCCCCCTTCATTAAGACACAAGTACATTGTTCCACAGGGCCTTGAACCGCATTTTCCCTTAGTCAACAAAAACCACGGACTTTCCAAAGTTTTTATTTGGTTGAAATACAACCATCTCCCCCCACCTATGTTCCATGGAAAAAAAAGCATGCAAGATCGAGTACTGCTGAATATGAACAAATATGGAAAGTGAGATTTAACCAGTTAGGGTAGTGAGATGCTTAAAACATAGCTTGTAGGAGCTATAGAGAACAAATTCATATAAACATAAGGGTTTTTTTTCTGGTTATGTTAAAACGGCAGAAACGTGCAGCTGTGCACAGCTGGATCTCTTTGTATATTTAATTCAGGTTAAATGCACTGATCATCAAATGTCAGCATTAGAGTTTGTGTTAAATTTCTTTTAGTGTAGATGAAGGGTACACATGCTGCTTTCACCACAGGGTGGCACTCTATCAGGTGTCCAACTATCACACCACAGCTTTACATGAAACTGAACCCAAAGAGAAAAACCAACTCATTTTGGTTAATTATATAAAGGAAAAATAGCTTTTCTTTTTAATTACACACTCTATCAGCAGTCCAGTGCTCAGTGTGCCCCATGACATCACAAGGAGAACAAGTCAGTCCCTGTGACGACACAAGACATCAAACACTCCGGTGAGGAAAAAAAAAAAAGCTGGAAGTGCGGTTCAAGTAAAACAAGAACTCTCAGGTGTTCCAGGTCGCAGCTTTGCCAGCTGGAGACATCAGCAGCCCCACAGTCTCAGTGACTCCAGCAGCATCTCTGCTCCTCACATCTGCCCTCAGTTAACATGTAGCATGTGTTCCCTCAAAGGCGCAAGCTGAAATTCTTTTCACAGATGTACAATGTAAGGGGGTGGGGGGTGGGGATTGTGGTGACGCTTAATGAATCTTCCAAAGTGGTAGAGTCTTGCAGGAGTAATGTAATACCACAAAGGTCCTCATTTCCCTGCTCTGCACATTTTCACTGCCTCAAGGTGACATCACTCGCAATCACTGACAGATTTCCACTGGACTGTTTCCTGACATGCAGAGATTCTTTTTTTTGCCATTAGCAAATAATCCACAAGATTCTCTTTTCTTATAAATCATCTTTAAGCCTGAAACAGACTCTTCAGTGGGCTGGAAACATTTCTCATCCACAGCAGAACAAGTCAGTGGGGCAAATTAAGTTGTCATGTGCAAGGAGAATTCATAAATCCAGCACAAAACCCTGTCTATCTAAAATAGCTTCTCCTAAATCAAAATGGCACTTAATCACATTTCTGCAATATTAATAATAATCAACATAAGTCTATACAACCAAGCCTAACTTGTACTTCAAAGTTTTCTCATGCCTGCGCAAAAAGTCCAAAACCAGTATCTGAAGGTTAGCCACCTTCACACATTATCACCAACAACAATAGGTGTTAACATAAGCAGCTGATGGGGTTCACTTACCGCTGGTCTGAGATGAAACAATCAAAACCTGAGCAATAGAGACCAACAGAAAAAACGAACTCCTTAAAAGCACAAAGCCCTCCATGTCTATAAGAAAGACATGAGCTGTCCTTGTGTGCAAAGCGAGGGGAAAAGGGATAAGAAGAAGGAAAAAAATGCTCAGGTTATCACTGCACCACCATGAATACAAGAGTGCCTCTCCTTGTAAGCAGCAGACCCAACCCTGACTGTGAGAGTGCTTTTTTTGTGTAGTTACAGCTTTAAATGAGAAGAATGCTGGCGAGCCTAATTTTCCTCCCCCTTTTGTCAGCCCTCTCCCATAACCATCCTCTCACAGGCTTTGTGGCTGTGAGAGAACTACACCCATGTTCACAAGCTCTCATAGTTTCCAGTGAGTCTTTCTATCGATCTTAAAAATATTAGCCATCTTTACTCTGACTCATAGAAAAAGATGCCAAGGAGGAGATAAGAAAAATGACTTTGCTTGTTTGAAGGTGATTTTTTGTTTCTTTTCTCTCCTACTTTTCTTCAGAACTGGTCACTAAGAAAGACCATGAAAGCGCCTTTTTATTGCTGTCTCTGGGGCACCAAACAGGACACTTTTTACTGGGCAATTAAAAGTAAGAATAGAGTTTATTACAATTGTTTTTCAAAAGGGAAACTGAAGTCAAGAAACTTTATTTGAAGACTACATTAGATGGATTTCTTAGGCAATTACTGACATCTTTAATTATACTGAGCAACAAGCATACAAAGAGAGATAAAAACCAAAGTGAAATAGCTGCTGTGGGTGGTCATGACTGTAGGTGGTCATCGCTGGGAATCTGGAATGTAATTTTAGAAAGAAATCTGCAGTCGACACCTCTTGACTTACGATGGGAACTTGGAAATCGCCTATGCAAACAACAGCTTGACATCTGATTAGAGAGCAATATTTTAAACAAAAAAAAAAAAAGCAACATTTTTTTTAAAATGGCTTATTTTTTCACTCTATCCTGTAGCACCTTAGCAAAATTCCAAATTTTAATACAATCTAATAATTTTCTTGCCACAGAAACAACATCAATATGCTTCTAATAATCTACTAGTCTATTTCATAGACTGTATTAGAAAGATGGACATAGCCACAATCATATCCCCCTTTAATTCATGAGCCTCAGCTCTGAGATTTTAACTGTCACCATCTTGTTTTTTGTCATTTTAATTTTTAAACCACATGGGACCATATTCAAACAAAAAGCTTGATTAGGGCTGTTACTAGCTAATGCTAACTCTGGTTATCTAGCTTGATTAGATGGCTGTAATTGGATGCTAATTTTAGCATCAAATAAAACCTACCAAAAATAACAACAACAACAAAAAAAACCCCCTGAAAAACAATATGACACCCACTCAGGGTAAATGAAAGTGACTGCATCCTTAGTTTTACAGTTACTTATGCCAGTTATTTTCTTCCAGTCTTAAGACTGGAAGAAAATCCAGTCTGTTTATTTGTGCTGTAAAACTTTGGAATTTTAATGGGAGTCTATGAGGATTGACTCGACTTCTGAGACAGCCCCAAGTGGCCAGTTGAGGAAATGCAGTTTTTGGCATTTGTTACTGGCTTCATTTTACAGCCCTGGGAGTTGCTATTTGCTCACATTTGTCATAAATCAGTGAAATAGGCTTTAAATGAGCCAATAATTCATCCACATGGAAGAGAGACAAAGGGTTTCCAACAGAATCATTTTTCACTTTCAAACAATATGATCTGTATATCAGTGTAATGAATAATATCATGAATGACAACGCTAAATAGCAACAGAAAAGCTAATGTGATAGAGCTGTAATTCACACCTTATGTTTTTGCTCTTAATTGTAGATCAACTCATGACTGAATGTAAACCTACAGTATCTAAGATCAGTTTTCTAAGCCCAGTTTTGACACACAGACATCTAAACCTCAACAGTGTTGCAGGAAACAGCTGTGTGCTATGTTCACCAGGTGCTAAAAGTGCCAGGTAATTCCATGTGTGTATATATATATAGAGAGAGAGCGGGGGGTTCGTGACACTGGAGCAGAGGTAATGAGAAAGACAGCTGTTTTCTTCTTGGCCCTGCCCAGAAACCATGTCTGCCAATTCCCCCAGAGTCCCACAGAGCAACAAGACTCACAAGAAGCATCAGCCATATTTCCTCTGTAAACTGAAGGATAAAGGAAACACTAGAACACTGACTGCAAACACTGCAAGTTGCTGCCTGTTTCCAAAGAATTTGTAATCACAAAGAATGTTGCCAAAGGGAGAGCAAGTGATCTGGGAATCAATTAGTGTGAATCCTGGTTTGTCCCCTGCTGGTTTGTATACAGGCTAGCTTGGCAACTGACTGGTTAGAAAGTAAACCGTATTAATCTGCATGCAGAGGTACTGCCTTCCTGCTTGCATGTGCTGATTGGACTCCCTTTATTTAAGGCAAGCCTCACATTTATTTAAATTAAATGATTTGCTGTTGTTATAATTAGTAGATGAACAAGGTTCATGTGGGTTTTTATTGTTTGTTTGTTTGTTTTTAAAGAGACTAGATCATTCGTGGTAGAACAATATATGACGCATAAAGTTACTGTCCCCCATTTATTTCTGCATTAAACATGGGTTACAGTTTTAAAGCCTCAGGTTTGGCATTTTAGCCATCACTATCCATCAGTTATACAGTTATACTGTTTTAACCGTGACCTTTTGTACGTTTGCTGACCTTATCCTCATTATCTCAAACTTTGCCCATGTTTAATATGAATAGCCACCAATTATATAACTATATAAGACAGAAAACAGGGAAAAGCAGAATAAGTCCCCATTCATAACATGGTTTTGCATGCACAATGTCTGCTGCCTCTTGGGTGATGTCCTAATCTATTTTGCAGTCAGCAGATCAATCTGCAGCTCTTGGTTTCTTTTTACATAAAAGGCACAGAGTCATGAACAAATATCACTTGCTAAAATTACGCTGTCATCACTAAGCATACATTAAAGGGGGAAGGGATTATATTTTCAAATTTCAGGGGTTTGAAAGATGATTATCCAACTCTGCTTCCTGTCCAAAAAAAATAAAAATCCTAAATATATGTGACCTGTCTTCACTGCACTGTAACTGAAACTCTTCAGGACTTTGTCCAAACTCAGTGGAAGTGCACACATTAGACTGTGGTTGCACTAACTCTGTTACTAATGAATTAAGCTTTATTTCTGAGTCTTTGTTCATTTAGTCAACTCAAAACAATAAGGTGCGATAGTCCATGCTTACAGCTTTTTGCTTGTATTTTTTCTTATTAAACATGTATTGATTTTAAAGAAGGTGAATGGTCTTCGTTTTCCAATTGCATCACACTTTTCACAGTCTGGGGATGGTGGTTGCCAGTTGGTATCTGACCAGTCTCTAAGGCCTCCGTGACTGGAGCCCAAGCTTGGAAGATATTCAAGCATGCTCCTGGTGCATGATTCAAGCTGGGGTTGGTGGCAAAGTGCAAACAAAAACACTTGAAATGTTACCTAAATAGAGATTTTATGAGCTACTGTGCCGATAGCCGTGAGATTATAAAGATGCAGAGTTTTTGACTGATGAAAAAAATTCTGTACTGCAAGCCTCATCCCCAAAGTTCCTGAATTTTCAGACTTTACTGAAAATTCTGTTAGACTTGAAATAAAATTATATCTCTGGACAACCTGGACAACCCACATCATTTTTTGAAATACTCACAAACTTGAATCTATTAATTCATGTTACTGGACACGAACTTCTATTTATTCCTCAACATGAGATTCCCTGCATATTTTCTGTTCCTAAACCCAATATTTCATCTTCCCACTTCCATATATTCTAATCTGCATGCATGCACACAAACTCAAATACTTAGGAAGAAAACTAGATTGCTTTTTTATGACTATTTCACAAACTGCTGTGAGACTGCACTGCACTGTACTGCTCTTAATTTATTCCAGGCCTGAACCCTGGAGTTCTTCTAAAGGTTCCTGGACTATGGATAGAGGTCCTGTGGTGGAAATGCAGCTTGCAGAATGGGGAAGTTTTAGACAGCTCAACTCTGCTATGCATTTAATGTCCTGAGAAAAAAAAAAAAATATATATATATATATATAGATAGATAGATAGATAGATAGATAGATCACTGACTTCACTTTTGCAAGTCTGCTGTATAAGGAAGTAGTTATGAAAATCTCTGATCTGATACATCTGGCATCATCCATCTATTTACTCCTCCATCTCCACCCACAATACTAAACTCCTCCTTTTTGGCTTCTTTTTAAAGCAGTGAAGCCTGTGTCCAGACTGAAATGGTATCAGATGACTGCCAAACCCAAAACTTTGCTCCTATAACTTTGCCTAAACTGCGTCACAGCAGTTCACACATTCTCATCCTCTATGATGTTTCAGTGTCTCTGGCAAAAGTTGATGACTGCAGCAGTTACTCAAAGTGACTGCTACAGTGATTTGGAATACAGGCACTTTGCCACTTGCATTACCTAAAACACGTTTAAAAGTTGAAGCAGAATGAGGCCTGGCTCTGAAACAGCATGGCTAGCACTTCTGAAGGTGTGTTTGAAATGTTCGTTTTGAGGCTATAAGCAAAAACCTATTTTTTAACTTGTATTTTTTTCTGAAGGAAGACAAACTATAAAACATCTGTACATTCTGTGCTCCTTTTAAGACATCTGATGGCACTGACAGACTTTGTGGTAGGGGGGCTTCTTTGATAGCTTAGCTCTGGACTGAGCCGGAGAATGGAAATAATTAGCAGTGTCTAAGTCTCCAAGGCTACGACTGCCAAAATATTGCAATAAACAGACTGTGCAGCCAGAGCTCACACACCATCAGCAAGCTCACCATTCCTCAGGAGAAGCAACCATCCATAACCATGAACTAGAATTGTTTCTGCCCTGCATTGCAAACATTACATTTTTAACCACAGCACAGAATAAGAATTCTGTCCTCAGACATCAGAAATGAAAAGATTTAGTTCTGATGTCGACTCATTTTTTGGAGCACAAGAAGCATTTTGGAGCATATGTGAAGCACATGGAGCCCACTGTAAGATGCAGACCTCAATGATGTATATGATGTTGTCAAAGGATCTCACTGAGATAAAAAGAAACCTCCAGGTGACCCATGTAACACTTGTTTATTGATATATTACTTTTTTTCTTCAGAGTCCATCTTGAAAAAAATGGACCAAAGAAGAAGAAAGTATTTATTCTGTGTACATTGACAAGAATCAGTAAACACAGTATTAGACCTGACAGATGAAAAGTTTTTTTAGTGGCTCCAATCAACAGATTAATTTATTGCAGGCCTGGTCCCCATAGTCCTGGACTATGGAGAGAGTTCCTGTGGTGGAAATGCACCTTCCAGAATGGGCAAGTTTTAGAAAGCTCAACTCTGCTATGTATTTAATGTGCTGGAGTTTGCATTCCATTTCTTTTAAATAAAAAAACGTTACACCTCTGTTCTTATACGGCCACAGCACGACAACATGCCCAGGTATGGACATCCAAATAAATTCATCTCAAGGTAAGACTGTGTAATGATCAGAGAAACCAAAAAAACCCCAAACAAACTAAAAGCTACATGTCATATTCTATCGGCCTCAGGTAGCATGCTACATTTTAAAATTCATAACAGTGCTATTAGACAAACAGGGTAAACATCGAAATTCATTTCTCTCTAAAGAGATCATGGCAGCATTGCTTAGGTTTGCAGAATCAAACTTCATCTGAACTTCTTCTGGAACAATGCTCTTTAGACAGAAAAGACCAGAGTGGAGATGTTTGGCAGTAATGCACAGCACCATGTTTAGTGAAAACCAAACACAGCGTATCAGCACAAACACCTCATACCAACTGTTAAACACAGTGGTGGAGACGTGGTGACTTGGGCATGTTTTGCAGCCAGGGGACCTGGGCACCTTGAAGACACTAACTTGACCATGAACTCTTCCATTTGCCAAAGTATTCTAGGGTCAAATGTGGGGCCCTCTGTCCAATCAGATAATACAACAGGTCAATGATCCAAAGCAGCTCAGCAAATGAACCAGACAATGGACCAGTCAAAGTCCAGACCTCAACCTGATGAAAACGCTGGTGAGATGTTAAGAGAGTGGTGAATAAGTGAATGTTATGGTGAAGAGAACCTATGTTGTAAAGAATCTTGGGCCCAAGTTCCTCCACAATGATGTGAGATGGTGATAAAATTATACAGTTACAATTATTTCCAGTTATTGATGAAGGTGATTGTGCTGTACTGAATCATGAATCGCACACATTGGAAACTTCTGCAGCATTTTTTCCTGTTCTTTACATGTCTCTTTTTGCTTGAATCACTGAGGGCAGCACAGTGAATGTATAGTTGAAAAGGTCCTGAAAACTTTAAATCACTGGTTTTATTGAGCAACAGTGCTAGAGTCAGACTCTACCTTGCATCGAGTTGTGAAACTGTTCCATGTCATCCCTGGTGGAACTGAGTGATCATGCAGACTGTAAAAAAGTTTGGTTGCTCTGGCCACAAATGCATAATTAGTCTTTAAATATTTGGAAAGTTCAAGGAGAACATTTTTGGCAGCCCAAAGAGTTCATTCCTGAGAATGAGGAGTTCAGTTTCAAGTTACACTTGAAACTGAGCCAATACCAACAACATATTGTACGTGATTAGTTAAATCGTTTGAAATCACCTCTTAATTCAAATGGAAACTGTTTTAAATGGAAAAGAGCCTAGATGCTGTTTTTTTAGGTCATTTGTAAACAGTGGTGATTTGCATCTGATGCCAGTGTAAACAGAGCTGGGGTAGTTTAGAGAGGATGACACAAAAGCATGAATTATCTTTTTTAAAGCTGTATTTCACTGTTGCTATGCATATATACATACATAAATATATATATACTTTATATTGTCAAATTTGAGCTAGTTGGTGCGAGTTTTGCACAAAATCTGAAACAAGTAGCGCTGAAAATGAAAGTGATCCTACAGGCAGAAAGTTTTGACAGAATTCTCCCAGGCGATGTAAGCTGTGAGCTGACTTCCTACAGCGGAAAAATCTCCCCCTGTGCTATCTCTTTCTTGTTCCCCAGCAATCCTCCCTCCACACTCTGACTGCCAAGGCCGTGATGAATTTCCCCCATTTCCTAACGTGCAGTTTTCATGGTTTTGGCTCATCTGCTAAAGTCATCTCATCTCAAGTCCTCCTACCAAATGGAGAAGACATTGGAGGCCAGTAAAACAGAGACAATAACAAGCAAGAACCTGAAACAAGCAAATGTGATTTCCTTAACAGAAGAAATACATGCTCAAGGTACAAAATGATCTACACAAACATTCACAACATTAGATCCTTCCTGGTGGACCATGTGCTTGTCTGCAAAATGGTACATTTTTTGTAATACTGAGCAGCAAGATCAGGCTACAGCTATTGCCATTAATTATTCCTGGCACTTATTATCCATTTTCAGTTGTCTTCTCACCTGATTTGCCTCTTTTATTATGGAAGCCAAAACTCATCTGGACAGCAGGGGTTTGTTGTTTCTAGCATGAATCTTTCCAGACTGAGCCCAAGAAACCTTGTAACCTACACCAAAGCTTCTCCTGTGTACCCACATATGAGCGCCGTATGCTACGGTGAAACCAGGGTGAACTTGAAGTGAATAGCTTCCTCACTCCTCTTGCTGAGCTCTTGATGCAATCCTGAAGAAAATGGGGCCAAATGAGTGTTTTAGTACTTAGCAATGACTGATTATCACAAACTCCTCAAAGCAAGTTTCATTATTGAATGGCCATCTCACTGTGGCTCAGGGACTTACGTGGGCAGGTAATTTGAAGCATTATCTAAATTCACTATAATTTCACTGCTCACTAGGCTAAAAGTTTCACCGGTTAATCCAAGAGATCAAGAAGTTTACCCAGAATGCATTTTTTCTGATGGAAGTTCAACTTTTGCATTTTTTGTTGTTGTATAATTCTTCCAAAAATTTCAGTACAGCATTTTTTACTTGAGCGGCATATCTCTTCCTGTGACAGTCATCATAGTTTCTCTGCACTATTATGATGCAGTTACTTAATAGTTTCTCTGCACTATTATGATGCAGTTACTTAACTTTTATGTAGGCTCCATAAAAAGTTATGAAGATGTTATGTTTATGTCATTGCTCTACATATTATTGTTAAAGTCATCACAGTTTTCTGAAGTTCACAGTGTAACTTAAGGAAGCATCAACAACAAGGTATTCCAAAGCCAGCTGAAGGATGTAATCTCTCCAGCATGTCCTGGTTCTCTCCTGGGACCTCTGTCTGGTAGGACATTCCCTGAACACCTCATTTATAAGGCATCCAGGAGGCATCCCACTCCTGAAGTGTGAATCACTTCAGTCTCTTTTTAATGTGGAGGAATAACAGCTCTACTCTGAGTCCCTCCAAAATGGCCTGTATTTACCAAGCTCTAAGCTTTATTTCCACCACTTACTAGCCAGAGTTCATGAATACAGGTGACTGTAGGAGATTGACCAGAAAATCAACACTAAATCATAGTCAAAAGACAATATGGTTTCATGTTGTGCAAAAAGATTTTCATTGGTGTTTCTTTGTAACTAACTGTACTTTTTGTGTTGCATTTATCAAAGTGATCCAAGCTCAACTTTTAATTTTTTTCCCCAAAGTTTCTGCAGTATTTTTTCTCAGGTCAAGCATTTGTGGTTGTGAGATCAATGTGCATGCAGGAACTTGTGCAAATCAGTTCAAATGGAACCCAATTTATTTTCTATAGCTACTAAAAGAAGCCAAAACAATAGCTCATTCTAGATTGACAGACAAGTTACAAATGTATTTTTAGGCAACTGCTCCCTTTCTCAGTGATCAAATAAGCCAATTGTTAAATTAATCAGCATTTTCACTGCCTCTTTCTCATTTCTCCTGACAATAGCAGTGATAGTAATGATGATAGATGTCAGAACTGCTAACAGGACAAGTCTCAAAATACCTCTCAAATGAAACAACCAATGGGAATGTCAGGTTACAAATGATGAAACAAAGCCATAACACAACAGTCATCTGTCAGAGATGAGCACCTCCTGGCAGACGACAGGCGATCTGGGGAAGGGATTTCCTCAGTAATGTGGGAGGACTATAATGGAGAGTATAAGCAGAAGATCTAATTTATGGAGAAAACTAAATTTACTTCATTGGAGAGCATTATGTAAAAAGAAATCCCAATCCCAAGTGTGTTTCAGCATCTGGCTGTATATTACCACATATTTATGAGGCTACAGTGAGAAATAAAAAGTAAAACTGCCTTTCTGTGGATGTGATTGGGCTGAAATACTTTCTTTTCTTTTTTTACTGAAGCTGTAGTTTCAAATGTTAAGGAAGTTTGCACTAGTGGTTAGCAGCTTCAGCTCTTATTCCAGAGAACTGGAACAACCAGATCAATAAATGGCATGAAGCTTTTCAGTGTGGCCTAATGCCTAACCACATGTACATTTGGTTTTACATGGTTGTGGAGAAATGATTTGCACCTTGTGGAAAATGTGAGGAGGACTGAGGCCACTGAGCATGAGTCATTGGCCAGCTATCTTTGAGGGGGATGGAAGTCCTGCCTTTGAGTGCCGGACTCAGACTTTTGTTTACTTTTCAGACAGAGGAGTTGAGAGGCACACGAAGGGGAAGATGGTGGGAAGAAGCATAACTTAAAACACCGATAGAAGCAAAAAGTTCAATGCATGAAAATGAGCTAACATAAATATGCTTTATTTGGCTTATGACAGCTTTGCACTTAAGTCAAGTTTTCTAGATGGATAATATAACCCAAACCTGCCATAGTTAACATTTATTTCTCAAAGGTATTATTTAGAACAGCTCAAAAGGCCTTATTCTTTGACTTTATGAGCAAACACAACCATGACATCACGATTAGTCAGGCAATCTTCCTAGAGACTGGGAAATTATGACTGCTTTAGTGAGGACTTTGAGGACTGCTGTAAGCTGACTGACTGAATTGGTCACATTAACTAAAGGTTATCCATGTTTGCATGGGGCACAGCTTCAAAAATAACTCTAGGTGATTCAAACCAGAGTCATCAAAAATTCTACAGAGACTCTGAAGAAATGGGAAAATTAAGGAAGTTCAATACATGCTTAAAAAGACACTGATCATAATCAGAATTACTTTATTGATGTGTGAAAAACTGTTCGTCAAGACAGGTTTGCTAAGAATCTCTTTTTTTTCTCTCCCTTATTTGTCATACTCTTTTGAGCTGAGATGTGACATATGACCTAGCATCCGACCAAATGCTGAATTTGCATTGTCAGTCATTAAATCTCAGTCATATGGGTCTAGAGACCAGTTTAGGACCTTCTGGCAGGCAGTAGAGAAAAATGTCTATTCCCTGGCCCATTGGCAAATAGTTGCTGCAATTACTAAGTATAATTAGTTGCAAAGGGGGTGGTCCATTGAAAAACCTTGCAATTGCCATGGTCACCTGTTGTTTGCATGGAAGAAACCGACTTGTCTGCAAAGACTCACCAACTACTTGCCAAGTAGCAGCAAAATTGTGAAAAGTACAATGAAAATGGAAACAGAGACCATTGGCCTTTGAAGTAAATATGTTGGTTGCCATAGTACGGCATACATTTTACTTCAAACATTCTCAGTTTATGGTTTGTGTCAAGGACACTTGTCAGCAACCACTCATCAACCAATTGGGGATTACACATTTTTCCTTAGTAACCTGTGGTTGCTGGATGGTCACCATCCAGTATCTAGACCTGCTTGACTGAGGCCTTAGCCATAATAATTATTCTACCTGTAAATTTGTGTTAATTTTAATGAGTTGGAAAGACATCATGTTATGTTGCCACTATCTAGGCTGAGCCCAAGAATGACTTCCCTTTAACAACAGAATTTGTAACTGTGTACAGACTGTTGGAAATAGTACGCTGCTTGACTTTGACCTTATGTTTGTTTGAAATAAGAAATGAAAAAGACGTTTCTGTGATGTTATGTTTACCCATGCATCCACCTCAACCTCTTTGCTCCGACTCTGACAACATAATTACAGGGAGTGCAGAATTATTAGGCAAGTTGTATTTTTGAGGAATAATTTTATTATTGAACAACAACCATGTTCTCAATGAACCCAAAAAACTCATTAATATCAAAGCTGAATGTTTTTGGAAGTAGTTTTTAGTTTTAGCTATTTTAGGGGGATATCTGTGTGTGCAGGTGACTATTACTGTGCATAATTATTAGGCAACTTAACAAAAAACAAATATATACCCATTTCAATTATTTATTTTTACCAGTGAAACCAATATAACATCTCCACATTCACAAATATACATTTCTGACATTCAAAAACAAAACAAAACAAATCAGCGACCAATATAGCCACCTTTCTTTGCAAGGACACTCAAAAGCCTGCCATCCATGGATTCTGTCAGTGTTTTGATCTGTTCACCATCAACATTGCGTGCAGCAGCAACCACAGCCTCCCAGACACTGTTCAGAGAGGTGTACTGTTTTCCCTCCTTGTAAATCTCACATTTGATGATGGACCACAGGTTCTCAATGGGGTTCAGATCAGGTGAACAAGGAGGCCATGTCATTAGTTTTTCTTCTTTTATACCCTTTCTTGCCAGCCACGCTGTGGAGTACTTGGACGCGTGTGATGGAGCATTGTCCTGCATGAAAATCATGTTTTTCTTGAAGGATGCAGACTTCTTCCTGTACCACTGCTTGAAGAAGGTGTCTTCCAGAAACTGGCAGTAGGACTGGGAGTTGAGCTTGACTCCATCCTCAACCCGAAAAGGCCCCACAAGCTCATCTTTGATGATACCAGCCCAAACCAGTACTCCACCTCCACCTTGCTGGCGTCTGAGTCGGACTGGAGCTCTCTGCCCTTTACCAATCCAGCCACGGGCCCATCCATCTGGCCCATCAAGACTCACTCTCATTTCATCAGTCCATAAAACCTTAGAAAAATCAGTCTTGAGATATTTCTTGGCCCAGTCTTGACGTTTCAGCTTGTATGTCTTGTTCAGTGGTCGTCTTTCAGCCTTTCTTACCTTGGCCATGTCTCTGAGTATTGCACACCTTGTGCTTTTGGGCACTCCAGTGATGTTGCAGCTCTGAAATATGGCCAAACTGGTGGCAAGTGGCATCTTGGCAGCTGCACGCTTGACTTTTCTCAGTTCATGGGCAGTTATTTTGCACATTGGTTTTTCCACACGCTTCTTGCGACCCTGTTGACTATTCTGAATGAAACGCTTGATTGTTCGATGATCACGCTTCAGAAGCTTTGCAATTTTAAGACTGCTGCATCCCTCTGCAAGATATCTCACTATTTTTGACTTTTTTGAGCCTGTCAAGTCCTTCTTTTGACCCATTTTGCCAAAGGAAAGGAAGTTGCCTAATAATTATGCACACCTGATATAGGGTGTTGATGTCATTAGACCACACCCCTTCTCATTACAGAGATGCACATCACCTAATATGCTTAATTGGTAGTAGGCTTTCGAGCCTGTACAGCTTGGAGTAAGACAACATGCATGAAGAGGATGATGTGGACAAAATACTCATTTGCCTAATAATTCTGCACTCCCTGTAAACTAACTTTGTGCTCCTGTCCTGTTACTATGGTGTAGATACTTGATTGAACAGTTCTGTTCTCCTTCACAGTGATATTGCTACTTTAGTTTAAACCTTTTTGTCTGAGATACATTAAATGAGAAGAAGGGGAGTTGGGATTGTTGTGAAGTAAATCTAGAGCCTCTTTAACAGGAGAGTGCATTGTGTTTGTACTTTAATTAGTATTTTTTCATTTTCTGTATTTCTTTTTCACATGAGGTTGGGTTAACATTCTGGGCTGAGGAAGAATTTTGGTTTACATAAAAGTACATGCTCCTGTGTAAAGCAAACAGCACTGGGCAGGTAACATGAAGTCTGCCGGTTGAGATGAGCCGAGGATGAATCCCATGGCGGTGTCATCATTTACATCGTCTCCGGGTTGTTAGCCAATCCACATCCATCAACCATCCCCTGGATCCACCAATGACAGAAGGGCACCTGCACACTTAGATTTGCATAGGACACACATTACAACAGCAGTTGTAACAGAGCAAAATATTTTGTTATGTTTTGGTTTATCACCAAATACCTATATAATTAATACCACTTCTATCAGTCTTACTATATGTTATATTTACTGGTAAATAGAACATGTTCTCAATCTACCACACTAACCTGTGAAATTTTAAAATATAAGACTATTAGCTGCATTAATATTGTCACTCTAAGTATTTTAGCTTGTTAATATCCACATCTAGCTGAAAGCAGTTCTCTACAAAGCCTCTAGCAAGACTCTGATCTCTAGGTGACCATGCAATAATAAGGTTGCACACTAACTAAGAGGAATCAAATACATATCACTGGGATGGATGACACATAACCTTTAATTAGCCGGTTCAGCACTTGCTCCGGGCATAAACCAGTTGATCATCATTAGTTATTCATAACAAAGCTCATGGCTTTGGTTGAACTTTCTACCATGATAAGTTATCTTTGAAACTACTGTCTGGTTTTTCATGAAATTTGAAATGGATAATTGTGATTCCGAGTTAATTATTATGTTTTATGACATCATGCTCATATTCACATTCTAAATATTTCAAATCCATCTAAGAAAATTAAATCAGAAGAAAATCATTAGCTTTTCTTAAATAAAAGTCTTTCTTGGGGCACAGGACTGGACGTGTATGTTTGTGTTATGGAGTGCTATGCAGGCTTGAAGCACTTTGCATGGCCTCAGGATTTGCAGCATCGATGTCAGTCTATTTAGAAACTGGCAGACTGTTTGAATCTTGTGATGTTAGATGGGGGTCCAGACTTGACTTGAAAAGATGAAGAAATACTTGACTTCATACTTTTTCAGCCTAATCCGACATTATATCCAGAGGCATGGGGGGGATTAGCCAGTTTAAACAACAACATGTGAACATGCAAGTCAATCAGGGAAAGTCCGTGACTTCACTTTGCAACAAAGAACTTCTTCATATCCCTATTCTCCATTTAAGAGGCATTTGTAGACTCACACAAGACAGATACCTGCTCGTCAAGGTTTTTAATGTGTTCAGTATGTTGTAGGTCGCCTTTCAAATCCAGAGTGGCTCCACGCCTTACATGACCATTGATGTATTATGCTCACCTCTGGTTACTTTGCTTACCTCATCTCTACATAGCTGTGGCAGAACCCCGTTACTTTTCCGAGACTCTGATGAAGCCCACGCGCCAAAATGTGTTGGTAAAGGAATTAGGTGTTGCTGGAGCTTTAACGTCTTCAACATTATTCTCTTCTCTGTGCACCTTAAAAATGGGGAAGTTTTGTCAGAAATCTCTGGTCTGTTTGTTGCACTCATATTTACAAGTTATAGCATATTGCCTATTGCCTCTCGTCAATAAGTAACTTAATGCATGAGTTTTCTCCAAAAGTTGGCTGGGCTCAACCTTAGAAAAGGGGTGAGGAACTTGGACAATCTGAGATAGGATTTTATTTGTTTTTTACTTTGCATGCCTCCTTGCCTTGCCCAACTCTAAAGAATACCTTGGTTAGATCCGGAGCTCACCAGACAGACTACATAATTAATGTGGATATGTGGACAGAAATGTCTCAGGATCCCCAGAAATAACTGGAAAAAGGTGCTGATATACTGATAGATCAATGGATGGACGGATGGATGGATAGAAATCATGTTCAACACACATAAATCATTACTCAGAATACGTAGACCATTAAATGAAATCATTTGTTAAAGCTTCGTGTTTTGTGTTTTGGCTTTTGCCATTTTTGGATTTTTGAAATTGGACATATATGGAAAAATTAGAGATGGGAAATGATCAGATAGTCTATCTAGCCTGTTTGGACAGAAAGGTGCAGCCTCTCTATCTTAAATCATAGTAATATATGGGGGCGATCGTGGCTCAAGAGTTAGGAGCTCGCCTTGTAATCGGAAGATTGCCGGTTCGAGCCCCGGCTTGGACAGACGTGGTTGTTGTGTCCTTGGGCAAGACACTTCACCCGTTGCCTACTGGTGGTAGCCAGAGGGCCCGGTGGCGCCAGTGTCCGGCAGCCTCGCCTCCGTCAGTGCGACCCAGGGTGGCTGTGGCTACAACGTAGCTTGCCATCACCAGTGTGTGAATGGGTGGATGACTGGATGTGTAAAGCGCTTTGGGGTCCTTAGGGACTAGTAAAACGCTATACAAATATATTTATATGAGATGATATGACAAGGTATATGTTGGCTAACCACTAAATGCATTTACTGAGAAAACAAATCCTTAGAATGTCTTTTAGTTCAACCAAATGCTAAACAGGACTAAACGGCACCTACCTTTCACTCAAAGAGGCCACACAATTAGTAATGCATAACTGTAAGCTCTAGCAGGAAAGCTATAGAAAAATGTGCCTCCTACAGTTCACTGTTCACTGCTCACTGTAGGATCACAGAGTTTAAGTCATTAAACCATGACATTAAACAAAGAGGATTGGCTGTACATAATCAAACATTTAATTTACTCTTAGCTGTCTGAATCTTCATTTGTTCTTCAGTCTGAGACTTCTATTTTAAACCATACTATGTAGAGAACGCTGGGCCAATTAGGAGTATTTGGTATAATAGCAAAAGTAGAATTCATCCAAACCAATATGACCACAGGCTGGGGAACGATTCTGCATACGGAGGCAGAAAATGTCCAGGCCTCGTGGAGCTTGAGTAATAAAGCCATCTCCCCTTACCATGCACCAGTGATGAGGTCAAATGAACTCCATAATCCCTGGGAATATGAATATGGGAGTTTCTCTGAAAATGTATTGTTAAGTTTTAACATACAGTCTATTAACCTATGTAATGATGGCATTCCTAGCTGCAGTCAAAGGAAACAAACGATTTATTTTCTTACATGAAAATCACAGTCCACACCAGAGAGATAATCACTGGGTATAAAGCAAATGAATGCACTGTGGTGATGTCACACTTTTATTAGGATGTGAGCCTTTTCTTTCCACAGCCGAGGGGGAGGGAAAAAAATCATGGCCCTCATATTCCAGTTGCTTCCACAGATGGGTAAACCACCCTTGTCTGGTGAGTGGGGGTCTCCTCCAGCCCAAACTGGAATGTACCAGAGCAATTTATCACTCTGAGATCCGTGAGTCAAGAGGAAAAAGATGTATAATTCCCTCAGAAAAAAAGGGGCCCATGCTTTAGGAAGTGTATGTGAAATGAAAAGTTACAACACTACTTTTGTGCAACAGAAATTTCCAGCAGCACAGAAACAGCACTGTGACTTGCTATGAACAGTAGCAAGTAAAATAGAGACTTAAACGTACTTCCAAGGTACGCTCTGCTAGTAAACAATGGATGCAAAAAACAGAGATAGCTATAAAAGATAGCACAGAGGTTATCACCTCAACCTCCCTTGACTCCAGTGACAACAGTATCTGTTTGCCTACAAGTATTCTTTGCGACACGCCTGCTGCATGCCTATGCAGACTCCCAATAATGTATACAGAAGCCTCAGAGCAGAATGAATTGCCTCCTCTGCAGAGCTAAGTGAAGGAAACCTTACCTGAGGCAGGTAATGTTACAGATAGCTGATAGGTGAGTAATGACAGCTCTTCAAAAAAACTTATTTATTCAGCCATGTCGGACTGCAGTTCGTAGGGTTGTTTCACAGTGCTGCTCAGCCCTGCCTGGAGTCATCTGTGTGTGTCTGTTGTCATCTTTTCTTCTTTTTTAACTGCAAGGCACTGGTGATGTGTTAGTTTTCTTGCCAATAATTCATGGAGTACAGCTTCCTCATCTTGTACTGACTTGTGAAACTTCTAAAGAGAGAGCGAGAGAAGCCTGGTTTGTTTTATTTCATATGCCGATCAGTGAGCTTTAGAAGATTAAATGTATTTATATTACGTTACTGAGAAATGTTTGAATGCATGAATCTTTTTTACCAAAAACACTTTCAGTGTCATTTTGTCTTGAGCATAAGAATGATCAC
Organism: Oreochromis niloticus; assembly: GCF_001858045.2. Lineage (NCBI taxonomy): Eukaryota > Metazoa > Chordata > Actinopteri > Cichliformes > Cichlidae > Oreochromis > Oreochromis niloticus. The sequence goes on from NC_031987.2 coordinate 5,977,264, forward strand.
ATTTGAGAGTTCTCCTTGAATGAACTGAAGCGAAGCATGTTCTTCTGATTGCTGAGATTTCGCCACCATGCCTGCAAATCCCCTTTTAATTTTGCATGACTACATTTACAGATAGTTGCGTAACAGTAACTTGAATGTAAGACATCGTGCAGTATGTGGTAATCTGCTTTGTTAGCTATTCTCATGGTACATGTGCATCATAGAAGAGTACATCTTGCCAGGCTTAAGTCTATGCATGCATGGCCACAATGGAAAAGATGTTTTTGTTTGTCTTCCTACTGCTTCCACAATTGACTGATTTACCAAATGTCTCTGCCCTGTTGATTGGTTATGCAACATCATACTAGGGAAACACTGATTGCATGATCAAAATTCTTGCAGCTGTGTGCAATGAACTTGTGTTCTCGTCAGCTTAAAATGATGGAGAACAGGTCTGCGACCACTGACTGCGAGTAACTAAAACAGCAAAAGAGCGGAATCAGTCTATCTGTTTATAATTGAATGGGGTCAAGCAGACAATTAAATGCAGTCTGTTTGAGACAATATAGAGATTAACTATGACAAATAGGTGAAAATTGAAAATCTGTTGCCGTCTATACAGGAATTAATTTAACAATCTTGCTTTAATATAGAGATTTTAACCAGAATACAAACAGCTGGGAACCAGTTCAGTTGTTCCTTACTGCTAAGAGATGCATTGCAGACAAGTTGCACATGTTGGACATTTAAGTCAGACAGATTAAAAAATATTAACATGCTCTTTTTGTTAGATGGCAGTTATTTGCAACCCTTTGCCAATCAGCCCCAAAGACAGACTATGTTAGGAGAATAGTTGCAGTCACCTGGTGATGGAAAGTGGCCACCTACAAACTGATGGTGTTGCATGCTCAACCTCTGAATAACCTTTTAGTCACTGCAACTGCTTGCTGTCAGTGACATAAAAAAATCAGTCAATCACCTGGCATCCACCAACCTTTCCTATTTGCAAGGACATTTTTACTCTGGTGTGAGTGAACCATTACTTGTGGTAACACATACTTTTTAGGTGTTTGCCCTTTCCATGCTTTTCAACCATGACTTACCAGATGGTTCTGTTTAACAAAATATCCAGTAAATCAACACACTTAAACTAACACAGTATAATATCCATTTTTTTCTCATGCTACAATAGAATCTCCCAGAACCTCTATTCACTTTGAGTCCTTTCTATAGAGACTGAGATAATTAATAAAATTAAACTGTCGTCATGCGTCCCAGATATCCTGTCTGTCAGATTCCTAAGGGAAGTTTCCGAATCTTTCATATTTGATCTATAATTAATTCTTCACTTTTCACTGATTCTTTCCCCGTGGAACCTAATTTCCTGAATAAGTTTAAACGTATTTCCAAACTTCTCTTTCTCGCCAAGATTTTAGAAAAGATTGTCACTGAACAATTGATTGCTTTCTTAAACAGAAATGAACTCTTTGAAACATTCCAGCCGGGTCTTAGAGCAAATCATAGCACAAAGACAGCACTCCTCAGAGTGATGAATGAGCCTCTGGTGCTAAATCCTCTGTTTTAGTTTTATTAGACATGAGCGCTGCATTTGATACCATGGATCACTGTATTTTCTTGAACTATTTCCAACACTTGCTTGGCATCTCTGGTTTATGTTTTAAGATGTGTTATTCTTACTTATAGGAGCTTTTTCAGTGTTGTCATTGGCAAGTCACTGTGGGGTACCTCAAAGGTCTGTCCGTGGACCTCCCCAGTTTTCTTTATTCATCTCTTTCAACCCCTCTAATTCTAAATTAAATGCAGTGAATGACTGTTTTGCTATTTAGCACAGAACTTCCTGCAGCTAAATATGGATAAGATAGAATGGCCTTGATGCATGTAACACAACACACCTGAGCTCAGTGTTTGTAAAGTTTTGCCAGAGCTGTAAAAACCTCAGCATCATTTTTGACAATCTAACCTGAACGGGCATGTGACTCCAGTTGTCCAATCTTGTTCTACAGTGTTTCTAAGTTAATCTAAAAATAGTCATGATTTTTTTTAATCTCCTCCAAGTTAGATTATTTCAACTCTTTACGCATTTGGTTCAACCAACAAAGGTTGCGAAAGCTACAGCTGGTCCAAAATAGAGAACATGTCATTCTTATTTTATCTTCATCCCATTGGGTACCTATTAACTTTAGAATTGACTTATGATTTCATTGTTGACTTTTAAAGCCCACTCTGAAATCACACCAAAATACAGTTTAGATTTTCTGACACTGTAATTGCCTGGTCGTAATCCAAAATCGTCAGCCAAGGCTTTGCTGGCTGAGAACCAAGCGTGATCGAGCCTTTTATGTCAGGGCTCCGATTCCTTGGAACAATCTCCCTGAGGAGATCAGATTGGCTATCATCATTTAATTCCCTCTAAAAGTGGGAAGTGGAAATTTTCGGTGCCTCCACAGTTATTTTTATGTGATTTCTATGTTGTCTTGTTTTATCATCTTTCACTAATAATCATTTTTAAAATTATTTTCCATTTGCTTTTAAATGACCTTGTTCCCATCTTTTATTTTCCTTTTCATTATTTTTAATCTCTTTGTGTTTTCTGTGTTCCCACATTTAATGTCGTTTCACTTTTATCTGTTCTTAAATGTTTTGCTGTTTGTTTCCCTTCTTGTCTTGGGGAGTACTTTGTAACATGTGTTTTAAAGGTGCTACATAAATAAAGTTTATTATGATTATGTATTATTAATCAACTCACTATATAACCCCATAGATCACTCATTCATCTACCCACCATGATCACTCTGGTCCTGTTAACCATTAAATATGGGGCGATCGTGGCTCAAGAGTTGGGAGTTCGCCTTGTAATCGGAAGGTTACCGGTTCGAGCCCCGGCTCGGACAGTCTCGGTCGTTGTGTCCTTGGGCAAGACACTTCACCCGTTGCCTACTGGTGGTGGTCAGAGGGCCCGGTGGCGCCAGTGTCCGGCAGCTTCGCCTCTGTCAGTGCGCCCCAGGGTGGCTGTGGCTACAGCGTAGCTTGCCATCACCAGTGTGTGAATGGGTGAATGACTGGATATGTAAAGCGCTTTGGTGTCCTTAGGGACTAGAAAAGCGCTATATAAATACAGGCCATTTACCATATTGATAATAATAAAAGAGCTTACAGTATTTCCTCGGGTCCACACTTAAGTCTATCTGCAGATTTACATTTATACCACATACATGTGGTACAAGCTATTCACTAAAACTCAAAATACATGTAAAAATGTAAATTTACCCCGTCCTGTTTAATCCGCACTGTGCTGGGAGCAAGCAAGTCATGTGCAGCCAGCAATTGTTCAGACCCACAGAACTTTATTATTCCCCAAAGTTTCCAAGCTGAAATTTGGGAAAATATGCGTAAGCGACATGCAGACTGGATTTACAGTCTGTATGTCGTTTTCCACTATATTTACATAGTGGAAAATATATTCACAGAGATCCTTAGAGTCAATTTATACAGAATTGACAGACAGAACAAAACCTCTCAAAATAAAAAATTACAGGCTATAACTTTCAAATTTGGATAAGTTGGATAAATAAAGTCAAATACTCTCTGTTTTGTAGCTGATATAATAGTAAATACTGAGATTGGGTCACTGTGGCTCACATGATGTAGCATTCATATTAAAATCACAACTCAGGAATTAACAGATTGTTAGTGGTTTACTGCTGGCTCTTACACTGGAAAAATCTTTATTTGCCTCTTCAGAGTTCAATATGAGCATTTCATCATATCTTAAAGCTTCCCTTTCACGTGTCCACTCCTCTCTTAATCCAATTAGAGAGTAATATGAGAGCATCTGCCTTTTTTGGGTATGCTGGGATTGTTTTCCCGTGATGTGTCCCATTTCCGTGTTTCATTTTATCCTCTCAGAGTCAGAGTGAACAAGACTTCCATCTTCAAACACCTAAACATGTGTTTTTTCTGTGGTTTCTCCTTTCAAAACAGGAGCTGGGCTGTGTTATACTACAGTCTACACATAGTCTGCCAGCAAAAACAGAAATTTAACCCTAAGCTGATGCGGTGCATTTTATTTTGTTTTTGTTTTCATGCACTTTTTACTCGCCACGCTTGGCACCATATCGGTTTAATCTGTGTACTCGGAAAGCCTTTTAGCATATAACATGTATACATGATGGTGCTGCTACTGTTTAAAAATGCCCTCAGGAGTCTTTCTGTTGTTGTGCCTACAAAGTGTGACTGCAGATAAGACTGAAAGGTCCCACATTATTTATGTAAGGCTGTGTGTTTTAAATTTCACCTCAACAGACCACACAGATCATTTACGTGCCTTTGGTGCTGCCCGTGCCCCATTCAAGAAGCTCTGTGAGTTACAGCACAGAGCAGCCAATGGGAGCACACTCACAGCACAATCACTTGATATGGTTCCCACGTTGGTCTCTGGTAACTTTTTCAAGTGAGCTTGCATTTTCTAAACAACTTTTAGCAGAGCAGGTTTGGAAAAAAGGAAATATGTAAAACAGTGTAACTCAGTGAGTCCACTTTTAACCTTACAAATGGCTGTAATGCCTGTACACCTTGTTCAAACTGGGTTCTTTAGAGTCTCTAAGTTCAAAGGCTGTGAAGCAGTCAATTTTGCATGGAAGGTAATTTGAGTTTCCACAAGAAGCTGAAGGAAGTGATCATTTCAAGAAGAACACTGAACAGTAACCTCAGTGCTCATCTCTGTTTGCCACATTAGACTGGGAAGGCTCAGCCAATCACCCTTATTTCCTGGAACTTTCCCCATCTGGTGAAGGCTGAATCACTTTCCCCCCCATAAAGCGGAGATGAACTGCTGAGTCACATTGCCCTCGGTAGGTGATTTTAAAACCTGGGTACTTCTACAACATGTGCTGCACGTGTTAAGGACAGTGTGTAGCTTACTTCCAACATCTGACCTATGTCCACCATCATATGCCTTTCATCCTTTTTTCCACTAGCCCACTGTCAATCTGTTCCTGTCCAGTGTCTGACTGGCTCTGTTTCTTTATTCTCACCATTAGCACTTTCTTATGATTCCTCTGAGAGTTTACACTTTCCATAGTTTTGAAGCTGCCTATCAGGAAGTAATTCAACGCCTCTGTGCCACACTATGCTCAGCATTATTTGGGGGAAGGCAGTAGTTTGACAATGTTGGTGCAGTTCCTCTGAAACAGCAGGCTGTGCTTTCATCTACATAGATGTGTGGGTTTGTGTTTATACAGGAGCTGGTCCTTTATGCTGAGATTCCAATAAAACATGTAAAAATCCAGCTGACACTTCTGATGTATGGCTCACATAAAGGGGAAAAGTTCAAGTACGGCATTTAACATCAGTCCCTCCCTATAATTTTGCTTCACTTATAAAATACACTGAGGTCAAAACAGGATACATGTTAAGCCTGGACTGGCCTTACTAGATATTTTAACAATACAATTTGCAATTTAAAAGAGCATATTTGGGGTTTATTCCAGTTTGTCACAGCTCCATAGCTGAGAAAAGGCAGCTCCAATCCGATGGGTCTGCTGAACGTTAGCTCTGGTTAGAATAAGAAAGAAAGAAAAAGAAAGAAAATCCATGGACAACAACAATGCAGTCACAATGGAAAGTTTAAGACCACTTGAAAAATGGCAAAAAATCGTATTTTGGGGATGGATGGCAAGGGAAGTTTACAAAAATGGACAACAGTTCCCTTCATGTGGCCATCTTCCCCACTTGGAGAAATGTTCCCACTCACCTCATGGAAACGCTTGCATCAAACATGCCACAACGAATTTTTGAAGTGATCAACAATAACAGTGAAGCTACTGATTTCTGTTTTGGGGTGGTTTATGGGTTTTTTGGAGGTGTGGTCCTAAACTTTTGATCAGCTGTAAAACAGCTTGTTTAAGTTTAAGTGTTGTTATCAATAAATTGCATGCTCAAAAATATTTTTTCATCTCATTCTCACTTCTCCTTTTGCATGTTGAAGCTCTACTTGGAACCTTGTTAAGATTCAATCATGCAAAATATGATTTTTTGCCATTTTTCAAGTGGTCTTAAACTTTTGATCAGGACTGTGTTTCAATATTTCAGCATGAAAAATATTTTGAATAAAGAGATTGTGCATACTGGTAGATCAACCATTACAGAGACATACTGAGCTATTTTAACAATACAGGGCAGCTGTGACGTAAACCTTACACTTGTTGCTGGACAAGTTCAAAAATTTTGTTACTCATAAATTCTAATATGATGTAAAAGCTGATTTTGGTATTGTTTTGTGATTTCTTGGAAATGTGGGAGTTACATAAGTCCTTAGACTGGCTTCACTAATGAAGGAAGATAATTTAACAGACCAGTCAGTTGTTTTGTTGTTGGTGTCTTTATGGGAGAGAAACACCACAGATGTTGTTTGCCTAGTGGTAAGTTCTATTAAAGCTCTTCTGCTGTTCTACTCCCTGCACTGTGTGAATCACCACAGCATTCTCTTAAATCTCAAGGGGGGTCGTCCTCTGTCTGTTGTGGGATGTGTTACAGAGTTTCCACTTTGCTTACATTAGTTTTTCAAGTGGGCTGGTATGATTTAATGGTATATTCTTTCCAACTTAAGATCACTGTATAACTCACGGTATATAAATAATAATTTTGACTCGCATATATCACAATTCATCTGTAATGTTGGGCTGTTCCTTTAAGAAGTTCATCTCTGGTGAACCAGGCTCCCGAGGGCCATGCTTTTTATCATATTTGTACTTCCAGTCCTGCCAGCTTCCTTTCAAAATGTCTGCTTTGGCTTTCCTGGATGTCACTTACAGCATAGGCATGTCCTGACTTCACTAATGATAATTTACAGCTTATGTAAATTGGAGAATGCTTTGCTGTTGAAGGGAACATTCAGCGTGTCTCATGAATATCTGATGCATATGCAGGACGATTACATTAGGCGACCTGAATCTTTAGAGCGAGGGAGCAAAGGTAGAGTGAAGAATGGCGTCTCTAAAGCTCTAACAGTTCAGCCCTTGGCTTTTCTGACAGACTAGCTGCGTAGAGTATAAAGATGCAATTTGGCAGCTGGCTCTGAGAAAAGCAGAGAAGCGAGCTGTGACTTGGTTATCAGGCAGGAAATCTGTATGCAAATGAGATTAATAGCCTCAATTAAACTCCAAATAAAGCAGGGAAGCATGAGAGTGAGTAACAAAGTGACTTTTTAAGAGATTATGGACACTTCAGCACACATGAGGGCATTCATGCTTCATTACATTAGAAGAGAGAGTGTTACTACTTACTTAAGCTTAAGAATGCACAACAAAACATTAGCTCAATTTTATCCAATATGTATGCACCAAAATGTATACATATTCTATACACATAAGATGGGCACTGATTATTTAAGACCTTGTATGTGAGGGGCAGGATTTTGAATTCAATTCAGGATTTACCAGGGAGCCAATGAAGAGAAGCCAATACTGGAGAAATATGCTCTCTCTTTCTAGCTATTCAATTGCCCACCCCTGATTTAGAGTCATGTTGCTGGCCACTTGACAAACGTGTCCAACATATTTCAGCCCTGTTTGGGCTTCCACCAGTCCCTGAGGTAAATTTATGGCTAACAACTCAGTCCTCCACCAGCTAGTTGTTAAATTAGTCTGTGTTGTTTTTTGTCATAGAGGTAGTTAGGATTATCATACACATTTGATGGTCATTTAACATTAAATGAAATGAAGGTAGCTTTAAACAAATAGGGGGGGGTGCAGATAAGGCAGAGCAGGCTTTGGTTTGCAGTGGTGGGGTACAGCTGTTACTGTGTGTCAAAAAAAGGATGGTGTTTGAACAGAGTCAGATAAATGACTGGTGGCCTTGAAGTGTCATTTCCCTTTGGAAGGCGTGTAATCACTCGACAAACAGCCGAGAGATCCAAGCCTCGGGTACTGACGAGACAATGAAACATCCTTCAAGAGCGCCTGAGGAAGTCAGTTTGAGGCAACATTAGGAAAATGGCCTCAAAGCGAGTGATTACATCCCCTGTATGTTCCCCACATCTGCTGCGTGAAGGGTCTCTTTCTACTGATCCAAAAGCAGGAGCTAATCTGAACTTTTAACTCTGCTTTAATGTATAACATCTAACAATTCTTAGATGTTCTCTTTTCTTAATGTGTAAAATCATTTTCCTCATCAAACTAAAGGAATTCACAACGGGAAGTCCGGCACATCCATGTTGCAATGGAAAAAGGCACCTTTTTTCTTCTTTTCCACTCGATGAGCCAGCTGTGAAGCGTCTGTCTTACAGACTTAAACATCTTTGAACTTCAAACATTAACAGAGTGTCCTGACACTCATAAAAGAGCCTTTCATCCAACTTCCCATCTCGACAGGGTAACCAATGCCTTGATAACCAATTGCCACAAATTCATCTTAATAATAATTGTTTCCTTCTTTATTTATTTGTATGGCTCATAAGCTTTAAGGAACTCTTAGTAACTGCATTGGGGTTAAAGCACATCATGCTCAAGTACAACTGTTTGTATAATTAAAGTTAGGCCCCCCTCTAGTGGACTGATCCCATATAGCAGCCTCACAAAGCTCGCTCGTTCATTTTTTTTTTTATTTTATTTGTCGTGATTATTTTGTATGACACTCGTTGTTATGGGAGGTGAAATTTGAGATTTAATAGTTTATGAACTGTAATATGTCATTACTTTTCCTCTTCCACCCAAGAAGCTGAAAAAGCATCTCCAGCTTTTATTTTACTGCAACTGAGAAAATCTTGATTGCTACTAGAGATACTCCAGTGTCCTCATGCTGAACTGCACCACTGCATATTACACATAAATGCGTCCATGTAGCTGTACTGTTGAATTTAAGTGTCCAGCTGTTTTATTGCTTCACTGTATAACTGCAACTGACAACAGTGGATGCCATCTAGAGATGCTGAGGCCGTCGCTATAAACACTGCTTCCTCTCTCCTTCAGTCAGACTGCATCTGTGTTTAAACCAGCTGCTGATCCATGCATTTCGACATGTGGACAACTGACTATACGCAGCTTTTCTAGCCAGCTGCTATTTTTTCATATCTAACAAATCGCACAAACATGCAAAATATATACAGTATACCATCTTAGACTGGTTACTCTAAAACGTGATGTTACAGGTATAAAGTTAGCTGTGTTTCTGTGTCAGTTTTTGTTGCTATTCATTTCTAGACTGGAGTAAAATATACCCTTTTGCCTTATAAGTCCTTATAGCTACACTTTGATTTATCTATTTATTTATTTTATATTTTTGAACGTGTGTTTGGGCATTTTTTTAGGTCAGGTCATCACAAGTGCTATGCACCCTGTAGACCAGTAGAGGGAAACACGTGCTGTTAATCTTCACAGAATTTATAGCAAATATTTTTAAAGGGGCTTTTTATGCTAATTTCCAGATCCATTTTTTGTAGTTGGGCTCACAGTTCAAAATAATCTTCATTTTTAATCTTGTACTGAACTTTGGTGTAATAAAAATAAATAATTTTAGCTGATCTTTTTACGAGCACTGAAGCCTGAGCTTTTGGTTCACAGGGGTTACTTGTGCATACACTCATTATTTGAAATTTTGTTGTTATGAGCATCCATTATTGTGACAGTTAATATATTATATGAAAGGAAATAAGAAAGGACATAAAGGCTCTAATAAAACATCATGCCTGTGTTTTTCTCTGAAAGTATTGAAAAAATAAAACTACAAGCACAATGAAGAAGAAAATCCAAACTACTCTAATGTAGACCACACACTACAGCAAACATTTTTATAACTGGATTTATCCTACACTGGACAGAGCTCAGAGCTTGTGAGCATTGGCAGTGTGGACTGTCATGACTGGCAGAACCCATTTGGTGCATAGCTTGCAGAAAATCTGACTTTTGAACGAGTGTATGAGGCAGATTCAGGAACAGGTTTTGGTCTTTGGAATAAACATATTCTGCTATAGATTCAGAGTGTTTAATCCTAGAAATAGCTGTTAAAATATATTGGTATGATTTAAAATAAGAGAAATATTTAATAAAATCATGCACCAAACTATACCTCATATTTTTCTTAAAAAAGGCAGGAAAGTAACAGTTCTTAAATCAGACTTGATAAACCTGTAAAAAGTAGCATTATCTTGAATGGTAGCAAAATGTAACTCAGCCAAACCACGCGAGGTCACGTTGGAAACACAAGCAGCACAGAGAGAGAAACTGAGCTATAATAATGACTTGGATAATGGCTTAAATGGTGGAATCCAAGCAGCCAAAGAACCTTCAATTATTTACTTCTTGTCAAGTTGTCCAAAATTAGAAGAAACTGAGCATTAGTATGAAAGCATAGGATTTTGTTTTGTTTATGTCTGTGGTGGGCACATAAATGTAAGGGGTATTACCAGCCATTGCAGATTAGAAAGAGCTCATACCAATATCTCAGCAGCAGACTTTAAAAACCTGGGCCCCTAAACAAGCCAGAGGGCAGTATGCAGCAACAATAATGCTTATTGGAAGTAGCACAGACCAAGTGAATCACAATGAATTAGTGACTCTTGGGGCCTGTGGGGGTCCTAACACTTATTACAGTAAGTGGACTTCAGTCAATTCAATACTTAGCGACAAAGCTGTAATCTTGTTAATGATGAAGTGATGTGCTCTTTTACACTTAATCTGATTGTGGTCTTTTATTCTACTGTTTCTATTTTCTTCTATTAATTTTTCATATTCTGCATTAGTCATTGTTAATAATTTAACACAAATCATCTGTCATAGATCAAAAGGCTGGGACTTTTTCTGTTAGGTGTGTATGTACTTGGCTATTCTTATGTCTAAGGTTATATGTAAAAGCAGCTACAGAATTTAAGGTTATGTTCATTAAGTAGGCCATGCCATACTTGTAGAGGCAGTAATGGTGGTTTTAGTTTAGGGCTAGCAGATCCAGAGTCCACAATCAAGACTATAAGTTCTTAAGACCACATCTCACAATGCTGTGACTGCAACCGTTCCCCAACTCTCTGTGAATGGTACTCATGGCCTTTGATCAATGGTCTTGACAATTTGTATATTAATGATCAAGGAACTGACCTCACAGCCCATTGTTCATTTGGTGGGCTGGTTTCAGTTATTGTGCAAATGTACTGTTTATAAGGTTGGGGAAACCTGCAGTCAGCTGAGACTGAAGAAGTCACTTGGATGAGTGACGAAACGTTGAACTGAAAACGCTACGTCCAGATGAACAGAATCAACTTTTTGGAATTCTTAAGACCACAGTTAAGACCTGAAGAGTAGAGTTAAGATCAGGATTTTTGAAAATAACACCATAATTAAAAATAACAAAAGGGTGGAGAAGGAAAAAAAAAACAGATTTCATTAGAAAAATAATTAGAAAAAACCCCACAAGTACAATTTGTAGAAAACTGATGCACAAAATGAGGATGATGAAGGATGTGCGTGAAATTACAAACACCTTAGTAAAATCACTTTTTAAAAAATTCTAGTTTTATAAACGTAAAAGGATGACACAGGTGTTATGTTTATACATGCACAGAGAAACTGAATTATACATAATATATATATATATAGAGAGAGAGAGAGAGAGAGAGAGCGAGAGAGAGAGAGAGTGTCCAATCTATCTGAAATTCCCCCTTATTTTTCTTGATATGGTTTGGTTTCAGAAGTTATAATTCTTTTGCCCTTTTTCCTTCTTTTCTGTATTGATTTTATTTTTATTTTTGGAAATAACAACAACAACAATAATAAACAAAAATAATATTGATGATGCAAAGTTCATAAGTACAGACCTGAAAAACACAAACTGTTCAGGTCACGGGTGCCACACATAAGGTTCGGGGATGACTTGGCATAGTGTAAAACTATGAACTACTCCTCCAGTTTTTCTGAGAATTCTATTCCCGGTGTAGTTATGCCAGCATGATTAATCCACATGTGTTGAGGCATATTGTTATACTTCCACTTATATATATATATATTTTAAAAAGCTGGTCATCTGTTTTGTAAGAATTGTTTACTGAAGACATTTTTGTGTGTTTTTTGTTGCTTTTGTCTGCTCCTCTGACTCTTCTTAGATTAAGCTCTAGATTTTGTGTCCATCGGTAACTTGAGATAGGCAGGTTGTCCTCCCCAGTCACGTGGTCAGCCTGAGCATCCTTTGGCAGATCCAGCAGGCTGCCTCGCGTGTCTCCAGTAAAGGTTACTGAGTGAACGAGCCCCGCTGCTGCTTCCTATAGTCGCCTCATCTCCCGCTTGTAGCTTCTTCTCCTCTGTGCAAACTGCTCTGTGAAAACGCAGGTAAGTCCGCGAAATGATCCATGCAAGCGTTACAGCCTTAAGTTTTGAGTGGGCAACTACGCACCGTGGCATCAGCGTGATGCTGCGTGGATACTTGCCGTGCAACAAAGACATGCATGTGCTTTGGCAAAGTAAATGGCTGCCTAATGCTGCGGATTTAATGCTTTCGCTCAAACTGAGACACGCCAGCTTGCAAAGGAAGGCTGCAGAGTGAGTCCTCGCAGGTGCAGCGCTGTCTGTGGGTGCAGGGGCTGCTGGAGAGGCAGACACGTCTTCATTACTCATTGTGCAGGTGGAGCAGTGCTCCTCCGAGTCGGAGGCGGTGGCGTTGTGCTCATTGTAGTACGCTGATAGTCGATATTGTTGTTTTATCGCAGAAAGTAGCTCTAGTTGTCGCTCGCAGAAGATCGGTGGCTCTGGATTGTGTGAAATAGTCCGACGTTCAAGTTCAAACAGTAGCTGGAGGTGGCGGTAAGGTCACATAGTAATGACTCAGCAACCGTCGTCTGCTGAGGAGAGTAAACTCGGGCTGTTTTTGGAGGATTTCCAGGAACTGAAGGTTTAAAGAAGCTGCCTGTTTGTTCCCGTGGAAACCAGCGGAGTGGAGGTAACCTGGCACCTTTGTGCTTCTCTGTTTTTATAAATAAGGAATTTCAGAATTGAGTGCGAGTATTGATCATCGAGCCACTTATGTCTGAGCCAGAAGGAGCTGAGTGGGATTTCAGCTGACAATATGTCCTCCAGAAGGGCTGTTCAGCTATCATAAATAAACAAGAAGCCTTTCGGAGGTTTCATCTCACTCCCTGTTTGCATTTTATGGCAGCATAATTCAGTTTACATTACATAAACACTCACATTTTATAATAAAGCATGAACGATTTGCCATAATGTGTAGAGGCTCAGGTTACCCTGTGAGAATCATTTCCTCTCTGTCTGTAGTAGAGTGAAGAATTGCCTCGTGTTTAAGTTATCTTGCTCTTATTTCTGCCTCCATCCAAGTGCAAGGCACTGATTTTGATAGTATTAGTATTGTTAATATGCTCGTGCACCACATCAGGCACTTTGCAAATTTTTATTCCTGCTTGCCAAACAGTTTAAGATCTGGAAAACTGCAGTTAGTTTGGTGTTATTTTTCAGTTTGATTGAAATCTCCCCACTGATTTGTTCACAAACTGAATATGTGAAAAAAATGTATGATGACTAGGCACCTTATTGAATTTTTGGTTGAAATTTTGAATAATATACAGGACATGCAACAATACAATCTAAGACCATTTTGGAATTTATTAAAGCATGCGTGGTTCTTGATATGCCTGAAAATTGGCAGTGTAACCTGTAGTGACATTGAGTTTGACACCTCTGGTAGCTTATATAAAAACGAACATAGCTACCATTTCTTTACCTACTGGTTTGCAGACTGTAGTTTTGGTCATTTCCGTCATTTGAACCAGATGTGACAATATTTCAGATGTCCGTATGGGGCAGTTAACAGCTGATGGCAAAGCCAAGCTGCAACCTCCAGGGCTGAAATGTGAAGCCATTGAAAAAGTGCCATAAAATTCCTCTAGTGACAACTTGAGGTCGGCTTATTTGGTCATTTGAACAATTGATGTAAAGGCCGGTCAGTTTTAATAGACTCCCTTGTGACAGTTCAGCTGAAACGAACAGCACAGTAAACAAAAGTGCACCAGTTTGGATTTGTTCGAGGCTTTAAGTTAAGGTTACGACTGCTTAACTGGCAGATGTGCCAGCATTGGTAGCTGTAGCTAGCTGGTGTCTGGTAAGCCTCACATTCACCAGTTCAAGTCACTGAATTGGACCTCTTGACTATGTTTGTGCTGTTGGAGAAGTTAATGACATTATCTGACATATAATATGGGCTGCTGTGTGGTGTAGCACATCTGAGTATTTCATTAGTCTGTTACTTTATACTAATTAGCTGCTTTATGTATCTGTGTTTTGCACTCATTCAGTGGACGCTTTCAGCTTGTAGCCATAGCTGTTGACTTAACCCTTATCCTCTCTTCCCAATATGGTCACTTTTGGGGCTTAAAGCCAAATGTTGTAGCAGCCAAAAAGCTGCTAAAATGTTAAGGATTGAAAAAGGAATATTAGAGAAAACTGAAACTGACCAGTCGGGAAACTGACCTGTCAAGAAGTTTGTTCCTCTGTTTTGGTGAGGAAGTAATTTTATTAGACTGTTCGCACTAATGAGCTAGTTTGTTGGTTTAGTTTGGTTAAAGCTGGTGTAGTTAGAAAGATTGATTAGTAATTGAAAAACAGGTACGTCAGTAAAATTAAGTGAAAAACATGCAAAAACATAATGGACTTAATGGGAAAAACTGAAAATCTGACTTGTAATACCTTACATTTTACTGGAACATTTTACTTTTATTACTGGAACAACTTACCAGGTGTCACTGCCAAAACAAGTTATTATAACAAAAGCCAAGTAGAAACAAGCATAAAATAGGCAACTAGCTTGGTAGTAAACCAACGTCATTTTGATCTGATGATAGCAACAGGTGGATATTTAGATTCACAGTACTGAGAATCAGAAGTCTGTACTGTAAGAATTCTTTGAGTAGTTTGCTGAGACACTTCACTCTGGTTGAAAGTTGTTGATTCGCCCATCATACTTACATTATTGCTAAAAGTTGAACAGCAGGTGTCTATCTTCTTGAAAAGAAGATTTGACCATTTCTGTGCCAAATCTTTTTAATTCAATTCAGTTTTATTTATGTATCACCAAATCACAACAACAGTTGCCTCACAGTGGTTTATATTGTATACAAAAGAATAATACAAGGAAAACAGTGGAAACCCCAACATATGACCCCCTATGACCAAGTGCTTTGGTGACAGTGAGAAGGAAAAACTCTCTTTCAACAGGCAGAAACCTCCAGCAGAACCAGGCTCAGGTGGCCATCTGGTGACTGGTTGGGGGTGAGGGTGAAGACGAGACAGAAATCTGCTTCAGTTATTATAATTTTGTATTTACGAATTACTTTTTCATTTTTATATTGTTTTGAAACTTTATTTTTATTTTAGTTTAGTTTTTTCCCCTGAAAAAAGACATTGGTAGTTTTATTTTTTTAAATGACTATAATATGGATTGTGGATGGTGTTTGTCCGAGACTAGATTTAGGAAAATCAACAATGTTGTTATAGTACAAAGACAAAATGTTTTTAATACCCCTTATTCTCAGTCATTTAGAGATCTCAATAGATGTGTGTTGTCCAATTGTACTGACAAAGAATAAAACTAAATACACTTTCTCTGTGTATTCAGTCATTTTAGTTAGTCAGGTAATTTTTTCAGATGAAAATGAAAATGGTTAATCAAACCTAGTTTTAGTTTGGGAGAATAACCTAGTAGCTCTTTTCATTTTGTCTGCTTATGGTTGCAATAAAAACTTTGTAGATAGTTTAGAGTCACAGTGACCTTGTTTCTGTTGTTGAATTATTTAAAATGTTATGTATAACTGCTGTTAACAGCACCAATGAAATTTAATTTATTATCACTTGTTTGAATTCAAAAAAGAGCTTTACATAAACACATTAATCTTTTCTCCATTTGGTTTTATTAACATTGATTTTGTGATATAAATTGTTTATGGCGTCTGAGATAATAATTAGAAATGGATTAATGATAAATTCAGTGTCTGAATTAAATCAGATTGAATAAATAATTTATCATTGTCATTCCAGTCTCACAATATGAATGCACAAAACTGATGACTGTCGTTATGAAAAGAGGTTTATACTTTTTGGTCGTCAAGCTCAAAATATTGCACTCTAAGTCTGTAGCATCATTGTGTTCAAGTTTGAGGCTTTGTAGAATTATGAGCCATCATGTCTCTGAGTTTGCTGCCCACTTATCTCTAAATTTAGATCTATACATGAAGAAATAGCTCAATGCTGTGTCTGAAGTGCCCCGATCTGGCCTGGAGTTGGAGAAGTGGTTGTTACTGCAGTCTTTGAGACCAGTAGATGAGTTGGTGTGCAGCAGTGGTCTGCACAGATTATATTCACATGAGGTTTTTAGCAGTATTCAGGCTGATACATGTGATTTAACAGGTTAAATGTGGTTAACAGCAAGTCACGATCTTACACTCTCCCTCTGCACTGTATGTGAGGTCCTGTCCATGTTTGTCAGTGTGCACTGTGAAAGTCTGCAAGATGTCTCTACACTGATGCCAAGACTAATTCTTTGTCAAACTCGACCACTCTCTCTTTCTTTGGTTTCTTTGTCTTTCATTACAACTGCTTAGTATGATGGAGCAGCAAAATCTCAGGGACACCAGGTAAACATTTCAAGGTTTACCTTAAATTTAAAATTCAGTCATGGGCTTCATGCTTACTACACTTGATTTAGAAACTAAATGGACTTTTCTGTTACCTGAGGGGAAGCTGTTTGCATTAACATTTTTTTATCAGTCAAAAATTAAAGTTAATAAGATGCCACATTCCAGCCACAGGCTTATTTATTCCACCCTTTTTTACTTATGTCATTAGCATTTTTTCTGAGTAGCATAAAAAGACTTAATCTACAATTTAGTTATACAAGCTTCTAACAAGTCTTGAATCTTGTCTCTTACATACAAAAAATAAATTTTTAATGACAGTTTCTTGACATCCTATAAAGAGCTGCAGTAGCTGCCAGTACAGAACACTAACGTGGGCGATGCTTACCAGTTTAACAATGTCACACCACAATTAACTGACTAAATTAATACTTCTGAAATTGTGTTTTTCTTTGTGGTTAAGGCTCTAAAATATACTGTCTCACATCCCATAATATGTAAAAGGCTACAAGGCAAAAGCAAGTAATACAATAAAGCCTATATTAGCTATTTGTGGATCTACAAGTATCGGCACTTGTTTGATAAATGAACATTTAAAAAAGTAAAGAGGACAAGTCAGAAACACCCTTAGGCCATGTTGTGAGTGTTGGTGTTGCATAGTTTGGCCACCAGAGGGCATTTTTCAACTTCCCTGTTGACAACACCGAAATACAACAACAGGCTGATCCTGAGTCGGGCAAAGTGTAAACGAGTAAATAAATAGCTTAAAAAATATGAAGAAAATCTGTTGATGCTATATGTGTCGGAAACAAAAAACTATATTGGCCAATATACTGGAATATCAGATTTTTAAAATCATCAAATATCAGTATCGGTTTTAAGATTCTTTAAAATACTACATACCTTTATTTTTGTTCAACGTTATTTAACTTGAATATGTGCCATGTGGTGCTGTTATGCCACATTAGATTAAAAGTCTTTTTAAAGTGCTGTTAGTTGAGTCCCTGCAGCCATCTGGGGGCTACAACACCTAATTTGCGAATGGCTGCACCAAAAGATAGCTCCATTAGATGTATTGATCCGCTGCGATTACCTTGATTAAATGATGTGTCACAAACACCAAGCTGTTGAACAGTAACTCTACAAGCATCTGTGGCTTTCTGCCTCTGTGCACATTACACTCTGCTAATTTATGCATGATAAACAAAAAGTTTGCAGTCAGACACAAAAACAAATTAGCTTCTTCTTCTTATATAAATCAAACTGAATACCCCTGAAAATACTCTATCACTTGGATTAACTGAGACATATACGGTGGTTTTTCTTTGCAAAGTTTGGAACTAGTGGTATGTTACTTTAAATTCTCAAAATGCGGTTATACCCAGCAAACATGGTAGAAAGAGTGACCGTAACCCTCCTTGGTCAAAAGTGCACCGCAGATGCTCACAAGGCAAGAATTATTAATCACATTAATGCAGTCAATAAATTAAATATATGTCTTTGCCGTTTAATACAACAACTAATGTGTTTATGAAATGGTTATGAACAGATGGCTGCATAACAGCCATTCCATGCACATAGGCTAGTACGCCTGGAGCCTGTGATTTTTCTTTTAAATTACAAACATCACTTTTATGCTATTTATGTGTCGGCATAAGATTTTTTTTTTAAATGTCCTTTTGTTCTAATAGGTTAAAAAAAACGATTGAAACCAGTTTTTGAACACAAAGTTTTTCTAAAACAGCATGGGCAGAAGGAGATGTAATGGAGCTGGGTTGCAAAGCAGCTTGCACAGGTGTAGGGACTGTAAACTGGAAAACAGCTTAAATTCTATGCATCATATGAGAGTAGGGCTGGGCTTGACTTTCTACTTTATAGAGGTAATAAAAAAACACATAGGCAAATTTAAATTAAGTGGGGTTGCAGTTATTTTCTTTATCATTTAATATGTTATTACATTTCTTTATTAATAAATCATGTATTAATTGGTCTATCAAATGTTAGTAAATACCATGTTTACTCAGAACTTCTGATAAAGTCATCAGATGTCTTGTAAATCTACAATAGTATATGTGTTGTAATGTATAGTACTAACCACCAATAGGCCCAACTATTGACATCAGTATTAGTGTACATTCAGAATTGGTATGGTTATTTAATTCCATTAACTCAGTGACTAATCCTTAAAACTCCTAGTCTTGAGAATTCTTCTGGTACTTTTTTACAGCTTGTTTCTAACTTCTAGACCTTGTGATCGAAATTACTTTTGGCAGTTGATATTTTATGCTGATCTCTTGAAACAGGTAACAGTTTAAACAAGGTGGCTGTCAAGTAGAGGGGTCCCAGAATGGCGGTATTTATAAAGTCAATTGCAAGGTTAAGCATCCACTTTACATAGAAATCTGAGCAAATGAAATGCATGTCTGTAAACACATTTTTTGGCATATCTACCAACCTGCTATGTACTTGTGATATGACAAGGATTTCTTTCTCACATTCGTTATGCAATCATTGCATCGTCATATAAATATGTTTTTTCTTTCTTGCTCAGTTGCTGATGTTTAACAGATCAGTATATTTTACCGTTATCTCATCTTTACTTTTCTTGGTAGGATCACACCCTGACCAGTCACCCTGATTCTTTGTATTACAGACTGGATGTTTACCAGGCCTTTTGTTTTCCTTTTTTATGTTGACGTTCCTCAGCTGCTTCCGCCGCCAGTGTCTGTAACACAATCACTAATATATCAATCCTTTCACACATTCAAAGGCAGAACCATTCAGAGCTCTCTGATTACATGGCTGTGTCAAGGGGGTGAGACATTTGATATCACTGGGCACTGGTCTGAGTGGTGGTAGGCAGGGCAAGATATGGGTCAGCTTTGCGGTGTGACTACCTACTCCATGTTCACCCCATTACCACTCAATATTCACGTTGCTTGATGTATATTTTCATTGCATATCCATAAAGCTGTGCTTTAAAACACTGAGAGTTACTCACAATGGGTTAGCCTGTGGTTATGCAGGGGAGGTACATGCATCTGCTGTTAACTGAACTGTTAATGCAGTACTATGGAGTGCATGTGCATAGTACCTCACTGTTAAAGACATAACCTCAAACTGCTGTAGATCTCAGCAGCCTACAGTACTTCTATTTGTGCAGTGCCTTGTGTATAATGTGAGCTGTGAGCCAAATGTAAATGTCTCAAAGGGAGCAAGTGAGTCAGCTGAATAAAACTGAGACAGATGTGGAGCCTCATATTGTGACCGTGGGAAAATGGCAACACCAAACACAACTGGTCACTCAGGGTTGATTTAATTGGGTTTCATTAATTCCCATGACTATTTTATGTTGGCAGTACATTCTTACTTATTATTTGCTTAATTTAGTCTAATGTTTTCTGTTTTGCGTCCTTCTTGTTTATACTGCAGCTAAGCCTTATAAAAACCAAGGGATATTATTAGCTCAATAATTCAAAAATATGAGTTATTCAAAGTAAAGCCTGCGCATGACAGAAGGATTTTCGGATTAGCGTATTCTGGTATTTCCTTCTCTGTCTGGTCTGGCAAAGCAATGTAGGCACACCAAAATTATAGACAGCACAGACTCAGTCTTTGGAGGAGTTGGTGGATTTTAAATGGCAGCTCTTTCTGCTGCCCCGTCCCCTCCTGCACTGCCCAGAATAATATAATTACAGACCAACAACTGGCATGTTTACATGGAAGAGAAGCACCTGTTTTCCATCATGTTAAGACCAGTCCAATCACTAGCATTTATTTTTGACATTTTCAGGATGATTCAGCTGTCTGCTCTTTGTGTATGTGTGCTACTGGGGTTTTCAAATTATGAAACTGATCTAAAGACTTTTAATCATTTAATTCGTGGAGCACCAGCAGTAATGACCTGTGAAGATATCTTAACAGTCACTGAGCTAGTAAGATTTCAATTTCAATTTCAATTTCAATTTTATTTCTATAGCACATTTAAAAGTCACGAGTACAACAAAGTGCTTCACAGATGAGCCGCATTTGCGGGTTACAGCAATAAAAGAGCAGAAAATACAATTGACAGCAAAGAAATACAGTTATAGAATGGTGACGTGACAGCAAGCATGAACCAGGGAGAGGTTAAAACTAAGTTGTTTGGAAGGCAAGCTTAAACAGATGGGTTTTTAACCGTGATTTGAAGGATTGGATAGATTCCGACGCACGGACATCAAACGGCAAGCTGTTCCAGAGTTTTGGTGCGGCAAAAGCAAAAGCACGATCCCCCTTAGTCTTCAGTCGAGACATTGGTTGCATTAAGAGCCCCTGGTTAGAGGATCTGAGTGCTCTCGTGGGGACGTATAGATTAAGGAGGTCGATCAAATAACTGGGTGCCAGGTTATTTAAAATTTTAAAAGTGTATAAAAGAATTTTAAAAACGATACGGTATTTGACAGGGAGCCAATGAAGGTTGGCAAGGATGGGTGTGATATGGTCATGTCTTCTGGTGCCGCTTAGAAGGCGTGCTGCGGCGTTCTGGACTAACTGCAGGCGTTGGATAAGGGAAAGATGGAGACCTAAATAAAGAGAGTTACAGTAGTCCAGTCTTGAAGTTATGAAAGCATGAATGAGCTTTTCAAGGTCATTGTGTCGTAGGTAGGGCATTGCCTTAGAAATTTGGCGCAGTTGGTAGAAGCTGGTTTTCACCACTGCAGCCACTTGCTTATCTAATTTAAGGGAACTATCCAGCACTACTCCAAGGTTTCTGACAGTAGACGATAGATGACTGGCATAGGATCCTAAGGTCTCCGATAGCTGATTCAAAGGCATGTGACTGTCAAAGATGATAATTTCTGTTTTGTTTTCATTAAGAGTGAGGGAGTTGTGCAGTAGCCAGTCTCTAACATCACACAGAGATGCTAATTTCTATCTGGAAATTTAATTTTAACATAATGGTAACCGTCCCACGGAGACTCACAGTGAGCTGGTTTTTGCATCAGTTTGGTATTTTCTTGTACAGAGCTCTAGATTTCCCTGCTTCCCTGCCAATGTCAGCTAGGTGAGAAGGAGGGAAATAGCTGTTTCCAATATATAATTACTTTACCTGACTTACTGTAATAAATAGCTGTACTAACTTATCTAGGTCACACTACACCAAAGACAAATAATGGCTTCTACTGTAATGCCATTTTACGTATTAAATGTTATTACCGTCACTCAGATATATACTTTTATTGGCCATATTTTCAATTATGACATAAAAAGCCAAGCAGTCAGTGACCAAACCCTCAGACTTTCTTTCAGTTTAACAATTTTTTGTCACATAGGCAGCATAACCGCTTGCTCATTGGCTAGTGATCATGATTTACAAAAAAAGAAAAAAAGTGAAGTCATAAACCCACCAGAACAGCACAGGCTTAAGTATTTTTTTCTAACCACAGCTATCGCCATCTAGTGACATTCAAGTAAAATTCATATAGCTTTATTTTTCCAGCAAAAGCAAAAGCTACGTCAATGTCAATTACATTACCACCACCTGAATATACTTTTACATAAATAATAATGTACAAGCCAACCAGCTTGATCAAAGCAGCTACCCTGCCTTTGTACAAGGTAGTACAATCTGCAAGCAAACACCTCCAACATCTTTTTGTTGTACTCATTCTTATATAAAGCTTTTCTGCTCTTAGCACTCAAAGCGCTTTATAGTCAGTAATAGCAAATTTTAGACTTGCTTATAGGTGGATTTTGTTATGTTTTTACAGAACATTGTTTAATTTGGACGGCTTCCTGTAATTATGCTAAGCTACCTATAGCTGAAAAACCCCTCAAAATTTAAAAAAAAGGAAAAAATGTAAAATTAGATTTTCTGATTCACATTTTGTTTTCAGATTTGTCTGTGGACTTTTAGTTTACTGTGTGTAATTTGTGGTTATATATAACTGTTTTTTGGGGTGTATATCCATCAGCATATGGTGATTAGGTACAATATTTGCATAACCTTACATGTGCTTGGTCACTGGAGAAACTATACATCATATCTGAATGCTAACCTTTCCTACCCTGTTCATTCTCCAGCAGGTTATGCCACCCCAAAGGCTTCCTGGATCCCCAGCAGTGAAAGAGAAGGGCTGATCCCGTCCTCCTCCAGGTTCCTGCCGTGCAGCCCTTCTTTCCCTCCTTCTCTCTCCTGCTTATTCCCCTCTCCCAAAGATACAAACCCTACCTGACCCCAACCCCCAAACACTTTGACCTTTGTCACCCACCTCTTGGACCAGTCACATCCACCGCATCATCTTCCCCACAGCAATTCCATAGCCAGTCTCCCCTCATTCCAACCACACTAGTCAACTTCCCTGCGGGACCCTGCTCGTTTTAGAGGTCTGCTCTACCCTCTGGCTGCTTGGCGGGCCCCATGGCTACAGGAGGTCATGCCCCTGACATAGATGTGTTAATAAACCTACAGCAGGTAAGAGTTATTGTTTTCTTAAACTGAACCTGTTCTTATAAAAATAAACATAACGATAGTTAGCTTAATAATATTATAATGGATTGCACAGGAGTGGTTAATGAATTTCATTACAGTAGATGTCTTTCTGAAACTTCAAGGATGCCATTTATTTACTTTGATCTTTTTCAATGCCATGTGCCAACACAGTGCAGAGCAGCTACCTGAACTCTACTCCCACAGAGGTCTGTTATCTTGTTAACAGTCTTACATCCTCACTGCGTATGACCTTGGATACTTTAGCGCCACTGAAAAAAAAAAAGCCTTAAATCAGAAGTGCTTGAGTTTTGGTGTTAACGTCAATACATACGTTCTACAAACCCTCAACGTGTCTATTAAATGGACTGATTCCTATATTGCACTTTTCTACTGTCCTGGAGCCCCGAAGCACTTTATACAACCACATTAACCCATTCATACGCTTTGGTGCTTTCTATCTAACATTCATATTCTGACGCATGCATTGGAGAGCAACTTGGGGTTAATATCTTGCCAAATGGAGACTGGAACTGCCCGGGATCCAACCACCAACCTTCCGTTTAGTAGATGACCTGCTCCACCTCCTGAGCTACAGCCACCCCTTTCCTAGAATATTGCTCAAAGAAGTCCCAACATTTATTAGTGGGTTAGTAGAATAGGTCTTTAAAATGATGGTAATTTAACCATTACTCAAAAATAGACATACCTTGACCTAGCTGTCTTAGCTATTTATAGATAAATCTCCAACTTTGCTTTTATTTTAAATATTATTGAAAGAGTAGTTGTAAAACCGCTAACTGAGCATCTCCCGAGGAATGGTTTAATTGAAGAGTTTTAGTCAGGATACAGAATTCATTACAATACAGAAAGTGAAGGTTAGAAATAATCGTCTTTTGTCCTTATACTTAGGCAGTATTATTACAAGACATAGTGTACATTTTCATTGCTATGCATCTGATAACCAGCTTCATCTATCCACAAGGTCAGATGACACACATCAATTAAACTGCATAAATGTCTTAAATACATAAAGGCCTGCATGACCTTTCCTGCTTCTAAATTCAGATAGAATTGAGGTCAATCCTTGAAGAAACATGGTGTCTAACCAGCTACTTACTCTATTACTCTGGATGGCATTACCTTGGCCTAAAATATCCCACCCAGTAACATCTGCCATGATGCAGAGATAATCAGTGTCATTCACTTCAGATATCAATGGTCACAATGTGATGCCTGATTGGTATAATTGGCTCTTTTAAACCTGGAATGTTAGTTTACATTGGAGAATAAAGGAAATACATTCCAGTGAAGCAAATTGGTCTTAATGAAATAGAGTTTGATATGCAGAATAAGAAAAGTGTTGTGTAGCAGATGTTATTATAGCAGCTTGTACAATGGAGTCGTGCTCATTTAAAGCTACAGGAGGTCTCCAGAGACTTCGGTGCTGTTAGCGAGAGTGGCTTGAGATCGGAAAGCTAAGTGAGAAAACAAGCCTTCACATGATTGTTTGACAGATAGCCATGAAATGATTTGTTTGAGTCAGTGTTAAGTCAGTTCTTAGCTGCAACATCTCCAGCACTCAGTTCACACTTTCACAGCAGTTAGCTGCCAGAACACTTGTTTCGACCAGAGAGCAATGCCTGCAGATATTCCCATATCCATAATGGTGTACAGTAGGCAATAAAACATAATATTTGTTGTTGTTTTGAATATTTTCTACTTGGATCTGTTACTTCAGTCGGAAGCATTTGGCCATTACTGTTCTGTCATCCTCAGGCTAATGCTGCCCTTTGAAGCACCATGTGTACCGAAAACAAAGGGCTTGTTTCCAATATTTCCAAAGGCATTGTTTATATTTTCGCCATATGGCAACAAGCAATAACATTTTAAATTAACATAAGCTCGGCCGCATGCACCAATGTTACAGGACTAGCTGACAGTCCATTGGTAAACTAACTGCTATCGTTCGTACTAGCCAGCCAGAAACATGCCAGCACAAGACCCATTGTACTCAGGAGACATATTTGCACCATCTGCTCTTATAGTGGTCTACAATTACTTTTGGTGGAGCAGTTTATAGTTTGGCAGAGGAAATTAAGTGGATCGTGCAAAACTGATAATAAGCTCAGTTGCCTTCTCTGTTTAAATTCTCAAAACTCTTCAATCCAAGGTCAGGAATGGATAATGATCAGACCATATTTGCATATCAGAGTTCATTGAAGTTGAGCAAATTGCAGAGATTCAATTAATGAGTTGACTTTGGTCATAAAATCCTGCTGTTTAGACTCTGGTGTGGCTTGGTGTACATCCTTGCTCATATTTTGAGCGATAGCATTTCCTTACACAATAGCAAGACGATTATCTGGAGTGAAAAGAGCACTGAAATGTCTTGAAGACTAAATTGTTACTTCCAATTTCTCCAAGCAGTGATGAGTCACCCTTGGGTCTGTGGAAAATGCTCATGTCCTGCTTTCCACAATGCTTTGTAGCTTTGCTTCAAGCGAAACAGAATAGCCGGTGATCTCAGGGAAAAACAGTTCTATCATCTAAGTAGGTGATGTGTCATTATGCACAGCGGGAATCGTGTCCTCCAAAGTGCATGTAACATATTTTAGTTTGATGGAAATAACAGGCTAAATGATTGGCTGCAAAGAGTAGACTCTTTTCTACCTTCAATCACTTGTCAGCTCTGTATTCAAATACACAGACGGAGCCTCTGCAGTGAGACGGAGCGGCTTCTCTGCACAGGTTTTAGTCTCCTATAGTCTGATTAATTCTGCTAGTCGAGACTTTGTTTTTGTGGTTTAGTGTGAGGGCATGTGTGTATGAATCATATGAAAGCAAAGCCCAATGGTCTCCGTTGCCACAGAGACCACTGGTGTTGCTCTTTAACGTGAATGGTAAATGGACTGGTATTTATACCAGGCTTTTCTACACTTAGTGAGCACTCAAGGCGCTTTTTACTGTAAGCCACATTCACCCATTCACACATACATTTTTACAGTATTTTATTCTATACCTTTAAACACTTTCTAACCACCACATACACACTCACTCTCCAATTGAAGCAGGTGTGGTTTAGGGTTACTGGAAGACACTTTGACATGTTCATTGGAGGTGTGAACTGGCTGAAACAACACAGTATAGGTCCTGGTTTATAAAGTAAAGTGGTTGTCAGTGGTCCACAACTACTATTAATCAAGCATTTTTGTTTCTTGCAATTTAAGGCACATCAATCAAATCAATCAAAATTTATTTCTATAGCACATATTAATAACAACGGAGTTGACCAAAGTGCGTCAGAGTCAGACAGAGCAATAGCATGAGACAATGAGAACAAAACTGTTAAGAAGGAACAGGGCAAGAAACAATATAAGTGACAACACAACAAGCCAGATAATAGCCAACTAGTTTTGAATTAAAAGCCAAAGTAAAAAAATAAGTTTTAAGACACAACTTAAAAGACTGGATAGACTCGGAGGTACGAATATGAGCAGGGAGGTTATTCCAGAGTCTAGTTGCTACGGTTGCAAAGGCCCGATCACCTCTGGACTGCATGTTGATGGGGCAATGCACATAACTGCTAACAGCACTGATCATCATATGCTGGTAATGTGGGATGCTGCACTCCTGTAATTTATTGTGTTTCATATATTTGCATTGCACCTTTTGCTTATGTACCTAAGTGTTTTTTCTCAGTGCTAACGGTGATGTTTCATATGTGGCACATGGAAAAACCTGGTTAAATTCTATAATTTTTATTTGCCACATTTTTTAAACTTCTACATTAAAAAAACATGATGACTTGTTGCAGACATTTTCTTTTTGTCCTTATGTTTTCATGGTACTCTTTGACAGCCCCAGGAAAACAGGTATCCAGCTTTGGTAATCAGATGTATTGCATTTAAATGTTAAATTGACAAATCAGTGGTATCTCTTTATTTGCTTGGTCTTCAGTTATTTGAAGTTCTTATTTTAAGTGCTTATTACGTAAAAGGATCACTGACTTGGTTGCAGTGCTGTCAGTTTGTCCTCTCTGTAGTAAACTTTAATTGAAGGTTTCACCAAAAGCGTTCCAAGTATACCTTCAACTTAAAACTGATACTGTGTGGTATCGTATTGTTCAAAAACTTCAATTCTATACTGCAACGTGGGCATATGTATAAGATAACGCAACGTATGTTGAATATTTCGATTTGATAGCATGTTGCAGGTATAAATGGGCTAATTTACTGAAGACAAAGCGCTAATGTTTTCTACAGGGACTCTATAGAAGTTAACAGAAGTAATTAGGCTCATAAGGCTTATGGGTGCATGCAATAATTGAACCATATTTGAGGAGAGCTCACCATCCCTCATTTTATTTCAGAACATCATATTTATGCAAACGGTTCAGTTTGAAATAATTGCTCATAAACATCAGCTGTGCAGTGAAAAGAAAAGCAAAACACTGATACTGATATTTATGCTAGTTGTGATTTGTTTTTCTGGGAAGCGTGCCAGCTCCTTAAATCAAAGAGGCCCGGCTTTAAGCGAGAGGGAAACCGCTTTAAACACGGCACGCCAAATAAAAGGAGGAGGAAGCAACAGAAAGAGGAGCACTCTGCGAGGAAACACAAAGAGAAGAATTTTAAAGATCTAAATATTTTTATCCGCCTATGTTTTAATTAGTAAAAGGTTCATTTTAGATTTTAAATTTAGTGTCCAATGGTGTTTTCCAGTATCCTAAATGTTGTATAAGCAAGGCCTGGCTACAACTTTTATAAGCCAAAACCAGAGTTTATTCAAAGCCTTTGTTTCTTTGATGGTTGCTTTGGTAGCTGATGTGTACTCATTCGTCTCACATTTGCTAATTTATTCAACTCATCTTTATTTTCTTTCACGTAAACATATTTTGATACAACTAATGGGACCTCCTTTTTTATTTTATTTAAAAAAAAATGTTAGAAATACAGCCTGTGAACCTGCTACTCTCTATGACTTCATTAGATAATACATGTACAATGGTAGGACGCTAATTTAATATGAAGCTTCATCATGGTTAACTTAGTTTTCATTACTGTGAGAAGAAACAAGGAAGATCCAATTTAACGTGCATTAAAGACACAGAAAGTTCCCATCATGCATGCTGTTTTTCCTTGTATAGTTGTGACAGTCAAACAGTGCATGCTGCGATCTCTGTTTGCATTTAAAAACTTATATAAGTTACTTGAATGAACTATTGCAGTACATCACCTCAAAGACAGAAGTACTTATGTACTTTGGGTGAAGAGTTTGGTCATTCAACAAGGGCTCTGAGTACAGCTGTTAAAAGGGGACAGTTAAGATAGTTCTGGCATCATATCAGGTTTCTAATGGACATGTAATAGGCGTGCTGCTTTAAGCATGTCCATGATGGATGTATGGATGGATGGATGGATGAGATTTTATATTTTTGTTTTAAGATCTCTAAGATAGCTTCCTTCACTCCTCTTTCAAACCATCTGTCTTCTCTGTCCAAAATGTGAACATTGGCATCCTGGAAAGAGTGACCTTTGTCCTTTAGAGGAGTGAAAGAAGCCATCTATGTCCACCATGAGTGACCATCTTTGAACAGAGGCGGTGGCTTATGACACCAACTGTGTGCCATCTAAAATCCGGTTTTGAGATCCCTTCCCAGACGCCTTAATGCCCACTCACATCCTGGGCCATGTGACCTCAATGGGGCTAGGCTTTACAATGGGTTCACCCAAAACCTTGGGTGATTGTGGCCCACACCTATTTTCACGCCTTGGCTCGTGTAATTAGGCAGAGGATCAATAGGGGGTCCACGACCCTCTTGGGGACACTCCCATAGGTCTTAAAATCTGGGACTCTCCACTAATTGCTCTTAAAACTGAAGATGAGAGGTGAAACATCTTCAAGCAACTTAAAGAAGTCCAGATGCTTTCCTTTCCAAGCTCCTTAGACTACGATGACCTGGATGATTGAGAACCACAGACACATGTAACATAATCCAAATTACTTTACAGTAGCTTATCATTTATAACTGACCTCACAGTAATCCCAATTCACCTTGTAACTTCATAACTGAAATGCACATACAGAACCCCGATGGCTTTCACTTAGTGTTTCCTGATCACTAACCTGAGTACACTTAATCCTCTCACACAAAGCTCCTGAACAGTAGTCAGTAGCTGATTAAATATTTAAATGCATCTCTGGCTCACCATACCACAAATTATGAAATATTAATATTGTAGTAGATGTCGGGCGGTTTATAGAGTAAAGGTTAGAGAGGCTATCATCTGTGTTGATTGGACTTTTTTAATTTAAGCATCTTTAAATTTTAATTGGTTCAAAGTGGCCAAACCAGCCACAGAGATTTTGAATTTTCATGAAATATTACATCTACAGACAGTAGATTGTAACCCACAGTGATGGCACTATTAGCAAACAGGACGAATATACATTACTGATTTTTTCGTTTTTTAGTGTAATAGAGTCTGATTTTCATTTGGGCATACGGTACTTAAAGTATACAATATTTCAAATCACTGTAAGCCATTGTGTGTGATTCTATTCCTGTACGTATCACGCCGTCACCACCTGTGCTGGGGTTGCCCACCTCCTGTGTCCTTCCACCTCGTCTCACTTCAAAGCTAACATGAAAGAGTTAGGCCCCTTGTCTGTAGTAAACTCTCCCTAGAATATTGTTCCCTGTTGCAATATGTCGGGACTATTAAATTCGGGGTCTTACACTGACGAATAGCCCTCACTAGATCAGGTGAAGGAAATGAGGAAGCGAATGGGGAAATTGACTCATTGGAACACAGAGCACATTAAACCATGAACAAAATTGAGCTGGACATGCAGTAAAAACAAGGCGTTCACTGCTCACTCACTTTAAAAAAAAAAAAACCTTTCTTTTATTCTGCCTAGCTACATCTGCCTCGGCCTTGTGTAGCTAGGTAGCTTGGATCATTAAATGCATCCTGTCCCTTCATCCTGCTGGTAATTAGGAAGTAATGGAGCCCTGGCACAGAGCAATCTGAGACCACTGAACGGTAGCCAAAGTACGCACTGTGCCAGCACCAATCTGAAGCAGAGGAAACAGCATGTGCCAGTGATGCTGACCTATCACAAGCACCAAATAGCTGAGGCAGGACACTCCCATCAGTCTTCACTGTCTCCAGGGGCTCTCTAGTGCATTAGTTCTTTGCTGCTTAGCACTTTGTTGTATTGATTTGATGTCCTCTGTGCATGTAACGGAGAATATACAGTCGCTGTGTTCCTATTGTGATGATGCAGAATTATTTTAAAATACAATCACATGTTTTGTTTTGTTTTTTAACAGCAAAAAAAAAATCTTTGGCTTGAGTGCAAATCATGTCTGGAAATAGAAAGCAGCAGAGCTAATTTCCATATAAAATAGTAGCAAAAATAATTATTTGTTCTACATTCATCCCAAATTAGCATTACACTTTCATGTAGCATGAATGTTCCCCTCATGTGGCTGCTGTTTCTGATGAGTCAAGGTGTGCCGTGCTAAAGAACTGTCCGGTTAGATTTCCCACTTTGCTAGCATATACAATACAGTAATCAGGGTAACACATTTCATGTATCACCTATAGATTTTATAGCAAACTGGAAAGACTTCTTGTTAAAGCCGAGGTTCACTGTCAGGGGGCAAGAGTGGCCTTTGGATATATGTTACGGTTATTGCCATGCAGTCAATCATCTTTTTTTGTCTTTACTGAAAGTATTTGTACTGTCGTCCAGGTAAGGGTGGAAGAGGAAGATGAGGATGGATGCGTGGAGGACCAGGAGGAAGAAGAGGAGGAAGAGAACTGGGAGAAAGCTCTGTCTGTGGAGCGCTTTGCAGACATCATCAGTGACTCTGCTTCTACCAGTGGAGACAGGATGGGGCGACACTACACTGAGAAAGACTTTGAGTGTAAGCAAAGCTGCCGTGCACACGTGTACACATGATAGTATAGCTTCACTTGCACAAACAAAAGAAGCCACTGGGAGAAGAATGCAGTCAAATGTCGAATTTGACATTTGATATTTTGGATTTGTTCTTATATTACTGGCCAAAACTCATTTTCATTGGCATTTCTGTATTTATTTTATTTTGTTTTAGGGCTACTCATCAGATCAGGCAACATTTTTTCAATCTTCTGCTGTTCATTTACGGTGAGCCTTTGCAAACTGTAGCCTTAGTTCACTCTTCTCAGCTCACAGGACTGACACCTGGTGTTGTCTTCTGCTGCTGTAGCCCATCTGCAATGTGTTGTTCATTCAGAGATGCTCTTCTGCATCCTTTGGTTATAACAAGTGGGGTTTTTTTTTAGTTACTGTTGTCTTCCTATCAGCAATAATCAACAAGGCCCTTTCACCCAGAGAGCTGATGCTGTAAACCCCAGAGATGGTTGTGTGGGAAAATCCCAGCAGATCAGCAGTTACTGAAATACTGAGACTAGACCGTCTGGCACCAGCAGCCATGTTGCAGTACTCCTGTCATGTGGTATCCATCAACTTTTTCTGCAGTGCATTCTGTACACTATGTATGAATTTCTACCATGTACAGTTATCTTAGAATTGAGCACTGCACACTTATTTGAACTATTTACTAGATTTTGTGAACAAAGTAAGCAAGCGAGTAAAATGTATTTATATAGAGCTTTTCAAGACAGGGAAACGATCACAAAGTATTTTACAGAGGAAAAGTTGAGACTCTGTCCAAACAAATTACAGGATGTATCCGTAAGAATTTCAAAAGGCTGTATTTTTTTAAGTAATGGACATAGAAGCTTATTGTAAATCTTAAAATACATGACTAAATATGAAATTTTACAAACAAAACTTAAAAGTGCTTAATGTGTCCCCCTCTGGACGTACGGCATGTGTCCATATGATAGACACATTTGTCCTATACTTTTGGGAGCATGGCTGGAGTCACTGCAGCCACTGCTGTTGGTACCTATACACTCTGTACACTGAAGACTACAATTTAAGACACACTGAAATGAAACAATGTCAAGTCAAGTCGAGTTTTATTGTCAACCCAACAATATGCACTCAAGTATACAGTGGGACGAAATATCATCCTCCAGGATCAAAGGTGCAAACAGTAAAAATAAAAATGAAAAAATATACATGTATACAACTATACAAAATGAGACAATGCCACATTATGTGACAATGCACATGATGTTGATTTTTCTACAGTGCTTTAAAAAAATCTTTTATCGTCGCTAGCTGGGCATCATCACAATCATCAGTGCTGAAATATCCTGTACTGTAAATACATAGGTATCCCAGCTGATCCTGACCCTGTCCGTTGTGGTAAGAGATTAGATGAAAGCAGGGCACCATATATTGGGTATGTTGAGTAAAAGGCTGGATTAGCTTTCAAGAGATTAGCTGATGGCCACCACCTGACAGGAGTTAATATTGGTAAAGATGGAGCTGCTTTCCTTTGGTGTTTGTTAAAGAGTGTTTTCATTATGTCTTTCTAGTGTCTTAGGAATTAGAGGAAGAGTCTTTCAACTGAAAATTGCACTGTTTTTACACTGCGTGTTTGATATTCAAAGGAATTCAAAGTCTTGGCCTAAGCAAACAATAAGTAGTCCTAAGGCTGGCTGGTATATCAGCTTTTTTTAAGTATATCCATATATTTTCAAAGGAGTTTTTACATAACCCATTATTCCTTATAGCTTGCCAGCGTTTCCATCTCTTCTCTAAGGCCACAGACCCCTGTCATCACTCTTCCTCTTTAACTGTGTGCAACCCTCACCCAGCTTGTTCTGAGTCCTCAAAGTTTCCAACTTCTTTAACAACAGAAGCTCACAGCTCACATCAGCACACCGCTGCCGCTTGGAAATTACTTGGAAGCCATTGCTGATTAGAAGTGCAGTTTCAGTCGGCAACTTTTCATTGTCTGAAAAGAAACGGAACAATATGTCTGTTGGCTGTATTAAAATATAGGCTGCAGCCTGTGTGGGCACAGAGAGTAGGAGAGAAACAACGAATATAAAGGGCTCACACATCCTGAAACGAGGAAAAATGCAAATATAATGCTAATTAGTGATTTTAGTGAAAGTTTTTGCAACACGTTTGGCGACGATAATTTTTCAGAAAAAGAATAATGTCTGCATTTTATTTTTATGACTTTCTGTGATATCTATCACTGTAAATGGCTAGAAAAGGTAAAAAAATATTCATATACTGTATACACCCTTTTAGCCAAATACAAACTACAAGAAGTCCCATCCCAGTATTCTTTAAACTGTTCTGCATTCTGCTGAGCTGACTCCCAGTTGGAAATTGTTTGGGGAGAAGTTGATAATAAGTATAGGAGTTTTTCAGACAGGCTGAAATGTGTGAGGTAGCTAAGAATAAAAACCTCCCCTCATGGTACCGCTGTCATTCTGTGGAGGACCAATGACTTTAACATGTGCAGAATTAATTTACACTGGAAATTGTCAGAGGAGAATTGGTCAGACTGCTGCTTATAGGAAGGCAAAAGTAACTCAGATAACCACTTGTCACCACCGCAGTATGCAGAATATCATCATAAATGCACAACATATTGCACCTTGAAGAAGATGGGCTAAAGCAGCAGAAGACCGCACTGGATGCCGCTCCTGGTAGCTGAGGCTACTATTCACATGGGTTTGCTAAAATTGGGCAACAGATGACTGGAAAAATGTTGCCTGATGAATCTTGATTTCTGCTACAACATTTGGATTGTAGTGTGAGTGAATTTGATCATGGATCCATCCTAGAAGTTCAGGCTGCTTTGGTGGTGTAATGCTGTGGGGGATGTTCTCTAGGAATACCTTGAAAACCTTATTATCAACTGGCAATTATTTGAACACCACAACCTTCCTGTTGTTGTTGATTATTCCCATCCAGTTATGACCACAGTGTACCCATCTTCTGATGGCTGCTTTGTGAAGAATAATGTATCACAAAGCTCAAATTATTTCTGTCTGGTTTCTTGATCATGACGGTGAGTTCACTGTACTCAAATGGCCTCCACATTCATCAGCTTGCAATCCAATAAAGCCCCTTTGAGCTGTTGGAGTGAGCGATTGATGTCATGGATGTGCAGCTGGGAAGTCTGTATACATCACCAAAGAAAAAGCATTTCACGTGATATGGAATGAGCTGCTCAGTCAGCTGATGTGAATAAACCATCTGATGTCATGGCCTCTCTTTGACACAGATCACAGACACACATTTCACCATATGCACCACCCCTTGTCCACTCACCTGCCCGTGCCCCAGCGTTTACGGAAGAGGGTACACAGCATGGAGAAGAGGCGCAAAAAGAAGCGGAGAAAAAAAAAGACCTCGCTGCCGCCTTCTGATGTTACGCCCACCATACACGAGGTAGACGAGGAAGAGGCAGAGTCGGAGACCGAAGGGCAAGGGGTGGCTGCCACTCCCACAGAGCTGCCTGAAATCCAGCCACAGGTAAAATGTGACTTATACAGTGTAACTTTTGCAAAATCCACTCATGTACCTGAGCTGCTGATAAGATGATTGTGGCATTAATACTTTAACAAAAGAGAATTATCTGTGGTTTTGATTATTGTTTTACTACATATAGCCAGATTTGCATATGCCTCCCCCTCACTGATCCTCCTCTTTCTCTCAGTTTAGTTTGGGGAGCCAAGAGGACTTGGGGGAACCCCTTCACCACACTATCGTCCACACGGAAAACGTAGAACAACCTTTGTCGAGGAAAACAACCGCTCTGACTCTGATAAAGGAGGCGGCTCATAATGGGGGAATAACTGTTACTGGACAGAACGATGACATGGATGGAGGAGAAGCAGCATGCAACAGGTGTGGTTTCACAACATCTGAGTCCTCTCCACTGTCCTAGTAAACATTTGTAAAATGTGAAAATGCATTAGTGACACATCATCTAAAAAATCTGCAACACTGCACAACACAAAGATGGCAAATCTGTAATATTACATCCAGAAAGTGTATTTTAAATTCCAGTCGTTAATTTGCACACTTGCACTCTGACTCTGTAATAATGAGTTTCAGTATTGGTAACTTTAAATCAAACTAGTATGGCTGCTGAACCCGCCCCTTTCAGGAAGAAGTCTGTGAGTGACAGAGAGAAGCAGCCAATAAGAGCAGCACATGTGTTTCCGTTTACTTTCTGCCAATGCAGACCTGAATAAGTCACTCAGTGGCTTCTGACTTTCTCTCCGAATGATAGCTTTGCTTGTAAATGTAGCCGAGTTCTTGGCACAGCTCTTGTTTTGAACATTGAGTTTGTCAGACAGCATCACAATTACAAAAATCTGGATTTTAGAAGTGCAGGACAGCTTAATTAACCTCCACTGTGGTCATACAGTGCACATATATCAGTGTTTCATGGGCGTTTTATTGTTTCACAGCAGGAATAGAACAATATTACTTGACAACAGATTTACTGAGAATTTAGCTGTATCAGAAATGCAGCATAGGTAAACTGCTAGCAGAATGCTAACTGAGGTTAATTGTGCTGAAGAACAAATATGGAGTAACACACACCCAGTACTATTGATTTTTGTTATCAGTCAGCCCTTAAAGTTTCCACTGTTCGTGTCGTCCCTCACCGTGATGAGCTCTGACCTGCATGCATAGGATGAGAGCTAATAATTATGTTCCCCACATTAGCCCTACTTGACGCTAAAATGGTTGTAGTGCATATGATGGTGCAAAGAGAGGACCTGTGTTACTACATGAGGAAGTCAGGAGTAGTGGAGAAGTGTGTGAGACTAATGCAGGAGATGTATGAGAACAGGGGAGAGGTGTTCAGTTGGAGGGACAGATGGGTTTAAGTTGGGTGTGGGATTACATCAGGTATCTGCTCTGATCGTCTTCTTGTTTACAGTGGTGATGGACAGGCTGACAGATGAGGTCAGACAGGAGTGTCCGTGGACTATGATGTTTGCAGATGACATTTTTGTGAGAGTAGGCAGCATGTGGAAGAGAGCGTAGAGGTGTTTTGGTATGCTGTGGAAAGAAGAGGAATGAAAGTCAGTAGAAGCAAAACTAAAAATGCAAAGATTTTGGGAGAGGCCAGAATAGACAGGATTTGAAATGAGTACATCAGAGGGACAGCTCAGGTTGAGCTGTGTAAAGTAAAGCTGAGAGGAGAGGCTGAGGTGGTTTGCACATGTGCAGAGGAGGAGTAGTGGATATGTGCTGGACAAAGGATGTTGAATGTGGAGCTGCCAGGCAGGAGAAAAGTGGGAGACCTCAGAGGTTCATGGATGCATTGAAAGGAGGACACGCATACTTTCATACACAAACATTTACAGTCACCTCATAAACTGCTCTACTTTTAGCTGTGCATCTCTATTTTGGTCTCCACCAACTCATGAATGTGTCCTTTTTTAGCTGCTAAATGGTCAAGTATCTACACAAGCTAGCTGCTAAAGTTGTCTGTGTGTGGCTGTTATGTTGGACAGGTAACAGTGTGTTCATTAAAGATTATATTGCTGGAAACAGCTGCTTGCTGAAGCTGAAAACACAGCTGATTAAAGCAGTGAGAGGGCATTAAAGCTGTGGGCCATAAAACTGAAATACAATGCTAAAAGATGC
Organism: Oreochromis niloticus; assembly: GCF_001858045.2. Classification (NCBI taxonomy): domain Eukaryota; kingdom Metazoa; phylum Chordata; class Actinopteri; order Cichliformes; family Cichlidae; genus Oreochromis; species Oreochromis niloticus. Next base: position 6,013,953 of record NC_031987.2, read on the forward strand.
TAAAACACTGTGGGGAAATACAGCGATGAGATTAGCTTTAGGATTATCATTGCGAGCAAATTCTTTCACATTACAACAAGTGTTTTGTTAAACTTTCATCCACTTAATTATGCAGCTTTAACAGCCTTTTGTTATCAGTTTATCCCTGACTGCTGTCTGTTTCACAAGGCAGAATTTGGTAGTGATAAAGCCAATCACAGGAGCATGTTGCTGGTTACATTTTCCTAACAACAGTCATAATTTAGCATTTTATCAGGTTCAAATTTATTAAATACGTTTTGCTTTATATTCAGTGCTTTCTGTTGTTTTCTGAATTTGAAACCTTTAACTGTGTGGATACTTTTGCATGCAGCAAAACATATAAAACAGGCTGGTGCATGCGAGAGCATAGGCTAAGTAAGCTGTATTTTTAGATATGTGATACTTGTCATCGGAAGCCAATAACATTTATAACCCATACATGCAGTTCTTAGGGCAGTTATGATGCATTAATGGTTCCAGCTGAATCATTCATATCTGGCTTGCTAACACATACAGTATAACCATCAGAATATGAATTATTTGGTGATGCTTTGAATTATGCATGGAGTTTGCTGTTGGGAGGTCAGGGGCGCCATGGCGATTCGAGTCCTTGTCTCTGCTAATGGCTTGCTGGATAAAAGCACAGAAACAAGCATCATGCCTGAGCCATGCAACGTTTCATTGCTGTGTTTGAGTGAGCTCAGCTGAGGATGACTCAGAGGCTTGGAGAGGAGATCCAGGCCTGTTGTTGTGTTGTGAAGCCCTCTGTTGGAAAAGTAATGGCAGTGCATGAGCCAAGACAGTATTTAACAAAAAGGATTTTAACATAAAGTATGTTAATACTTTATAATGTGATGCTTTATGGTTGATTTGTGGACTATGTTGTTTTTGAAAATAATAAAATAAATAACTACTGAAGTTCTTTCCTAATGTCAAAGAATTAATTATAAAATTTCATGAGCTTAACTTATTGTGCTCTTTGTCAGTGTTCCCTCAGGATCAGATCCCTCAAGTTCAGTCACACCTCATGGCTGGTTCCGCAAGAAGCCTGTCCACCACCGTCTGCTGGGCACCCAGCGAAGCAACTACGACCTGCGGGAGCGGATCTGCATCGGCAGCATGACTGCCCTGGAGACTGCCGTCTATCAGCAGGTGCCCACTGATGAGGCTGAAGCCCAAATGTTGGTCAGCGCTGATCTGGATGACATGAAAAGTAAGAAAAATACTACATTGCATTTTTAAAGCAGTTTATGTTCAACCCAATATTGCAGAAAAACATGTAATAGACACAGCGGTCCACTGTGTCTATTTCACGCTTTGCCTCTTCAAAGTGTGAAAAGCACATGAATGCAGAAGTTGCAGTAAGTTGCAGTGAGATGCAATACCAGCAGAGGGAGATATTTTATTGAAAGCAACATGAAAATAATTAAATTCCGTTTTATTTTTATAGCGCGAAATCACAGCAACTGTTGCCTCAAAGCGCTTGATTTATAATCACGGGGCAGTGTTTAAACAGCCATTACTCACACATTTTCATGTACATATTTAGAAAAAAATATAGAATTCAACTTGATTTAATAATGCTGTGAATAAATCGATAGGTGTGTTTAGTACTTTTTACTGGACAGCATCACAGACTGCGATGCTCTGTGCCACTGTTAATAATGGTAATAAAATTGTCATTTTATTACCATTTCTCCCACATCATGTTGATGAAGGTGTAGAAACTCCTTTTAATAGAGTGGAGACATACAGTGCAATAATAGAGAGAAGGACTGGAGGGAGGCTTAGGGCAGGAAGATAAAACCTGGTGGAGAGGAAATTGGTAATAGCGCAGAGGGGTAAGGGAAGAGTGCTGCTGGCTGAGGTAAGTCAGCCTGCAGGCTGCTGGAGCAGGAGCAGGAGGGCGGGGTTGGCAATGGCCATAACAATGAGAAAACAAGTGAGGAGGTAAGAGGAGATTTAGAGCAAACTGATGCAAAGACCTGTTGAAACCTGTGTGTGTTTGAAATGCTTGAATAACTGTCTGTTTTCAGGTAGCTATGGTATTGTTTTTATTACTAAATGCAAGTCAAATAGGGGTTTTTATGTGATTATTGGGGACAATACAAAAAAATAGCCTTTTAAATTCCTCACTGGTGTTGAGGAAAAGCTTTGGAGCAGGACAACGGTAGATGGTTGTCTTCATCTCTGAAAGCACCTTCTGAGATGACTCATTTTTTCTTATCACCCACGCCACAACAGTGATGTGTGTGGCGGTGGAGGAGGGAGGGGAGTCTTTGTGAGCTGCCTGTATTGTTATATATCAGCCAAGGACTGTGTGTGTTAGTGTATTATTGATGTAAATGCCAAGTAAATTCAGTGAGTTAAAAATGAAGACCTTTACTCGGATCAGTGCTCTGATCTGATTGTACGTGGATATGACTTCAGACTCTTGGCTGTGTGCACCTCGCAGTAAAGGAAAGTCAATGTCAGTGTGTATTATTCCTAACAGAGAGCTGGATACGTTTCCCTCGATGTTATCTTGAGTGTTGTTGAAGACATAATAAAGCCTGCTGCTTTGACTACAGATTAAATGATTAAATAGAAGCCTGTTTCCCTCTCATTAAGTGACTAAATATATCCAGAAATAACAGGACATTTTTGATGACATAATGATGGTAATGTGTGGATTGGGTTTGCCGCCCTCTGCTGGCTGTGAAAAGTACTTCAGCACAGCTGTCCACTATGCTTACACAATTGAAACATTCCACCTTTTTATATATATATAAAAAAAATTGGATTTTATCTTTTTTTTTAAATAATTGAATTTTGGATATTTTAATATTGATTGAAATAACAATAATATTAATGTATTAAAATCACATTCAACAGTTCCTTTTATTTAAATATCTTTAAATGTCAAATTCTTACATTTAAAAGCACAGCATTGCACAGATTTAAAATACTTTAGTCCCAGATTTGTAGTATAACTGGAGCTAAGTAATGCTTTTGATGCAAAAAAAAAAGAAAAAAAAAAAAAAAGGAAAAAGTCTTCTACAAAGTGTATTTTGTTTCAGCAGTGCTTCTTTTAACCTAGAAAGCCTTTGCAACATTTATTGACTCCATTTCTTCACTGAGGCCCAACATTGACGGGTTTTGCTGTTTTGGCTCCATCATGAACATCCCACACATCCTGTCTCATGAAACCAGCCCACACAGCCCCACATACGCACTGTTAAAAATAAGCCTTCCAAAACAAAAGATGGAGGAAGGAGGAATTACATTATCGACTCATAATTTTTGCACATGTAGGCTGTTCCTGTAATAAAGTCTTTGTATTTATTCACTTATATGTCACCATCCTTTACACATATTGCACCCTTAGTTGGCTTCATATTGTAATTTGTAGCACAGTTATGGAAGTAGACATGAGCTACATTTATTTTTGCACTCCATACTTCATTTTGTTATGATTAGTATTAATTGTGGGAGACACAATTTTTTTTTTTACCACATTCTGCACAAAGCAGCACTTTAGGAAGGTCCAGGCTTAAATGCTCCGAATTAACAGAAAGAAATTGTAAGTGATAATAAAACAATAAATGCTAAAAAGAGGATTTTTTTTTGGAAGCAAAAGCTTGTATGGCCACAGAAATACTCGCTCTCCGAGCATCAGGGGGCTTTAATTAACAGAAGCCTGCAGTCGATTCCCCTTCAACGCCGACCCTGCCCCTGGCTTTTCCTGCTTTCCCAGAGCGGAGCAATCATTGACTGTTTAGGGCCCATCTAGAAACAGAAAAACAGGGCATTGGATTTGTAGTGAGTGATGCTTAGAACATGGAATGGCCATGTATATCATTAGTGTGTGCTCCCCTGTTACGTTTTGGTAATTTACACTTCAAGTACACTGACAGGTCTTAATCCGTGATGTGATTTTTATCAAGTGGGACAAGTTTGCAAGAAGTCACACTTATAGAACCACGTGTAGATGGGAGTGAACACCTCAGCAGGTCATTCATAAAACACAGTTTTTTGAATACAGATACAGTCGGTTTATTTCAACAATGACATGAGCAGCACAAATAAACAGGTACTCTGAAAAGAGTATGTAATCTAATATAAAAAAAGGACGGGAAAAAAAGGACTATGCGGTTTCCTGGAGGTTGTGACAGGAAAATCTGATAGCTCAGGTAGAGTGTGGGATTTATTAAGAGAAGGGTTGTTTTTTTACAAACAAGTCTGCCTTATAACCCTGAAATTTGGTTAACAGATGTAGGGATATATAGAAGAACACAAAACTTTATTTACTGTTGGATGGAATTGCATACTAGCATCCTAATAACTAAGTTATTGCTGATGTGTCACATGCATTAATAAAAACCTGCAGTTTCTCACAGCATGCAGGGAAAAATGAAAGCCATACCCTCATTAAAGTCAAAGGAAAGAATCAGACTCACAGGAACCTGTGAGGAACAACAATTATTCTATCATGTTTCAGTTGTATTTTGACATTTCAATATGTCACTTAAAAGATACACAAAAGTTAGTGTTTGATGTTGCTGAGCTGTGTGTGCGCAGATTGGTAAGTTAAAGGTACACCAAGGTTTTTTCTCTTTGTATTATGGACTGAACTCTGCAAATAGACCATATGGCCTATATTAGACTACTGTGCTGATTGTTACACCGATGGCCCATGTACTGTTACTTGAAAATAAAAGTATTAAGGACCAAAATTATGAGGGGCTTCACTCTTAGAATTCAGGGTGCGGACTCTACGAGAGAGCCAGAGCTTTGGCACCATGCTCACAGCTTTGAGCGAGCCACCCACACCAATTACACGCTCATTCTGCTAACAACTCCCCCCGGCATTCCAAATAAATTAACACTCCTAGCAGCAGCTATCACCGGCATTCTAGGCTCAGTGGAGTTAAAGCTTAGAGTTGGAGTTTTTTTGGTTGTTTTTTGGTGTTAAATGGTGGACTAACAGCAGTAAGATGCATACTGTAATCCTTAGTACTGTATGATTAATTTAATAACTAACTAATTTATTAATTTAATAGCACAAAAGTTTTGTGTTAGCATAGACCAAGAGGAAATCTGGTGAAACACTAGTTGTGTTGACAGCTGTAAGGTAATAAATCAACTTGAGGTCTTCTTGATAGCTTTTCAACAGCGTCTTCAACAGGATTCAAAAAGATACTTCTTAACCGGAATGAGAATATGACCTCAGTAATGTTAGTCTGCCTCTTTAAATATCATTATTTAAAGCTTAAAATATCAGAATCTGTGTTTCTGATGTTTAAAAGCAATGTGACACTCTTTGACATTAATATTCAGGTTGGGACTTTTATAAGCCAACTGTTAAATATGGTGATTAATTAAATAATACTGGGACTTAAACTCCAAGATAAGATGGAGGAAAAAGGGGGCATAAAAAAAGGAAGAGTATAATTTTTGCAAATATTTTTGGTGGAGCTGCATTACAAATGATAAGCCTGTTGCTGCTGGCATTCATCAGATCAGTGTTTTTTGCAGCAGCACTTCATACAAAGCTTGAAGTGCTGCTGTCGGTCTTGTGAGACAGTGAAAAAATGCAACACTTTATGAGATTCTTTAATGGAAAAACAAGGTATGCTTGATGGAAATCTTACAGTGTGAGGTTCACCCGCTAGACTCCGATTATTGTGCATAGCATCATTTGTTTTTTAAAGAGAATTCGCAGTTTTGATCAGACAGATCCAATCTAGCAAAAGACCCGTGCAATCCAGAGGCGGGTATTCTGTTCTTCTCATCAGATAGGTTTAATTTCAGCTGGTGTATTGTTTGTTTCTCAGTATGTATTTCTGCATCTCTCTTTGTGCTGTGTATATGTGCTTTTTCAGTTTAATTCAGTTTCGGTGGAGATCCCAACCTTTGGCCCTTCTACACATCACGTGGTTGGAAAGTGATTGCGGTGCTATGGAAACAAAAGGCAACTCCTGATCTCTGATCCGCTCTTTCATGCTTTACCAGTAACCCCAATGATCAATAGCGTGTGGACATTGTTAGAAAAGGGCGGTGCCTCCATTCAGCTGACAGCTGATGGTCTGTTAAAGTAGACCATCCCTTATCAATACGTGATTTTGGAGTTGCAGCTAAAGTGGATGTCAAAATCTTTTATTTAGCTCTCTGATGGTGGATCTAGCAGGAGCTTACTGCCTAAGGGTGCTGCTCCAGCTTTGTGTTCGGACTTAAGGCAAAAAAGTGTATTTTTGTGACACTGAGGATCTGCACATGTGACTAACTTATATTTTTGGAGTGAAAGGAATATTGAATATTTTCATTGACAATCACCCAGATTTTTTTTGTTCCACTTTGATGCATGCAACTTATTTTTCAAAAGTTGCTACTGTGACCACCAACTGTTTTTTGTCTCTCAAGAGTCGGTTAGCTTGGACTTGGGTGCTATTGCACAACCAACACAAAGAGGCAGTTACATCCAGACTCTTCAGGTCAGTAGACCAGGGAGAGCAACGGCATTCAAGAGTTGGATGAGCAGCGTGTCCCCTTGGACGGAGGTGGATAGGAGGAGGTACCGACCGTGGAGATGACAGACATTGAGGGACAGGAGAACCAAGGAACCAAGAAGCACCATGGACCAGAACGACGTTGCAGCACCCAGAAAGGCTTTGGAACCCCAAAGCAACACCAATTTGAACACCACAGCTCATTTTCAATGGTGGATGGATTTGAGGATTTTGAAGAGTTTGTTTTGGATTTTGATGATTATGACTTGCTCGAGTCAATCCACAGCCAGCTGGGGTCACCCCTCGAGCCTATCCGTAAGTTGGGCGTATTTTCTGTGGAGGTTCCCCACTCCTGAGTAGGATTTCATCTGTTTAAATGATTGATATTTGACAGGAGTGACAGTTGCGTCATGCTTCCGAAACTCTGATGTAAACATATCGGGGAATTCACATGGGCAAGCATTTTATTCTATTTTTACATGATTAATCAATGGAAGGGAGCTCACTTGTTTCCATTGATCGTTTAGCCTGCTGCTAGCTTGATTATTGGCAGTAGAGGCTCATTCATGGCCACACACTGAACAGAGTTGTCCATGGTATTGAACGAATTGACACAGTGCTCGACTGCTGCTGTTTCCTACTTTTCTATTGATCCAGTGGCACCTATTTGGCTTTGGGCTCATCCACAGCTAGAGCGGAAAGACATTTCATTGACAAACCATGAGTGGTTCTGCTTTTTTAATCCCTCTGTTGGCTTTGAAACATGGCGTACTAGTGCTGTCATGATGCTAAGTTCCAACACATGGATGAGAAATTTTGGGATCAGCCTGAGTATAGGATTAAAGTTAAAACCTTAATTAGGTTATTAGGTTATAATGTGCATTTGTGGACTTCTTTTTACCTTTCCCAAGACAGATGAAACCACTGGGGTTTATTTTTTGGGGTCATAAAATACATTTAGTTGTTTATTACCTGTTTTAGCAGATGAGTCAAATTATGATTCCAACCAAAGTGATTCCTTTACAAGGGGAAACCTTTAACCTCCTAAGACCCGAACTCTTTCATGGCATTAATTTTTAATTTCTCTTTGCAATTTGGAATTACAATTGAGTAATGATGTGCAAAACTCTTTATTTGGTGTCTGAACACAGTATAATTTTTCCTGAGTACAAAAACAAAATGAGAAACAACAGTTGTGCCCCTTTGAGCAATATGGCTCATTTAAAAAGCCATTTGAAAGAGCAAAATTTAGTGTTGTGGTCTAGACAACCCAAAATGTGATGTGCCCATATGTGGACGACAGGTCCTAGGAGGTTAGACATGTTGATGACAATAAGGTGTATTTCAACACAAACCATGATGTTTTTTTTAACCCAAGGCCAGTATTTTCATGTGACTTTAAGTAACAATGAAAATGTACAGAGAGAGAAAGTGAAAAGTGAACAGTCAGACAAAGCAGTGTTGGTGTCATAACAGATGAATAATTTTTATGCTTGGAATCTGAAAATGAGAAGTAACTTCATGTAACTTCTTGTACTGGCTCACTCAGTTATTTTTTGATATCACTCGTATAGATATCAGGATTCCTTTCACCCATGAAGGTGGAGTTCACGAGCTGTTTTTTTAGATTAACTTCATCTTAAGTGGCTGGTTTCCTTTGATTTTTTACTTTTTTTTCGTTCATATAATCTGCGTAGCCTTCTGCTTTTTATAGGGGATGATAATGAATCTTCTAGACTGCTAGTAGGTAAATTAAGACACCTGTTGCCATTACCTGTTTGTGATTACAACTAAAATAGCTGTTCAATGGGCTGATGATGTCTCACTTTTTCAGACTAATTCCTTACCCCCATAAAATGAAAATCATGCCTCATCCCAAACCAATTCCTGAAATAAATTTGAATGACTGTCATTTACATCACTCTCAGCTGTTAGCTTCAGGCCTTTTACCTTATGTTACCTGGGATAGACTTCAGCCCCCTGTGACCCTGTGTGTTGTATAACAGGTTAAATCAGTGGAGTGATGCATATTTTAGCGCTGCCATCACTGCAACTCAGTACATTGTTGTTTCTAGTATAGCCTCATTGAACGGCTAGCGTACAATAGTTTTATCTATGTTATTTATTTTTATTATTTTATACACAAATTCATCGTGTTTTTTATATAAAGACCACATTTCACAAAAATCAAAATTATTACTGCCTGGGGGTTTATATAACTGGAGTGGTGCCCCTACAGGCTGAATTGACATGAAGCCAAGTTTACAACATGTAATTTGAAATGTTGCATGTCAGCATTTTATTTTAATAAATCTTTCGCAAAGAATAAGAATAAAGAGAAACAAACACAAAATTTTTTCCCCCCATTTGTCCACTTTTATCTATTCATGAAGGCAAAAAAACCTAGATGACCTCTAATTTCCTGCTTCTAAATTCAAATTGTACTCGGCCTTTAAAATCTTAGAAATACAGTGTCTAACTTGATGCGTACTCTGGATGGCATTAGCTTGGCCTCCAGTAACACTGTGAGGAATCCTGGAGTCATTTTTGACCAGGATATGTCCTTCAGCGCGTATATCAAACAAGTATGTAGGACAGCTTTCTTCCATTTGCACAATATCTCTAAAATTAGAAACATCCTGTCCCAGAGTGACGCTGAAAAAACTAGTTTGTGCATTCATTAATTGTAGGCTGGACTACTGTTTTTCACTATTATCAGTATGTCCTAAAAACTCCCTGAAAAGCCTTCATTTGATCCAAAATGCTGCAGGAAGACTGCTGAACGGGACCAAGAAAGACAAAGTATATTTCATCCATACTGGCTTCTCTTCATTGGCTCCCTGTTAAATCTAGAATTGAATTTAAACTTGTAAAATAATCATTCCCCCTTTTATCTTAAAGACTTCATACCACCCCATTAGATCACTTTGCTCTCAGACTGCTGTTTTACTTGTGATTTCTGTGGTATTTAAATCTAGAGTGGGAGCCAGAACCTTCAGATTTCAGGCCCGTTTTCTGTTGTACAAAGACTCTGCTTTTAAGATTAGACTTTAAACTTTCCTTTAGAGGAAAGTTATGTAGTTAGGGCTGTGACACGTGACCCTGAATCCCCTCTTTGTCATGCAGCAATAAGCCTAGGCTGCTGTGGGTTTCCCATGATTACTGTTTCTTCTTACTCACCTTTTTTTTTTTTTGAGCCTCCCAGCAGGTTAAAAGGAGGTTTCTTCCTGTTAAAGGGGGGTATTTTATTCCCACTGTCGCTTGCTCATAGAAGGTCCTCTGATTTTGGGGGGTTTCTCAGTTTTCTCTGTATTATTCTTACAATATAAAGCTCCTTGAAGCAACTGCTGTTGATGCGTGAAGTACCAAATGAGGCTTAGTTGCAAGTGCCAGGCAGTGGTTTGAGTATTTCAGAAATTGAAATAAAATTTTCCCATAAATCCAAGTGTAGGGTTGACACAGAATCCAGTAAACAGCGGTTCTATGGATAAAAATGCCTTGTTGATGTCAGATGAGTCAGAGGAGAAAGGTTAGACTACTTTCAGAAACTAAATATAACCACTCCTTACAACCAGTGCAGAAGAGCATCTTTGAACACAGTAGTTAAATCCTTGAGGCAGAAGGGCTAAAGAAGCAGAGGACCTTACCAGGTACCACTCATAGCATCTAAGAACAGGATACTGAGGTTACAATTCACATGTGCACACCAACAGTGGACAAGGGAAGATTGTAAAGCGTTGCCTGGTCTGATGAGTCCTGATTTCTACTGTGACATTCAGATAGTACGGTCAGAATTTGTTGTAAACAATGGTGTGGTGTTGGATATATGTTCTTGGCACACTTTAGGCTCCCTGGGACCAACTGATCAACACTTAGACACCATCCCTTTATGACCACAGTGTACCCATCTTCAGGTGGCCGCTTCCTGAAGGATAAAGTCTCATGTCAAGCTTAAATCATTTCAAACTAGTTTCTTGAACGAGTTCACTGAACTCAAATGGCTGAAATATGTAACTGTATTTTTTATTTAGCAGATTAAGGAAGGATTACGGTGGCTGTGAAGGCAAAAAGAGTCCCACTCTGTACCTATATATACACCTAAAAGTGGGCTTTGAGTGAATATAAGTATTTACATTTATTAGATTAAGCTCTATGAGCAAATGTAAGGTTACAGGTCTTAGTACTTCCAAAGATTTTTTTTTTTTTGCTAAATGCTTCAGAGTTCATCAGACATTCAAGAAATATCTGGACAATTGTTGCTCTAGTGTGTTGGATTATAACCTACTGTGGTTCAGGTATCTAAGTCACGGTTTCTCTGCGAGTTTGAAGGAGAAAGTCTGACATGGGTTCAACAAGTTCAAGAAGATGGACAGAATGTCCTTTTCACCTACACTGGAATGCCCTTTCTTTGCCCTGCCCTGTGGTGAGAAAAAAACAGCTCATCCAGATCAGCTGAGGCAGTTCAAACAAGGCCAGCCTTCAGAGGTTTTTGCCTGGGAGACTGTACAAAATAAAATCTAGCTTAACTTCATTTTCATTTCCATTCTCTCTGTTTCCCCAAGGAAGGCATGACGCAGCAGGATGGAACACTAACAGCAGTTTGTGCACACACAAACGCTCGGCCTCCAGCTGCTCAGGGAGAAAAATTAAAAAAGACAGTGTTTACTCGGGAAGAAATTATTTTCATGCACTGGCCGCTTTGGCTGGTCAGCAGCAGTACAGTCCACCATTACTGTGGCATACACAAACCCGATCCACCAGCCCGTGTTTCTTTAGTTTTGAATTGTAATGAATTGTAAATAGATTATGATAATCAGAACTTGAAATCATTTCTCTCTAAACATATTTCTACATATGTGGAAAAGCTATGTTAGCTTTAGATTTCCATTCCCTTTATTCAAATTTAGGGACCACCCAATCTTCCCCCTCTGTTGAATGGAGAGTCGTTGCCAAGGCTGCCTCATTATCCAAAATTCAATAACATGTGATTGGCAGGTCGAGGAAATTGAATTTGAATATAGTTTTTATGAACTGACAAATGTTTGTGCGTAAAACCTCCTCTTCTGTAACAATTTCCTGTTCCACACAATACTGTGTAGTCTGTGCCTTATGTTATTGGACGTTCCAGTATGGAGCACATTTTTTTTAATAAAAGGACACTCGATGTGTTAACAGTCTTTAAAAAAGCAGTTAGGCCTACCTCTTACTAAATGTCCATATTCAGGTTGTTTACTAATAATCCAGACATCACGACTTAGCAATTCTGACCTCTTACATTCTGATTCGACAACACCAGGTCACAGATTTGAGGATAACCCCGGGGTGCGTCGGCACCTGGTGAAGAAGTCGTCCCGATGTCACATGAGCCGAACCAGCAACAGTTCTACGCCGCTGTGCAGCCTGAAGAAGAAGAAGAGGGCTGCGGAAAAGAAAACTCACGAGGTTTGCAGCGCAGTGACAGCCATGTCTTGTTTTGCTTATTTTTTTAATCACATGCAGTAGCATAGCTGGTGTTCTTTTCACCGTGTCAGAGTATTTGTTTTTTGTGCGTCAGCATGACAAAATGTGGTCCTGGAGACATATGCTGTTGCAGGGACACAGTCAGATGTGAGTACTTTTGCACATGTGCTGGGGCTCACAGCCTCCTGATAGTTGTTTCTACGACTGACTCTTTCATTTTATTATGATGGCACCATAAAGAAACTTCTTTGTTTCATGAGTGAGCTTCCTTTGAATAGCTTGCTTTGTTACGAATTCTATCCTTTAAAACAGTGTTAAATAATTTTATGTTGGCACAGTGGCAGAGATAAACAGTGCCAACAACTGAGATTGTTACTGACATTTTTACTGTGTAATAAAGGTGGTGCAGGGAATACGTGTCCTTAAGGAAATGTCTTGTCCTTTAGCTAATAAGTGATCCAAAGGCTGCTAGCAAGTTACAAAAGGAGACACTGTACAATGGCTTTACCTTTTTTGCCATTAACAATGCCGTGCTGCTCTCCAAAACCTTGATTATAAGAGATGGATGTGGCGTCTGTGTCTGAAATGATCATTTAATGTGTAAGTGCCTTTAACCCGCATTGTTTGTAATGGCCAGCAGGGGGCATCTCCTCTAGCTACATAATGAAATTAATTTCCATAGAAGTCTATGGGAAAACAGCCCTCGTCTCGTGACCTGTGACCTCAGTAAACACCTTCCTCGCGAGCTTATGGTTTCAAGTCTTGCTGATTTTAACATGATGTTCTTTTTGTAAATAATGGTCTTCATTATAGTCAAAAAAGAAATTAAATCCAGGTATCTTCAGTTGACAAGTTGCTATCATTTAAATGTCTCTTGTGTTTCAGTTTCTTGGTCAGACTGGTTCCTCTATGAAAAACCCGGTGCTTCTAGAATAACCTTTGCTAAGCAATAAGTTGTGTCATGATGGCTTTATCCATTTACAGTCTGTGTTTGAAAATAGCTTGATGAGGGGATTGAGAAATAACCAACATGCAGATATAAGCTGTAGGCAGACAAACCAAAACTAAAAGCTTGAAAAGGCGAAAATAGATCAGCAATGCTCAGGGGAATTGCAGAGTTGGGGGATAATTTTGTGTATGCTTTTCCCCTTTCTCACACACAATCCTAGTTAGTATTAGTTTAAGTATTGAGCAGTAGAGCTTTAATTACAGGTCCCAAGTGTAGTCTTACTGTAGCTTAAGCACAGAGTGCATATTTGTTTCTTTTGAGTTTGACAGTCAAAAACAAAAATTGTGTTGCTCTGAGGAAAAAGTCATTCTTTTTAAAAATGTAACAGATTGTCCCTCCAGACCACTTTATTCTTCTTAGTTCTGTCCAAAGACAGCGAGTACATGATGCACACAGCCTTTCTCTTCGCCAGTTGAGTGTGCTGTGTGCACTGTCTGTCTTCAATCATTATTTTATTCTTTCTCCGTGTATGTTTTGGTAAACAAACTGTATTGAAGATAGGAACTTGGAAAAGAAGTTGGGGGGATTTTCACAGCTTTAAATGTGTTCCAAGGAACTTGATCATGGATTATAAACAACGTGATAGACATGTTTTTCCCCACTGAGTTACACCCTCATAACACAGTTGTCAAACATATTCCAAAAGTAATCTTAGACAGGTACGTGTAACGGGTCAAGTGTGTGCTTTAGCGCTTATGTTTCTGTCCTGTTTTATCTCCAGTTGTTTGTGGAGCTGAACGAGCTGATTGTGGAGAAGGACCATGAAATGCGATGGAAGGAGCGCGCTCGCTGGATCAAGTTCGAGGAGGATGTGGACGATGAGACGGACCGCTGGGGAAAACCTCATGTGGCCTCACTGTCCTTCCGCAGCTTGCTGGAGCTTCGCCGCACCATCACACATGGTAAAAAGCTCCTGCGTGTGTCCAGCAAGCATCAGATTATCAGTCATGCGGTTTATCGTATGTGCAGCTGAAATGAAATTCACAAACATAACTGTGATATGCAGAAAACCGCAAATTGTTTCCTGCTTTGTTTCAAGCTAGTTGCTTAAAACTGTTTCTTCTTCTTGAGACTGAATAAAGTTGCAGCAGCGACTTGTTTGGGTTGGCCTTTCTTCTCTAGGTGCCATCCTATTGGACCTCGAACAGACCTCTCTGCCCGGCATCGCCCACCTGGTCGTGGAGACGATGATCATTTCCGATCAGATCAAAGCCGAGGATAGGCCCAACGTTCTTCGGGCCCTGCTTCTTAAACACAGGTCAGTAACCAGGCTGACACTAGCATTAGGCTGTGCCTGATTAAATGCATCTCCATTTCATAACATTATTTCCTGTGGTGGTAAACAGTGAAGAACCGCAGTTCAAGGAGAAGATGTTTCAAGTTCATGGAAAAGAGATGAAAAATACAAGCCAGAAATTCATCTGCGAGGCTTTTTTTCTTTACCACTGATGAAATCCTGAGACACTATCCATCGGAGATACAGAGAGCATGAAGAGAGACAGAGAAAGTGAGCAGGGGCAGCGAAGCGAGCTAGAAAGTGAATGAAGTGAGGGAGGGAGTGGCAGCGGTGGAAGCAGAGCAGTGAATCGTAGAAATAAAAGTGATTGTTTTCCCCGATTGGTTTGCAGCAGTTTAATTATAAAGACTAATTAAAGTGCTAACACCACCTTCGATTTTTGTAACACAGGGTGTCATCCTGTGCGCTGCTGCTGCTTTGTGTTTGTAGGCGTGTGTGCCAGTGTGTGCACCAGCTCTGACAGATAGAGAGCAGAAAAAAAAGATGAACAAAAGATGTGACTTGGTGTGTATGTTTTTCCAAAAGTTCTCATTGTGTCAGGGGACGCAGAAGAAAGAAAGAAGAAAGTTCTGAACAAACCATTTAGCTTTCTTGAAATATTCGAAAGGAGTCTGGTTAAGGCTCTTTTTGACTTTGTGCCTGACCCTGAGTAAAGATCATATTAACGTGTAACACACTTATGTTAAGAAAAGGTTCTTTAAGTGTTCTTTATGCATTTGGATTTACAGTAGCTTAATGAGAATGTGGTTCCTTAACATGTTTATCTTTGGATCTTTGAGAAAAAAAGCTTCCTGTTTATCCCTTGACTCCTGTTTCATGAGATATGCCCTAAAATCAGTGAGATTTAGTTGGTTCTTTACCCATGTATTAACCAACCTGTCAATTTAGGGTACTGTGGATGCAGCTTTGTTTACATTCTGACCCTGGATTGTAGGTTTGGTCGTATGAAGAATTAGATCCAAGCCTTCCTGCTCATTAATCATTATCCCACAGAGGAGAGAAAAAAAATTCAACTCAGGGGAACTGAGCTGGGAATTTCCAAAAAGGGACATTTAACAAGACTTGGCTCATCAACTGGTGTACTTCCCCCGGGTTGACTGAACTGCAAATGTCAAGACTGGGCTGTATCTGTACTGAGTGTTAAAGCCTGTGCTGTTAGACTTAGCGTTTGAGTCTTCATTGTGTGGTCCTTCCTGGATGTTTGATCTTTGCCTTTGTTTAAGACTGGTGCTGATTGCTACGCACTGAGAGTGAAAAGGAGAGTGTAAAATGTATGTGTCCCCAAAATTCACTTTATAAATCCAGGCTTACTCTTTTCCTAAAAAACTATATGTGTTTTCATTTCAAATGTTTCCTGTTTCTTTCTAGCTGGCTCAGCTGTTATTTGAGCCGAGGAGTTTTCAGCGCTTTGTTTTTTTTCTGCATTAGCAAGTCTAAGCCAGCCACTGCTGGATCGATGATGTTGTTGGAAATTATTGGGTGTGATGCTGTTAAACCAGCGGAAGTGTATATGAGTAGATATGGGAAGGTGGTGGTAATCATAGTACACTAGAACGTGCTTTTAGTTGTCATAATCCGAATTCAAAAAAGTAACATTTAACTAGCTATTCACAAAACACGTGAGGCTATAGTTACTTACATCCTGTACCCAAGTCAAACAAATAAAAGCATGTAACTGTGACTCCACTGCTCCCTGATAGTTGCCACTCATTGATTTGCCCTGGCATTGACACGACAGCTAAACTGAGATGATACACGTGGCCAATCGAATAGCGCTCTATAACACAGCGCATTACATTTTACAGTTACATAACTAGAGACGGGAAACAAGTCGAATAAATGTTGGCTAAATTACCAGAGGAAAGACGAGCCCTGCCTGTCAGAAGTACATACAATGTTGCCATCTTACTCACAAAGCCTCTGATTAATATTTATAGAAACGACTCTAAATTCTGTTCTGCAGCTTATGACATTTAACTCAAGAGCTCCTGTGACTTTTGCTTTCCTAAAATGATGCTTTTGTACTTAGGTGGAAGTAGTATAGAAAATAAGATAAGGAAGACAAGCGCTGCCTCGGTCCAGAACAACTTTTGAACTTGGAGTGAGACAGTTTTGTCAACTAGTGTTGACAGAACTGTCAGGAATAAATTTCCCCTCACGCCTGTTATTGTTATACTTTACAAGGAGCTCAGAATGTCCCCTTTTTCTCCTGACTGCATAGAACCTCAGTCCTGCCAGGTTCCCCTTGTTTTTTTAAGGCAGAATGGTACAGCCTGGATTTGAAGAACAATCTCTCCTGGATAATGGTGTGGTGACCTTGGTTAGACCCATGGATTATAGCGAAAAATAAAATATCATAAATTTAACCGTGGCAACATTTACTGTTTTTCACCCGTGTGCAAGGGACATATTTTGCACACATGCTAACAAAGAGCCACAGCAGATGCACTCAGAAGAAGCAGGCCAGTGGACGTTCTTAGCAGCAGGCCTTCATGTGTTTGTTCCATATTTCACTGCCTTTTCACATAAATTCCCAGCATGTCACTGGCTGCTTCCACAGGGAAAAGAACACTCCGTCATTAGAGTCATCGCTAGGCTAAAAGATCAGATTTATGACGTGGAATAAAATCACACTGAGGTGCTGCTAGGATTTAGCTCATCGCTTACTCAGACCACTTTAAGGATCCTTTGGAAACGTTTTGTGTGCAATTGACTTCAGTGTCACACTTCGTTCTTTTGTCTTGGGGCGCTGTCTCTTCCAATTTAAGCGCAGTCTTATTGGACCATGTGGGCCTAATGAGTGAGGTGATGTCACCAGTGGACTGAACAGTGATGTAATGAAACTTGGCCAGTTTGACATGCTTAAAAACTCATCTTTAAGTGGGGTGAAATGTGCTTAACATCACACGCAAAGAAAGCAGAGAAAATAAGGGCTACAAAGGTCAGTCTCTGGCTCTTTTATTGATACCGTAATGCAAATATCACGTTAATGTGTCAACTCAGATTTTCCTGAAACTGCTTTCTGATTAGCTCGACCTGCAAAACGGTTTAAATTTGGAAAGATTTTGCTGATGACTTTTGTAAAATTTATGAGCTCCACTGCAGCCGCATGAGGTAAAGATGGTCAACACATTAAATGAACAAAAGATGGATTAGGTGAATAAGAAGCACAGCTGTTTTGAGCATTTCTAAAATCCAGGTAATTCTGCAGCCCACTTAAAAATGATTAAGCTGTCCTTAGCATTAGGCAATTGAGCATGGATATTTTTGGCCTTGAAAACAGTAGTTATAAAATAATAGTAAAAGCAGCTGCACCTTCTGGAGGCTTTGAGTTAAGATTATATTTCTGATTCTTACCTTTGAAAAACTGCTTACAGAAGCACCCACTGGAATTTCAGGTCTTGTGAAAGTTCACGTAGGTATTTATTAATGTCGTGGACTTCAGCCGGTGAAAAATGTTGACATTTACAAGACTGGACTGGCACCAAATTTGGTTCAGACTATTTTCGTTGTTCTTATTCCCCTGAATGACCCTTATCATTTGGTTTCGCCAGTCGGTGGCTGTCTCCAGCTACGAGCAGGCTCGGGCAGTTAACACTTTATTTGATTTTGGAGGTGCCGCCTTGTTGACAGAAATGTGTTTCCGTTCTAAAGCAGCAACAAAAGTAAGCACAGTTGGGTGAGTTGTCGGTAGCATAATCCCATAACCTTCATCTCGAGTTCGACCCCCTCCTTTTGATGGTAACTTTCTTGGCCAGTCACTTTAACTCGCTGACTTTTGTTTTCATTTACTGTCTGGTTAAATTTAGGCATTAAAAAGTTACTTGGTTGGGTGTACACCAGTAGTCTATTATCTACCACCACAAGTATGAGTCTGCATAAGTTCAAGTGTTGGAGATCGGACCTGAAATCCCCATGTCAATGTCTCTGTGTCCATGGCCTCCAGTTTTCTATCACTGTGGAGACTTTTCCTTGCAGGCAGTATAGGATGGCAGTTGCTGGCCATATCTATGGACGAGATAACAACTGCAACTGGCATTTCAAAATAAGAATGTATATGACAACAACTTTGGTGATCTCTTAGCCCTTTTTATGGCTCTCACATGAGATGGACTTTTGGGATTCAAATGAAATGAGTGGACAGGTGTTGGTTGCTTACACCATCATTAGGATCTGCTCTTTTGCTTCATAAACTGTGACCCTAATCTCCTTTACAACCTTGGTTGTGCTTTTGTGTGTTCTGCTCATTTGCAAAAGCCTCCATGTTAAGATGCTCATTGCTGTTTAATATTGTGACGTTAACTTTAATCACATTAACATCTTTTGGAGTTTAGTGAAAGTGTCACTGCACTCATACTGCAGGAGTAACTGGAAATTCACTTTTTATACTTTGTATTTTTTTGTTTTGTTTTTTGCAGCCATCTAAGCGATCACAAAACTCGTTTTCATCGCCACCACTCATCGGGCAGTCTTCATGGCAGCTTCAACCACAACCACGTCCACGACACCAACCAGCCATTGGTGTCCGAAGAGCACGATGAGCACCACGAACACAAAGGACCCGTGTACGATCCCAAACAAGACGTTTTTGTTAGCCTGTTTGTAAGTTTTCTCTTCTCTCTCTTTTTAATGTGTTACACGTTTGTCAGTGTTTCTGTAGTTAACGTCATTTACACAGCTCATTTGATTTTTAAGAGGCTCCTGACAGAGATCTGAGAAATATGGGGTCTCGGCGATGAAACAATGTGACGTCGTTGAAACAGTGCAGGCAGACAGCGCGTTAAATTGGCTCTACCAAAGCCAAAGTGAGTGATTAAGTAGCTCTGACAAGATCCCACCGGGGTAATTGGACTCAGCTATCTAAGTGGACGGAGATTAAAGGGACGCTGAGCTGTCTTGTTTTAGTTTACGGTTTGCATTAAGTTCTAAGAAGCACACAGTGAGCACAGATTTTGAACATGGTTACACAAAATTCCTGATGTGAGGCCCTTGGCTCTCACTTTGGCATTTGAGATGCTTCTTAACAAGGTCAGAGGTCATGTAGGTAGTTCTTGAAGTTGGAGAACGCAGGCCTCCCTGCGCCACATGTGTTGAGTTAAGTTCTTAGTCAGCCTACAGGTGCTTCTGGTTAAAGCATCTTGATATATTAGCTGTGAAAACTTAATGTTCCCCCTCAGCTTAAAATGTTGGCAAATTTAAACCAGCCTATTAAAAAAATATTTTTCAGGCATAAAAAATGGTTTGAAATGAGATGTGACTGTTGATACCCACAAATGTAAGAATAATGTCACATTATTAGCGCAGTTCTCTGTTATATCACATCACCCTGGCTAGCCAGTAATGTGGGTAATCTTTGTACTGTTCTTCCTCCAAGAAATCTCTCCACCCTCTGCCGGAGACTCATCCAGCCACAGCCAGATCTATAAAACTTCTCGCCAAGATTCCCAAAGACGCTGAGGCTGTCATTGTTTTAGTTGGTAAGCTTTGGGGACAGAGTTTTTCTTCTCTGTTTTTATAAACCACTGGGAGAATAATGTTAATTTCTTGATTTGGCTGTGCCTCACAAACTGCCACTCTCAATATTTTTCTTGTGATGTACATCAAATCAGTAAGCAGGTTTTTTATTTCTTTATTTTGTCCTTTTCTGTAAGGTTGTGTTGAATTTCTGGAGCAGCCGGCTATGGCCTTTGTCAGGCTGAGCGAGGCAGTCCTTCTGGAGTCCGTGCTTGAGGTTCCCGTCCCTGTTCGATTTATTTTCGTCCTTCTCGGGCCCAGTCAGTCCAACATGGACTATCATGAAATTGGACGTTCTTTCTCCACTCTCATGTCAGACAAGGTAGCCTCCAAATCTCATTCTAAGGCTCTAAGGTGTGTCATTTTTTTACTAATAATGATAATCTGCTAGACCAAAATAGTTTTGAATCCTAGAATATCTTTCCAGTGATAGAAAGTGGGGGTTAAAATTGGACAAGTCACACAGATTTCTAATTATCCTGCCTTTTCTGTCATGGCTATCCAATTCTGTTCTGGATTAGAACTTCCATGAGGTTGCCTACTTTGCTGATGACAGACAAGACCTCCTGAATGGCATCAATGAATTCCTGGACTACAGCATCGTGATTCCACCATCAGACGTGGAGGGAAAAGACCTCCTGAAGACAGTGGCTGACTTCCAGAAGCAGATGCTGCGGAAGAGAAAGGAAAGAGAGCTAAAGAAGCACAGCTCCTTAATTGGAGTAGAGTCAGAAATCAAAGGTAAAAAATAATGTACTTGAATTGTTCCAGTCAGCACTGGTTCAGAAAAGGCTGGGAAACTTCAGTGAACAACTAGACCCTTGGACACTTGAGACTTGTGTATTAGGGCTCAAATCAACAGAGACTATCAACAGAAGAAACATGTCTAATCTATTCTCATGTCTGTTCTCTTCTGGAAGTTCTGGTGTTTTCATGGAATCTATTGTAAATAGAAAAAATATAAAATTCATTCACTACCTTGTTTTTTGGAGGAAGAAATTATTATACAGGGTGGGCCATTTATATGGATACACTGTAATAAAATGGGAATGGTTGGTGATATTAAAGTCCTGTTTGTGGCACATTAGTATATATGAGGGGGAAAACTCCTCAAGATGGGTGGTGACCATGGTGGCCATTTAGAAGTCGGCCATCTTGGATACAACTTTTGTTTTTCCAATAGGAAGAGGGCCACGTGACACCTCAGACTTATTGGTAATGTCACAAGAAAAACAATGGTGTGCTTGGTTTCAACGTAACTTTATTCTTTCATCAGTTATTTACAAGTTTCTGACCACTTATAAAATGTGTTCAATGTGCTGCCCATTGTGTTGGATTGTCAATGCAACCCTCTTCTCCCACTCTTCACACACTGATAGCAACACTGCAGGAGAAATGCCAGCACAGGCATCCAGTATCCGTAGTTTCAGGTGCTGCACATCTCGTATCTTCACACCATAGACAATTGCCTTCAGATGACCCCAAAGATAAAAGTCTAAGGGGGTCAGATCGGGAGACCTTGGGGGCCATTCAACTGGCCCACGACGATCAATCCACTTTCCAGGAAACCGTTCATCTAGGAATGCTCGGACCTGGCACCCATAATGTGGTGGTGCACCATCTTGCTGGAAAAACTCAGGGAACGTGCCAGCTTCAGTGCATAAAGAGGGAAACACATCATCATGTAGCAATTTCAAATATCCAGTGGCCTTGAGGTTTCCATTGATGAAGAATGGACCCACTATCGTTGTACCCCATATACCACCTGTTGTTCCAACAGTCTTGGAGGGATCCATCCAATGTGGGTTAGTGTGAGACCAATAGCGGTGGTTTTGTTTGTTAACTTCACCATTCACATAAGTTTGCCTCATCACTGAACAAAATCTTCTGCGTGAACTGAGGGTCCTGTTCCAATTTTTGTTTTGCCCATTCTGCAAATTCTGTGCACTGATCTGGGTCATCCTCGTTGAGATGCTGCAGTAGCTGGAGTTTGTAAGGGTGCCATTTGTGAGTAGCTAATATCCGCCGAAGGGATGTTCGACTAATGCCACTCTCAAGTGACATGCGGCGAGTGCTACGCTGTGGGCTCTTACTGAATGAAGCTAGGACAGCCACTGATGTTTCTTCATTAGTGACAGTTTTCTTGCGTCCACATTTTGGCAAATCCAACACTGAACCAGTTTCACGAAACTTAGCAAGCAGTTTGCTAACTGTAGCATGAGAGATGGGTGGTCTTGTAGGGTGTCTTGCATTGAAATCTGCTGCAATGACCTGGTTACTGCGTTCACCAGATATCAACACAATTTCGATCCGCTCCTCACGTGTTAACCTCTTCGACATGTCAATGGCTGTGAACAAAGAGAAACTTGTAAATAACTGATGAAAGAATACAGTTACGCTGAAACCAAGCACACCATTGTTTTTCTTGTGACATTACCAATATGTTTGATGTGTCACATGGCCCTCTTCCTGTTGAAAAAACAAAAGTTGTATCCAAGATGGCCGACTTCTAAATGGCCACCATGGTCACCACCCATCTTGAGGAGTTTGCCCCCTCACATATACTAATGTGCTACAAACAGGACTTTAATATCACCAACCATTCCCATTTTATTACGGTGTATCCATATAAATGGCCCACCCTGTATTTGGAAGAGCAAATGAATCGTTAAGTTATCAGCTAAATGCTAAAAAGCTTTGTTAGCAAGGAATGTGCATAGACTATATAGACAGAAACCAATACAAGCTAACTAACAACCAAACAAAATACTAGAATTTTGCTTACAAAAGCTGGACTTCTTGGATGGCCTTCTCCAAAAGCAACTGGCAGCATAAATATGGTCAAAAGGTCCACATCAGTAACTAGCAGAGGTGACGCCTCATAAACAGCTAGCATCAATCGCTACGTATTTTAGCACCCACTGGTCTGTCACAGCAGTAATGCTACTAATATTTGTAAAAAAAAAAAAAAAGCAGCAATAAAATTTAAGATGGAAGATAAAGCACATAATTTACCCCCTGTACAGCTGTTATAAAGGAGACGTTTGTTTCTACTATAAAGTTGGACATTTTAAAATGAGGGTCAAAAAGAAATGACTCCTTTTTGGAGGTAACGTTAAGTGGCCAGTTGAAGAACTGCAGTGGTTTATTGTTTTTATTCATGGATGGTCCGTGGATGTTTGTTCATGCTGTGATGCCTGTATGAATGCCCACAGAGGTGAGTCCTGAGGAGGAGGAGGAGGGAGAACAGGAAGTGGATCCATTAAAGCGCTCAGGAATGCCGTTTGGAGGTTTGATCCACGACATCCGCAGGCGTTACCCGCAATATGTGAGCGACTTAAAAGACGCCCTGGACATGCAGTGCATTGCTGCTGTCATCTTCATCTATTTTGCCGCACTGTCACCCACTATTACCTTTGGAGGCCTCCTGGGTAATCAAAACTTACTTAAAAGATGTAGTCCATATTCTTTGATGTACTGCATCTAATTTGTCTATCTCTGTGTGGCTACTTCTGCATACAGGAGAGAAAACAGAGGGCATGATGGGAGTGACTGAACTCATTGTTTCCACTGCAACTATCGGAGTTATATTCTCACTGTTTGCTGGACAACCCCTTCTCATCACCGGCTTCTCTGGACCCTTACTGGTGTTTGAAGAGGCCTTCTATAAGGTGACTTTTAACAAGACAATGACAACACAAAGCCTCCCTCTTCATATCATACCATGTACTTTTTCTCTTGTCAGGTGATTAATCTGTCCTCTCACTCAGTTCTGTCAGGTCTACAACTTTGAGTACCTGACTGGTCGAGTGTGGATCGGCTTCTGGCTCATCTTCATCGTCCTGGTGATTGTGGCAGCAGAGGGTAGCTTCCTTGTCCGCTACATCTCACCTTTTACACAGGAGATTTTCGCTTTCCTCATCTCCCTCATCTTCATCTATGAAACTTTCTCTAAGCTCATCAAGGTAAGAATTTAAACAGTAATCAGTCCTGCAAACGCTAATAAAATCAGTCACACTATATAGATTTACTCTTTTTTTTTTTTTCTTTCAGGTTTTTAAGGAACATCCACTGATGGCAGTGTATCCCACTGACGCCAGTGGGTCTCAAAATTTGGATGGTCCCATATACAACCAGCCTAACACTGCTCTTCTATCTCTGGTGCTCATGATGGGTACTTTCTTTGTTGCATTCTTTCTCAGGAAGTTTCGAAACAGCCGGTTTTTAGGTGGCAAGGTAATAAACTTCCTTTAACCCTTTCAAACAAATCATATCATACTTCTCATGAGAATATAAATGAACTCAATAGAGCATTTTTATTACATCTAGTCTAAGTCTAAAGTGAATGGACTTCTTTAAGTTTCATGGAGACGAGGGTGAAACCACTGCGATACCTTGCCCTCACCCTATCATATGATCTATTAAGGTCAGCTGACACAGGTTGTGAGTCGGGGTTGAGGCGCTTGGGAAGAGATCTCAAGACTGCATTGTAGGTGACTGACAGTTGGTGTCATAACCTACCGCCTCTGTTTAATTACGGTTGTACACAGGGCACATAGATGGCTTCATTTACTCTTCTGTCAAGCCCTCTTTCTTCTCAGTCCAAAATGAACATTGACATTGTCGAAAGAGTGACCTTTACCCTTTAGGTGAGGGTTTACAGTACAGTGCTGCTCTGCACAGCATACACTGTGTTGTTATCTTGTGTTTGGGAGCTTTTGTCCTTGAGATAAACCAGTATTTGTCTGAAGCTGCAGCTGGGTCTAAAGTACAATGCTCATGATAGGGTGAGGGAAGGTGTCACAGTGGTTTCAGCCGAAACATCTGGTGATGGTAAGAACCCACACCTTTTTTCACACCTTGGCTCAGGTGAGGTCAGCAACCCTCACTAAGGTTTAAATACCTCTCTGGAACTCTCTTCCATTTGGTTTTAGAAGTGAAGACACTTCTTGAATGAGAGGTGAAACATCTTCTTGAAATTTAAATTTCATTTACTTTCTAAATAAAAACATATTTTACTGTATATGTTAAAACCGGTATTGTTTAAACTTCATCCTCTGTGGTTTTTCTGCATGCTGTTACCACTAAATATTGTGGAAAGGTGTCCAAACCTCAGCAGGGATGTGTGACATGCTGTGAAAGAACAAGGCCCATATATGAAACATTGCTCTGTAGCACTCCTAGTGGTGGAAAACTTCAGCGTTTATGTCAGAAGGTTGATTCTGTCCATCTGGACAGAAATGTTTTGTCAGTCATACAAATGTATTCTTCATTCTCAGTTGAATGCATAATGACTGTTATGCAACTGTACCATTTATAAGTTTGAGAAAACCTGCAGTGAGCTAAGACTGAATAACTCACTTGTTCCAGATGAACAAAATCAACTTTTTGGCATTTCCGTACCTGGATGACAGAGCATGTATCAAGACTTCACAGTTTATATTTGAAGGTAAACTATAGCTTAAGATGAGAGGAGGCAGGGAGGCTGTGGATTTTTATTCAGCTGTGTGATTTCAGATCGTAAATATCTTTGTCTGTACACTGGCACGGTTATGTGCAATTATTCAGTGATGCAAATACGTTTTTAAGCTTCTGTTTTACAGACAAACTGCTGCTGGGTAGTCTTGATAGTCTTGATAGCTAAAGTGGTTTGTTTTGATGAAAAAAGAGCAGATCAGTCATATAATTTATACTCATTCATATGAAAAGCAATTCAAATCATAATTTTTCCACTCAACAGTAAGTTGTTCCCTTCTACATGACTTCTTTATTCATAATCTTTGACTTAACGCTCAAGTGATGTTTCTCTCTATGAGATCTGGGATGCATTTTCACTTTTAATTTAATGTTTGGTTTTTTGATATCCCCAGGCCAGAAGGATTATCGGTGACTTTGGCATCCCGATCTCAATCTTAGTTTCAGTACTGGTGGATTACGCCATTACTGACACTTACACACAGGTAGCGTCACTGCTAATCACAGAAATCCTGCACAGCAAGTGCAGACATTTTCAAAAGCTCTAATACATTTTTTTCAGTATTAAAATCAGATTTTTTTTCTCTCTTTTAGAAACTCAATGTGCCATCAGGTTTTTCTGTCACGTCTCCTGACAAGAGAGGTTGGTTTATCAGCCCCTTTGGTGACAAGAAGCCCTTCCCTACTTGGATGATGGGGGCGTCTGTTGTTCCTGCCTTGCTTGTGTTCATTCTTATTTTCATGGAAACTCAAATTACTTCGTATGTTCGCACGCCATGATTATATACAGTTGCAAAGCATTCTCTACATGTGCATGAAATATGTTTACTAAAATAAACATTGTATTGTTTTCGTCTTGTTCCTCCAACATCTTAGATTAATAGTCAGTAAGAAGGAGCGTCGGCTGGTTAAAGGCTCTGGCTTCCATCTGGATCTCCTGCTCATTGTCATCCTGGGTGCCCTCTGCCCACTTTTTGGCTTGCCATGGCTCACGGCAGCCACTGTGCGGTCTGTCACTCATGTTAACGCGCTCACAGTGATGAGCAAGGCCACGGCTCCTGGAGAAAAGCCCATGATCCAGGAGGTGAAAGAGCAGAGGCTCACCGGACTTCTTGTGGCTGTGCTTGTTGGTAAGAGGAGAGGCAAGGATGGGAGTGGGGAGTACCAAATGACTATGCAGCACACCCCCTTCCTTTTTGGATCATAGCTTAGCAACTGTAGTTAGCCAGGCCTGACATCAAGCCTGTTGTTTTAGATATGCATACATTGTATATATTTTTAAAGAATACATTTCTCAGAAATCTATTAAAATTTGTATTTCTTTGCTTTGTATTGTAAAGAAAACTGCAATTTGCAGACTTTCTAAACAGATGGTTGTTTAGAACGTCTACAGCACTTTGACTGGGATTTCATTTTTCTCAATGACCATCATGCTCTGTTATGTAAGATTTCAAATAATCAATTAAGTCCATAAACTCATTAGGAAAAGGTCCTAATTGCTGAGGAGTTGGGTTATTTTCTCCCCACTGCAGGCCATTAAAAGGAATGCAGTTTTAAGGTACTTTAACACAAGAATGGAGCCTCAACGTCTGAAAATGAAGCCAGTGGCCGAGTCAAATGAAATGAACGTTTGTGAAAGACTCTTTGCAGTCCTGTGAAAAACTAATTAAACCATTACTTCTTTCAGAGGAGTTAAGAGGATAAGTAGTAGCCAGATGCTGCTAATCAAATGCACTTGACTAACTGATCTTTAGCAAGTTTGGACAGTTCTATAAAAGCAGCAGTCCGTCAGTTTTCTGGTCTGGAGCATTCGGATGTGTTACTACAATGCCACATTTTCGCCAGGAGTGGACGGACCAGCATATTCAGCCAGATCTCATATTTTTCAGTGCACAGAGAAACTGTTAGAAAACCCAAAAGCTATATATCAGACTCTACAGGTCTCAATTAGCATGATAAATATTAAAGTGCATGACAGCACAATTAGAAAAACTGAACAAGTATGGCTTGTTTGGAAAGGGTTGCTAGGAGAAAGCCTCTTTTCTATAAAAAGAAGGATCATAGTGTGCTTAGCTTTGCAAAGTTTGCATCTGAACAAACCACAGGACTTCTGGAACAATGTCCTTTGGACATATGAGACTGAAGTAGAGTCATAATGTTTGGTAATAATGCACAGTGCCACATGTGGCAAAAGCCAAACTAAAGGCTGGCTGAAATTGGGTCTTGCAACAGAACAATGATCCAAATTATAGCAATAAATCAACAAGAGAGTGGCTGAAAAAGGAAAAAATTAAGGAAGGAGAACTGTGCATAAATTAATCCTCAAATAGTTGACCTGCTATACCTAATGAGCTACATCCACCCTAAAGTTCTTCTAAAGTGAGACAGAAAAAGATTACTTCAAGTTACTTAATGTTAAGATGGCTCTACAAGATACTGAATGGGGTGCACTTGGTCTTTCAGGGGATTGCACAGAGTCTGTGAAAATGTCCATTTTCACATGATTGTACATACACTGTGTGGCTGCTGCCATAGTAAGTATAGCAACATTAATTCCAAAGTCAAAATAAACGCAATTATTTTGTCCAATTACAGAAAAAAAATATAAAGCCGGTTGTTTTTTAAGAGTTTGCCAACATTAACGTAGAAAGCTAAAATGAATTAAAAAGGGGAGACAACGTAATCGGCTGGCAGAATTATACTTCTTATCATTCTATGTAAGGAAAGTGTAACGATCAGAATTTACATCAGATCAATATTCAAGATGGAATAAAACAAGAATCTGAACCAGTGGCTATTTCTAGGTAAATAAACACGCGCTGGAAGAGTGGCAGCTCTGTAGCTCCTGCATGTCTAGACATTCATGAAGGATGACTCAGCCCAACAACAGCTTAAAATGATTTTTCATTCTGTTTGTCTTCAAAATGAGCCGAGACAGTCGTTCTACAAGTAGAAAATTTTGTGAAAGTGAAAATGCAGTGCCCGACATTGCAGCATTGTTTTTCATCCACTGACTCATTGCGTTTTGCCGACTGAAAGTCTTGTTTCAATTAAGGTAGGGTTCCCGAAGCAATCTTAAGTCTAGTTTGATCCAGTTTGGGTATGCAGGCGTGGTGAGTCATCATGATTGTTGAGCTTTTGTTTGAGTGAAATGCTGTTTGGATTAGGAAGAAGACTGTTTGGATTAGCCCTGAGAGTATCTTAACCAAGGCATCTGAAGAGGGAGTGTGTTTCTAATAAAAGGCACGACAGCGTGTTTGTTTTTAAGGGCCGTTCCCGTTCCCTTGTTGAATGAATAATTTTCTCCACAGTTGCCAGTTATTGTGCACGCATGCAGTAAAATCATGTTAAAAGTCCCCCTTTAAATCCCTGTTTGCCCATCAGGTATGTCCATAGTGATGACAGATATTCTCCGCCTCATCCCTCTGGCTGTGCTCTTCGGGATCTTCCTGTACATGGGGGTCACCTCTCTGACGGGCATCCAGCTGTACGAACGCATAACGCTTATGGTCACGCCTGCCAAGCACCACCCGGACCACATCTACGTCACCAAGGTAGCACACGCAATAGCAATGTTTACATGCCCTCTGCTCTATTATGAGTGGTAACATGGAGAAACCAAAGCCAGCAGAGCAACAACTGCGGGACCAAAATGACGTCCGTCCTCAGTGTTTGAGTTAAATCAAAAGAAAAACACAGAGGATTAGATGCTGAGAGTTAGAGACATAATACAACGTCACAGTGGATAATGACAGATCCCAATGAAAACCATGCACACCAGATTTCTGGTTTAAAGTCCTGGTTTTGAAAGAGTTTTTTCCTGGAGTTTTTACCCCAATCTGAGAGTAACCTCAACAGCTGAGGGAAAAGCACAGTTCATTTTCTGGCCATCTGGTTACTAATTCATCCATTCCTCTTATTTCACCTGCAGCTGTCAGACTATAGCATAGTTTTATCTACTCTTTGTATTACTGGTGTCAAACCATTTACATCTGTAAATTAAAACATTTAATACAATATTAAAGCAAAAAAAATCTGAAGAGATTTTAGCATTACGTCATGTCGTGTTGTGCTGTATTCTAAAACCTTGTAAATTTTGCGAGAGAGTCTTCTATAAAAAGACACATCATCCTCTGTCACACCAACCCTCTGCATGTCCTCCTTCACTACATCCATGGACCTCTGGATGAAGCTCCATCTTCAACATCCTTTGCCCAATATATTGTTGCTGAAATTTGAAATGAATTAAGGCGCACACAGCCAGGCTGTCTTTATGAGTTTCATTACCTTTGTTAAGCGGTCAAACAGCACAGGCACCGTGACAGTAGCCTGCATCTTTATAGAGACGGGTTATCTCTCTGCCATGGTCACAGAATACATTCAGAGGTTTGTCTAATAAAAAAATAACTCGTACATCAACATGTGATATATCTGGAAGATTACATGGAGAGAGGCTCCATATTGTCAGGTCAGCTTGATACAGAGGAGAAGCAGAGACTTAAAAAGGTCCCATTACATCTCTAATCTTCTCCATCCCCATCACTCCAAACCAACTTAACACCTTCATATCAAAAACATAACTTCTTTTTCTAAAGTTGCTGTGTTTACATGTGCAGCAGACTACCTAGATGTTAAAAAAAAACAGTTATAACTGGGATGTAGTGGGATCTTTATTTACACACAGCACCAGTGCCTGAAAACACACACTCTCAATGGGACTACATAGTAGGATTGTATTTCATGTCTTACCAGAAACTTAAACAGTACGTCCTCAAGTGCGCAGATGCTCTCTCTCTCTCTCTCTTTTTTAAACAGCACTGTTTCCAACCTAATTGCTCACGTAGAAGAACTTAGATCTTGTTATGTAGGGAACACTCCCTGCTAACAAGTCTCCCATTCACAGCAAGAGCAACTTTGCAGCTGCTTATCGTGATAACTTACAATAAAGCCTATGAGACTGTAAATAAATTACAACCATTCCCATGTCTTAAAATCCAGTCTTAATGGCTTTGTAATTCAAAATTTTCCCGAGTGAATTTCTTAAAAAAAGAGCGACAGAAAATCAAACCCTCATGCATGTTTAAATCATATGATTAGATGCAGAATTTTCCACTAGATGGAGCCAAAAATGTGATTTGTGCATCTTTGGGTATCTCTGTCTGTGCTGTAATTTCCTGGTTTCTAACCCTCTGACCAATACGTGTGTGTTTCTTCAGGTGAAGACATGGCGCATGAACATGTTTACCATCATCCAGCTGGCATGCATCGTGGCTCTGTGGGTAGTGAAGTCTACTGCGGCCTCCCTGGCGTTCCCCTTCGTCCTCATCATGACGGTGCCACTGCGACGCCTCATCCTCTCCAGGATCTTCGAGGAGCGTGAGCTCCAGGCGGTAGGTTTGGGTAGTAAAGGCTTTCCGAGAATGTTTGCCACAATCATCCGATCCCACATAGCCTCGAGATACTTACTGTATACGGCAATTTTAAAATTCAGCGGACGTTGGCATGTTTCTATATCGGTCTAATACTGACGTGTCAGGGCTTGAAACAAACTTGACCCCTGACAGTTCTGATGATTTTTTTTTTTCCCCCTGTGATCATGGACAGCTTTCTCATCCAAATAATTTCAAGACATACGCAGATATTGCTTTTTGCTTTTGGGTTTCATGTTTTCTTGGACAGATCTGCCTAAACCCATACATGTCATCACTGTCAAATTAAAACCTTCCATTTCGTAAATGTCAGCTTTTTAAGAGCAAGAAAATAGGCTTATTCTTAACATGACCACCGTTTGTGATGTGTTCTCATGAACCCTCTGCGCTGCAGAATTGCCCCAAACCACCTAAAGGACTGGCAAAAGTTGAAAATTGCCAAAGCTGAACCTCCTTGACGTCAAATCCTCCGCTCCCTCGAACCTTCACCCTTGTATGAACTCCATAATAAATGTTCCTGTTTCACATTCTTTTCTTTGCTTTTCTGCACTATAGACAATTGGTAAACCAAAGAAAGTCAAAGGGGGAAAATGGACTTGTAGCTCTGGTTTGTCTCATGTTCACATTAGTGGATGAAATAATGTGAACCTGTGGGAAAGTCATTCCTGGAAAACTTCTAATGATCCATGTATGAGAAATGCAATTTTAAAAAAAAATAAAAAATTCAAATTAATTTGGTTACAAAAACCTACTAAGTACATAATTTGAACCTTTGCTAGTCAAGATTGACACATGCCATCAATGATTTTCTACAATAATTACATAAAATAAAACCTCAATCCCAAAAAAGTGGAAACTGTTTGTAAAATGTAAATGAAAACAGGATGCAGTGATCTGCAGATCTCATAAATAAATCCATATTTTCTTCACATGAGAATATATAAAACATAAAGGTTTACATTTTCCTGTATTGCTACATTTTCTTGCTTCAAGAAAAATACTAGCTCAGTTTGAATCTGACACATCTCAAAAACGTTGGGACAAAGGCAACAAAAGACTGGGAAAGTAAGTGGCACTAAAAAGAAACAGCTGGAGGAACATTTTGTAAGTAATTAGGTTAACTGGCAACTGGTCGATTACATGACTGGATAAAAGGGAATTGTGGAACGCTCTCAGAATAATATTCCTCAGTGTAAAATTGTGAAGCCATAAGCAAACATGATCCAGAAATGCGCTTCTCTGGGCCAAGGCTCATTTAAAATGGACTGAGGCAAAGTGGGAAACTGTTCTGCGGTCAGACAAATCAAGATTTGAAATTCTTTTTTGACAACATTGACGCTGCATCCTCTGAACTAAAGTGGAGAGGGAACCTCGGGCTTATTATCGATTCAAAAGCCTCCATTTCCGATTCTAGGGGGATGTATGAGTGCCTTAGTTTGCACATCTGGAAAGGCACCATAGGGTATATACAACTTTTAGAGCAACTACACTCCCATCCAGACATTGTCTTTTTGAGAAGGCCTTGCATATTTCAGCAAGACAATGCTAAAGTGCATACTTCATACCTTTACAAGACCTTTCTGAAACATTTGGGACATGATGAAAAATACAACAAAGCAGGTCCAGGACTGTTAAGCAGCTAGAATCCTCTATCAGACAAGAATGAGACAACATTCCTTTCCCAAAAGTCCAGCATCTGCTCTCCTGAGTTCATTTACAAACTGATGTAAAAAGAAGATGAGATGCTACAAAGTGGTAAACATGGCCCTGTCCCAACTTTCTCGAGATATGTTGCTGCCATCAAACTCAAAATGACCGTATGACCTTGAAATGGTACATTGTCTCAATTTAAACATTTGTATTTTTTCTGTGTTCTATAGTTCACAAAATATGGGTTTATGAGATTTGCAAATCATTGCATTCTCTATGTAGTTAAAATTACAGCATTCCAATGTGTTTTTTGAACTGGGGATTGTAATTGTTTCACTAATGTTCTTCTTGTTACCACATTTTCCAATAACAAGCTATAACTCGGTTCTAAACTGTATATAAAGAGAAAGAATTTTATATTTTTTTAAAAGCAGATGTTTTAAGAAATTTCTTACTTTTGTCTACATCTTAAACATAATTTGAAAGCCTGGATCTGTGATGCTAAGTTGGCTAATGCAGATTAACAAAGAAAATTAGATGACATCACTGTAGTCTGCTTGTTCAAGATTTGGTGACTTTTAAACAGTCAGGCTAGCTTTTTCCATCTGTTTCTGTCTTTGTTTCAGTTAGGTTAAGTTGCTGCCAGTTGCTATTTGAACTCGCTAAAAAGTCAATAATAGCTGATCAGTGGTAAACCTTGGAAAAAAAAGAAACCTTCAGATTAAAAGTTGTGCCACGCCACTGCAGCCAACAATTATCAAAAGATGCAGCTTTTATTTTAAAGGTTAATGTTTTCTGTTTCCAGAAAACAGTTTGTGTCACGCTTTTCGTAATTTCACCATTGCTAGCAGAGTAGCTAGCGGCAGCAAATGCCATCAACCTTCAGCAACCACTCGCCAAGTGGTCAGGGAATACATGACTGGCAGATGGTTGCCGGCTGGTCTCTTGGGCTCTGTGCTAAAGCCTTAGTTCGCGAAAAGCAGCCTATTTTTTCAGGCGTTGATCTTAGAAGCACTAATTGCTGTGTATAATTAACAGAGTACTGCTCAGTCAAAATGCATGCATTGCTAAACTGTGCTTAATTTGTCCAGAATGAACATTAAATAAAAATAATGAGGTATTTCAACCCTTTGCAGCTGGATTGTGATGAAGATTCGCCCAACTTTGATGAAGACGGACGAGATGAGTACAATGAGATCCACATGCTTGTATAAATTTAAGCTGGAACCAGCTAAAAGAATCACCTACATCCTGCAGATCTGACCAATCGGAGGAAGCAAATCTTGGAAACCTCATTGTCTCTGGATAGCAAGAGGAGCTTCTTCAATGGTGTTTGTAAAATATACAGAATCTTTAGCTGGATAAGCACTTTTTACCTTTATTTAATCCAGTTTTTTTTTTTTTCAAGCACATCTAATGTTAGATCTTTGTGGTGGTGTCGATGTCTTAACCCTGACAGAAATAGCACTGAATGCATACCTGAAGCGGACTATACAAATCTAGAAACATAACATAACTTACATGAACTCTTTTTACCTGATGTCTCCCTTTAATTAGTCTCCAGGTTCTGGGCATAAGTGCAATGATAATGGGGACCTTTAGGACTGCAGCAGGCTTGATTAATTCAGGCTTATTTTGGCACTGATCTGTGAGAAAGGAAACATTTGCTTTAATGAGGAGAGGATTTCAATCAAACTTAATAATTCTTCAAATGAACTTTCTCTAAATGTAAAGCCTTCAATGGGTTTTACTGCCTCTGTTGTTAAACTGCCTTTTTCCTTTGTATTACTGCCTTTGTCTATAGGTTGCAATGGTGTGCAAACGAGGAGTTAAGTCAGTCCTTTTCCTTTCTGTACAGACTTGTAGAAAAAAAGGTCATGTTTCTCTGCCAACCCAGCTCCCTGGCACAAGTCCTCATCTCTAAATGTAGTCTCCCATGAAGCCAAAATCCCCTAGAGACTGTGCCTCTTCATGGGCTGCCACTGTACTTTTTTAAGGTGATTAATGCCCTCCACTGATCCCATTATTATGACCTTGGATGTATAAGTAAATAGCTAACATGGTCTAAACCTATTTTTCTACTTTGTTGTATCTATTTATTTTGTGACCTTTTGGACTTAACGCTATACCATGTTCTTAGTGGTATTTAGATTTCGGATAGCTTAAGCTACTGTTAGAGTTACTGTAAAATATAAAGAACATTGTGTAGAGTGACACGTTAAAAACAGAAAAATGTGTCTTTATTTAAAGTATCTGTCAGTTTTTTGCGAGATTTGGTATATTTTTTAAGAGATGTCATGAATAACACACTTGGCTAACACAGACACAATAGTACTGAAAATGTTTGGGAGCATTTAAACATTTGCAGGATGCATGAAGGTTGCATTGCACAGAAAGACTGTGAGCTTGGGATTGTAATTTACCATCTGTTTTTAGAGTTATCCTATATTGCAACCAACACCTGCTGCTTCATTAGGTACACCTGTTCATCTCTTTGTTATTGCAAATCTAATCAGTCAATCATACTGCAGCAACTGCAGCAATGTATGTATGCATATAGACATAGTCAAGATGACTTCTTGAAATTTGGCCAAGCATCAGATTTGGGAAGAAAGGTGTTTTTAAGTAACTTTAAATGTGACATGGTAGTCGATGATAGGCAGTCTGGTCTGAGTATTTCAGAAACTGCTGATTTGCTGGGATTTTCCCACAAAACCATCTCGAGGGTTTATACAGAATGGTCTGAAAATGCATTGTTGATGCCAGAGGTCCAGA
Source organism: Oreochromis niloticus (assembly GCF_001858045.2). Lineage (NCBI taxonomy): Eukaryota > Metazoa > Chordata > Actinopteri > Cichliformes > Cichlidae > Oreochromis > Oreochromis niloticus. Next base: position 6,049,071 of record NC_031987.2, read on the forward strand.
GGGCAGAGGAGATTCTGCTTTGAGCTGATAGGCAGCAGTAACTCAATTAACTGCTCATTGCAACCAAGGTATGCAGAAGAGCATTTTTGAATGAACAACATATTAAATTTGAATTGGATAAGCTACAGCAGCAGAAGACCACACTGTACATCACTTTTGATGGCTCTTTCCTGCAGGATGCATGCTAGGTCAAAAACCTCAAATGCCCTCCACCAGATCTCAAAAGGGGGTCCAGCATGATACTACCTAAGGTATACCTAATGAAGTGTAGTTTTGACACATGCACATTTTCAGAAGCCTTACCTTTTTCTGCCACACAGAAACACATAACAGCTGCTGTACATAAAACAACAAAAAAGCTTAAACTAATTTATTGATTAGTGTTAAAAATTGGTGTGATTTTACTATATTTGGATCAATGGTCCATTTACGGTCAACAATTAAAAGCTTAGGAATTGAAATGAAGAAGCTTCACATTTAGATGTTTTGAGGATATTCAGTGTCTGGTTCACCAAACATTAGGATTATAAAGTTTATCCGTATTGATTTAAAACAGACGGGAGTTGTTGAATGCAACAAAAAAAGTGAGCACATTGGGTTCTGGTCTTTCTCCATGTTTCCATTCGGTGGTTCCCTTGCTTTTATCACTGACACACTCGGGAAGCGTCAGCTGAGTCCTGGGGATTTTAACTGGGTGGATATCTGCAGAAAGTCACACAAACGCAATTGTCTGCTGTTTTTCTTACAATATCTTGATGGCACACTCTTTGATCACATTCAGTGAAAGTGGAAAAGAACAGCAAAGATGATTGAACCCAAACCCAAATTCCTGACTCTGGAGGATGCTGGGCAAAAAAGTTAATTCAACATGAAAGTCTGTTTCTTTGCACTGTTACTACCAAAAAGTATGTACTGCTAACATTTAGTCTATGACCCTTTTAAAAGAAAACAGTGCATAGTAAGTTAGGAGAGAGAGGGACTGCTTGGCAGCTGAAGAGGTTTCTATAAATTGCTGGCAAAAAGGCCAAAACCCCACTATAAACATACTTTAAATGGTCAGCAATGTACTGTAATTCATGCACATGAAAAAAATGTGTATCTTATTTCACATAACCATGCCCTACATTATGAGCCATGCAAGGATTCAGTCTCAGGGGAAACTGACCTTTGATCTGTAAATATTGCTCCCCAGCCTTTAGTTTGTTGCCTCTTTGTGTAAATAAAGCGGTCAAGGCAATCCGGCGCTTGCTATGTAAAAATCTATGGCTTACAGTCCCGGCTTTTATGTTGTACAATGTAGGAAAAAGAGGTCAAGTGCAGAGAATTGTGTTTACTCCAGTGAAGTGACATAGAAGTTTAACGGTAAATTAATCTCTCTTTCCCCCCAGATTGTTCTCTGTAGGCCTGCACTTGAAGTTCCTCTTTGATGTGAAGCGTACACCTGCTGCAGTCTGTATTTAATTCTGCAGCTCCCCGAGTTAATGAGTAACACAATGTGCTTTGAATTAGCACTCTGTGCAAGTTTCATTTAAAATGGGCTGCGTTATTAATGGACCTTTTCAACCATGTGTTTATGTTTCGGTAGTTTAAAGAGACTGGAATGGCAAACTGAGGGCAAAGACAGTGAGGTATTTTCTTCTTTATACCCACCCCAACCATATTCGTGACATTATTGAATGTTTGCCTGTGACTGAGTGTGTTTTTAGGGGCAGGAACTTGATTTATGGAAGTTCACTAATGACACAACTATGAGTGGTCACCATGTTAGAAAGTGCACTGCCAAATAATTTTGCAAAAAAAATGAAAAAACTATTTTTGTTGTTGATGTTTTGGGGTTTTTTTAACTCTTCATTTTTTGTGACATTTATGTATTTTTTCTAATCTAGAATTATTTAAATAATCAAAAGTATTCTAATATTGTGTAAATTTAAAAAGTGTAAGATAAACTCTAGATTGCCCTGAGTAAGCAAGCATCCCTCATATTTTCTGCCTTACAGACAATTTTTTCAGTTTGTATTTATTTCATTTACAAGGACGACAGTTCATTTGAAATAACCTGGACTACCTTCCACTGTAGTTGTCACCCTGAAAGCTGTACTTGCTAGTTGTAGTCTGTGAGTCCAAAAGAAATTTAGCAAGCAGCATTTGGATGTTATTGTGGCAAAAACAATGTGTAACAACCATTTTTAAACACCACGGCCAACCTAAGAATTGTTGCTTCCTATGTCCATTTCTTTATGACCCCAATGTCCCAATCTTCCGCTGGCTTCTTCCAGCAGGCTAACACACCATGTCACAAAGCTCAAGTGATCTTAAACTAGACTTCAGCTATCGCTCCAATTGAACACCTTTGGGATGCAGTGTATTGGGAGATGGTAGATGTGCAGCCAACAAATCTGCAGTAACTGTGCAAAGCTATGCTATCATGTCAGTCTGAACCAAAATCTCAGTGGATTGTTTCCACCACCTTATTGAATCTGTGCAATGAAGGATTAGGCCAGCTCTGAAGGCAAAATCTAACCTGTTAATAGCAAGGTGTACCTAATGAAGTGACCAGTAAGTATATAGTTTTATTTAAAAAATGAAAATGAAAAGCATTTATAAATCTGTTCAGGCAGACTAACATTGTTTAATAGTTTGTTGAAAGCTTACATTTGTTCTATGTCTAATAGTTTTGTCATTATTTAACTTCCATACATAAAAGCGCACACTAATGTTAGTTGTACACAGAACACTAAGTGCAATACTATGAGAGACTAAGAGTTGATGCTGTACAGCCAGCTGTGAGTGGCTGAGAACATGAGAATCAAAAGGGGGGTAAAGATTTTATTTTTTAGATTAAAGTAAAATGCCTTGTTGATGTCATTAATGACTAAATATGCAGTGAAAGCTTTGATAGTTCATTTTTTAGCCAAAGTTGTTGTCTGTCAACAATGCTGTGCTTATACGACCTGTGATGGTGAAAGAGGCCCCAAGGTGTATGTCCGATACAAGTGTGTGTGACACGAGCTGCTGTGTCTGTGGAGGCCACAGCCTAAAAAGAACCAGCAAACAGTTTTACCAAAACATCCTTTCAGTATTTACACAAAAAAAAAAAGTGGAATTGTGGGTATTATTAAGATAAGAAAAGGTGTGGCGCTGCCTCTTGGTCCTGTCTGGTGTTGGATGTCAGGACACACGAGATGAAAAGAAAAATCTTTCTGGTCTTTTTGACCCTTAAAAAAATTCTGTCATGTCAACGTTCTCACGTCACCTCATTTCGTCGCCTTATACCTCCATGGTAGCAGGCCAGGCCACCCACCCAATTCTAAGACTTGGCTCTGTTATTTTTGAACCAAGGCTAATCCACTGTCATCAGTTTGAGTAAAGACGTCTGGCAAGCTTGGATTTTTAGCATATGGAATAGTGTACTCGGTTTGACCATATATAACTATAAATCAGACACATGTGAAACAAGATTAACTACTGCAAGGAAATTCTGTAACACTGATATTTTCCTAAGAGCAGCAGAAGTATAAGGGATGCTGGAGGAATGCCATTATTTTTTTTCTTCTGTCTTTGGTTTTTGGTATCTGATTTTCCTCATCTCCTGCTGTAAATTAAATGCTATCTCCAGTATTATCCGTTTTTTAATGTTCTTTTTTGTGGATAGTATTTTTTTTATTCATAGAACATAGAAGGTGTTCAGTTCAGTTCAGTAAGAAACACCTATGATTTTTACGACTATGCCACTTGTTTATGCTGAAGTCACACTAGGGAAAACAAAATGAACAAAACTTTTGTGACCTTGTGCATTCGTGTTGCAGCTCTGACCAGGTCTGCAACCACTCCCAGTCAGTTGTACTCTTCAAAGCAAATTTACTGAGTCCAGACAGTGGTAAAAGAGCACTAAGACAGAGTCAGTAGGAAGTGCTTTTACCTGTGGAAAATGACGCAAGCACTCTGCAACCTTGTTTTTAATAGAGGAATATAATCAGGATACAAGCAGCTGGCAACCACTTGAGTCGAGTCCTGTATTGCAAAGAGTTGTCGCAGTCGAGTTGCACTCATCTGCACAGACCGACTCTTTCAAAGGTTTTCAATGATTATTTGAAAACCTTTGCCTGTCTGAGAGCGATTCCAGTCAGTCCCTGTCTCACCATGATTATTCGGCTATAAGTTGCCTCCACTTGGCAACCTGTGCAATTGCCGTCCAGTTGAAAGTGGTTGCCCAGAGGTTGAGGGCGTCGCCCACTCAACCTCTGAACAGTCGGTCAACACAAGTAGTTGCACTTGGTCTTTGACAGCAACAAAATTCCATGAATCGTAAGGACTGTTTTTACTCTAGTGTGACTGATCCACAAAAGACAAAACTACTATACGTTTCTCCCAGCACAGTGTAAGCTGCATTAAGCAAGGTTTTAATAAGATCCAGACCAAAGAGCTCTACAACACACAACAGCTAGCAAGTCCGTGTCTCATGATCAACGGGTCAGCAGTTAATTGGGACTCCCTGTTATGCACAAGGTGTGTTTTTGGTGGCAAGATTGCCTGCTGACAAATAATGGTCCCGTTTTAGAGACCCGCATTAGCAAGTTGGAGAGAGAGAGCACTGAAAGATATGATGCTAATGTTCTTTTTCAATCATGAAATTAAAAACTCAGCCAAGTAGCAAATCTTATTTGTTTTCCACTCTTTCGCTTACATTTTCTCATTAGAGTTAGGCGCTACTTGGTTAACTTTACCTGCATGTTGGGGAACAAGGAGTTTGAAGTGGCACTTATTTAATTAACCGGGTGCATCAGGTAACAAATACCAAAAAACACCTTGTGCATAAATGATGCTAGAGTCTTATTAGACATAATATCACCAATTGGGACTCCTGGATCTGAACAGTCTCTAGTTTACCCACCGATTCTTGAGAAAAGTCCCCTTTGGCTCTTGCTTTCTGTTTTTATGCTGGGCAACTGATCCTCAGTCAGATTAAGAGAGCATCCTTTGCAGATTACAAGTAACTATAAAATTATTCAAGTATTGAAATCCCCCAAAACACCTAATGGACCTTTACATTGTTTTACTGACACAGTTTTCTGCATGAGCTCTGCACAGCAGTCCTTTTAAGTAGTAATTGGATGAAAAAATAATTAAATGCGGTATGTTTGCATTTGTAGACTGACACTTAGGTCATGTGAATACTTTAATAGCAGGTCTGTCTTGCTATGGCTATAAAGAGGTTTTCAAAAAACTGTAAAGCATTATTTTTTTGTCTGAAATAAATATTTATTATGTGTTTCAAATACAAATGGAATTGTTTTTATTTCTGTCAACATAAAACGATTACAGTATAAACCAGATTACTTCTGCCACACATAAGACAAAATAATGGAAGTGAAGGACATTCATTAGGTAAGTGCTCAGTGTATTTTCATTTTACAGACTGTATAATGTGATAAATATATACTGTACATTTACCAAACGAGTCACAGAGAAATACAGTGTTTGACCTTTGAAGAGAAAAATCACTACAACAATAAAAAGGTTACATTTTCATGGATTTCAGCCAGTTGTGTTCATATTTGTTTATGGAGGGTAATGTTTAAAACAATGTTATTTTTTAAATAACAAAATATATCCCATAGTTTGACAGTTGGATGACAAAATCCTGTAAAATGTTGTTGTTTTCTGTGCATTATGGTTTTGGAACTCAAACATAAAAAACATAGCTTTGTAGATTTAGTCAATGTCCCCCTCAAGACTGCCTGTGTGTGTACCTCGGGACGGCTTCCAGTACTTGTGATAAGTCTGGCTCACTCTGTACAGGTCATAATGATGATTCATAAAATGAAAAAACATTTTAAAAACATTTTTAGTGAAAAAAAATAAAAACTGTCCAAGTGCAGAGGCAGCACATAAGGTCAAGAGTGTCTTTTGTTAAAATCTGAGGTTTCTCATGAGAGCGTTTGTCAAAAAGGACCCGACCTGTAGTGGATGCTTTCTGTGCTGACACTATGAAAGCCACATACCAACACTATGATGGTGACTGGAGATAAGGTCAGTTACTAGTCACCAGTGTTGGTCAAGTTACTTGAAAAAAGTAATCAGTTACTAATTACTGATTACTTCCCCCAAAAAGTAATCCCGTTACTTTACTGATTACTTATTTTCAAAAGTAATTAGTTACTTAGTTACTTTTTAAAAACACAATTTACAACCTGAATAGATAAAGCAATAGATCTTTCAGCCCAATTCTACTTTTTCTGCATAATCCATCATACAAAATGTAATCAAATGGAAACGTCTCTTTTTAAAACTTTAAATCTTTTAACTTTATGCATCAAGCAAAAATTAAATTATATGCAACATTCTCTGACTGAAAGAAATTTGTTTAACATTTAAACCTATTTTCTGCACATTCCAGCACATAAAATAAAATATTTTTTTGTGTTTACACTCACTCTTTCAAATAGATGAAAGTAAAACACAGCAGAAAATAAATAAAATCAAAGACTAGCGGTCCTGTTGCTCTATTTTCACCTGTAAAGCAGGAGTGGGGTAGGTGGAGGTTTACCCTGGTGCAGGTGTGCCGCGGCGGTCAGTGGAAGAATCCGCGAGTTTCTCTGTGAGTTTCACAAATGGTTTCACATTACGTTGTAGCGCACTCGCTGCTTGCTTAGAAGTTTAGGGGGTTTTTTTCGCTGTAAAAAGAAGTTTTCTTCCCACGCACAACGGACACTAATGTTTTTGTCACTTTTTATGGAATCAAACTCAAAATAAGGTCAGTACTTCCACGCTTTAAACGCTGCACGCTCATACTCTCTCCCGCACTCAATATATTATCCATTGTTGATCTGCACACAGCTGTTGTCATGAACGTCGCACTCGCTTACATCACTGTCATGAGATATTCTGCAAAAAATCACAGTTTTAGTAACGCAGTAACGCAGTGTTCCTACGGGAAAGTAACGGTAATCTAATTACCGTTTTTGCAATAGTAATCCCTTACATTACTCGTTACTTGAAAAAAGTAATCAGATTACAGCAACGCATTACAAGTAACGTGTTACTGCCCATCTCTGCTAGTCACTAGATGTTGTTCTCTATGACATTCTTCTTCTCCAAATATTAAATTTAAGGCTGGAAGTGTTGTTGTTTTGACAAAAGGGAGGACATACAAGTGGTCAGAGTCCAGAGAGAGAGATCGGAAAATAGCCGGAGCGCTGGAATTAGTGCAGAGGTGCACAGAGATCCTGAAGGGAACGGGAAAATTTAAAACAAGTGAGATTTTTGCTTTGTTCCACCAAACATGACGTTTGGGGGATTTGCAGTCATTGTTGCTCAATGTACGACACCCGTTTATAAGCTCCCCTGCAATTTGTCTGCATAGATAAATACATTTAGGTCCAAGACTCTCAGTTGTACAGTTGTCCTCTCCGTTGCAGACTTTTGGATTATGAAGTTCTTTGTGAACAGCCCAAGATACTTATCCAACCAAACTTAAGTAGTCAGGTGTTTTTACTAATGCATTGAATAGAAAATGTATTTTCTGATTTATGTAAAATGATTGTTTATTAGCTTGAAGTGTCTTCTTCCAGGATGGATTTCCTGAATCTCTGCATCAGAGGTAGCAAGCACAGTTAGCACTGTCAGAGCACTGTCAGAACACTGGCTGAAAAATATTCCAATTTTCCTTTGCTGGGTATTTATGTGCCCCTGGGGGCGATGTGAGCACACAGAAGAGGCAGAAAAAGTGTGACAATAATACACGGTGCTATTAACATGATGAGAGTGAAGAGTGGGGGGTCACGAATGTATCCACAGAGCGAAAAGTACGTCTGGTGGACCTCCAAGTAAATCTCATCTACCAAAAATCCATAACCCCTACACCAAGTTTTCGTAGCCCAGTCTTCCACACATGTCATCAATTTGATGTAGTTGCTGCAGAGAAAGAGAGCGAGGCAAAAGTCAAGGTGACTCAAAATTACTCAGGCAGTCAAGAATTTCACTTGTAACATTTTTAGGGTGTGTGAAATATGTACAGCATGAATCTGTAGGCTGAGAATCAGATTCCACGTCAGCACATTCGGCATTATTCATACATGTAGCTTTAAGATTTGGGCCTTAGTCCCATGGTCCCGAAGACTGCTCTGTGAATCCTTGGAAACCACAGGTCACTAGGGAAAAAGTTATTTTCCACAACTGCAGATTGCTGCGGCTGCCTGTAGCTTTCATAAAACACATCACCTTTTAATAAAAAAGGTTCACTGCTGCTCAGTAGTTGGTAAGTATTTGCACACAAGTCTGTGTCTTCCATGCAAATGGCAGACAATGGCAACAATCTGCTAGTGAGTGAAGTGAGTGAGTGAAGTTTTTGGTGCAGTAGCATTTTTGCAACCATTTTCACCTAGCGACTGGCAGCAAACACTCGCTACTGGTTGAGGAATACACATTGTGGTTGTCAGAGGGTCACTGATCAGTCTCTCCACCTGGGTGACTGAGGCGTTAACATTTCAGCTTCCTGTTTCCCCTTTAGCTAACAGTATTGCCCGGCAACAGAGCTGTTATGTGTGTTCTACTGACCACAACACAACCAACTGTCTGCAAACAGACCTTCATTTCATGAGGATCACTAAATAAAGACTTATTAATAAATTAAAAGATCAAGTAAGCATGAATTATTTATTTGGCATCATGAGGTGTTTGGACAGACCAACCCTCTTTCAGCACCCACCCTTAATGCATTTTAAATGGGTCATCATCACATTTTCATTTATCATTAGGGGAAAAATCAGCCATAAGATACCAAATAATATAAATATAAATATATTCTTGCAAATGCACTATTAAAATATCCTGATGCCAGTGAAATGTACAGGTGCACTGGTTCAAAAAATGGGAACATATGACTGGAGGATGTAGCATGAACAAAAAACAGCAGATGAATAGAAGCCATGCTTTTTGCCTCAGTTCACCTGGCACAATCATAGATCCATGTCACACAGTTGCATTGCACTTATAGGCACCTTGTTTATAGACGCACAAAGCCAAAAACATCAACAGCCTGAGTGTCTTCAAGATTTTTATAAATGGAGAAATCACCCGCTAATGTTTAGGCAGCAGCTTACATTTCAAGTTTAAGTATTAATTTGTCACGTCCTCGGGGCAGAGAAGCAACCGTAGCCTCTCTAAACAAACATAAATCTCGCAACCAGATGTCGCTGCAAAATTTTAGTGTGGAAAACATCCACCGAGGCTCAATTGAACCTGACAGCTAGAAGCCTGATCAACAAGCAAGGCTCCTTGTGACGATGGACACTCCACCCTAACACACCATTTAAACTCTACACTACCTCATCTCCCAAATCATGCTGACAGTAAAATATGGATTATTACAGTCATAATTAAAGTCCACTGCCATCCACTCCAGGTAGCACGGCAAAGACTAAAGTCTCCAGAAACAACTGCTCTCTGGAAATATGAGCCCAAGAGCAATGGTCTCACATGTTTTCATTAAAATATGAGTAATTAAAACTTCAACCGGCATCAAATGTAATGAGGAGACGAGAAAGCATCTGAATTTCCCATGACTAAAGGTTATTATACGTCTTTACTGAAAAGGCAGTAAAAAGAAGTGTCTGTATTTCATTGTAGAGTTCAATGAGTGAAAATACAGGAAGGCTGGATCTTTATCCAGCCTTCCTGTATTTTCACTCATGTTGAGCTCAGCACAGACTCATACATTAATGTTTGGTTAATCACACACCACTCATTCAAGTCTTGGAAACTCATGGGAACCTCTTGTCCAGTTAAATAAAACTCATTTGTCTCTCTTATATAAACACGCAGAAAAAACAACTTTATATTAGCTAAATTTAAAAAAGAAACAAAAGAAAAAGAAAAGAAGAGCCTAACATTTACCTTTTAACCATAGGCCACGGGCACATGTTCTGATAGTCACTTGTCTCCATGCTTTTGTTGAAGTCCGACAGGCAGTTGTCAACATTGATGTCAAACAGGTCCTCGTTGCATGGAACAGCTTCTGCAGTGATTCCTGAAGAAAATGAAATTGCACAGCATAAGCGAGAGTCAGAACTGCTGACTTAATTCTTAATTGTAATAATTGTAATAAATTGGATTCATATTGGCTTTCAGTTAAATGTAATGAAGGGTTCTTGTGAATTAGAAGATGTATCAGGCCTGGATATATCTTGTAATTCCCCAATTTGAAAACATAAACGTAAAAATCTTCCATCTTCAGCTTTTCAGGGTCTCTATATTTATATTTATTTATTTAAATTATATTTATAGTTCATGTGGTGTCCTTAAAGGAAACTTCATTTACACCCTTTTTTTATATGACAAATAATTCTGTCTTCACTGAATCGTGCAAATATATGCATGCAGATGAAATGAATGAAATATTCAAGCTGAAAGTCTTTTCTGATATGTTGTGTAATTTGTTGAAAATCACACAAAACAAAAGGTACAACTGCTATAGCAATATAATGATAAAAATTATTGCATGCAGTGAAAGCTGCTGGTTTAATTATGCCTCCTATACTCCTTCACTTTGCAAACTGTAGCCAAATATGTGTTGATAAACCATGCAGTAAAATTGAAATATATTATTAGCTTCATTAGCTCCCTTTGCAATTCAGTGTGACTCCAACATTGCTACAAGCAACTACATTTAATGCATGTTTGTGGAGCATATTAACATTATTATAACTCAATGAACTTCCAGATGCTTTTATTTGTCCCCATGAGACATCTCCACCCCCAACCCAGCCCCCCTCTCCCACCCGAGGTTCTCCTTTGCCGGCCCATTTAAAAAACCCTGGTAACGCTCCCACTTTCCTCTGGTGAATAACTGCTGTTTTGTCTGTCTTGATACATTTAGCTATAAAAACGTAAAAAAAAAAAGATTCCTCTAACCCAAAAATACCTTTTAAGATCTCATTTTTGGTCTGCAATGATTGTGCGATTGACTGCACTGAAGGCCACACTTACCTGCGCAGATGAAGAAGATTGGCAGCAGGTAAGCAGTCAGCATGATCTATTAAAAGATTGTTATGAGAATTCATTAATACACCAAACAACCACTGGTTTACATCCTCAGTGTGCACAGAGTGCAGGTGTTTTTTAACTTTCTTGACGGAGCAATCTGCACCACTGTGACCTCTCTCACTTTTTTTGCAGCAAAGTCTCCGACCACTACGCCTTACCTCCTTTGCGTTATCAGGCACCTTTACACAGACCAACAAACAGTCTTGCTGTCTCTGGCTCATATCGAGCCCCCTGAGGAAGTCCAAGTTGTTCTCAGGAGGGGTGTTTGGTTACACGCTTCCTCTGTAGCTCACTTGCAACTTCTGAAGATCACACACTGGCTTAAGGGCTGTTGACAGCAGCCATAAGACAGGTAGTGTTCCTGACACTGCAGTGGTTTTGACATTTTTTAGGTGGTGGGTCATCTACACTTGTTAGTTGTGGTTTGCTTCTGATAAGTGATCCATTTCCTCTCTCCCACATTTTGTTTTCCTCCCCGCTGTCTGTCAGGGCCTTGGGGTCACGGTCCCATAAATCCCACCATTCAGCAACTGTGCAAACAGACTGGGTTTTCCTTTTCAAAGTTTTTTACAAGATTATTTTTTAGGACCAATTTGCTTCATGCAGTTGAAATGACTGCTGACAAAGTAGTGATAGGCTAAAATAACTTTTCATGCAGCCCTATATTGCATTAGTAATGCAAGATGGTTTTCAAATGGGGATTTTGTAACAATGTGCCTACTGTGCATGTGTGTTTTTGCTAGTAAGGATAGTCAGATCACTCCTCAGCTCCCTATGTACAAACCTAAATTCTCCATTCTGTTTTTAATCTGTTAATTTGTCTTGTTGAGCTTTACAAAATGACACTTTCTCCAGCTGAATATTCAGTTTTGTTTTCTCTGCTTCCTTCCCTCACTGGAGTGTTAATTCCTTGAAATGCACATAATGGTTTCCACATTTGACATTTCCTGTATTTTCTAGTTATGATGCACAATAATAAAGAGAAAGAAAAGAGACCCTTTCCTATTTTGTTAGTCTGCATTTAAAAGGTAGACATACATTTAACATTTAAGGTTTCAACTTTCACTTCAATCACGAGCATACACTTTTAAAAAAAAAGGAAAGAAAAAGGATGTGTATAAAGACATGATGTCCATCTGCTTCCTGGACATTCCCACAAACTAATGAATTTATCTCGTGGGAGGAAAAAGTGAAAACAGATGTTGCCATGGAATGTTGAAAAGCATTTTCTTCTCTTTGTATTTTCCTCTCTTATGTGCACATGCGATGTTTGTCCCTCTATAAAACCACATATACTGTCAGTGATGTAAATTCACAAATTTTTATATTGCAGCTGGTTTTACAACCTATGCAGCAATCCATCCAGCCAGCACTTGTAAATCATTTTACGAAACCCAAAACTGATACAGATAAAAAGTTCTACAGTCACGTACCTCTGTTCTTATCCAGCCGTCGTAGATCCCTGGTGAAAGCAAAACCTGTTGAAGATGCTGCTGATTGTTTACCAGCCAGCTATTAGATGCACGACTTCTCACACAAAGCTTCTGTAGTGATCTGGTGGGGTTTCTTATCGGTGGAACTCTGAGCTAATTGGATTGTGCAACAGAAATGAACAGCCTGCTCTCTTTCCCAGACCAAGCCTGCCTGTTCCCATGCTACCCAAAGGCGTGTTCCAGTCAGAGCCCCTCTAGAGAGACTTTAGCAAAACTCTAAGAGTCAAGAAGCCAGCGCACAGGCACCACAGACACATATTTAACGTAAGTGTTTATGCTTTGTGTGAAATCATATTCTTATCCAGCTTCACAGCAGTGGAAGACGGGGTGGGGTGGGAATTAAGGGGTGGGCTACAGTGCAAAGTCAGCACACACAAACTGAGAGAGACTCACAATCAGAGGAAATTTGTTATTTGCAACTCCAACACACCCCAAGCTTCATGCTTGAGATCTGTTAGTTTTAACTCTGGGGATCTAAAGGCAGCTCTAAGCAATGTAGAGCAACCAGCCAAACTTATAGTTTACCTCTCCTATTTCAAAATGCTGCCTACATTATGTTTTTATGAAGACCCTGATGAAGGCCACAATGCTAAACGCTTCAGTAAAACAGTAACGCTGCTTTATATATCACTAAGTGTTCTAAACTCTTCAGACTTTCCTCTCCTTGGCATCTTCAAAGTAGGTAAACTTAATCCCTGCACTGTCTCTGTTTTATTTTCTTCCCATAAAATTACCCCAACTTTTCCAGCATAATGCTACGTAACGTGTTCAGAGCTCAAACCTGTCGAAATGTAAGCTGGTTCTCAAAAGGCAGCAAGACAGAACTGGCTGCACACCATGCAATGATTAAATGGAAAAGAAGTATGAGAACCCTGCACTGGCAAGACATACATCTTCACAGTTGCAACCAAAAACTTGGCTTCACTTATATAGAGCATTTACTGGAGGCCTGTTTTAAAATCAAATCTGGGACTCTCCACCATCTGACCTTAGAACCTAATAAGCTTCTCGGATGAGAGGTGAAACATCTTCAAGCAACTTAAAGAAGTCCAGACGCTTTTCTTTCCAAGCTCCTCAGACTGTCTTAAACGTAGCTACTTCTCTCCCAAATACAAGGATGGCTGTTAGCTTTGATCCCTGGATCCTGCAGCCTGCGTGTCAAAAGGTCTTGAGGCTACTGTCATTTTGGTTGTTTGTATACAAATAAAAGTTAATTGAGTAAGATTGTGAAATTCAATATGCATCCACTGCTTCCATTAGCGAGCGATCAATAAAAAAGGTATTAACAGCATGAAGTACCTTGCTTTGGGCTTTGAGTGCCTAGTAATGGTGAAAAATGCTTCATAAATACCAGTCCATTTACAAAGATATTGGTTGTATCATATAACCAACAATATCACAATGACAGTGGGAGCTAATTTTGTGCTGCTTTTGCTCTCAGAACTCGGTCTTCTGTGCTGCATGGTGCTCTAGACTCTAGAAACCCCCATAAATCAAAAAATTGTTAAATGCATGATTAGTGGGATTCAATAAATGTGGTACAAAAGTTAAACAGAAAATTGTATTGCATATATAACAATCATATTTAAAGTGAAATATAAGTATTGTGTCAATAATGAGAATAAATTGTAGTAATTTTGTCAATAATACTTTTGGAATGAAGGGGTGGAATGGTGGCCATCATCTGATATTTTGATAACAACTTTTCATGACCTAATTTTTGGCAGAATTCATTTAGATACTACCTGAGTAGACTGTTGTTATCAGGCTACTATGGAGATGCTATGGAGAGTTCAGCTGTATGGCAAATCCTTTACCTGCTCCTGGAGGATTCTACTCTGGTTGCTCATGAGAGAATCCTCTAAGTCTGATCAAGGGTAAAGCATAGGTGGCGCCAGTGACCATCTTTCTCTTGGAAGGAGGCAGCTAGCAGGCATGGCTAATCTTGCCCCATGGAGCAACTTACCCCAGTCTCTCCCTTCTTCTCCCAGGACTGCCTGGGGAATATAACAATGCCCCGAAACAGAGTCCACTAAATCCAAAGGATCAACTGCCAGCATCCCAGTGCTCGACACCATGCGACACCCCCAGAGATCTTGGGTCTGGTCCATGACCCGAAGAACTCAGAGACGTTTTGGCAGCACAAAAAGGCCCGATACATTAGGGTTTTGGCTGATGAAAATTTGCAGCACATAAAAAGATCATTAAAAATGATGTTAACATGTTTAACTTTGCTAGAATAATTGAAAAAGGAGGATTGTAGGATTTTATTGTCAGTACTGGAGCAAAAGTGTATGAATGCCTATTGCGCAGTGACACATGATGTAATGGTGGCTTAACACACTGTCATGTGTGGAGCGTGTGTTGCACCTCTTGGAGACGGGGCACGGGAAATTTCTCGCCTATGACATGAGGAAGATATTTCCTCTTCTTTGATTGACCCAAGGATGCTAGTTAGGGCTTCCAGGCCTGCAGTGCAGCTCCACCGTGACGTCAGTGTCGCTCCTTGTGTAACACGCTTCAACTTAGCTGGTCTGGGTGTATGAAGTAATGTCTGTCAGGGCCATCTATCCTGGAACAAAGCATTCACTGTTGGACCAGAGGTTGAAAGAAATGCTACTGGCCTGTCAAATAGATCATGTAAGTCGAGAGATAAGATATGAAATATCAAACTGAAATATTTTGGTGTCTAGGTTACAGAAAGTCCAATGTCACTACGTCATCACCGGCTTGTATGTAAAACACATTTGAGCTTCATATTAATACTAAGATTGGTAATAAAATAGTTTGGCTTTTGATTAAAGCCACAAAGTGTGGAATAGCTTTTACTTTGAAGCCCCTCTGAGGTAATGTAACAGAACCTTCACTGCAAACAATGCAGGGAATTACTCTGAAACCCTGATGAGAACATTTCCAATTTTATGGCCTGAATTACAATATGAAGAGGGACAACCACACCCCACTTGCATTACAAGGGTCTTGCAATTTCTTTCTCAACGATGGTGCGTGCTGCATGGTGGCAAAAGTACTAGCTTTCACTAAACAGCTGGTATATCAAATATTTTTTGTTTAAAATTACCAGCCACTCTGTCCAAGTACATTTTAGTACTGATATTTTCTAATTAATTTTAAAGCACATCTGCGTAAATATCTTAGAGCTGCACATCCATGATTTGAATCCACACTTTCCACGACATCACGACATCCCAAAGGTTCTCTGTTGGACTCGTTACAATGAAGATGACTTGAGTTCAGTGAACTCATTGTCATGTTCAAGCAACCAGTTTGAGCTTTGGTGCATTATCCTGGAAGCAGCCATCAGAAGATGGTAGTGCTGCTGTTTTTTTGCGAGATGCTTCCTATCTCTTTTGATTTCTGGGTGAAATGACTTTTCTGGCATCAACAAGTCATTTCACCCAGAGAAATATCTCTCAATGGTATTTTCCTTTTTTCAGAGTGCTCTCTGAAAATGTTAAATGTGGTTGTGTTTGAAATTACCAGCAGATCAACAGTTTCTGAAATACTCTGACCGTTCCATCTGGCCACATTTTAAGTCACTTAAATCACCTTTCTTTGCCATTGCTCAGTTTGAACTTCAGCAGGTGGTCTTAAACACATCTACATGCCTAAATCTATTCAGTCGCTCCCATCTGACTGGCTCATTAGATATTTGCATTAACACACACTGAATGGATGTAACAATGATTGATGAGTTTATAACAACACTTACTATGTGGCTGTGGCTCAGGAGCAGATCATCTACTGAGTGACCTAACTGGAGGGTCAGTGGTTTGATCCGTGTATGTTGGCGTGTCTGTAGGGAAGATATTGCCCCCATTGGAGCCATCAGATGTACATGTGACAGGCGAAAAACAACACAGAATAAATTGTGGATGAATATGTGTGTCAGTAAGTGTAAATGGGGACTCTACAGTGTGCCTTGTAGGGTTCAATTACTATTATAAATCTTTGAATTTATCCAATAAAATAAGAGTCACATTTGTTTAAAAGTAAATGTTAAGTGATAACAGTATAGCAAACTGCTAAACGGGTCTTTAATGTGCATTGTATGGTACAATATTTTTCCTACAGCACTTACCATTTGGGTGATGACATCCTTTTCATTGTCTGTGTCTGTAAATCATCACATTCCCTCCCATACAGCTTTCAAAGCAAGTTAACACAAATACAAGTTAGTCACAGAACCTTAAAAAAATATAAGACTGTTGGTTATGTACATAACAAATGTGTGGAAAAAGTGTTTTGTCAACTTCTGTCTCCCGAACCCTCCCACCTCTCTCATCATCATTCTTCTCCTGGGTTTATCTGTGAAAACATTTTCCACTCCGTTTCATGAGAGACGCTATCCAAACAGCACGTGCGCCGTCTTTAAAAGATGCACAGCGTTAACTAAACCGTGTCTACCTGCTGTGTACTCTGCTTGCTCTGTAAACTGTTCCTGAAATGGAAATGTTTTCTTACGACCACTCCTCAATACGATGATATTCTGTGTGTATGTGCTGCTTAGCAACTCTGAATGAATGGGCAATGGCTGAACAATGTCGGGACGTCTAATTTTACGTTTAAGCGGAACAACCTGATGTAGCGGCGCTGAGAGATATTTTAATTGGGCTCCTGAAAGATCCATCTCTCAAAGAGTCATTTAGCTGAGACAAATGGAATATCACAGAAGGTGGTCACATTTTCCAGAGTCAGTTATTTCCTTTAGCCATGGATAAATTCAAAGGAGAGAATTGAAAAGGAGGCTACTGATAGAAAACTATACACACGAGGCTCATGAGAATGCAGAATTTAGAATTAGTTTGAGAAAAAGAAAGCATAAAAATCCAACAAAATGTGTCTGTATTAATATTCTGCACATAAATCTCTAGAAGCAACACACACACACACCTACATCATCTCAAGTGAAGGTTTATGAAATAATCTGCAATGCTCTCTGTGGGTTTGGAGAAGCAGGCTCGGCAGCAGATCTGTGGAGCAGATTATTATTTGATTACTCCAGAGAGCACCAAATAGGCCCGAAGCAAAACCCAGGACTCTGTTCAACCTTAATTTTATCAAACAGTGGCTGCGCATGAAGATCTGGGACTGATTATGAATCCAGTGTCCAGAAGTCACCTGGCATGGCGTCCCAGTCTTGTCTGTGAATACCTGGCGCTGACTGGTGTGGTGCTACAATTACACTGATAGTTTTACTTTCAATAGGAGAGGACTTGTCCTGTTTAAACTGCAAATGCTCAAGTTTACTTTAATACTGCGTTTTTAGATTATGCAATCCGCAGCTTAAATCAGTATTCTTTGTGAAAAGGAATCATATAACACATCATTTTCACCTGAATCTGTAATTCTTTGTAGTCCTACAGGGTATTTCGCTGGCTTTCAGCCAACTGCATTAGTTTTTACAGCCCTGTTATTTGCTACTCACAACAGCCTCATTTCCAAGCACGGGGTGGATATTTTCTGTGGAAAAAAGCTCTAAAAACCACCTGTATGTTACACCCTCAGCACCATCTGCTGGGGGTGGAAAAAGGAAGGTGACTATATTTTGGTGCTTTTCAGTATCCTAACATTTGCTTCACTTCCCATCTCTTCCCAGCGAAAGTAATAATGGGGGGGAGTGGACACCTTTATACATTCAGATAAACTGATTAACATATTATATATATTGTAATTTGTTCAATTGATCACTCAGTGAAGGTACATTATAGTGAATCAGTTCTACTGCTTGCTCGTCATGTCTTACTTTAAAAATCAGAAATGGTGATGTTCAAAATGTTCAACTAGACTTCAAGTGGAGTTTGGGTGGAGTTCTGGAGTCTGTAAGACAGCAAGATGACTTTACCTCCTCCCTAACCTGTGTCCCTTCTGTTTGAAGGGTCTGACTTCTGACTGAAGGAATAGCTCTTTTATGAATCTGTGCATGCGGTTTGCCCCTTTTCATATGAATTTGTGGGAGGAGACACAAAATACAAGGGTGGTCCTTACTCATGCTGTCCAATACACAGTAATCACAAGTAGGACTCAAAGGTTTGTGTACATAAGAGATAGCTTTAAAAAGTGAAGCCAGGTTTAAGACCCTTAAAGCTGTGTTTTTTGTTTTTACAGTCAGCAGGGGGCGACCCCTCAAATTCCTAAAGAAGTACAGTTGAAGTCTGTACTCAGACAATCCTTTTTTTCCCCTCACCAACATGGTGGTAATTGTTTAAAATATGGTTCCCATTAAAATGCAAAGAAAAAAGCAGGATACACTTTAACCTCCTAAGACACGAACTCTTGCATTTTTAATTTTTCTTTGCAATTTGGGTTGATTGGGACCAAGAATTTAAAAACAAAGAATTACTAGATTTTTTTTAACCTAATTTTTGTTTTTGAGAAAAATGAGGTCCACATATGAGGACATTCGTTTCAAATTTTGATAGAACAGTGGCAGTATAAGGTCTAGACGTCCCAAAATGTGATGTCCACATATGTGGACGCCAGGTCCTAGGAGGTTAAAGCGAGAGTATCGTTTGCAGTTCATGAGCATGGGATGTCCTTCGGTTTCATTGTCAAAAACGTTCAACATATTCAGCTCAAAGCTGATGTTGTAGACCAATGGAATGTGTCACACTGACTGTGTCCACTTTAGCTACATACCTGTAGTTTTTTGACTGTGCGTGGAAAAAGGCTATCTACATGACAGAAGTGCAGACATGCCATGTAACATCCTTTGAGTAATTCCCCAGTAGATGTCAGAAGGGCTGCTTTCTGCCCTGATGACACACACACAATGAAAATAAAACAAGCTGTGCTGTGTGCAGGTAAAATGGTTGAGCTACTGAGGGGGGAAAAAGAGCACGTTTGGCTCATTAGTCTTACCTTTAACTCAGTGCTAACTGACACGCAGCAAGTGAGGGAGCCAAATCACAGAAACCGCATTGACTTTAACATTTCCCAGGAAACATCTGGTTGGACTTTGCTAGTAAGGACATGTAGATGGTGCAATTGGAGTGAAATGGAAAAACAAAAATGTTGACTGTCTTCCTCTCTGGTAATCTTGTACTGAGTGAGATTATAGCACCTGAAAGAAACAGTTTCAGTTTCTGAACCTTCTTATCAACAAGGATTTATATTTTGATACTTCAGGGGAAAAAAAAGACTTTTTTCTCCTCAGTCAGTTGGTAATATGAGAGCAGATAGGACCCTGTCAGCGGGACCACAGTGTTTACCCAAACACAGAGGACTGTCAGAGGATCCAGAGGTTCATGCTGTAGGGTCATTTTACCTTTAGTGGTCACTAACAAACCTAGCAAGCGTTATAATGGGCATGTACTTCTTATACAGTTTGCTTTTTGCATACATTGGGCTGCCTGGACTCTTACTTGGAGATTTAGCTTTCCGATGCCCAAGCTGCACCGCAGAGGATATGATGGCATGCAGCAAAGTCGATCCACTATGTACAGAGATCGTGAGGGAGCCAGGTTGTGGTTGCTGTCCGGTGTGTGCCCGGCAGGTGGGAGAGCTCTGCGGGGTTTATCTGCCGAGGTGCTCCACTGGTCTGAGGTGCTACCCAAGTATTGACGCCGTCTTCCCTTTACAGCAGCTCATTCAGGGTTTGGGACGATGTGGACAAAGAATAGATCTGGATGTCTGGGAACATTTGAACCCGCCGGGGTATGGTAGGTTTTTATGAAAAAACTGCTGCAAAGTAGTAGAATAAAGAAAGAGCATTTAAGCTGCATTAATCTGTAGTTGTTGTTTTTAATCACTGAATCACTTTTTATGTTTAAATTGAATAAATTGAAGAGAGAATAATCCCCCAAGGCTACATTGGCCTTACTTTTTAGACCTGGAGGATAATGGATTGCTTCCAAACCATTGTACAGGGTAGGGGTTTTACTTTTTAGAAAGTAAATTCATAGTGTAAAGACTTAAAGTTAGGGCCATGGCTACTTTGACAGGTAGGTGGCAGCTGCAGCCAATCACTGTCTGGGCTTCACCTCCACTAATGGGAGCCTCTAATCTGGACTTCTTTTTTCTGCTGTTGGTGCCTTTTTGAACATTTTAACTAAATTGTTCCACAGATTATCTGTTAGATAGACCATCTCAGCAATTTGCGCTTTGGTGAGGTACATTCAGTGTTTTGTCTGTTAAATGTTTCCATCTTTGTGTAATTTAACTGTATAGTTAATGAACACAGCTCATTAACCAAATTTGCTAGCTTTGCCTGATAGCGCTGTCATCCAAATATGTTCACTTCTTCCTCCAATAAGCCAACGCAGTGGTAGCCAAAATGTTGCTGAGACTTCAAAATGCAGAATCCAAAACTAAAGGCTAAGATCAAGTCAAGGGTGATGTCATATCCATCTTTTAAATACAGTACATGATATATTGTTATATATTGAGGGGGCAAAACCTGGGATTAAGGGTACAGTGGAGGTCATCACATAGTGTCTTTAAAGAATTAGGTGTGTAACTCTGATGATCCTTCAAAAACACAATTAGTCATCATGCAGCTTTGATTGACTGAGAAGTGCTTATGAATCCAGACTGGTTTTCTTCTGTCTGTCATGTTGGAGAAAGGAATGGACATAACAAAAAGCGGGCAGTTTATTTAGGCTGGGAGAAAAACCAAACAAGAATACAAAACAAAAGGAGACTCAGACTTTACTAACCAAACTGGGCAAAGCTAAACACTAAGATCATAGACTGTGAAACCCGGAAAGACACATGGAGGGAGGTGAATTGACATTCCAGTGAGGACAACGGGGAACTGACACAATTTATACACATGAGGATGATTAGGGAAAGTGGAGGCACACAGGAGGGACTAATCAGGCATAATGAGTCAGGAGAAGTGAAGCTGTACACAATGCACATGAGACAAGGGACTGTCAAAATAAAACAGGAAGTAGCATGCACACCAAAACTGAGAGTAGGACACGCAGGCTTGACACTAAGATGGGGATAAACAAAGAGACTGGGGGTGACAAAGGACGAAACACAAGGAGAAGAACATGGAGACAGAGCACAGATACAAGGACAAGTGAGAGAGAGACATGGCAGACAGGAGGGACCCCAAGGTAGAAAACAAAGAGACCAGACCAAGGGAGCGGGAACATAAACTGATAACCCTTAAATAACTTGAAAATAATATAGACACCTCTCATAATGCAGCAGGGAAATTACCAGGGATTACCAAGCTTTACCATTTAGTCACAGGAACTAAACAAGAAAACAAAACAATATAAAATCTTGATAATATGATCACAAAATCAAAAATGAATTTAACAAGATTCAAAAGGTCCAAAACACAGAGCAGTATCTTAATTTCCTAGGAGTGGAAATCTACTCTATGATGTTGTATCATCTACATCTGCATCACCACAACTTAAACTGACACAGTGCTATATGTGATGGTCTATGTAGATTTGTTTTGTACATCCAAAGATTGGTCCCCTGTCAAGTATCTTCTGTACTGTGCTTTAATTGAGACGTCTCCTATATTCTCTAATACCTGAGTGTGAAGTTATAACAGAGAAGGAATAGCTTCACTGAGAATTTGCAGACTCGAAACTACAGTTTCACTACAGAACTCTTTTAATGTCAGAAAAACCACCATTTACATCAAACATATTTGTAAGTATCCCAAAAGAAACAACCCAGAAATCCTGCTGGGACAGAGAAATGTTAAGCTTTGCTATCCCACATTACAGTTATTAGGGACAAAGGGTCAGTATTGATTCCTGAAAATGAATGTTGACATATGCAATGTGTTTGGCAGGCAGTGGCAGACCCACATCTGTGAGCGCAAACAAGCAGTATCCCGCCGATGAACTCTAACATGTCTGTAACCCACGTAGCCTCAAAGCTCTCGTATTGGGAATGCCTTATTTTGATGTTGGCTATTGTATTAAGGAGGAAATTTAATACACATTGAGACTTTTAAGACTAGCATTCAATCATGACAGTCTCCGTGTCTGTTGTGAGCATCAGTGTCAGTTTGTTATTGGAAAAGAGTTTCTCTGAAGAAGAAGGTGTGACCTGTTTATATAAACTGCTTATATATATACTTATTTGTTTATCTTACGTCTCATGGCCACAGACTTAAATGGGAGGGGATAATGAAAACAAACCCATTTCCAGTCCTGCGATTTTATCTGAGCGCAGTGCACTCAGGATGGGCTCTATGCTGTGATTTATCATCTTTGGCATTCAGATCAGTTAAAATACAAATGAGCATTGTTTTATAGGGCAGGTTGCACTCTGTTAAGCTTGACTGTCTTTCTTTGTAACCTTCAACATCCACATTTCGTTAACTGCAGGAAAGATCCTGAAGTTTACACTCTCACTTTTCAGTTCAACACTTTCAAAAAAAAAAAAAAAGAGTGTTGCTTTTTAGGATATTGTGGTTATTTGATGTGATTCTGGGTTCACATGGGTCCTTTGGGTCACTGAAATGAGCAGCACATCAGCCTGAGTAAACAGTCTAAAGTTCATAACCTCCTTCAGCTTTGCTGAGACTTGGTGCTTTCAGCAGACAAACATCTGTGTATAAATATGTAAAATGTGTCGGCTAGGGACAAGATTTTTCAGTTTCCAAGTTTCAATTTGTTGTCCAAGTAGTACTGATTAATCAACTGAGCACTTTGGTTGCATCCAGGTAGGCGCTCCCTGTGAGACGGGAGCATGCTTGCCAAAGTGTTGTCTTTTCATTAAGTTTTCTAAATGGATAGACAGTAACCGGTGCATGGAACAGGAAGTCTCAGCCAAGATATCCTGTACTACACTGTGGAAGCCCTGGAAGTCCATTAACCAGAACCACAATCCCTTTTTAAATCAAACTAAAGTAGCTTTCAGTTCCTAAATCCAACCAGTGAGTGAATGCAGAGTTAAAAATGACTAAGAAACACAAAGTTAAAAAAATGTGGAAAACAAAGGTCACAACTGGATGGAAACCATAACCTCCTGACTCATAAACTGGTGACCCATGCCATAGACACCTCAAAATATGGATGTAGCTTTGGATTTTGAAAACTAAAGCCAGTGCAGAAGTGCCTTTAGCATGCCTTTAAAGTGTCTCTTTAATGGCCACCAGGAGGGTATCTCCTATGGCTGCAAAAAGACTCATAGACTTCATATCCATAGAAGTCTGTGAGAAAACCACAGTCTTCCCTCACCTCTGTACAAACTGTCCTGATGAGTTTATGGGCTCGGTCATTTAAGCTGTAAATACGAGAAAGAAGGTCTAACCAGACTATGCTCATTAATGACTGAATGAGGAATTAGCCAATCAGTGAGGAGTTTTAAGCCCACTCCCACCACCCAAAAGAAAAAAAAAAGAGAGATGGCAGTGGCAGAGGCTTCGGAAGAGAACTTCATAGACCATCTTTCATACCGTCTAAATTCCCGTCCAGAATACAGCAGAGCTTACAGATATCAGGCATGATGATGATGATGTCAGAAAGGAGAAGTAAAGGTTGGTTGTAAAGCAGCTTACAGACGTGCAGCAGCCACAGGCTATGTTATTGCTTCTATGAGATCTGGAAGCTTGATTTGTCAGAGCCTGCCTGACTTTAAAAAGTGGCATTTGTCACTTGAAATATTTTTGCACTTTTCCAGCTTCTATGTCCACAAGCTTACAATAATCAGCTGCAATGGCATTTTAAATCCCCCTTTAATTCTTCCAGTCTGAAAAGCAGGGAGATATAATGATTGTGAGTGTTTCCACCTGAATTGCTTTTTTGACAGTCCAGTTGGAATGGCTCTCCGAGTATTTTAGTATTAGTCTGGTGATGATTGTGAGCTCCAGTCTTGACATGAAACCAAATATTCCCTTCCTTTAAATTCTGGACAAAGGAAATGAATTCACTGCCTCTGATGAAGTGCTGAAGTCTATGGCAGGTGTGGAAGCTCTGTCAGAGACATGGATACATCATTATGCAGCAATATTTGGATTAGCCATTAACATTTCAGCATCCACTGTATTTATGCAGGGACGATCTGTTGAGCAGCACAGAATGTTTGCTCAAAACAAATTCGCTTGACTTACTTGAAAGGCTGAAAGTCTGCGCTTACACTCCACAACATTATTTTAAGTCTGCTGCTGCCAACGGTTTGGGGAATTGTACAAGGGAGAGTTTCTCTAGTGGCCAGTCAATCAGTGATTGGGCTTGGCCTGAGTGGGCTGCATCGAATCCAGCTTAAAAAACCGGCCAGAAAATGATGCATGATCTGCATTTAAACAAATTTAATTTCCATTTACATACTAGAGTTACTAGGGGAGGAAAGTGGAGTTGAACATAGCAGTGTGTATGGTGGATACTGAATTTTAATTTTTGATTTCTGCTAGCCTTCCTACCAGCGTACCTGCTCTTTCTTTTTGCTATCTCTTTGATAGACAGAGTAAATTTACAGATGAGGAAATAACTGAACCAATCACATTTTCTGCTTGGCAGTGGTAAATAAAGTACCGGTTAAGTGCTCCAGTAAACCCAGAGAATGAGTCAATTTAAAACTCTTTAGATATGACTTTATGACCTAACAGTACTGTGTAGAGAAACCCAGCAATTCCTTCAAGCACAATGGGAGGACCACAGAGATGAGCAGCTAAATGAAATTCACCCATTAATTAGAGCTAATTTGTAAGCCTGCAGTGCAGGGCCAAACATGTCTTCTGAGAATAAGGCCTGCTGCTTCACAGTAGACAGTTCTCTGAAGACAGTACAAAATCTAAATCCTTCCCACGTTTGAGGTCACACGTGGCAGGTGAGTCAGTGTAGGCAAAAGAAGCCTGACTGAAGAAGAAATAAAACAGCCAGGGATTAAAAGGTAAGGGGCAGAGTCAGAAAGGGTTTTATTGCCAAATGTTGAGCAGGTTTACAACACTGGGAAATTGCCATGGTACTTAGTGCAAAACATACTGTAACACAAACACTTAAATAAACATAGAAATTAAAATTAAAAGTGCTAAGCAGATAGATATATACATAAATGCAGGTGATGATCAGTGCAAAAATGGAACAGATGCAGAGAACACAGTATAGGGTCATGTGTTTGTGGTGGGTCCTTTTGTATCTGGAAGTCCTACAGGATCTTAACTCGGTCATTCTCGACCACCCTAGCGGGCGTGTCCCATTTTGACCTCCGGATTTCCTGGCCATACCCGGCACAGATGTTTCTGTATACTATGCCGACCACATGGTTATGGTGTTCCAAGTATGCCCTGCTTTCTAGCATCTTGCACCCTGCTGTTATGTGCTGGATTGTCTTGGGGGCATCTTTACACAGGTTGCATCTGGGGTCTTGCCTGGTGTGATAGACCCCAGCCTCTATAGATCTTGTACTTAGAGCTTGGACTTGGGGTGAAACCCTCCATGCATGGACAGTGGCTTCCTTGTCTTGATGTCAGTGGCTTCTATTTCTTCCTTTGGCCATCTTATTATCCCTACAGGGTACCTGATCACTGGCAGGGAGTCTGTCTGTCTGTCTATCAATTTATGTATATATATATATATATGCATAAACTCAGAATAAATTATTAAAGTACAGATGATTAAAATGGATAAAATTATATTATTTAAAAATACAGGAAGTGATTACATCAAGCTCATAGATGTGATGTGTGTTCTACTTGCTGGTCTGTCTATAAGGTGCAGTACTATACTGTAGCAGGTGGGGGAGCATACAGTCAGGACAATAGGAGACGCCTGGCTCCATTGTTTCCTCACTTTGACACCTCTACTCTTCCTCATTTCATTTTTGATTTTTGTCCCATTTAACATGTCCAACACCATACTGTCCACAATATCTTTTTGTTAAAATAAATATTTAAATGACCACCAATTTGCAATGATTAAGCTGCACTCAACCAGGAAGAGAAACTCACGAGATTGGAATCTTTTTACTAGAGTGCTATGTACAGAAATGTGCTTGTATTATTTTGGTGCAAAAAAACATACAAATGTTGTTATACTTTATTCTAATCTGAGTCAGTTTTACACTGCTGGAACTGCAGGTGATAGGACACGCATAGAACACAGTAGAGTGTAGAACACACAGCAGGAATACCTGTTCAATCAAAACTCTGATTTAACTTTGATCTTTGATTTCCATGTCTCCCTCATCAGGCTGTGGCATCCAGTTTAAAGTTTCAGAGTTCTTATGTGTAGCTCTCTGGTTGGCAGCCAAAACCTTTCCCTAATCACAACCATGAATTAACCATTGTTTTATTATCATAACCATCATTCAACACATCGGTGGGTTGGACAGAATCATCCAATAGTGACGTTCATAAGACCACGCAGACCGCCACTCGTCAATTGAAAAATCCCCACTGCACAAAGCACAAACCTATTTTGCCATTTCCTTGTGCTTCTGTTTATTTCTCTCTCCTCTTCTCTTCTTTGTGCTGTCGGTGGTCTTAGACTACCCTTTATGGCCTGAAGGGGTTCCTCTGCTGAGACTTGCTGCTTCTCCTTCACTCACACTCTATGGTCTTTAATTATTCTGTGTCGATTTGTGCTGCACACAGTAGAATGTGTGAAAAGTTAAAGCTATAACAGATCACTTTGGGTGGGAGTTGCATGTGGGTGCCTGCAAACCTGAGAAAACTCCCCCTGAGGTGTAAATAGCCCTCTCTCCTTCTCTTTCACATCTTAAAGCACATTGAGAGGTTGCAACTTGCATACTGCATTACTTATCAGATTAAGATTGAGAAAACATATAAAGTTTGTCAAACATAATGTTCTGTTTGTCTTTAGATTAAACTATGCAACAGATGCATCTTCACCAGCAACATTCTGCCTCCAAATTAATGCTCATAGCATTGCCTTTATAGCAATATATTATACTGCACTTTGAACTAAAGTGTTTGCAAAAGGTTGCCTCTGTGTTTGCGTGGAGGCACACAGAGTGATGTTAACATTTGCTTCTGACCACCAGGCAAAAAGAAGTCCGAAGTTCATTCTTTTGATCTGTTTTTTGTTAAATCAGTGAGAACCTTCTCCGCCTTGCCCTACCACAGCAGTAACGTGCAGCTTCCACACTGACTGACTGAATTGCTTGTTTAAACACTGCATTAAGCTCACAGGCTATGGAACAACAAGGCGAGGGATACTTTTTCCCCCTAAGTCTGTAGAGAGTTAGTGTAGTTTTACAAAAATCAGCCACAAAATTAAAATCTCATCCCTGATATTTTGTCGGTCCCTCTCACGCTGCCAAAACCACTCTGACCGATTGGATCGAGAACCGCACCTCTGGAGTTTATGGAGGTATTCTGCACCAAAACATTGTCAACAAATGGTTTATTTGTTGGGGTTGGGGTGGGGACTCCATGAATCTGCATACTGTAGCTGTTCCATCAGATTGGAAGCAGGGAGGCCAGGTTAATGCCTTGGGGTATTTTTCATGTGCTTTTTCATGACTTTCTGCATTGCTCTGCTGTGGGAAAGTGCTGCTGCTGCAGAATATGGCACAGTCAAGAAGTGTGTGTTTGGATTGCAATACAATACAATACAGTGGTATACCAAAGTGCTTCACATAAAAGACAGAAAATAAGACATAAATATTATAAATATTAAATATTAAATATTATATTATAGGACCATAGCAAAGTACCAAGTATGCTAACAGGTCAGTGTCACTAATACACAGGAATAGCATAAATGCATATCAAGTAAAACATGTTAAAAGCACAAAGCCATAAAAGATATGTATAAAAGATAAAATAGAGTAAGTCTAGGGATCAGATACAGGCATTAATGAGCAGGAAAGGCAAGGTTAAATAAATAGGTTTTTAACCGTGATTTAAATGATTGGATAGAATCAGACACGCTGATAGCAATAGGAAGGTTATTCCATAAATCTGGTGCAGCCAAGGCAAATGCACGGTCACCTCTAGACTTCAGACGATATCTTGGCTGCACCAGGAGTAACTGAGTAGATCTACTGAGTTACTACTGAGTAGTTTGCAGTCTATGAAGAAGGGCAGAATGAAGACTGAAATAAAGGGAGTTGCAGTAATCCAGCCTAGAGGTCACAAAGGCGTGAACAAGCTTTTCCAGGTCCTTATGCGGAATAATGCCTAGCCTTAGAACTGAGACGCAGTTGGTAGAAACTAGATCTAACTACAGCAGACACTTGTTTATCAAATTTAAAAGAGCTATCCAGCAACACGCCCAAATCGCTAACAGTGTCAGAGAGGGAGCTGGCAAGGGAACCAAAGGCATCACGAAGTTGTCCGTGAAGAATATTACTATCAAATACCACGATTTCAGTTTTCTTATCATTTAAGATAAGAGAGTTTCCTAAGAGCCATCCTTTAACCTCACAGATGCACTCTTGAAAGCAGTGCAGAGACAGAGCAGGATCATCAACTAGTTCAAAGTAGATCTGTATATCATCAGCATAACAGTGAAAAGCGATATTGTATTTCTCAAAGATTGCACCTAGAGGGAGCATAACTGACTGCAAGAAAATATTACAGACAGAATTCTGATAAGGAGCATTCGCACATCTTCAGATCACTCTCAGTGTAAAATGTATTTGGTTCCCAGAACTTAAAAGATGCAAACTTGTTGCCTTCGGAAAAAAAAAAGTACAGCATACTTAAGATGACTAAGTTTAGGCAACTTACTCATTGTGAGCTTGGTAAGTTTCATGTATAGTGGGGTCTTTTATTTTGAAATGTGATTATTCCTGTGTCTGACTTCCTGCCTTGCTCATCTGCTCTGTGCATCTTGGTGTGGTCCATTTTGATTGATAAGATGGTGCATTTGATAGAGTGAAGTGCTGCTTCTGGAATACATTGCATTCGGTGAAATTGTAAGCATTTTGTTGTGTTGGTATTGTCAGCTCAGAGTTCAGGGATGGAATATAAGCCTGCAGTTATTCAACACACTTATCTTTAGCTTTAATCTTTTGGGATATTAGTTGTATTTAGTAAAGTCACAGATAAAAAAACATGTCACACTGGCATAAAGACTATAACATGGCTGTGGCCTTTGCAAGATACATATTGGTAAGAACTGAGCTAAAACCTCTTTAACAGAAGTGACCAGTAGATATATTGGATCACACCACCTGCACACGAGCATATGCATGCAACACAACTGCATAAAAAAATCTGCCAAACCCTCCATGTTACTGGTCTCTTTAGCAGCGAAATGCTCTCACGCCTCCTCACCTGCATTGTTTCTCTGCTGTCTGGTGGGTTTTCTCAGATTTTTTTCCACCGTTAAACAGAGTTAATGAGAAGCTGTGAAAAAGTGAAGCCGCAGGTCATACATCTTAATTAATGGCATCAAGTATATTTAGTAAAGCTCTGGGGGAAACTGAAGAGTTGGGCATCAACTGAAATGAGTTTTAAGGTTATTTCTTAAACGAAATTTTATATAAATTATAAATATTCTTGAAGCAATCACATATAAACAACATTCTGGGGGTAGGTTTACACTGAATATATCAGCACTCGAGAACCTGTTTTGAAAAATAAATGACTTTGACCTTTTTGCCTCTTAAGCCTGACAATCAGCGTAGAAGCACCAAAACTTTCCTGTTAACAACTACAAAGGCAGCTTCATTGCTTAAAATGACATGCAGCCACATAGAAGAGTTGAAAGAGCGAGCTTACTGTAAAAGGTCTGAAGGGGATCTTCATTATTCTGTTTCTTTTTGTACATTTGCCAGCTGTAAAGTGTTTGAAGTGGTTGGGGCTTAAGAGGAACCATTTACACAGACAGTGGGTTTAAAGTAGTGAGAGGCCACTTTCTTGGACGTCAAAGCCCAGTCAAGTATTTGAGACCAGCTCTGCTGTGTATGATAACAGGACAAATACATTAATGCTAAGCAACTCTGGAAAGACATTAATCATTCTGTGCTATGAGAGGACTGTGAAAGCTTCACATAGAGGCAATACCCAAAGCCAACACTGCAAACAGCTCAAGACAGGTAGTTTCTATGGCGCTGAAGACAGAATCAACAACACAGTATTGTGATGACAGCTGTTGGCTAAAGACAAGTTTGGGTTTTTTCTGCTTGAAAATGCAGTCATGAGTTCCTATAAGTGTCTATAGAGGCAGTTCAAACACCGCAGAAAACTGTTTACAAGCTGAGTATCTACCTTATTTAACTCAACCACAACACAGCATTCCTGCTACGTTCACTTTTGCATTGCCAAGGGGAAATAATGCTTTACATTACCCATCCATCCATTTTCTTCCACTAACATTTATGTTGTGAAGCTATAAAATGCTTTTATGTGTTTCTGACCGCAGATATGATTTCTTTTTAAAAGCAAGCCCTTGCTTGATGTGCCCTGCAAAACCTTCCCAAGTCAAAGATTCCTTCGCAGTTTATGAATATCTTAACAAAACTTGGAACAAAAGTCTGAGTTTGTATGCTGAAGTGGAGGTTGGAAGCTTTTACATGTAGTCAACACTGACAGATTGTAGGGAATTTAATTTGACCGCTTGAAACTTAAGGACTTATTTGTGGTCACAGTCTGTCCATGTGGAGCGCACATGTGAATCTTTCCAATCTCGATAAGAAGACGACTTTGGCTTGAGGGATAGTAACGCTGGTCAATCAGTCTGTCCAGTCCTCTTGCAAATAAAAATATATCACTAAAGATTGGATGGATTACAATGAAATTTGGTCCATCCATCCACCCATCCACTTATTCCTTTTTGTTTACAAGCCAAGGGATGTTTTTGCTGGTCTAAGGTCTTCCCCAGGGTTTCCTCTTGGTTGGACATCTCACTTTGGAAGCACGCTATAGAGAGATTCCCAAACCACCTCAGCTGGCTCCCTTTGATATAGAGTATCAGAGGCTTTACTTCCAGCCCCTCTTGAACAACTGAGCTCTGCCTCACTGCACTATCCCAAACCACAAAATTGAACACTTTGGCTTTTCTCAGAAATTCTGTCCATAGAAATTATGAACATAATTGTTGACAAAGGGCAGCCTTGGCAGGGTCTATGGCCATCGTCCACCATTTGCCTTCATGTACTCTGTTAACTGACATGATATACAAAACTAAATGAAAAACTAGCCATAATTATTGGTATCCTTTTCCTTTCGGAAAAAAAAACAGGTCCTTGACACTGGACAGTGCTTCTCTGAAGAATGTCTTGGAGATCATCTAATTTCATTGTTCTCATTTCATTGTGTCCCAGATGCATCAAACTGAGCCTCTTCCATGTTTTATAGTGGGGGTGGGGTTCATTATACATTCCTCTGTGACCAAAGAGCAGATGTGTCTTACAAAAACACTTCCAGAAGCATTGTGACTTGTCATCTTACATTTTTGCTAATTTCTATCAACTTTAAAATGTTTTCTTTCCAAAGAAGGATTTTCTTCCATGGAGGACACTTTCATTCAGGATGCACCATATGATTTGACAAGACCCTGTAGTACTATGAACCCGGGGGTTAGCTTCCACGTTCCTATTGAACCTTTCCTTGGTCCTTTTTCCACTGCTCAAACTATCTTCCTGATTAACCTGGAGTCAGTTTTTTACTAGGAACACATCTGGAGAGAATGGGTACTGACCTTCAAATTTCTAGTAATACTACAAACCTGATTTTCACTGGAAAGTCAGGCTGCATGGAAGTTGGTATTAGATTCCATTACAGCTTGTTTTATTTCCATTGTCCTGTTGTGTCTGTTCCCTTGTGGTTCACACAGTGACACCAAACAGCACAATGAGTACTTATCATTGTGTGATATACAAAGGAGTACTATAGGTTCAGTGATTGTAGGAGTGAAGACAGTGGTGGTAGAGCGCTGTCATTTGGGAAACTATGAACACATTTCTATGATAGCATGTTTCTTACATGTTGAATGTTGGTCCTTTTTAAATGCTTCTTACATCCAAACTCTCATATAATCAGGCTCTATCCTATCACAAAGACTGCATGGTATGATACTAACCCAACCTAACACTTTGCTCTCAGGCTTCAGGCTCACTTGTGGTTCCTTGAGTTTCTAAAAGTAGACTGTGCTCTAAAAGTAGCGCCTTCAGGTATCAGACCCCTTTCCCATGGAAACAGCTCCCAGTCTGGGTTTGAGAGACAGACACCCTCTCTACTTTTAAGGCTAGGGTTTATACTTTAAGCTTTGCTTTCTGGTAAAGCTTAAGTCTGGATCAGGTGACCCTGAACCATCCCTTAGTTATGCTGATGCTACTGGGGAACTTCCCATGATGCACTGAGCATCTCTTCTTCCACTTTCTGGCCAACTGCTTCTCCATAGGGGATTAACTGATTTGGGGTTATCACTCTAATATAGTAGGATCTTTACTTTATAATACAGGTGGAGTACAAAGTGTCTTAAGGCAAGTGTTTATGTAAACTGATGATACATAAAATAAAAATTAGCGTAATTGAGTTGAAAACGTTTGTTGGTCAAATCATTCACTTTTGTTTTTTAGTTATGAATCATTAGTGTTTTTCTTTAATTGCTTTAATTTTCTTTCCAGAGGAAAAAAATTACTTTATTTTTTTTTTTTTTAATTTATTTTTTGCCGAAAAGGGGTTTGTATGACACAAGTTTCTAGCAACATAGAAGCCGGACTTACTCATTTTGCACACCTGGCAGAGCATGCACCAGCACACATGAGCACAGGCACATTCAGACAGTGCCATGGCATGTGTAAGGAGCTCCCGAGATTTGGGGGAAGGCTTCCCTCTCAGGCTTGATTTACAACCTCTTCTGCTTCAGTGCTAATTACAGACACACACGGTCTTACACAAATACACACTCACACACACCCACAAAGCCTCTGGCAGGAAAGTTAGATGCCATAAAAAATCCTTACTCAGCATGAAAAGCCTTCATCAGATGTGCATCCTCACGAGTCTGGACTCACCTTCAGTGAGTGCCAGTCTAGCTCAGGACTATAATTCATGACTGTTTTGACTGCTATGCTGATAAAAGTCCATACAGTTTTAACCCCCTGATGTAGTTCTGTTTTAAAGTTACAGTCATCAGCATCGTTAAATTCACTGTCTGCATCTGCTCTGAATGACCTCACTGAACTGTTTTGTTGTTTGTGCTTTGTTTCTTCTGTCGCCACCAAATGATGAACATACTTTGCTATAACAGTCAGCAGTAACCGCTCTCACAGAGACCCCCACTGCTCAGTGGAGCTCAGCATTTTAAACCTAAATGGGCTGGATGTAGCACTTGGCCATTTCACAAAAAACATCTTAGCACAGTTTGATCCACACAACGGCTGGGTGCACAGAATTAGTCACATGAAGCAGGAGGGACACAGGATGGCTTGAGGACACAGAATGACTTTGTCCTTTAATTCTAGGATTAAGACAACTTTTCAAAGGGCCTGTTATTAGATAAATAATTGCTTTTAATAATAGCTTTGATTACTGAATAGATAAATATAGATGAGTCTTGAGCATTTTAGTAAGCACAGATGTTGCACACACTAAAAATTGCCTCACAATTTTTAGTGTGTGCAACATCTGTTTGTTAACTAAAGAAACCACAAGAATACTTTCATACTCAAACAAGTGACTCAAAATAAGGTTTTCTAGGAACCTAACAAGTATTGAATGTTACATGAGGATCGAAACCAAAAAGCCATGAAGTCTGAATGTTTATCTGGACATATGCTACACATTAACTACATTTGCTTTGTGTGTTTATTTGCTGCAGAGGTGCATGGGACTGAAAGTCCGCTCACCGGGAGACCGCCTCTAAACCCGTGGATTTGGCAGAAGACTGCCCTTGAACAACACCTTCAGGACCGCAGAACAAGGATGAAGATAAATTCAAGAGTGTCTCAGGTCAGGGCTAAACCTTTTTCCTATAATTTAGCTGCAGGTAACAATTCAGGGTTCATTTCACCAGGATTTGTTTATGTAGACTAACTGATAACCTGAAGTATACTGGCTCCATGTCTGACATAATTGGATCCACAAGTTATTATAAATCGTACGAGCAAAACTGTTGTAATTATATACTGTAACCTCCCCTGCAGCTCATCTGCCTGACATGGAAACACAGAAGCATGTCGTTAAAAAGAAACAGCTGAAAAGAAAAAAAAAATCTCAGTAGTGTGTAATGTAGGGTCCTATTCGCTACCTGCCTATGTTACATCTTCTTTCTAGGCCTGCAAAAGATAATCATTACAGGATACAGCGAAATATTTGCTCATCAAAAGCAGCAGTGACACAAGGTCAAAAATGTGCTGTGTGAGCAATAATGTCTGGTACAGTGGTGCCCTCCTCTGGGCACTGTTTCACTCAGACAAACAGATTAATATGTGCACACAATAAACACACACTCACTTTTTAATCCTCCACATTCTCTATATTTTTATGCATTCTACAGGCCCAGCTCAATCTCAGTTCTTAGCCTAAATTCAAAGCTTACTTGGTAGGCTCCAGATTTTCCACCCTGTACCATGCTTTAATACAAGCGCTCATTTATGCGCTTTAATATAAACTGTGAGTGTTGAAAAATACATCAGTTGATATGAGCTGAGGTGACAGTTACAGTGACATCAGATTGTTAATGTAACGACTATTTGTTTGTAGAGAAATTCTTTGTATTGCTTTGGCAGCTGAAGGCCTTGTGTTTGAAATGCTTTCCAACATAATGACGCATTTCCACTCTGATGATTTACTGATGCATTTTTTAATTAAATAGAAAGTTGCAGAAGCAACAGTGCCTCTATTCAGCCACGGGGGTCTTCAGTAACTGCTCATAATGAGCACCTTCACTATAAAAGTGATCTTGTTTTGCTCGCCACAGTGGAGTGGCAGTTGGCAGTTTGATGCAGTCTTTACATTAAAACCCCGCCCCCTTCTATTCTTTAGCACTCACTCATCGTTTCACAGTGTCAAATGCTACACCGCAAAAAATTAAAACAGTTCCTAGAAAGTCGTCAATGGGCTGGAGTACTAGCACACATATCCTGTTTCATGCAAATGAGCTTGGGCCCGAAGGGGGCTACGCATATGGACACCCATATATGTCTCAATAAGACAAACAATGATATGCTTTTGCTCATTTTCTCCCTCATTTAACAACCTCGCTTGCAGCCAAACAAAACAAAATACACCAAGAAATAATAAGTGGGGCGGTACAATACAATGTCAAGATCATTAGAAGCAACAAAGGAGACAGTGCAGTAAAAGGAGTCGTGCAGCTGGGCAAGGGGAGGGACTTCAGATGACTAGTGTTGAGTATATGCACTTTGTTGTGAATAGTCATTGGAGATCATAGAGCTATATGCTGAACACAGGCTTCATTGTCAGAGCTCGGGTTGTGCCAGATTTCTCTTTCTTTTTGTCTCTCTCAATTTTCTTTTTGACAAAAATAAAAAACAGTAATGGCCATGCTCATTGAGTACAGTATGCAGACATGTAAGAGGGAACCAGCCCATTTTTATAGAAAAACATACCAAAGGGCCAGTCTGTGGCTCCACAGTACAGAGAGGGACACAGGGAAGAGCGGTGTCCATAACTTCCAAAGCCAATAACAAAATTTAAGGAGCAAAGATATAATGTGTCCAACTTAATTCATAAAGATTAAATTGCTGCAATCCAATAATCCAATAACAAGTACAATAGTCAGGTTCTCATCAGTGTACCCTAGTTCCCTAACACATGATGCAGACCTCATGATGCCAGCTCACTCATATTCCAAGATAGGCTCAAGTAGCATTGGGTGCCTAAGCTGAGCTGGAGTCAAACCACTGATCCAATGTTGCTACTAGACTATCCAGCTGTTATTTTGTTGACTGTTGACCTAATGAGAGACTTTATATGCAACAAATGGGAATTATAGAAGAGCCCAAGACCAAGATCCACTCTCAGCAAGAAGCATCTGGTACCTCAGTGCTCTAACATCTGTAAAAGAAAGCTACTGCTGAAGATAGTGATTCAGTGGCTACAGCGCACTGCGAACATACTTAGCAGTATGCACATAATGAGCCAACCCTGATAAAAGAGAGCAGTGGAAATGTACTTTGGGATGACTAACCATCTAGAATGACAGACGCTTCTATGGAGCTGAGATTGAAGATTGTCGCCTGACTCATGGTATGCCCATAAATTAACATTTGGAATTGTGGTTCTTGCAAGTGAGATGATCTGTTCTCCAAAGGCCCATTCAGGGTGTGCTCTGAACTGCAAGGGAACAAGTATGCAGACAGACCCAGCCAAAGCTCAAAATGAGCAATAATCAAAGAACATTTGGGAGAAAGAGACATAATACAATATCAACACCAAGTGGCTGATGGACCTAAGAGCAGACCACAGCAACCTCAAGAATCACTAAACATTTTAAAGGCAGACATCCAACAAGCCTCAAGAATGAAAAGCTGAACAACACCAGGACCTGACATGAACCACACCTACTGGCTAAAGAAACTAATGTCACTCCATGATCTCCTGGTTATGGCCTGCTAACAGCAGGCACTCATCCAGACTCACTAATGTAGGGCAGAATAATCGTGTTCATGAACAATCACACCATCACCAGCTACTGGCCAATTATTTGCCTCTACACAACACTGAAGCTCCTCTCAGGCATTATAGCAATCAAGATAACTAGCTACATGACTTAATACATAAGTGCAGCTTAAAAGGGTCAGAGCACCAGCTACTGGTTGACAGAGCATATACCAGGACTTTAAGACCAGGCAGGCTAACCTGAGCCCCACTGGGATTTACTACAAGAAAGCCCACAACTCAGTGTCCCACACATGGATTGTGGAGTGCTTGCCACTGTACGAGGCTAACAGTGCAATGATATCAATCATCAGGAAGTACTTGGGGCTGTGGAAGAGAACACTATAGACCCATTCCAGGCAATTTCACAAGTTGCCATCAAGTGCAGGATGTACCAAGGTAAGGCCTCCCCCTAAACCAGCTCATAACAAAGAATGAACACAGATATACTGTAGATTCAGGAGTGGTGAAACCATCAGCTGTCAGTCATAAGTGAGTGAGACATGAATTTACTGATCCACCTACTTGGGGTTAACGGGGGGATTGAAGAGGATTAGAACACTATTATGGAAGACCAAGGCCCTGCATGTGATGTACCAAAGACAGACAGAAGATGTGGCTAAGATAGTGTACGGGCACATCTGTACCATATATAGATTAGAAGTCCGTAATTCCCAATCGGAGATACCACCACAGGATGTTGAGAACAACAGTGCATGGGACTTCGAGTTCCAGACAGACAAGCTGCTGGCCAACCAATCAGACATAGTGGTGGTTGACAATGAAGACCACAATTTTAATAGATGTGGCAATCTCAGTGGACAGTGACATCAGGAAGAAGGAGCACAAGAAAATAAAGAAGTGCCAGGAACTTTAGGAACAACTGGAGCAGATGTGGAGGTTAAAGTCCTAATTGGTAATAGAAGCATTAGGAGCCGAACTCCCAAACTGGAAGGGAAACTCAAGGCACACCATCAGGTCAGTGGTGGTGACAGGCTGCAGTGAATAAAAATAAAAAGATAAAGCTTATTACACCAAACCACTTCTGTAAAGGGGTGTCTAAATTACAACTTATGGACTGCCTGGCCAATCTTGAGACATCAATCTCAGTCTTTCAAGAGCACACATGGGCAAAATACAGCCCAGAATCAGTCCAGGGACCATCTTAATCTGGTCACAAACATCCCAATATGTAGGAGCAGGGACTCTGCTCTGAAACTAAAAGTTGTCTTTGACATGTTTGTTTATGTATGTCTTTATTAGGAAAAAGAAAAGGAGTCTAACACAGAGAGAGGGGGAGAGGGCTTTTCATCCATATGTTCAGATGTCTGATAAGGTTCGTGGCAGACTGTGCCTCCTCCCGCTCCCTTCTCTCATCCTCAGCCAACTAATCATAAGAACAGACCCCTTTGATCCCACGGGTAGACTGGCACTCGGTGTGTGTGTCTGCATTACAGTGCGCACTTGAATACACTGTAAAATGCAGAGCAAGAAGAGTGAGTACAAGAAAAGTGTGTGGAGTATTTTGTGCGTGCATGAAAGCACGGGTTTGTGTATGTGTCTGTGTGGTCATGGTCGTGGCCACCAGTTGAGTTAAGCAGCCCAGTCAGTTACGTTCCGCTCCAGCAGACTCACATCAATAATATTGGCTGAACTGCTGCTTGTCTAACTGTGGCTCGTAAAAATGTTAAGTATAAATGTGTATATTTGTGACATTTTTACAAGATACACAGCTGTATTTTATTTCACTGTTCGTTTTGTTGTTGTTGTTGTTGTTGTTGGAGAACATTTTGCTCGGCCTTCAGCACAAATCAAATTTAACCTACCTCTCTTTTTTGCCTTGCCTAAAAGTGACTACAGGTGTATTTGTACATGTTGATTACTTACTGTTGTTTTTCTCCCTCATCATGCAGAGTGCCTGTCAGCAGGAGTTGGACAGGGTCTTAGAGGAGATTGCTAAAATGACTTCAGAGGACAACAGAGGCCCACTGGAGAACCTGTATGAGCTCAAATTTCCAAACTGTGACAAACATGGACTG
Source organism: Oreochromis niloticus (assembly GCF_001858045.2). Classification (NCBI taxonomy): domain Eukaryota; kingdom Metazoa; phylum Chordata; class Actinopteri; order Cichliformes; family Cichlidae; genus Oreochromis; species Oreochromis niloticus. The sequence goes on from NC_031987.2 coordinate 6,088,127, forward strand.
TATAACCTCAAGCAGGTGAGCTGCTGGCAGAGTGCCTGTCCTACGTCACATTATTTTACAAAAGAGAACATTTGGGTTAGATAAATTCACAAAAGGCCCATCAATGATATATGTACGGTAAGACCTTTCACGTTTTTGTTATGTTATGTTTTGGATTCTTACAGGATAACATTTGAAGAATAATAAAGAAAAGAAAAGAAAAAAATGAGACTTCCCATTGATGAGAGGGTAGATATAAAAGGAAGAAAGAAATAGCCCTTGTTGCAAAAAGCCTGCCAAACAATGCTGGAAAACCTGAGAAGCAAACAAACAATATCTGCAAATTTGGTCAAGTAAATTAAAAAAAAATAGTTTTAGATGATCTTTTCGTCAAGTTAAATTCCAGTAGAACTATCATCTGCGTCTGTGTCTGTGGACCTCAGCCACCCGTGCGCAAACTGATGTTACTTCTTTTAAAGGATATTTACTGGTCATGCCAGCTGTCTTCAGCTAAGACCGAGAATCCAAGCATGAACATGATGCATCAGGTCATGAGTGCTGCTATTATTTAGTCTCTCAGGGTCAGACTGTCAGTGTGGATTCCACTGATATCTTCATAACTGAGCAGTATAATTGACTGCCTCTCCAGTGAGTTTCTTATTCCGCATATTGTCCAGCCTTGATGTGGTCAGTGTAGCTGCTGTAAGCTGTGACTAGAGTAGCTTTCTACTTTGAGATCGATCTGCCCCAACAGCAACTGGCAACAAAAATCTCAAAAAGGATATTAGTTAAGTTACTAGAGTTGAGAACCTTTTTGATCACAAGCAGAAGCAAAGATGTTTATTAATGTGAGTTTTATGATACAGTGCTTTATCTACACATCTTAAAGCCATGTCTTAGTCTCCTGGTTGGGGGTTGTTGTGTGATGAGTCCATCAGTCACCTTACCTAAATGTGATCTATTGCATATTTATGTTCATCCTGTCACTGGAAATCAGACTCAGAAGAGATGATAGAAGGTTATACTGTTATGTATTTACTGCTGGGTAACGTGTCAATCAGCAATACCCTACACACTCATTGGTATTTGCTTCAATCACCGAACTGGAAGTTAAGAAAAGTTGAAAAAAGTTTATCTTGGGTACCAAGCAGTTATCTTGCCAGCTTGGAGGTGTCATATGTCTTTCAGTTTTTATGATCTCTGTTCACCTTGAATTAATTCCTGCATGGACACAGCCTAATGTGGTAGCATTTTCATTTAATTTTGAGTACAGGATTCCTGGAATAGGATGGAATAGGATTCTTGAACTGAATGCCTGAGCAGAAAGGCACAACAAAGAATATATTTTTGAGGAAACTTTTATCCATCAAGGTGAAATCTAAATTGCTGCCCCCATTGTTCAGAAAACCAGGTCCAAGCTTTCTTTTATTCCTCAAAACATCAAAACTCTGAACATGTGCAACACATAGTGGTATGCCCAGAATGATCTCTAAAATGCAAGGAGAGTGCAAGTGTCTGAGTATTGTGTGCTTATGGCTTATTTTGATGTGATTCTGTTTATGGTGGGTATACAAATGTCAGGTGAGTTACACTGCAAGCTCCACGGGGACAAATAAATGTATCTATCTATTTTTAGAGTAACAATCTCCTGTAAATCTGTAACCAGTTTGAAGGTGGGAACAGAAGGTAGCAAGCCCAAACAGGTCACCTTTGTTGTCCAAGTGCCTCGTCTTCCAGGCTTTGCCCAGGGTAGTCTAAAAGTTCAGTTTGGGAGACATAATTTCTTGAGCAGTTACTCTTTTGTTTATCAAATCTTCCACTGCTGAGCACCATTTACAGTGCTCAGAGCAGCACTCTGCTTATACAAAAAGCCAAAGGACACAGAAGACACAGATTATACAGTTGTGGCCACATTTCAGTTTCAGAATGGCAATAAAATCTTTTACAGTTATTGTTAAGTAAAACTGAAAATCATAGAAAACTGCAAACCCACCAAACCAAATGAAAACACTGGTGTCTAAGCAGTGTTTCACATTGTTCCACTGAATTTCACGCCTCATCCTTCATTTGAACTACTGGAAAAAAAAACAAAAAACGTCCTCGTTGTTGGACTAATGCCATTATTCAGATCTACTCACATGTACTGTAAACTCGTTTGTCATCTTTGCTGAATAATACGAACACTGAATCACGCATCAAGAAACTCATGAGTTTCACAATAACGGCCACACCCCAGTCAGCGCTGTCACAGCAGGTGTTTTCCATCTGCTGTCAAAAAGCAGCACACCTGCTGTGACATCACTCGTTAGGTTCCTGCTATGGCTGTGACATGTTTTGGTGATTCAGCCCATAGTGAGCAGATACATGGCGGTTTTATGCTCCGTGGGATTTGCTGGTGACTTACTGTTTCATGGTGATCTGTAACACAAGACCATAACAAACTCAAGTGGTTGCAGATGTCAACAGGTTTTAAACTTTGCTGGTGGCTCTTGTAAGTAATGACCGCTGGCTTTGATGATGGGAAAGAGCTTCTGTGGCTTTCGGTATCGGTGGAGATTATTGTGCCTATACATGTGTAACGCATTAAAGTTTTGAGTGCATTTATGTTTCCTCCTTCGCCTTTCACATTTTCATTTCAGTTCCTCAGACTTTCTTTTTGGTTTTTCCTCTTTCACCCACGTATTACTTTGTGGGGTTTCCCCTCTCTTTTCTCTCATTGTCTGAGTCACACTCACACAATTCCTTTGTATCAGCCTGGCAAAATCACCCTGGCAAAAGTATAACTTCCTTCTCACTCCTGCCACCTGCCTCCTCCCCCTGTCTTTTTTCTTAATAAACTCTCACACCCGCCTCTTCCTTAGCGCTCTGCTCTTAAACACACACACATACGCACAAATGCATGGGGAGATGTTGTCATCATGAATGAGGCAACAAGCTTCTGAGCTCAAGGTTACAAGGCAATAAAACTGTTTGGCGTACTTCATGGGAAGACTTTTGTTAAGCCGAGGAACGAACTGTGCTTCCGACTGGGGGCTTGAATTTGTATTATGCCCATCCATAGAAATCAGACAGGGGAGGACAAACAAGGTCACATATCCAGTGTTTTCTTACGAGGATAGTAGAGCAGAAAAGAAGATTTGAATAGGCGCCACCGTTTCCTAAAGCAGGGCTCTCAACCACTCAGCCAATTTTCATCACCGGTCACACACAACAGCATTGTTTTGGACTAGAGTCCACGGTTCCCAGGGAGGAACACTGTACCTCCTCAACACTCGGCTCCCTTTTGGAGTTGTCCCTCCTTGTCGCGCGGTAATTACTGTAACTGTCACTTTTTTTGTTCTTTCTCATCGAAGGAAGAAAATGGAAAGTCTTTTCTTTCCCCCCAGCTCTTCATTCTTTTCGCTGTCCCCTACCCGGCCGCCCCGCGCACGCGGCGTAAACTGTGTCCACTTCAATTACGACCTCATTTCAGGGGGTTGGGGGGGCAGGGTGGGCTCTGCGGGGGAGCTAGTCTGCTGGCATGCCTCCGTTTGTGCGTGTATGTGTGGGAGTGTTTGCGATCACATGTATGGCTGTGGATGGGTTGTGGGTTGTGTGTAGGGGGCATAACCTGAGGACAGGCTGTTATTGGGTGAGTGTTGTCCCACCCGGACCACAGCCCTCACTCTCATCCAATGACCCCCCGCCGCCAGAAGATCCTCACACACACACACGAACACAAATCTCAAGCCACCCTACGCCATGCTTCATTAACGCATCCCCTGCTTCCCACTGTGTTTCCTTACCCCTCCTGCCTCTTTTTTCCCAGTGTTTTCCATCTTGCCAAGTTTGTGTTTTTCTTCTCTCCTTCCAGTGCAACATGTCCACCCACGGCCAGCGGGGAGAATGCTGGTGTGTTGACCCCTTAACAGGAGTCCAGATACCAGAGACGCCTAAAGTCAGAGGGGATCCCAACTGTATCCAGTTTCAGGAGGTGCACAGAGCGATGCCCACTGCAGAAGCATCTCGCTAGCACACCATCACAATGGGGCTGGGTTTTCTTCACGATTCCAAATTTATGAGGATTATTCATCAACGGGTTATGACAAAGCTCATACTCGTATGATATAATACTTTTTTTAGGAAAGTGGCTTCAGTAAAAGAGCATGAATGCAGAGTGAACTACAGTATTTTTGCTGGTAAATGTACATTTTTCAGCTGTATGATATGTATTATAATCCACTCAAACTACAGTGCTCATTCTAGTCAAGAAACATGTCAGTCATTGCATAAGCAACAACAGTTCGAGGCAGGGGGACATAAATACATTCTGATGTGTGTCAGGCTTAGGGTCGTCACCAAGTTAGATCATTACAAGTGTGCATCTAATACACACAGACAAAATCTGGATTTCCTTTAATATTCATCCTCAGTGTCATTATAACTTCTGAAAATAACATGCTGAGGTCTTTAAATGATAGGTGGTTCCCCATATTCATCAGCTTGTTATCAGCTCTGTCAGTCGATCATTCTGGTGATTTTCAGCTAATGTACAGCTGTCTGAAAATAAAGTTTTTTAAGGAATATAAGGCAAATATATAAATTTTAGGGCTACAAGTAAAGAGATCATTCAGAGACAAGAGAAGCAAAATAACAAGCTAAAAGGGGCTAAAATGGTTTTCAATGCTAAGGGGAACTGCAGAGTTAGCTCATTTTCTGGGTTTTTTTTTTCATTATAAGAAAGCTCTTTGACATTACACCTAGTCTTGTGAAATCAGCATAAACCTGTTAATTATATAGACTTTCAGCCTAAACCTACTAAGGATTTTATCTGCATTTAAATGTCTCATGTAGGATCTCAGTAACTGCAGTTAGTCTTTTTTAAGAGACTAAATATTATATTGGTTGTGCCTCCATATCAGAAGTCATACACTACACTGTTCGAAGCCCAAAGCTGGCAATTTCAGAAATTGAAGATGAGAGTCTGCCATTATAATTACTGTCTAAGAATCAACCAATAGGAATGGAGCATTAAAATTATAAACTTACCAGCTATCAAAGAGAATAAATGAAAAACTAAACGTGCAAAACAAAATGTTTGTGCTTCTGATAGAGCAGAAAATGCAGCTGAACTGTGATAGCAAAAGCTGTATGATGCTTCCACTAGCTGTTCCCACAACGGCGTCATGGTGGACACCCCACAACAGGGATATCAACCTCATTTTAAACATTGAGCCACATACAGCCCACTTTGATCTTAAGTGTTAAGGATTGGAGTCCAAGACCTTATCTTGACACCCCTGGTCTACAAGCATCAGACTCGATGACCCGCTCAAATTTACTCCGTCCATATCACACAGTTGTAGCTCGCAATGAGCAGCAATGAAATCCTAGTGTGCTGGTGCCTTTAGACTCACAGTGTGGCATTTTGGATAACTTTACATTTATGTTTATTAATCTACACTGCTACTGTTGCATAAATCAATAAATTATTATTAATTTATATAAATATAATAAATGACACAGATTAAATGTTATGCTAATGGCAAAATGGGGACAACCCCCCACTTTTTCCTTAGCTGAGTGGAGAATCTTTGAATTGCTGAGGATAATGTGTATACTATCTATACTCATACATATTTTAGCAGTAATACTTGGTGAACACTGTTTTTTATGATACTTTACAAGTAGATAATTAGGTTTTTATTTCAAGTAATGCTTTCTCTGATTACCTCTTGCAAAATTTCATGTTGATGTGCCTTTGTACTTTGCAGAATGAAATAAAATGCTCTGCCCGTGACTGGAACAGACTTGTTTGCTGTTTTTGGTTGTCATTTTTTTTTTTAAGATTTTGCAGTGAAAATGTTGTGTTAATTTAACTTTGACTGTAAAATCTGACATCATCCATGTTTTTCTTGGAATCCACACCCATCCGTTTCATAAACTGTAGAGAGCTGTTGTTGTTTGTCAGCAGTTTGCCTCTCAACACTTACGATAATAACGCTGGAAACCGCTGTGTGGCCATTCCTATCGATACCGTGGACTGACGTGTGTGTGTGTGTGTGTGTGTGTGTGTGTGTGTGTGTGTGTGTGTGTGTTGCCAGGGTTACTAATGAAGTGTTGACATGAGGAGGGATTAGGCTGACATTGACAAATGTGATACTAAGTGGTAAAGGTGTCTATGAATAAACCAGCCCATCCGTACACACAAACACCTACACACACAAAAACCCATGCACACACACTTTTGTACTGCTGCACAGGGTGGCAAAATCCAACCTGGCTCCATGGTGCAGTGGACATGAGCACAGGGCACACTAGAGGATGTTTGGGCCCTAAAGCCACCCTCATGAAATCTCTCTCTGAATGTTTGGTCAGGGATATTTACACGAGTGGCCTGAAGGATCTAATTTTGTAGCTCTTGGTGTTCCTGAGTAGATACTGGTCCTGCTGATGGGTTAAGGAGCTTCTGGAGTCCTGTCCAAGAGTATCTGCTTGTCTCAAGGCATCTCCTCTATGCTCTTGAGACTGTGCTGAGAGACATAGCAAACCTGACAAAGGTATGTATTGATGTGCCATCCTAGGGGAGTTGGATTACTTGTGCAACCTCTAAAGTAGTGACACTGACCCCAGTCAAATACAGAGCTAGTGAAAAAACAGTCAGAAAAGATGGGCTGGAAAATGTCGGTGCCCTCCACCTGCCAAACTGTTCTTGTTTTGGGGTTGTTTCATTGTTGCCCTTCTAGTGCACCTGCTGTTCATTTCATTAACACCAAAGCAGTTAAAACTGAATACCAACCCCCTCTGCTACTAACTATTTAATTAATTTGATACTATACTCTGACTAAAAAGTGTTCCTTTAAGTTTTTGTTTGCTTTGTTTAATCTGACCTTGTCTTGGTTTACCGAAAGTGTAAAATGTTGACCTACTGCACTGTCATTATTAAATAAGAAGTAAAACTCCCGAGCAATAAACTTATTGAGTGTTTACTGGGATTGAATCTCAAGGGAACCCAAGATCATTTTTCCTTCGATTTCTATACCACTGGATTTATTTTTGCAACTAGGGGGCTTGTTTGTTTATTTTTAATTTGTTTTTTATTTGCTCCTGATTAGAATGAATATGAGTTGATCCCTTTGAAAGCCACGGGACAAATTTTGAGCATCAAAGCTGTGCTGAAGCTGATTGTGGAGCCACAGAATTTAAACACTACTTTGATAATATTGAATAAGTTTTATCAAGGATTCACAGCAGGTACTTTTAGCGGCTTGATCAAAACCAATCTGTTGTGATATATTTTGATATTTTAGTTCCAAATGTAATATTTGTGTCTACATCAGCCACATTTACTTCTTTCTTCTAGTCAAATTGAAGGTTTCTAGCCAGAAAGTGGCATTGGCAAAAACCTCCAAGCAGCTGCCACTTAGAAGATGGTCCTTTGATTTGTGGCACTCAGGCTCTTAAACTTCATGTCAGCTCCAGCTAAATGTAATTTTACACTCAACAAGCAGGATGGGTCAGGACCAACACAGTCAAAAAAAGATTGCTCATCTGCAGGTACATACTTTATGTTCCTCAGCAGTCAATCACTCTTTTCTCCCTTCATATCATTTGACTTTGTTTGAGCTGCTTTATTTTTTTGATTTACTTCTTTATTTACTTACCCTGGCCATCTGCAGCCATTCAGACACAACTGATTACTTAATTACTTATTTTACTTTTCATATAAGTCATATGTGTTCTCCATATTTTGTCTTTCCCTTTGAGCATGGTTCGTGACACCATCTGGAGTAATTTATCCATGTTGGCATGTCTCCATTCTGAGGCCTGGCAGTGCACACCTCCCTGCTTTTTCATGTGCATACATGGAAAGCCAGAGGCGGCGAGAGCACCAGCAAGAGCCCGGCACAAAACAGAGCAGCAGTGACAATGGATATCAGGCTGGTTAAAATGGACACAACAGAAAAGGAAGAGCAGGTGGGTTGAAAAGCGGCTTGCAGATGTGCAACAAATGTATACAGGATTTAAAAGCCTAAATAATTTGTCTATATATGATTTGCTCAATAAATGAAATATTATTTTGCTAATAAAAGTTGCACTGAATGATTGGGCTTCCTTGGACATGTGTTAAGTTTTTATTTTTGAAGTACATGTGACATCAAGTAGAAACTGCAAACACTGGGAAATGTCCCCAAGAACAGTCACCAGTGATTTGCCATCAAAATGATTCAAGACTTGGGTGTAAAAAGAGACTTCTTTGAAGTCCTGGCCAAAAGTGTATCATATGAGACCACTCCTGACTGGCTTTGGCCACGTAACCTTATACTTGTGCCCGTGTGCCAGTCAACTGAACACCAGTCCAAGACTGTATTTAATCACACTGTGTAAAATACAAATGCTCCTTTAGCTACAGCCTCACAGCTTTGTTCAGTTTTTCTGACATATTTTATCTATTTTTTATTTATGCCTTGTTTTGGAAGAGAGTTTGTCATAAATGTTTGACAGCTTGGCTTGGTGTCACCCGTGGATCCTCGGATCCTTCGGCACATCTGATGGTAGTTCCAGGCTGGTCTTTTGCAAAAACACGAATCAAAACAAGTGTCTTTTGTTTGGGCTTTAATAGATCTGGCACAATGAACCAAGGAGGGTAGTTTTGCAGAAGGATTGAGAGTGGGGGTGAGAATCTCTGCTTGCTTGGTGTTTGTGAGTGTGTGAGTGCATGTGTATGTGCAAAAGCACACATACTGTATGTGTGTATTGGCACAGAGAGTCCAAGATCCGCCCTACTTTCAGGCTACTATTTCTTTTGTTAGCATTCAACAAACTTCCCTTGATATGTTGATGGTGGGTCTGTTACTAAGACTCCCAGAAGCTGTACTTGTTGAATGTTAACAAAATAATTGTTGTTTTATCTGTGCTGAAATGATAAGGTGCTCCCATGTTAGCAGGAAGTAGAAACATTAACTCTCAATATGGACAAAAAAGCCAATTATTATGTTTCAGCTCAGCAGGGCAGGGAAGACAGTAACAGTGCTGAATCTGCACAGATGTGGTTATGCAGGGGCACGAATAGAGGAACAGATAATGAAGCTGTATCTTAAAGGGGAACTACACTTTATCCACTACCTTCATGCAATACCAGAGTTCCAGAACACTCTGGTATTGCATGAAGTGGATTCCGTGGAACCAAAAAAAGAGGAAGTTAGCTTTCTGCTAACTACAAAAAACAAGGCTTTTGGCAATTAGTTTCCACTTACCGCTTATTCAGGGTCATACGGGACTGAGTTCATGTATTCTCCCTGAGCCTGCATGGGCTCTTGGTGAGTACTCTGGCTTCCTCTCACAGTCCAAAGACATGCATGCTATGTTAGTTAGTCTAAATTGGCAATATGTGTGAGAAAAATGGTTGTCTTCTTCCCACTGTGTTAGCCTTGTAATAGACTGGTGACCTGACCAGGGTGTACCCCTCATAGCAGCTCTGATCTGCCATTCTGTTATGATGAATCTAAAATCCTTTCTTGTAGAAACAGAAAGTCCTGAATGATCAGGCCCATCATATCTTGAGCACCTCATGGTGCCATATCATCACAACTGAGCAGTTCACCTTCAGTGTGAAGGCTGTGGTTCCTCGAGTTTCAAACAGTCAGTCTCTCTACTTTTATTAGGATTGTTCTAGAAAACTTCCTTTTTGACAAAGATGGTAGTTAAGCTTGATCATGTGACCCTGAACAATCCCTTAGTTATGCTACTGTAGGTCCAAATTGTTGGGGACTTTTCCATGATATGTTGAGCATTTTGTATCCTCTCTGTTTTTTTCCTTGCTTCCCATGCATTTTCATGCCACTGTTGCATGTCAGTAATAAATAATAATAATAATAATAATAGTAATGAAATGCATTTATAGATAGTCTTCCATCAAAATGCTTTGCCAAGTGCATAATGTAAGAAAATCTAGATCATAACCATACTGAAACACAAACACATCAGAGACACAAAAAGACAATAACACCTAACACAACAGAAGGTAAAACAAACTAATGGGTCTTTAGGGTTTTTTTTAAAAAAAAAAAACTTTACTTGAACATATGTCAGGCAGAAGAGTCATCCGGCTCGTATCACCTCCGTAATCTGAACGTCAAATAAAAAAGTGTTTGATTAAAAAACACACCAAGATTTTTTACCTTATTGGTAGCAAGTTGCCACACACAGGTTAGGCGATTTAGTTAGTGCAGGTTTATTTACACGTGTGCTCAGCTTATAGCAGTTTGTCTTTTCAGACGTCATCCAATGTTACCCAGGTCATCCATGTTCCAGCTTCTCCACATACACACACCCGGGTCCCTGCATGTTACTGTGTAAAATAGGAAAATCATGATTAGATGATGGCTGACAGATGTAGCCAGCCTCTCCTGGTGCTGCCCCTCAACCCTCTGCTCCACCCCTCCCCTGCAGCTGAGCTAAAACCCCACCCCGCTACTACACTACCTTTACAGTGAACCGTGCAGTCTTCAAAAGACAAATAGGTAAGTTTTGTCTTTTGCATTCTGTGTTTTCTCCTGGTTATTGTCCATTGTTTCTCCATGCTCCTCTTTCTGTCTTCTGTTTCCACTCCCTCACTAACCAGTCATAGAAGACTTCTGCCCATCCATGAGGTCTGGTTCTGATGGAAGTCTTTTCCTGTATAAAGGGAGTTTGTTCTCCCCACCAACACCAAGCACTTATTCTCTCTATAACATTGTAGGAGTTTTGCCTTATGATATAAATCACCTCTAGACAACTCTTTTTGTGATTTGGTACTATAAACTGAAAAATATAATAGAAATGACTTGAACTTCATGGTAATCCCATTCTACCACCCTCAGCTGTAAGTGACCTGAAGCAGTGCTTGTGACATTATATACTGTAAGTTGGCATTAATGCTGCTAAACAGCAAAAATAATTCTATACACTTTCTTCCAGGCAAAAAAGTGTTTTAATTTAATCAGATAAATACCCAAACTCAAATAAAATAATGCTATGACTTTTTTTTAACATGAAAGTTGATTTTGCTCATAAATGGATTCTGGTAATGCATGCTGATTGGTCAGTTAAGGATTTGTGATAAAGTGCCCTTTCTTGATGGTACCAAGTTCCAGGTAAAAATTATTTTGCTTGTTAAGTTAAACTAGAAACTGTATGCTTGTGTAAGAAACTGTTTATTGTGGTGATTGAAAGTAACTGCTGTCAGAGGAAATCAAAAATACCTAGACTCTAGGGCCCCCAATCTCATGCGTTGTCTCATTTAAAACTTTTGTAGATGAAATTTCACAGATTTGCTTTGATTTCTTTTAAAATAATTGTTTAAAATATAAAACTTCAATCCAATCGCTAGAATGATGCAGATTACTTTTTTATATTGCTGGAATCTCCCATAATATTGAGAACGTCTACTAGACTGCACCGTAATGTTCTCCTTTCTTGGCTTGAAGGACGTCAAATCTTAATCTCTAAATATGGTTTACTTAACACACATTTGTGGGTCTCACTGTCACATCCGATCCACGATGAACAACCCACCATTTGGGATTCTAGGTCTTAGTCCATTTGGGATGAAAGGGCTTGGATGAAAACTAGCAGACACTTGTCTGCCGTCTTCTGCCACCAGCACTGGCGGATTCTATCACTAAGTCATGTGATTTACTCCCAACTGCCGTACTTTCTTTCAAATCTCCTTTCATCTCCATCTCAGTGATGACAAGAACCACTATTACCTCTTAAAGAGATAGTATTATACAAGAGCACAAGCAGTGATTTGAAGAGATCCTAAATACGTAGTGTAAACATCTGCATGCCATTTGTAAGCTTATGTCTTTAAATGTCCCATCATCCTTTCTAAAAGTCACATTTAATGAAGTGAGCCACAGGCAACGCAATGCACAAGCAACTAAAAGCATCTCCAAAGCTTTTTGCTTGGGATTTTTCAGCACTGATCATTTGTTTAATTGTATAATTGAAATACAGTACAGAAAAGTATTTCACCTTAGGTCTTGTATGGGCAGAAAAGTGCACAGCACAGCAGTTTGACTGGATTTGGGATGCAGTGAGGTGCGTGAGTTGATGTTAGATGTAGACGTCCAACGTTGTTGGCCTAATTATCTAATAAAAGGGGCATAAATGCTTTGAAGTCCTAAGTGCAGTTGTCAGTTTCTTTGAAGGCAAATAGTAATTGTCATGTACACTACCTCACAAATCAAATCTTCTACACATGTTTCCTCCTCCCTGAAGTCAAAGCATGCGCTGCCCCTGGTCCACACGCACGCACGCGCGCACACACACACACACACACACACACACACACACACACACACACAGACTCATGGAAACATACCACAACAACCTTTACAGCAGCCTTGATCTGCTAGCTACACAGGAACTCCTGGATCCTTCTACCCTTTCATGCCCTGCTTCAGTCATCCACATCTGGAGTCAGTCAAAGTCTTGAGGTCCCCAGGGAAAGATTTTGGTGGCCCCCTAAAAAAAGAAAAGTCCTATTCTGTCACTTCCTTAAAGCCACAAGAGAATAAAAGTGACCAGACACCCATCTTCAGAGATGCATGCACATGTCCTTAGAGCCCTTTAATGTTTTATCCTTTTGGGTGTCTGTACATGCAAAGGGAATTGAAAGCCAACAGCTAATCAAAAACTGGTATCTGTGCTCTTTGAGTGCATTTATATCATGTTTTTCAAAAGACGGTTGTGACAAACACCTGGATGGTGAAACTGCTTCACATTTAGTATCCACAGAAAATAATTTCAAAGATTACCATATTGTTTCCATATCTTCCATATGCACGCAACTGGATGTATATGTCTGTGTAAACAGGTGTGTCACAGGGAGCGCATTCTTCCTTTAGGTACTGATAAAGGCAGGTTTTCCATAACATGATTAAGTCTCCTTCAGGCTACAGATCACTTCTTCCCAGTCATTTGAATAGTGAGCCGGCCCCTCTAGATGTTATCCCCCCCCCTGGAAGTTCAAACTCATGTTAAATGACTTCCTTCTTCCGGTGCAATCTTTTTGACTATGGTGTTGAAAACCAGGTGACTTGGCTTCAGGCGAGGCTTTATAAAGTCACATCCTGGATGCTGGATGAGATCCTGTAGTGTAGCCTGGGTGTCTCAGACTTATGTCTAAGAGGTTTAACAGTTCATGCCTCAGAGATTAGTCAGTGCTTACAATTAGGACGATTCCCGCTCTAAGTGTATGTTTCAAGTCAGTTTAGAAGCTACTTACTCCCCTTAAAAATGAAAGCTTTACGCAGGATGCTTAAATGAATACATAACTTTATTTAAATAAATGCTTTGTCATAACAAAAAAAAGACAAAGGTTAAAAGAGTACATAAATTACAAGTTGAATAAATATTACACAGTGATATTCACTTTAATAATTTGAGCTTTTTTGTCTTTTTTTTCTTATTTGTCTTATGTAGCTCCAAATACTGACCATTTTATTTCCTGCTATCCTCCTGCCACCGATGGGTCGATTTCACAAGCCAGTGAACACCAAATTACGAAAACCAATTGTATCGTCTCATTACATCCGAAAAGTGTTATGTATTCAGAAATAAAAGCTGTACTGTAGTTACTGTACTACTGAAGTATGTGAATAGAAGTTCAAACCAAGTAGGAGATAAGAAACCTGAGGAAGCTGCTACTCGCAAACAGGAATCCTGAATTCCAACCTGCAATTGAAATGAAAGAGATAACTGGAACGCTGATATTTGCCAAGTTCCAATCTCAGATATTTAAACTGATTGCAGTATTTCATTCCTCGGATTTCCATGACTCCCAGTTATTGTCCTGCTAACTGTATCTAACGTCATGCAATTGGTGACCCCACATCGGGGAAGTGGCTAGGCCCTGATCATGACCACTGCCCATGGCGCTCACTCTTCCTCTTCCCTGTCTCCTCTGTCTCTATCTCAGCTGTCATCTCTGTGCAATAGGCCATGAAAACATCTCTAGTTGTGTTACTTTCGATCTACTTTTCCCTAAAAGATGCTGCTGTATTGGAGGTCCCAGGCATGGGCTTCACAGCCCCTGTCAACAAATATTACCTCAAAGCACCACCTCTGAAAGGTAAGCACAAGATAACACAACATTTAGCTTTTTTAACTTTTTGTTGTTCTTGCTGTTAAACTAACTTCATGATACCACATCTCAGGATGTTGCCGTGTGTCAATATCAATAGTGAGTAACTGAAATAAGTGCAAGCTGCTTATTTTCGAAAGTGGTAGTGGGGATTTGGTGTTAGAAGTGGGGCAAGGAGCCTTGACAATGTATTCCCAACTGGAAGCCATTTAGGATGCACACATCTGCAGAAGCATTAAAAAAAGCCCTAAAACACGATTTACTTCCAAACATCCTTTGGCTTCCCCTCTCTGGCAATCATATACATTGGCATTCACATGAAAAAGCATGAATCTTAGCTTAATGGTTGTCAAAGAGAAGAAGGAGGTTTAACGGACTGCAGTTCCTCACAAATCATTTTTGTCCAGAACTACCCCGAGGCGGAGATTACAAATGGATTTGCAACATATTGTCGACACCATTTCAAAGGACCTACCACATTCACTGTTCTTCTCTTAATCAGAACCTCTATTGTCGTATCAAGTATCTGAAAATTGCCCCGTATGATATCCATGTCACTTTCACGTCAGTATTTAAATGTCTTTGCATATAGGAAGGCACTGTGACTTGCACACAGAGAGAGCGACTCTATTAAAGACCCTGTTATAACCTGTAACCTTTTTGTTTGGATCATGCCCCACTCAGATAAAGGTAGATAACCTCTGCGTGGAGACGTAAGCAGAAGGATTTCAGACTGTTAGCTTTTTTGACTTCCCTGTAGTCGACCTACAAGAATTCTTTTAAATTCTTTACAGGCTATTTTTTTCCCCCCAAGCACAATTACATTGTTCTCATACTTTGTTTCTACAGGAAAAACAAACATTCAGTAACTATATTTAAAAGTAATGTAATACACCATGGTTACACTGTAGTAGCAGTACTGAGGGGAAACCACTTGATAAAGAAACATGGCTCAAAAGTGGGTGGTCTTTACTTCACTGAAGGCAAAGAAAACAGCACAAACAAAACCATACAAAACTACACTTCACACAAATGGATCAGAGAAGCGGCCGGCCCGACTGGGAAGCTGGATTGCATGCACTCAAGATCGAAGTCAGACTTGAGTCAGACTTAAGCTGAAAATGTTTAGTTCACCAGTAGAGCCAGCGGTGCTCTCTAAGCTCTGTGTCGCCCTGCATGGCAATGTCTGTTCAAATAGGCACAGTTGGCATATCAGGCTAGCTACATTGTCAAAGAGCCACATACATAGATTCATCTGTGATGGTCTACTTGTTTTTTTTTTGGTTTTTTTTGTTTTTCCAAGATACTCTTTTACATTAAGAGAAGGCCAGTCCCGAGACCACTTCAAGCTCTAGCAATAATTGTGACAAAATCAGAAAAAAAACCAAAAAGAAAAAGGAAAAAAAAGGACATTCTTTTTTGTAATAGGCTCACTCCGTCATATACCAACATACATACCACACATTCGAACTGTACACATGCACGCGTCCATGCACGCATCATTTTGTGATTTTTTACACATATCCAAGCAGGTTCCTCTATTCATAAGTGCTCTGACAGAACCCAGATAGAGTCAACTGTTACAGCATATCCCTATCTCTTCTTTGTTTTTTTCTTTTGGAGAACAGATAAAAACAAATTACTCTGGCCAATCGTCAGCTCCACAGTGGCATCATGTTCCACGGCCTAAAACTGATCTGTTTTCAAACAATATGCCTGATGCTGTTTCTCTTTTTTTCTTCTTTACAATTGTTTTAATTTCACCTCACACAAACCCACAGCTTCTATAAAAATATATCCATTAGTTGCATATATTTTCATGGATCTGCAGCCAAGGGACCAGGCTCATAGAAGGGCGGTCCCGTGATCATAATAGTCAATGGATCTACGTAGTACATCTTCTGGGACTTTGACCCTCATTTAGAGAAGAGTGCTTGGTCAACTGAAAAGAAAGGAAAAAAAAATACAGGTGTCTTTTTTCAGCCTGTTGTTTTGCGATTGGATTTTTTTCTTCTTTTTTTAAGTTGAAAAAACAAATCTTGAAGTGAACGTAGGGCGGAGCATACAGGTGTGATTCAGAGAGGAGGCGTGGGCCCTGGGTCACGTGGTGGTTAAGGGTTGGGGGATGGGGGAGGTCAAAATGGCCCTCCCAGTTTCACTCATTGTTATTGCTGCTGCTCTCCAAGTCTTTACACTGAATATCACCTCCGCTGTAGTCTGTGCCGGGGAGCTGAACACCGTACTTGTCAACACACCAGCAGATGCCTCGTTTGCGGCCACGAGATGGCTTGCACTGTGGAGAAGAAAACAGTGAGTTAATCCAGCAAGGTCCCATGTTAACAGGCCTACATTTAAATGAGCTATTTTCCAACTATGTGACAACCACAAAGTGGTGATTTTTCTTAGTAACTCTGAATTATGGGGGAGAATTACATTTTAGCAAGGATAAACTGCATTTTTAGAGCTGGTTACTGCCTTGAGTTATTGTGAATGATAGTTAGCTCTCTGCTAGCTTCCAGCACTGCTAATTGGAGTCACTGTATTTGACTTCTTTGGTTTAGGATGTTCATGTCCTTTGGAGCATTTTTGATGTCGTTAATCCCATTTGAGAGGTCTGTGCACTGCTTTTTGTAAGTGAACTATTTGTTAGTTATTTAGCTCTAATTAACAGACATCTGTATCTGTTTGGTAGAATGATGCAGTATTTGGAGGCAGCTTGCTAACCTGAATTTACCACTATCATCATAACAATGTTTTATTTGCATTTCCTGGGGATATAGGCTAGTAGCTTGAGTGAATTCTCAAAGGGCTAAAGCTAACAGCTAGCAAGCAAGTCCACTGATTGCTGTCATTCCACTGAAATAACTGTGTTTACTGGAAATTATGCAGTTTTAAATGTTGGTCAAATGCTCGGTCAAAGGGTGGCGTAAGGCTATATAAGGTTTAAAGAATGAAGGCTCACCTGTTTGCGTTTGAAGAATCCTTTTCTGTCACAGTTGGGAAGGTACAAAGACAGCGCCATTACACGAGAAGTATCCTTCATTCCCTGAATGATCCCGTCCAGTTTTCTCCTGCATGGACCCTTTAGAGAAATGCAGCACAGGATTATTAACCAAACAACTACCAGTTGTATGTTGAGATATACATATACATATATTTCAAAGAATACATCTTTGAAATATATGCCCTGATGCCCTGATTTTTCATGTGGTTTTTTTACTCCGCAAAAAACCACATGAAACTCTGCACATGGAATACTTACAAATTCAGGCTCATGCTTGTCAATGGGCAGAGGAGAGTAATCAATGGTTGAGCCAATGGTGCGCTGCTTGCCTTGCTTCCTCTTCTGCTCCTTGCGCACTGCAAGGACTTTTTTGCTGTTCACAATCTCTTTGGGATAGAGTGGTGGTGGTCTAACCCCGCCGGTACTCTGTGTGGTTCTGGTGTCCTCGTGTTCTCGGGACTCGCGATCTGCACCACAAAAAACAGCAACAACAGAAAGAGGTTACTTTTTTTTTAAATTACATTTTTATGCGCATCCAGCAAGTGTAACTGGAATTCTCTTAAGTTAAAGTGTCTTGATGCATGTTCAATCATCCAGGTAAGGAAATCCCAAAAAGCTGATTCTGTTCATTTGGACGTAGCATAATATGCTTGTCTTTTACGTTAAAGTTCAGAGAAGTCAGAAGATTTGGGGAGCTCATTGGTAGCATTGTTATTACTGGATTTTTTAGTTAAAGAATCAAAAAAATAAACTCATATTTGGATCTTTAAAATACCTAATTTAGCTTTTATATGCTATATACACAGAGAGTAAGAGAAGGAGAAGCAACTAAATGTCGAACAAAGTTCCTTCTCACTTTTATCTCGTATTCATTTCTCGTATCATTTCATGGTAGTTGTTTTAACTGGAACTTTAAACATTTCTGTGGAGATAATGCCCTATCAATGACATTAATAACATATTAATGTACAATATTAACAGTGATATGAGATTAGTATTTGCAATGTTTAACAAACAGAAAAAAAATCAAAGTTTAGGATATTATTTTGCATTATTGTATAGTCATCTGCATAAATGATCACATCTGCCTGTCAGTCCTTTCCACATACAAACAATAACAGCTGGGTGCTTTTCCCAGAGTTTGTGCCAACTGTTGTTTAACATTTGTGTAGGGAGGAGAGAAGGCTGCAGCTCTGGCCAACAGCTGATGAACTCCTACTGGTAAGAGCTTAGTTTTAAATCATCTTTTCTCACCCAACCCCACTTATCAAAGGCCCTTTGCTCTATTTATAACTGGAAAAGTTTGAAATCCTGCATTCATGTTTGAGCTCAGGGCTATCTGTGAGGGACAAAGACACAAAATATGTAGAAAAATATGCACAACATTTTTGCTCAACAGTCTGCCAACAACACATTGTCTCATAAGTTTAAAAGTGAGACATGCCGCTCTTCACACATGAATCCAGACACACTGATATTTATGAGCATAAAGACCTCTACTAATTGGGAAGCCTGGATCACGTGTTGCATGGAAAAAACTGCTAACATGTTATCTGGGCTAACTGCAACCGGGCCTGAGGCCCCTGTGTGTAGTAACTTTATAGCGACGTGTCCCACATTAAACTGATTCAAATGTCAAGCTCAGGAAAATCCAGTTGCACCACGGACTCATATAAATGCTTGTACATTTGTGTCACATTGTATGCACTCCTTAGATGTAATTCCAGCTCCCCCAGGGGGCACTGTAGTCTCAGAGATCTGAAAGTCCCCTCTGACAGGATATTTACAGGTTGAGGTCCTTTATCCTTAACCCAAACCCTCCCCTCCCCCTATTCCTATCTTTGGGGCTCAGCCTCTTAAGCCTGGACCCCCAGCCAGAGGTTCTTTGAGGCCACAGAAAGAAGCCCTCCACTTCCCCCCTCTTGGCTTAGCTGTACCATAAGTACTGAGTTATTGTGGGGACTTTGCCAGGCCCCAAATGGCTGAAGCCATGGTGCCAGTGGATGACCCTGGTTATATTTATCTGACAAGGAAACCCGCCGTGGTGCACGAGGCCAGGCGCACTGAACCAAAGAGGAATGTTGGCTGCAAACTATATCGCCAACTGCTGCTGGAAGACAAATCAACTTCCATACATGAATATGTTACTTATGAATATAACAATATGTTAGAAATGTGACTTAACAAGTTGCCATGACTCTGACTGGCCTCTTGATAGAGAGCCAGCCTGGAGAAAGGCGCTGAGACGTAACAAGGATACGAGCTCAGAGAAGCTGATGTTCAAAGAGCCTGACACAGCATGAGTGTCTGGGAGTCTTTGGGAGGGGAGGGGGAGGTGGGGGCTGGAGGCAGGGTGATTACCAGAATTGGGTCTTTGGCTTCTGCGCTGCACTGCCGTCTCTTTGAAATTAATCTCACAACTCATGACTTGGCAGGCCTCAGTTTGTGTTTAGATATGTCCTTGTGTCTCCCCGCTCAGACTAAGGGGCTATTGCGTGCTATAAATAAACACGTCAAACAAGCATTCTCATGTACACCGTGCATGTGACCACTTTGGAAAACCTTTTTATTTCTGCTGTACAGTCTAATACTTTCTCAGGGCGCTTAATTAAAATGCCACATATCTGGCAATAAAATATCCTGGTGAAAATAAGCGCTGTGTTTTTTTTTTTTTAAACGTGCATTCTTGTTTCATGTGTAATTTCATTGGGGCATATAAATGGTCGAAGTCGGTTGCTTTGAGAACATGCCTGTCTGGAGAGAATACAGTTAACAATGCGGGACAGATGAAGGTTTTTAAAAAAATTCATGCAGCTTTCGAAAAGACAATGGTGCCTGACTTCCATGCTTGCGCTCCAAAAAATAAAAAATAAAAAAATCACAAAAATTCATCTTTTCTGATGTGGCCTCTTAGGCTCCGCCACAAAAACTCAGTTTTTCCATGCTAAGGGTACCCAGCTTGTAAAGGAGGCTTAGAGGGTCTGTGTTTAACTCCTGAAAGTCGGCCAAGATGCTGGACGGGGGCCAAGTGAGCCAAGTCATGTGCATCTCTTCCATTCAGCCGAGCCCAAAGCCGTGCTGCTATCGCTTCTCCCTCTGCTCCAGCTAAAGATTTCATTAGGGCAAGAGGAGTGGAGTAGCCAAAGAAGGTGCACCTGATACTCCTCTGTTTAAAAATTAACATCTGCACACAATTATGCTTCATGAATATCCCAAGTTTCTTATGGGCACAAGTCCAAGAATGAAAGATAAGCTACCCCTTCTTTTGATTTTTCTCTCCACTGGGTCTTTAAGACTGTAACAACATCGTTTAGAGAAAAAAACAAAACAGGACAATGGATTCTCCCACCTTCCATTGGATTTCCCAACATTACACCACGTTTGTTACGTCTTGCCTTTGATAACGTCAGTCTGTGCCCTGCATCTGAAATTACATCTTTACAAGATGTAAGAGAGCGGTGAATAGAGGTGCTGTTTAATCTCATCTGGGGGTAGGACAAGATAATTGTGGGGATAAATGAACCTAAGGGCATCTGTTATATAAAGCACAACGTTAGTAAGCCATCCCTCTGTGTCACACTGCCTCCGCTACTTAATATTTGAAAGCAAGGGCACGGCCCAATAACCCCGCAGTTTCTAGAGCAGAAAAGGAGGTGTGAACAAGCCAAGAGGGATTGTGGGAGTCGCTAAGGAGTGTGTGCAGCAGCATAAAAGTTATCTGATGAGAAAAGGAAATGGGTCCAAATTATGGCAAAGTTGCCAGTGCCAGAGCTCTTTTGTGGCAAAAGAGTTTTCAGATAAAATGAAGAGTTCATTTCAGTGGCAAAAAGGAATGAAATGGCACGAATAGCCATTTGAGTTTTCATTAAGACGTTTTGATCCAAAAAGGCCAACAAGATACATCCTCTGCACATGACATGACAGATGCGCAGTGGTTTCATGAGAAGGATTAAGAGACTGATGACTGAAAAAGGCTCACTTCCAAACCAGCTGGAACATTGAGAAAATCTGGACTTTATCAAATATTCTGTCCAGGATTTTTTTTTTTTTTTTTTTTACCACAAGTGCAAGTGAATTATGTTTTGACCTGCATGTCCTGTTGTTTCACTGGGATTTCTGTTGTTCGGCCTTGTGCACGCTCTCAATCAGCTTCTGAATATGCAGGAAATAACACTTCCCATGGTATTGTGCACGCAGAATATGTTCATTGCAATCAAAAAGTTTCCTGCTTTTCTGAATGCATGGTATAAATAGCAGCAAGAACAATTCAAGGATTATAAATTGCAAAACAGGGCCTATGAGAGGATGCAAAAGCTTTCAAAGAAGGAAATGCTGCTATAGGTAAGCAAACTTCCTGACCTGTTTACAGCTTCCGTGACGCTAAACGTTCAGTTTTATGTTGCAGAGAATTCGAAAAGTAAATTATTAGAGTAAGGCGCATGGCTGCTCTACTCTGCATTGCTAATTTTGGTCTGAGGTCTCATCCCATATCTGAATTTGGTTTTCAACAAGCCACATGGACAGACGCAACCTCTTTTTGGGTCACCATTACCACAACACAATTGCTGGGTGTGACGACGTTCTGACTCCCCAGTGGCAGATGAAGCTATTTTGGCGAGCTTCGAGCGCTGTAGAGTGGATGTACTGTATAGGAGAACGAGGGGAGGGAAAGAAGTCCACAGTGGGTGAGAAGCTAGCTGCTTCTTCAAATCAAAACTGAGAATCAGTCATCGTACAGTTTAAGGAATCACTACATGGTCGTTAAGGAGAATGGAGCCAAACTTTTTAGAAGGTTGTTGTAATACTCACTTTAAATAGTCCTCTATAAGGACAATAATATGATTTTTGGTCTAGAATGTAACCAGGTGTTGGAGTGAGATTATAATATCCAGATCAGGCCTAAACACATGTGACATCATCATAAAATCCTGCACTACAGTGAGAGTTGATTTCTTTCACAACCGTTGCCACCGGCAGATTAGGTGTCAGTGACCGGTAAGCTGTACAAATACCACTGTAAAATTTTATTGGGAGAATTCAAGCAAGCGTGCCAAAGAGGGTATTTGCTTGCCAGCAACAATTCCAGTGGTGTTGACTCTCAATCTGTACCTGGAAAAAAAAACTCAGTAGTATCAGTGTCTCATCCAAGAAATCACTTCGCTATCTTTTGCCACGAATTGCGAGCTTTTCAAGTGGTCATGTGATATCTTTGGAAAATGATCTTTCCAATAACTCTGCCTAGCACCTGCAGCACATGAGCTGCAGCATGGTAAGCTTTCACTGCACTGTCTCAGATGTTCAAGGTGAGATGGATGGAGAGCCGCATACAGTCTTTCCTTTGGCATGAGCCCGTCATGAAGCTGTGAGGCAGCTTTAGTCACTCGTGACCGGAGCTATTTCTAACGTGGCATGCCTTTATGCAACGTACACAGTAGACAGAGTACGGTGGCTGGTTGTCATTAGTCTACAGTTGGAGACAGTCAGCGTTTGCATCATTTTCTCAGCTACAGCCGAATAACCCGCCGTGCCAGGGACGATGTGAACGTGGAAAAAGCAGATGGTAATGCTCATGAATTGAATAGCATTCTAAAATTATGCGACAACAAGTGTCACCGAGGCTGAAACTGTCTGGCAGTGGCTGAAAACTGCATCTACACACACATTAAGGACCTGGGCAAATGTAAAAGTATTAAAGTTGTCAGTAAAGGCAGCAGGTTTTCTGTTGCTAGGCTAATAAGGAGCATAGTATTTCTGTCCATGTGTGAGAAGAGTATTCTGGTTTTGGAACGACTCCCTAATCATCTTTTGTTTCTTGGCAAAGAGCAATCTGTTAAAACATAAGGCCTTTTCAGAAGCTTGAAGGACAGGAGGCCTGCTGCCATGAAGTCATATCTGTTGGCAAGCTTTCTGGGGTCTTATTCACTCACAGGGGGCTAACAAAGTCTAAGTGCCCCGGGAGCACATACCACCTCCTGTGCCTTACAATCAAAGCCACTCCTGGGATCACAGTGCAAGAGCAAAACGTGAATTAATGCACTGCTGGGACATGAACCCAGACGTAGAGTGATGGCCAGGATTCTTGTTCTTTAAAAGGGAGGGGGGAGCGGGGGACTAGAGGATAGCAAAGATTCCTCCCCACCATTGTTTGACTGTCCCAGTCAGTATTTAGTGGGCCGCAGCTCTCGTGGCCTCACGAGTGCAGTGGACACTTGAGCTCCTCCTCTCTGTGTCTCTGTGTTTGCCTTGCTCAGCTGGTACAGCGCGCAGACAGCTGCAACCCCACACGACAGGAAACCAGAAGCTCACCTCATGAGCTCCCGTCCGCAGAGCTGTTTGACAGAAGGCTCTTCAGAGGAAAGAGCGTGCCGGAGGCATTCTGCTGAATCATTGCGCTGTGACTGAGAGCCCTGCAATGAATGCACCGCCCGGGGCAGGAAAAGATGCTCCGGTTACCTCCATGGACCAACACAGAAGCCAGGTTTTGCGTGTGTGTGTGTGTCAGCGCAAACCAAAGTGAGACAAAACTGCCTGAGGTGTCATCACATGCAATACACACCCAGAGACCCACACTGCCCCACCCAAGTATATGTGGCAGCAAATACACACACACTTGGAAAACAAACACAAATGACTACATCATTTCACATTCTGCCTGAAGCTTTACAAAACCTGTGATTGGCTGAGTGTTTTGGAACGGCAGTCATAGATGGACCCATAGAAGAGAGATGAGGGGTTGCTCACAGGGTGGACATAACCTCATGACTCCATCAACAGTATAAATGAGCCCAGTCGTAGCCTATTTTACAGAGCGAGGCTTGTAGCCAAAACTTTTGTGGTTTCCACCTACTTATCTAGTTGTTGACAAGCTGCTAAAACTCTGAGTGAAGGTGGACCTGTCTGCTCCCCTCAGAAATATCTTAAATCATTCAAGACTGTTGGCCCAGCTCTCCTTCTCCCTCCCTCTCTCTTTCTTTCTGTCTGTCTATATCGGTCTTTCTCTCTTTTCTCTCACGCACACAGATTTAGTGGTAATCCGACTCGAAACACCACCCATAGGGGTAGCCTGCAGCCCCAAATCTGCCTAAATTCTGCTTTAAAGAGATCCAAAGTTTATAGAGTGGCAGCTCATTTCGTCTCATACAGTAGAAGCCTTTTCTTTGTTCGTGGATCGATTTCACAGTTTAAGCAGTTGGACGGGAAAGGCGCAAAACAGAGAACAGCTCTGGCGTGTGGATGGAAAATCGAGGGCTTTGACAGACACTTGTTAGAGCTGGATGTTAAAGGAGGCTGAAGCATGAACCCTATTTTCATCTGAATATTACTTAAATAGAATAAACCAACATTCAGTCCACGGCCACCTTTCGTGCGTGCGTCAAGAGACGCGTGAAAACTGTTTCAAAAAGACTGTAAGCCTGTAAAGATTTTAAAGCGGGGACTGTCTGGATCATTGTCAACCACTTTCGGGTTTCGCTAAACCGCAGTCTGACAGCCACTGCCCCGCACTGCAGGCGCAGCTCAGCCGGGACACGCCATGTGCGTTCACCACAGCTAAGAGTCGATCCCGCAGCAGATTAACCGGCACCGGGCGACACGAGCGGAGTGTTTGTTCACGCCGTATTATTATTGCGGAGATTGAGCCCTTTAAAACTTCTGTGTTACAGCTAGATGCTCAGCCTGACACCAGAAGGAGCATGTGTGCTCTGCGCAGAGAGCCGGAATGAGCTCCTACAGTCAGTTGATTCAAAGCGATGGATAAAAGTTAATCAGATGCCACCTCAAACCATCTGTCAAACAAACGCGCCGGTTCCGGCTGCTCGCGCTCCACGGCTCTGCGCTTCTTTTGCATGGAAGAGAACTATTTCGGGTGGTCTAAGTGAGGAAGGAAGAACTTGGGAAAAGGGGTTGAATTTCATTTAAGAGGGAGATTTTTGCATTTAATAAAACAGAGCAGGCTACTGTGCTGCCTTTTGGTTGGTCCCTCAGGCTGCAGGAGCCCTTCTCAGAGTAACACACGCTGGATCCCGGCGTGGGACAAGATGTCAACAAACATCGATAAACAGAGGAGAGCGAACACCCAGGGGGTCCCGATGCAGACGAGAAGTTACATTTCTCACACATTTTAAACCCACGTTCGCTCCCAAGCATGCATTCAGTCACCCAGCAGTGCGCGTCTTACCTATGGGCGGGTGGGCAGGTTTGTATCCTTTCTCGTTGGTGCACAGTCCCCTGCCGTGGAGAAGGGCGTGCAGGGGTTTCTCCTCCCCGCTCCTCGGCAGGCAGCGGAGGCCCTGGCCGCACGTCCCGGTGTAAACCCCGCACGCCTGTCCCTCAGACAGTGCGCACGTTAGGCAGCAGCCGCAGCCCGGCTCCTTGACCAGCTGGCAGCCGACCGGCACCGGAGGACACATGGACAGCGCCTTCTGGTCACAAGGCTCGCACGGAACGTATGAGCCCAAGCACCCGGACAGCCCCAAGATAAATGTCACCAGGAGGCAAAAACTCAGAAACATTGTTGGCGTTCTCTTCAGCTATAGCTTAACCTCAATGCGAAGAGGAGGGGAAAAGTAGCCTGGTCTAATGAACACAATGCCCCAGTCAGATAATCCGATTTTTACAGTTAAAGCCAAGAGTCTTTATCCAAGAGTGTTGCTATCTATAAAAACATTAATGGTAAGCTTTTTTCTGTGAACGCTGCAGAAGGACTTTAAAGGACCAATTAAAAGTACGTGCGCTATTTTTCCCCCCCGAAATGTTGTCCTCTGCTGGAGCAAAGTAATTCTGCGCACAAAATCTCTTCCCCCGTCTGTTTGGACTCCGGTACTTTCTCCACCACAAGTTTCTTGAGCAGACTGATCAACTTGAGAGCAGCCTTGCCTTTTAAAAAACAGCCCAAACCCCTAACTATGAATACGCTAAACAGCAGGGAGGGGAGGCGCACTTGTTCCACAGTTTGGCACGCGGCCAAACTTTTTTTTCAGGAGCAGGAGGATCGCTCTTTCACCCTGAAGGCTGAGCTGATGCCGAGGTGCAAGAGGCAAAAGGCAACAGCAGCCCTCATCAAAACATTTCAGCTCGTCGAAACCTGTAGGCTTCTGTACTGCCTATAGATTTTTTTTAAGTAGTTCACACTTGTATTCTGTAATAAATTCTCACACTAAAAAACAAAACAGGGAGACGGATATTCCAGCTGTTGATTCTCAGAAATAAACTCTGGGGAAAACCTCACACTAGATTTTTGACGCAAAACAAAAAGGGGAAAATACGTTTTTACGCACAAAATAATGAGCTTTATATCCATTCTAACTTGTGACCGTTTTATCCCGAAAACTTTTCTTCAAGCCTCAAGGAAATATCGTTACCTTACGTTACATAACGATTCCCAGCGGTCATAAAAACGAGATCATCGGTAACCCCCTACTTGAGTCATAATGCTGTGTGTTTGCCACGGGGTTGGATGGAATATCATCAGTGCTGCGTTCAGGGTGGAAACCGGGAGAAGGTGTGTGATATCATTACTTAGGGCTATAAAACGGTTGGAACAGTAACATTTAGAAGATTTGCCGTTTTTCAATCCAGTTTACCCTCCCGCCCCCCTCCGCCCCGACACACACACACACACACACACACACACACACACACACGTTTAGATATCACTCAAAGGGATGTGCCACAGGGATACCTGCTCCACTCTAAAGCCTGCACCTGTTGCTTCTACTGGGCACCATTTGTGTTAGAAATATAGCCAGAAGGGAAACCCACCAATGTGCTACCTCTCTCCCTCTCTCTCTCTCTCTCTCTCTCTCTCTCACACACACACACACACGCGCACACGCAGAAGGAATGCGGAGTCATGTGCGAGAAAGAAGAGTCAGAGAGAGAAGGGGTAGAGAAGGGGAAAATGTCACGAACTCTGGGTTTGAGGCTGACAACTGAAGTGTAGACGGCTTCTATTATTTTATAGCCTGTATGCAGAACAGTGCCTGATTGCTTCAGCGTGTGTGTCTGTGTGTGCGTGTCTACCACATATGCACTCTCGATCACACACTCGGGGCTGTTATTCCCATCTCTGCAGCTTTTAGGACAGATTTTCTTTCTTTCTTCACTACCAGCAGAGAGTCAGGAAGCCGTGTCGACTTTCCTTCCCATATTCACTCACCGCTTGATAAACTGGCCCACAATCATTTCCTAAACGTGGCTATCAGTTTATCTCATCCTGCTCCTGCAGGCTGAGGATCCACTGAGGTGATTTGTTGTTTAGGTGTTGAACACTAGAAGGCGCTGTTAGCAGTCACAAACTCCGCAGGAGCTCCCTGATAACGTTGGTACTTTTGAAATCTCTATTTGCACATAACTGAAATCATGTCTTTGCTCCAAAGGCACAGAGTATGTGGTGCTATGGTATTAGTGCATGTAAATCTAATACAAAAAAAGGCTACATCAATATTTATTTGTTGCCAATTCTTAGAATTTGTGCCTGGATTACATAATCTCACTTACATGAAGCTGGATCCACACGGGCACCTCGTTTTCTCTCTAATCGCTGTGATACGTGTGATTTGTTTGCACCTCATAGTTAGTGTTGCACACGTTTAGTGTTTTCTTCGCTTCATTTAAGCCGTGATTGTTTCAAACTTGGTTTACAGAAGATGTTGAAAGCTTTCATAACCACTGTTTTCCCCCATGGCTTTTTCTCTGGTTTCCCTTACATGCCTCCATCAGTGTTATCGCCCTCACATCTCTTGCTTTCAACCATACACATCTGAAGCGGAGTGAGCTTTTTTTTCTGTCAGAGTTTGACACAAAGAAATAAAAGAGGGGAAAAAAAGGTGGTCACAAATGACTCCAGAAGCCACAGACAACTGCACAGGGTGAACTGTGATGGTTAAATGTCTCAGTAGTCAGCTCCAGGGCGAAGAGCTGCGGTGAGTCAGTGTTCCCTCCAAAACCAACAGGAGCGGCAAAACCCTGCAAGACATAAATCTGAGCTCCTTTAGTCAAACCAGAGCAGCGATAATGAGCCGGATTAAGATAGTAAAGCAGAGTGGATTAATGATGCATCCACTAAAGCTCAGCTGGGCATGAGACGATGGATGAAG
Organism: Oreochromis niloticus; assembly: GCF_001858045.2. Classification (NCBI taxonomy): domain Eukaryota; kingdom Metazoa; phylum Chordata; class Actinopteri; order Cichliformes; family Cichlidae; genus Oreochromis; species Oreochromis niloticus. The sequence continues at coordinate 6,116,316 of NC_031987.2, forward strand.
AGAGGATGACAAATTACAAAGAAAATGTGCTCCCAAAACAAGCCCCAGTTAAGGATGTACGTTAACATATCATCACTGCCGAGGGGACACGATGTTCCTGTTCTTTTTTCCTTATTTTGCTCTCATTCTTTTCTCAATGCAAATCCGGGTTCCCCAAAGATCTGTTCATGCATCAATCCATCTGTTACTCCCTCTGTCCCACCCTCCTCCTCTCCATGCATCATTCTGACTTAAAGGAACAATAACAAAGTTTGCACAAAGTGTGCAAACCCGTGACTAGATGTCTTCTTTGGGTGGTGGTGTGTTTTGAATGCCAGAGGACTCATCTGAGAGTTTCTCAGAGTGCATCTACACTGCTCAACTGCCAGCATTTTCTATTGCTCAGCACAGCAACTGCAGTCCAAGGGATCAAGCAGCATCTCAGAACATCTCAGCAACAGATGCTTAAAGCTCGGCTCTCACAATTATTTTTTTTCAGAGGCACTTCTGTTGGATCTCAAGTGAGCTTTAAGATTGATGAGTTAAAATTATACCCCCCCCCCCCCATATTTTAAATAAGCATGTACTCATAAAGGTTGGTGTGTTTAATACATTTTCTTGGAGTCACTTAAATTCCTTGAAAATCCTGCATGTGTTGCCATCTAGTGGTGGAATTATTCAAACCATAACTGTCATATGGTATAGTACAAAGCCACAGTTGAACTTCTTAGTTTTTTCCTAAGCACCTTAAGGATACAGCATTCATATCTATGGCAGCTTCCTAATTACTAATTAACCTGACATGCATGTCTTTGGATTGCGGGAGGAAGCCGGACTACCTGGAGGAAACCCACACAGGGAAATGGAAAAGGTGTAAACTCCACACAGAAAGGCAAAGAAACTAGCAGGTTGGAATCCAGATCTGTGCTTCTAACCAAGACATCACTGCACAGATGATGGGTGTGACTGGACAACTTAAACCCACAGGGGTCAGTGCAACAACGATTCCAAACCTTTTAGTCTTTCTTGGACAATTTGCACCAAATGAACTTTTAATTTCAGGCTGTGCGGATAATCAAAATGTGTTTTTTCAATGCAGCCTGTTACCCTCCTCCCCAACACAGCAACAAAACACTGAAACACTGTCTGAGCAGTTTTATACCTCAAGATTTTTCCTCATCTCCACATATGTTGTCTTCTGCGCCAGCTGATGCTGGCCAAAGCAAAAATCATTTGAAGACATGTTTCAGGCTTCACACGGCTCCCTCTGGGGCTCCAAAACGCTTTATGGAATTTGTTAGACACATGCGGACGTGTCTGCCACAGACCGGTAAACATGTTTTGATGTGCGCAATTTATGGATCAGCTGAGCTGTAACAAAGTTTACAACGTATCAGTTACAGTTTTTCAAATTGTGTACTGTAACCACAGCACAGTTATGGCACTTTGTACAATGGTTTAATGGTTTTTGCACATGAAATCCTTTGACTAACTTTCAAACAATGACAGTAAAAGAAAAGGAAACTTTTTGGGGACTTTCTATCTACATTACATAAGGTATAAAGTTATTCAGCTTTTCATGCCAATTGGCTTAATCTACATGGTGCTTATATATAAATTAAAGTACTGTCATTGTCAGCACTATGTGCCACGTTCAGCTCTTGTAGCGTACGTGCACACAGTGTACATATCAAATCTTGCTTCTGCTTCTGTGAGTTTATGTATGTCTAATAGTGTGCGTATGCACATGTGCTCCAATTTTATGTTTATGTGCTCAAGTCGCTCTGGATATGCTGTAGACGGCGTGTGTGCGTGAGTCTTTGTGTGGGCAGGTGTATTTGTGTTTTATGTCTTTGCGTTCCCCTTAGATGGAAAATAACGAACAGCAGAGAACGCAGCTCGTAATTTTTCCTCTTCCACTTCATCAAGTCGGCACTTTACATATACACGCGAGGAGCGCGCGATACACAAACACTCTAGTGCACACAAACAGTTCCACTTCCAAGGACATACAGAAAGGTGTTGTTGTGTATATCTGTTGAGACCAGACAGCGTGGCTCCAGGAATTAACCTGTTAGCATTGTCAGCATTTCAAACGTCCCATCTGCACTGTGTCATTTAAACTCCAGAATAAAATTGGAGGCCGTTGAGTCAAAAATCTGTAGAAAAAAAGGAAAAAGACACAAGGATGCAGGGACGAAGAGAGCTTTCCATTTTGCTGAGCTCATTAGGAACTTTGATTTAAGGAATAATGGAGAAGGTTGGGTTTATTTTTTAGGAAAGCAATGGATTCTTATGCTACAGGGAGCCACTAAACCTATTTATTCCATTTGTCTGGGCTTCAGTTGTCTGGAACACTTTAATATCTTATTACCCATGAATGCTGCTCCAGTCTTTTCTTCTCTGTCAGGAATAAAAAAAATATTGACATTTTGGTGCCTGACTTTGGTCAAATTTTAATGAACCATATTGAATGTCAGCGCAAAATATGAGCTATTGACAGCTCCAATACCAAAACACTGATATCAATATCGGCCTTGAAGCATTTAAAACCATTTGGTAGATGACTGGAAAGAAAAGCTGGTGGTTTTAGGTGTATATATCCATTGGCTCAATGAAAGAAACACGCAAATAAATCTTAGCAATGTGGTTTATTTTTCTAAAAGCATCCGCTCACTGGAAGTGTGGACAAAGCTTTTAATTCACCAAATAGTGAGAAATATTCAGCTCGCGCCCCCCTTGGATCGCATCTCCCCATAGTTGACTGTGTTGCTATAGTGGCATTGTCAACAGCACGGTGAACTTTGGGACGATGATCGCCCCGCAGGTTTCCATTAACATCGAAACGCCTGGATGTGACCATGAGAAGACCTGCATGATCCTGTAACATGAGTCGGTGCGAAGGCTTATCTGAGCGCTGTGATGGAAACTCTGCAGATCGAGATAAGCTGGCGGCGTAAAACCCTACACAAGTGGTACTCTTTTTATAGTCTATTAATGTATGGTTGGCCTACAGCATTTCCAAAACAAAACCCATTTAGAGAGGCTCGGAGACGAGGAGTGTACGAACACGGTGAGACGATCCTGCTTTGAGGACTGGTCTCGTGCCAAACCATTTGCTGGAAATGGCTAATCTGGGCTTTGTTAAAAGGTAATGAATTTGTGGTTTCTCCTCCCTGCTGTTCCTCCCCTTCGACCCCTAGGATGATTTACTTAAGAATGCATTTCTCATTGCCACCTGCATATTCCCTATCATATTCCTCGTACTTTTAACTGACAGGGCATCTTATGCAACCGACCTCACAAAAGATGTTTGTCTTTGTTGATATGTGTACGTGAATATGTGTGTTTGCATGAAGGCGACAGGCCGGGTCAAAAGTGACTAATCAAGCTTACAAATATTTAAATTTTTTTTACATCAAGTACTCCTCGAGTATCCTTTAAACACTTTCAGACACTTTAGTTAGTCCGTATTTAGCCAATGCTCTCATGAAGAATGTCTCAGACTAAGATAAACATTAAAAATGCCTCGGCTATAAATTAAATGGAATTCCTTCACTGGCAACATTTCAAGCAAGAGCACAAACAGCTACATACAGAATAAAACAAAAAAGGCAGATCCATCATCAGTGTTTGAGCAGTGCAAAGCTGAAGAGCTAAAGATAAAGATTTCAAACTCACAGACTGACATTCCAGTTCACTGCACTATGGAACAGAGGTGTGTTTTATTAGAATAGCTAACAGCAAATGTCAGGGTGGAAATGGTGTATAAGCAGTGAATTGGATTTATATAAAAAATGTCAATCTAATGAATGTAAAACCAACAGTCTAGGGAAAAAAGAAAACTTTCCCAAGCAAGCTAAGTGTCTGTCATTCATTTCAGGGGATAAGTCTAATGCCTAATACTTTCATCCAGGCCTCGCCAACAGCTCTGGGTAAAAGACCTGATATTGAGCAGCTCAGGTATGTGCCAACCTTTGGGTATGAATGGCATTTTGGATGTTAGAAGACATGTTGGCAGAGGCTGGTTCTCACTGCCAGGATCCAGCTGGAGACCACATCAAGCACATTAACATACTAGCATGTTGTGCCAGGCTCAGTGTGTGCGAGATGAGTTATGATTGTGATGAGTTTGAGCCGGATAGTGAGTTGGATAGAAAAATAAGCAAACCTGAGATCAGATATCATAAGCATAACATTTGAGAACATTTAGGCAAAAGAAGAGCCTACATTCATACTCGTGGCTCTTTGGTGCAGATTAGCGTGCAATGCGCTAAATGGTGATGTGATATAATATACTCGTATAAACACACTGACAGATGCATCACAGGCGATCTGGGGTCTCGTGCTTTAACCACAGATACTTCATGCTGCAAAGAAGTAGCTGTGGATCAAACCACCAGCATTCAGATTAGTAACAATGCTACCAGTTTGGTTCTTGGGGAAGATACTGAACCCCAAGTCACCCCTGAAGCATCCACCAATGTGTGTGTATGACAAATAAAGTTCTATATACAATGAATAGAAATTTTAACTATGTATGTTGTAATGTAAAGCCAGTCAGTGCAAAGGCATGCTGTATACTTTATTAGGTATAGCTTGATGGTGCTGGGCTGGACCCATGTTTTACCTTCAGAACAACAGGTTCAACAAGATACTGAAAACATTACTCAGATATTTGTTTCTGACACGACCGCATCACACAGTTGTCGGCTGTACATCCGTGATGTGAATCTCCCATTACTTCAATGTACTCTGTTGGATTGAAACCTGGTGACTGTGGAGGTCATTTGAGGAGGTGACCTGACTGTCATGTTCAGAAAATTAGCACAAAATGATCTGAGCTGTGTGACATGTAACATTATCCTCCTGGAAGCAGCCATCAGAAGTACACTGTGGTCATAAAGGCATGGACACGCTCAGCAACAAACTCAGGTAGGCTGTGTTGAGTTAGTACTACGGAACCCAAAGTTTGAGCTATTATACAAGGCAGAATGGATCCATGCTCATCTTTTTACACTAAATCTTGATCCTGCCATCCAAATTTTACAGAAGAAAACAAACATAATCAGAACAGGCAATATTTTTATCTTTTCTTGTCCACTGTTGGTGAGCTCATGTGAATTGTACCCTCAGTTTTCTGTTCTTAGCTGACAGGAGTGGCATCCAGTGTGGTCTTCTGCTTCAAACGTCAACATACTCTGCATTCAGAGATGCTCTTCTGCATACTTTGGCTGTAACAAGTGGTTATTTGAATTACCCGGGGCTTCCTCTAAGCTTGAAGCAGTGTTGCCCATTCTCTTCTGACCTCTGACATCAACAAAGCATTTTCACCCTGAGACCTGCTGCTCACTGGTAGCTTCTCATTTTCAGACCATCCTCTGTAAACCCTAGAGATGGTTGTATGGGAAAATCCCTGCAGATCAGCAGTTTCTGAAATACACAGAGCAGCCTATCTTGCACCAGCAATGTTTATAAGTCCCTTAGATCACTTTTCTTCCCCATTCCGATGTTCAATTTGAACTTTGGCAGGTCGTATTAACCTAAATGCACTGAACTGCTGCCATGTGATTGACTCATTAGATAGCTAATGAACAGTTGAACGGGTATACTGAATGAAGAACTTCAGATACAGATTGTTTGGGTCTTGACTGAAACATAAATTTAATCTTTTTAGTTCTGAATAAAGCTGCTGAGTTTGTGACAACTGATCAATTAGTGGGTCAGTAGAGTTTAAGTAGTGAATATGCAACGGTAATTTCCTGTATCCCTGTAAGTTTGTGTTCTCACAACTGTGGCAAGTCATTTATACAGAGAGTTAAAATAAAATCAGTATGCAGCTGCTGAGTTAATCTTTGCTCTTGCACATGGGAGGAGGAGGTAAGCCCTGGGCGCTCCATGTCAGCCACGACTCCAGTGAAGCACACAGGGTTCACGATAAATTACAACTAAGTGCTAACCTTTCCAAATGTCTGACCTGCAAACAAAAGGTCACTTATGTTAATATAGTTATATAGTTGCTGACAAATCAATCACAAAACCAGGTTTTACAAGGTAAGTGTTTCAGTGAGAGAAACCTCCAGTCTGTTTTATTAAGGGAAAAAAAACATGCATCCAGATGTGTTAACCTGGAGCAGTAATACACAGGTATGGAAGTTATTTAAAATACACATACATTGGCTGTATTTCCATGAATTATTACACATCTGGGGACACAGGAGTGGCATTTCTAGGATTTTTCCAATGTGGTCAAACAGGCTGGTCGACAAGAAATCAGAATATTACAAAATCTTGCTAGCATTTCAAGTGGTGGTGCACATGAACCTGGAAGTTTATTTTGTTCTGAATTACTATTCTGCAACATATTTAGACACATATTTGACCCTTTAAAGCCTGAACCATGGAATAATTGCTATAAAAATCTTTTTTTTTTTAAAATGGAGAGTTTATTGAACCACCTGACAGATTTGTTTAAAAAAATAAATTTCAATTTCTATAAATGACGTGTAACTTGTATTGTATTTGCTAAATCTGGCATTTTTAAAAAAAAATGGCTTTAAAATGTGTTGTGCAGTTTATCTAGGTAACTCTGAGGATAAAGAAGTCTCAAAAACTCACAAAAAACTGTATGTATCAAATATGATACAAATATGATATCAATGTCTAAATACTTAATTGTATGCAGATTTGGGCTGAAAATGAAAAAGTGTACCAATTTTAGTCATTTATATGACGTAAACAACACTTTGACTGGGACCATGGGAGCTCTGAGATTCAAGTAAACGTATGAGCAGGACATAAAACACATCACTCTGCAGTCACTTCACAGATCAACTGCAAAGACGAGCTAAAGATAAATGCTTCCTTAACAATTATCTGAGGTGATGTAATCTCCCACTGGTGAAATATATCATTCTACTACATGATTATGACAAGCCATATCTGTTTAAAAGTGTAAACTGTGCAGATTGATTGCTAATATGAAAGACAGACCATAGATAAGACATTTTTTAGCAAATCTGTTTTGTTTATTAACCCAGGTATTGGAACAGAATCAAATCGGTGCAGTTTTAATTTGAACCTGCTGTTCAAAGCTCTGGTTTCCCCCCACAGTCCAAAAATATGCATGTTAGTTTAACCTGGTGTATGCTTGTCAGATAAGCTCAATCCTTGGAAAAGTTGTTTGGGAAATGAATGGATGACTGAATGAATGCTCACATACTGTAGCCAGGCTGTTATTAAGAAGAATTGTGCTATCAAACAAGGAGCAACCCCACAGCTTTAAAATGGAGCCAATGTGGAAGAGGCAAAAGCTCTCAGTTATTCTAATGGCCACTTAAGGCTGGCTTCAAAAGTGAGCCAGTCACAAAAATTAATTAACAAGCTTGTTGTGGTTTATGTTTTTAAGAAGCCCTTTGAGTTAATCATAACTATACGATGCTGATGGGGAGCCCATTGACGAGGTGTATGATGCCCATGCTACAGCTCTTTATGGCTAGCTTTTAGTTAGGCTAAAGCTGAGGAAAACTAGCTAGTTTGGCGTTAGCTACTTGCTTTTCACTGAGGTAAAGTCAAGACACTCAGAGGTACAGGAGGTTACACACGTATTGGATATATAATGAGCCTGTCTAAGCTTGTGTGTTTGTCAGTAGGTAATGATGTAATGAAACAGATTTCTCTTTAAGTACCTTTAAAAGTGTGTTTCTCAACACTGCTGACAGATCGTGGCCGTTGCCTGAGCTTTAATCTGTTATTCTTTGTTTTCTTCAACCTAAATAATCATCTGTGTGACAGTTGTTTATCATGTTATCATATTTTTGAGTCTTCCCGGGGCTTCCCATCGCATGCTGCATGCAGTGTATTGTGATTTTACTCAGTAAGCTGCAGCCAACTGTAATGACGGGACATGTTTTGCACTGTGCTGTTTTGCACTGGCTCAAATGAAAAGGGAAAAAAAGGGTTGGCTGAGCTGCAAATCAGAAATTACATCCCAATTGTTGGTGTAAGGGTATTTAGCAAACTGCAGACATAAAACTTAGCCTCTGGATGTGAGTTTTCCAGGTTTTTTGATTAGAGAGTGGGTTTGAATTTTGATTTGGTCAAGGCTCTGGTTGTGACTGCAACGCTACAGAGAATCCCAAACGGGCCCAAGTGGACTCGGAGGCTTTTGCAGAGTATGTAATTACATAGTAAATTATTCAGTGGGTCCAAACCAAAACATAAAGGCATTCATTTTCAAACCCAGCTTACAAGGAAGCCTCTGGCAGCACAGAGCCAAATGCTTTTTTTTTAAAAAAGGAGAAGGAAATCTTCGATGTATGTTGGAACCTTGTACCTGGAAGTGGTTTATTTTCTTTTGTACAGGATGAAGCTTTGCATGTCTTTTGCTTGTGGCCTCTGTGACGTGTCATGAATTAATATGACCTTAGTTGTATCTTGGCTTTAGTAATCAAAATGTGGGTGTGAAATTGACACAGTGAGATGCATACCATAAAAGTGACAGCACAAAGTTGGTGATGACAGAAAGAGAGAGACAGAAAAAGGAGATGTATTATGTGATTCTGAAGGGTTTGGCCTTGACTTTGATTTGATGTAAGCAGATCCAGCCAGAATGTTTGTTTAGGCAGAAACCATCCAATGGATTACGTTTCTTAAAAACTTAATACGAAGCATAACTGACTTCTGTGAGGAGTTCAGCATTCCTCCTCTACTGGAACATCGTCTTCCTCACGCAATAATTAAGGCACGATGAACTTAATGGCTTTCGATCATGCTGCCAAGATATCACACATCAGTTTGGATTTTGCTGTCAGCAAAATAAGCTCATCATGTCACGTGTGAGACTTCTGGTTTTGTTGTTATATTTCCTGACCTTTGAGATCTTCCCACTCATTCATCTACTGCTCAGTTCAGTTCAGTGTATCATTATTATCTTTGCTTGTGGGGAATCATTTGCTGTTATGGAGGGGGAGGGCAAGTGACAGTAGATAAGGTTAATCATAGGTGCGGCTGGATTTCTTTGGTTTTACATTCAGGGAGTTATTCTTTTCCGTGCTGGTGTTTCAGGCTGGTGTTTTTGATTCACCAGCAACTGAGCAGATGACTTTCAAAACCTTTGGTTTTCTTATCAACTAAATATCAAACCGATTTAGAGTCTGCAGACAAAACCTGAAGTTCTGGTGGTATTGGAAGGAGCTGTGACGAACAGCCAACCAGTCCAGACCCAAGTCTCACTCTGTGACAAGTGGCATAGGCTAAGCACCGCGAAGACTCTAAAATGGATGGATGGATGGAAAAGTAATTCAAGAATTTTCTTGCTGTCCTTTCCAATCTGACATTTTTGTTAAAAGAAACCTGTCATATATGATGCTTTAAGCAGAGGTGTTCAACTCCAGGCCTCAAGGGCCAGTGTCCTGCATGTTTTCGATGTGTCCTTGATCCAACACAGCTGATTTTAATGGCTAAATGACCTCCTCAATGGGCGTTTCTCAATATGCATACTTGTGCGTACTTGCGTTCTCGTGTACTCGTGATACGTCATCAGTCGGAGACCAAGTACTGTTCCAATTCGAAGTGCGCATCAAGCCGAGAACGCGAAAAAGTCCCGGATGTGTTCTCGATCCGCCCGTTTTATCGAGCATGCATCGGTGTGGACTTGGGACAGCTATATATCCCAGAATGAATTTCGTCCAAAACTCAACAGCGGACTCCCGGCACATCGTTTTCAACCCCCCCGCCCCCGCTCGCGGTCTTCTCACTACTCAGGTTAAAGAATGTCTATAGTATTGAGTGTCCACTAGATAAATAGAAATAAAAGCGTTCTAACATCTCACCTGCTTGTTTTTATTAAGGTATGTACACGTATGTACATGTACACTATTTTTATTAATAGAGGTTTCACTGAGGTTAAAAATGATATATAAGTCACTTAGATCACTTCTAAATGTTAATGTTTGGTTTATTTCAGTGTTTTATTTGTTCCTGAGTAAACCGGTTTGGCTGTGATTACAGTTAAGCTTCATAACATGTTACTCACAGTTAAATTAGGAGGGGACGGCAGTAAAAACTCCGGACCTGTGACATCATCACGTACGCAGGTGTTCCAATTGTACATATCGCGAGTCCGTGCTCGCGTTCTCGGCGGGTACGTACTCCCGTGCGTTCTCGGCGAGTACGTACTCACCGAGAACGCGAGTACGTACTCGCGTACTTGGGCATTGATAAACGGCCACTATGTCTTGAAGTCCTCCAGAGGCCTGGTAATGAACTAAACATTTGATTCAGGTGTGTTGACCCAGGGTGAGATCTAAAACCTGCAGGACACCAGCCCTCGAGGCCTGGAGTTGGACACCCCTGCTTTAAAGGGTCGTCTCCTCACTGTTCCTTTACTATCAATGAGCAGTAAGGAAAATAGAACAGGAAATTTCATGTATGCACAGTACATACTCATGACACACTTATATTTAAGGTGTACCAATTTATTCTCTAACAATTTTCTGCTGTTATTTTATTCTCTTTTCACTCATCCCTTTTGTATCTGGTCCAGTGGTAGGCTCCATGAAGATTAAGCTGGGAAGGAATAACGTAGAGACTGGAGTCGGACAGCAACAAAGTTGTGCTGCAACTTTGGCGTGAGGTTGACTTTAAAAAACAAACAAACAACTCTTTTCATGAGGCATTATTCCCTTGCTTTAAAAACCGTCTGTCTATGTGGTAAATGTGATTTGTGTGAATGTTTGTGTGATCACTCCTGTGATTTAAAAATAGACTTTTGCAATATGGGCAACATTTAGGCAATAGTAACCCCTTAGCTATTCAGACTAGATAAATAGTGTTAGTCAAAGCTACCACTCTATTTCATCATTGGTCCAATACAGTAAATGAATGTTTGTGTCCCAGCTGTATCACATCAAGTACAAATGTAGGTCTCAGGACAACAACTGCTCAAAGGATAATATCTTGGAAATTGTGCGATGATGTGAAAGGAACTGTTTACTGCAATGCTACTTTAAAATTCTGGCACTCTTTTGCTGCTCTCAGTTATTTTTGATTGCTGCTGGAATTTGTTTTTTTAGAAGCGCCAAACAGTAAATCAAAACAATTTGAACTTCCTGATGAATATACTGGAGCAGTTTGCAAATAAGGATCCTGATATTTTCCCTCAGCAGAAGGGCTGGATCAATATCCATTTTACAATTGCAAACCCAGAATGAGACAATTTCCTTAATTTAATTCACAATAAATGATTATACATATATATATATATATATTACAATAGATAGTGTTATTTAGAGATGGATGACAGTCTTTTAGTTGTTAGTTGTTAATTGTTGTTAATATTGTTTAGTTGTTAATATAAGAGGAGTTTTGGTGATGGACCTTGCCGTAGTGTTGTTCCAAATGTGTTGTCCTCTTGCACTCTAAATACATTATCTTTAAAGCAGACGATGGTTACTGGCTCTAGTCTATCACAGACGATGGATGGATGGATGGAAAATTTTTACATTAATCATGCAAAGGTGGATGTCAGTCAGTGGAGGTTTGTTTCTACAACAAACACTGTTTTCTGAACTGGTGAGATTATTGACATCATATAGACGTGTGAAATCATCTCTGAAGTCACAAAATCATTAACAGGCTCTGCCCAGTGACTGCCAAGCAGCTGGGAGAAGACCCCAAAAATGAGACCACCCCATCCAAATGATCTCGAGAGTGCACTTAAGGGCCTAGCAATATACTCACCAGGTTTGAACTAGGCTTTTGAGGTAGATGAAAAACAGATGGTAAGACACACATAGAGAGATTCCCGGATTTATTAGTGAGGAAAAACTAAACAAATAAAAATAAGAAATTCAATAAAGAAAAGAAGGGGGGGAAATGCTAAGTAGGTTTAAATGGTTCCAGTCGTCATCCTGGTTGAAACAAACTTCGTCACCTTACTATTTATTCTTTCACATGTTTCCACTCAGAGACGAGAGGAGGGGAGACTCATATGTTAAAATTTATACAGTGTTCTCTGATGTTGTTATCATGCATTTATGTGCTTTGTTACACAGAACCTTGTGGCAATCCTGGCCTTTAAAAGCACTTCATAAATTACAGCATTGACTGGACCAGACATCTCTCCCTTCATATACTGTGTCCGCCATGTGAACGGCTGGAGATAAACTCGAGTAGGTGCAATCAGTCCAACAAATAAAGTGGCTCCATCTGGTTTTTTGAGAGCTCTGGTGTTGACATTATTAAGTCAGAAAAACCTCCAGTGTGGTGGGGCTATTTTGGACTCTCCACAGAGCATCTGCTCTGCTTCAGCTTTAAACCCGCACAATCGTTATGTCACAAAGCATTTGTCACACGTCATCCTGGAGTCCCTAATTAGTGGTAAATATTATTTCACCTTAATGAACACATGTTAGAAAGGTTTTCTGTGCTCTCAGACATAGGAATTGCAACTGGGGTAAATATATACAGTAATTTCAACAATGAAGCATGAATGGGATGAAAGGCAAAGCGGTGGCTCTAACGGAAAGATATTAGGTGCAGGTAAAAAGCCGACCAGCTCCTTTATGAAATTTTCTTTAATTGCAGGACAGTGTTGTAGAGCTCGGTAACTCAGTTGCTTGTCAAATTACACAAATGATTTATGAATTGATGTGTATGGATGGTAAAATACTCACCTCCCATTGCCAACTTAACAAGACCATTCCAAAACTGCATCCTTCCCCCAAGGCTCAATATTCCCTCCACAACAGGCAGGAATTGAGACCCCGGATCTAGAAGGATTTCTGGATTACGTGTCCCAGTTTTTCTTATTTCAGACTTGTCTAAGGAGCTTGGAATTACAGTGACTGGACTTCTGTAAGTTTCTTGAAGATGTTTCATCTCTCATGGGAGAGATTTTTATTTAATTTAACAACTGACATGAAAATGACCTGTCAAGGGTGCACTGTGCCTCTTGCCCAGTGACAGCTGGGATAGTGTCTTGTCTGGGTTTTGAATTGCTTTGAGTTATTGCTTTTTTCAGCAGCTTTCAGTCCAGTCTCACAGATGCTCTAGTGCTTTATTATTTAAATAGAGTTAAGCTGAGGTTTGGATACAGGTTTAGATTTGTAATTGTCCTAGTAACCTTTAGTAATATTTCTTGTGGCATTGGAGTTCTAGTTATGGTTTAGTATGTGTGAATACTGGACCTCTGTTTTGATTTCTTAATTATTCTCAAAGTGAACTTGATTACTTTTAATATTTTAATAATATTTCAAGTCTTCCATTTGTGTTTTGTGATCCCATGTTTTTGTTCATGATTTCATTGCTTTCTTTGAGTCTCATCATTATTGAAGCTCTGGGTCCTGTTTAGTTTTCATAGAGTTGTGAATGTCTGTTTATTTGATTTACTATTCTAGCTATCACTGTGAATTCTCAGTCTTTCTATAGCTTCAGTTTCCATAGTGAACTGGGTTACACATTTGCTTAACAAATGAAAGCCTGCTGGTTCGATTTCAGCAGAAAACAGAAATCCCTTTGGGTTGTGTCAGGATGGGTGCCTGGTGTGTTTGCCAAATCAAACATGTATACTTACCTGCTGTTGTGACCCCTTGTGACAAGGGAACTGCCGAAAGTAGTGTTTATATAGATCCAGTTTCTAATTTGTGTTTAATTCCCACCGCATATTCCTAACTTTTCCTGGTTCCCCACATGAGGCTTTGTTAAACTCTGAACTTTTGATCCTTCAACCTGCGTTTAGGTTCTAATCCCTACACGCTAAATAATGTGATAGTATTTGTGGGGATGTGATGCAGATTGTCAGATTTCCCCCTCAGGTAATGAATCCTTCCAAAAAATTCCTGGCTCCTAGCCTGTGCTGTAGCTTGATGCGCACCTTACCACATGTCAAAGTAATACAGACAACAACTGATGGGTCTGACTGAACACTGTTCTACCAGTTTAGGTTGATTTGTGTTCGGTCCAGTTCCGAGGTCTTGTCTATCACTTGCATTTAGTAAAAGTAACTGTTCAGAATGTATTAGTTTTAAATTTAACAGGAACACCTATTGATGGTACAACAATGCAGATGCACTAGTGCTCAAGTATAAATGCAAACAACATTGTTGGGATTCAATGCAGTATTATAAATTTAAGTTAGTTATGTGCAAATCCATACTATACGTTTTGTGACTTATCCTGCTAATAAACAATCAGAAAAAGATCTCCTTGCAGAGGTAATGACAGAAGTAAATCTTTGTGTTTTTTCTTTATAAATCAAATGACAGTAATGACCAACAACGCTAAGGTCCAGGTTTGCTTGATTAGGTCCCATAATTATCCAGAAGCCTCAGGGGGTTGTTATCCTAGCAGTCTCAGTCACCACACGGCATGCAGTAACAGAAAGCGCTGGTTTGTGGTGTGGGGGTCATGGGGTGTTCAACATGTGGGCCTGCTTTCAGCATTTGACTGCAGACCCACACATTGTGTCACATTGCACTCATTTAAAAGGTCAAGACTTATGAAACCTGGTGCCTCCTGCCCATCCTGACCCTTGACCTGCTGTGGACACTTGTTCTGTTTTAGTTCCCAACAATAGAAGTCTTTCAGAGCAGGGTAACCTGTAGAACATCTGTTTCTGTGAGCAGAGTGAGGCTCAACTGTGACTGTAGATGCTACTTTATTAGAAACGTTTAGCTCCTGGAGAGCTGACAAGTTTTGTGAAAATGATTGCGATTTGTTTAAATGTGATCCATATTTGACATGTACATACAAGACTTTTAAATTCTTAACGTGATAGATGATATGATGCTCAACATAGAAAGGAAAACTTTATTAAGCAATGCTTTATCCTACTTTTCCAAAGTATTACTACATACATTATTCCGCCATCATAAAGAACATGTTGGAGAGATAGGTTCAAGTGCCTGCGAACTAGATGAGCAGAAGAAAATGAATGGGTGTGTGGCTGGAAGAACACGCTAGAAACATTGACAGCTAGCCCAAAGCTCCACAACAAATACTCTAACACGGGGTCTCCAACTCCAGTTCTCGAGAGCTACTGTCCCTACTCCAACACAGCTGAATCAAATGGCTGAATTACCTCTTCAGCATGCCATGACGTTTGGCAAAGGCCTGGTAACAAGCAATTCATTTGATTCAGGTGTGTTGGAACAAGGACGCATCTAAAAGCTGCAGGACAGTAGCTCTCGAGGACTAGAGCTGGAGACCCCTGTTCTAATATCTATGGACATTAGTGGATCTACAGTTTTACAGCTTTCCCCCCCGGGTGGATGATTTGTTTTTTTCTTCTAAACGGTAAATGCTTAATACTTTCTCTAATGCTTTATTTTTTGACTTCTAAAAGGAAAAACCACTTGCTTACAACACACCAACTGTCCTCAGGCAATGGAAGAAGCTATTAGCTCACTAATTTGGTCATATTAACCTTTAAGACCTCAATATGCACTGATTATGGACTTTGAATAACATTGGGTTTGTTGTCATCCTGAGCGCAGGTCCCAGTTCAAGGGCAGCCTAATGAGAGGCTTTACATTAGCATGAGTCTGAAGTTTTAACCGTCGGTGGAAAATGATTAGCAGCTGTCAGTTTTTAAGTTTTGTGTCTGTTACTTCTATTCTAGTTAGCGCTTAACTGCATATCCAGGCTGCTGCTACAGGCCTGTCGTGCATGATTTATCTGTTGCAGTGGCATTTTCATTGGTCCATTTAACGTTATGTGTTTACTGGTGACCCGTGACACCCCCCCCCCCCTTAAATGCACACCTGCTGAACATTGTCATACAGTGTTTTTGCAGCTTTATGAGCCGATGAGGACTGAGCCTCAGAAACAGACTGTCTAAAGAATTGTCTGCTTTCTGAGATACCGAGGCTCATGTGATACACAGCTGCTGTGCAAAGTCGCAAAATGTGTCTGTCTCTCTCAGCCACCCCGAGCAAAGATTTTTGTGAGCATGCATTTTCTTAAGAAATGACATTTATGATTATGCACTCAATGTAATCTTTAAATACATTTTCATTTGGTCCAGATGTTTCTAAGTACTATGCTTAAGTACAGACCTGTAGCCTACAAATCTTTGGTTCTGTCATAATATTTTAGCAAATATTGGCATATATTTGATAGGGGATGCAGGCTAGTACACATGGAGAAAAATCCTCTGTAGTACATCAAATCATGATAAATGAAATGATACGTTTTTCGTAATAGGTGAAGGGTAGCTGATGAGTAGTTATATAAGTCCATGATTTGGGTTGCCCCTGGAGAACCCGTGAACTCTATTTCAAAATTATGCCCATCAGGTTGGACGAATGTTATTTTCTCACACGTGCTTTTCCAGACTCGCGATTTCACCCAGCAGCAGCGCTCTGCAGATTATGTGCCATGCAGATCCAGTTACACACACACACGAGCCACTGTGCACTGCTCTTGTGACACCCTCGCAGCACCTCAGGCGCTGAGATGTTGGCAAGCCAAAACAAGTAGTGATGAGCAACTCTGACAAAAAGTGCTGACATGTTTGCCTCTTTCTGTCTTTGTCTGACAAAGTTTTTTTCTTTTTTCCTTAAACAGTTGTGTTACTGTGGATTATTTATTCTTTTGGAAGAGATTTCTAATCCACTAACGCGAGGGGCATGAAAAATGTCAGTAGTGTTTTCTCTTCAGCAATTATGGCAGGAACAACATGGAAAAACCTGCAACTGGTTTTGCTTTGTCTCTTTCGTGCGTTACAATTCAAGCCCATGGAGCAAGAACTGTCACAAATGATTTGAAACTTCATAACTATTCTATATTTACATGTTGCCATCAGTTTCATTGTATTTTTTATTAGACCAATAAAAAAGGACTGTAATATATTATAACTCAACAGTTTGAGTAACACTGTTCAATGAAAATCTCTCAAATAATATGTTCTCTGTGGGACACACACGGGTGTGTGTATTTGTAACGTGTTTTGTTTGCATGTGTGAAAGCAAGCATGATGTAACACCAGTGTTGCATGCCTGCTAAGTATAAGCATATTTTGGTATGGCAGTCCATATGGTAAGATGTTCCATGTGTTGGGAGTTGCAAACAGTATTTCATCAACTGAAACAATGCCTAGGTACTCTGATGTAATGGCACAATGATGTTAATCTAATTAGCTGCAATGATAGCACCAAGAGGGGAGATGGCTTACAATGACGTGCTAATGATACTTGCAAAGATTGCCTCATGAGTAATCTTACTGGTTTTCCCCCTGACTAAGATCACGTTTTGATAAACTGTGTGTTTGTGTGCACCCGTGTGCGTGTGTGGTTTTATTTCTCTTTCAGTCTTTTGACTGTAACCTTCATGGTTTTCTGGATATACTCTTCATTCCTGCTGGGTCATTTTTGGATGATGTTATATATGCAGTAAAAGTTTTACAAGGCTGATCCAAAATTTAATATGTAGGGGGAAAAAACTCAGATGTATTTTTTTCTAAACGTGCAGGCTGCTTTCTAACATCTTGCTTTATTCGTCTTGGTGTAATTAATGTACATTCACACCTGGGAGTTAAGCAGTAAAACTGAGCAGATCCAAAGTTTCATCTGGAGATTAAAGACCTCTCAACAAAACTGGAGGGTGTTATGCATCAGCAGACTTTTTATTTAAACTAGTGTTTTTTTTTTTTTTGTTTTTTTCATCCCGTATGGCTAGATTCCCCCAGTGACCATCTAACCCAATGCCTCCAAGTAGAACTACTCCAAACAAAGTGAAGCTCTCACTTCGCAGCTTTGCCCTTCAACAAAGAGCCTCAAATGAGGAAAATGATGTGAGAAATTGCGTTACAAAATTAGCTTCATAGTTCTGCGCCAGTAGTTCCATGTTTTGACTTTAGCATCAGAAAGATGGACGCTAAACTCACAAATTTCATGCTTATCAGAGGCAAGACCATAAAGTCTATGAGAGAGCATTTTGCAATGGTAGGAAAACATCACCTGCAAAAACAGTGATGCAAAATCACAAAACTGAACACACGGCTCAGTCTTGATGAACCAACTAACACACAGGAAGGTTCTCAAACATAACATTACACATTGTTTTTCTTCTTAATAGAACTGGTGGACCGTTTGAATCTGTAGGCATTGTAGGGTAAGCAAAAATGGGAAAATTGCAACTCATTTTTCCCATTTCTATGAATGGATGGATAGTTGATGTGCATTCTACTCTGAGGTCGAGTAAAATGTAAAGAACGTGCTAAAACACGCTGTGGATAGAATCTTTTCGCCATGTTAGTGAGACAGCGATTGAGCCATGATGATAAGGCAACACATTGCTGACAACAGTGGCCCTTTCAGCTTCTCTGCTTTTCAGTTAAAGGAAAGAACAGAAAGGAATCAGATGGTTGGTGGCAGTAAAGTTGATAGTAGGTTGAATACGGGGCCCAGTGTGAAAGGGAACAGCTGGGGATGGATGGTAATCTCAATCTGATAATGCTCATGTGCCCCACAACCAAGCATGGAAATGTAAAACACAGTCCGCCACTCCCTGTTTCCATATGTGGCTTTCATTGCCTTCCCTGCCTCTGTATGTTTGGCGGAGGTGTGCGGCAAAGTATGTAAAATATGTACAAACACACCCAAATAAGAAGTCATGTTTTTGAACACGCAGATTCCACAATGCAACTCAAGCCAGCGAGGATCTTATGCAGCAGGTTTTCAGAAAAGGTTATTATCGGGAGCAGATTTATGGTCCGTTCTGTCTCTTGTTCTTTTCACCAGGTCGGACATTCCCGGATTGTGTTTCTGTGTCTGAGGGCAAATTTGTCTCTGAAAACCAATCTTTCATTGTGTGGAGTTAAATGTCACATTCTTGTCACATTTATGCCACAAAAATAGACAGAACATGATACATCGTGTATACAGACAGATGTAACATCCCACCACTCAATTACAACTTTGTTTTTAACAAATTTCAGACACATTGGCAGATTTATAGAAATGGATTTTTCCAGTGCAGTTAATTTCAAAATAATTTGTCACAATTTGTCATTTAAAAACTTCAAAGCATGAGTAATTATTTAGACATTAGATGCTGAACATGATTATACTCAGAGTGACCAAAAAAACACCCTGTAAATTGTTGAATTAATAATGTAATGGATGCATGTTGACACTTTTTCCATGTAGAAAAGAAATCTGTGCAATAATCCAGTCTCTTAGATTGTGAGAGATGCTTTGGTCAGACTTTCTTGCTAGAAAGCTTAACGCAAGGCAACAATGAAGGTACAGTGGTCCCTCGTTTAAAGCGGGAGTTACGTTCTAAAAATAACACGCGATAGGTGAAATCCGCGAAGTAGCCAGCTTTATTTTTTTTACAATTATTATAGATGTTTTAAGGCTGTAAAACCCCTGACTACACACTTTATACACTTTTCTTGGACAGGCATGAACATTTTCACATTTTTCTCGCTTGTTTAAACACTCTCAAAGTTCAAACCTTTGTAGAAAAATAAGTCCAGTATTATAGAATGAAACCAAAGATCAAACCCTGTTTTCAGGTCCAGAACATGGGAATGGAGCAGCTGCGAGAGAATCAATGGTACGGAAGTAGTGAAAGCAAGAAGAATGAGTTGAGTAAAGTTTGACTTACCTGTTTTGTTTCGCTTAATGCGCCTTATAGTCTGAAAAATATGGTAACTTCTACCTTTCTTTAGCATGTCCAGAAGTCCAAATTTTGTGCAATGGTTACAATTTTCCTCTGCCTTTTCAGTGCTACCGCAGGTGCCTTTGACGGTGCAATATGTTTCATCAACATTGTTTGTTGGGGAGAAAACTTACAAACACACAGTACAGCACTTTAGAGTCACACTGCTAGCGATCGAAGATTTATGTAAATGTGACAAGATGAACACATTCTGTACTGTACAGGAGACACGGCACAGAGGAGACTGGTCTACAGCCGATCAGGACGTAGAACACAATGCACTCTTTTTATTTTGTTTTAAAAAGAATGCAAAATTGCACAAAAAAAACAACAAAAAAAAATTCCGCGAAACAGTGAGGCTGCAAAAGGTGTACCGCGTTGTAGCGAGGGACCACTTTTATACCTACAACTAATCCTGGTGAAACATCCATGACATACGTTCAGCTTTAATTTTGGAACAATTCTTAAACCAGGACTAGAAGTTGACAGAAAAAATATTCGGTGTCAAAATGTTTGCTAGATTAGTGCATCTGCAGCAACAGAAGTAACTAAGCATCTGACTCTTTGGAATAAAAACAGTCATTCATTAGCATGTGCAGCTAGCCTTGAAGCATGAGTTAAATCAAAAACTAATGGAAACACTGTTGTGCACGTTGAGAAAATGTTTTCGGCACATGTGTCTAATTTGTTGTCCAGAGAGCAAAAGTAAGGCCAGAAATGGTGAACTAACAGTCAACAAGATGTGCTAACCTCTAACTTTGTTCAAGAAACCTTTCTGACTCACCTCCTGCTTCTCTGGACACTCGTTCCTCTTGACTCAGCATAGCGGGAGCTTCTTCAGGTTGCAGGGCCTAGTATCTGACATGTAACCTGGCTTCCTTTGTGTGCTTTTACATAAGTCACATGCTGCCAGAGCAGGCACAGGAAACCAAGAGTGGAAAAAGTTAGTCTCTCGTACAAATTGTGTTTTAAGGTAAACTGGTTGCATACTAAACTGAAGAGCAGACATTGCTCTAAATAATGATTCAAAAAATGTGTAATCTGTAAAAGTATCGGGGTCCAGAATTATTCTTTTTTAAATATAGTGTATAGCTTCTGGTGTTCAGGGACACATTTTGCTGTGTCAGACCACACACCAGTGACACAGCACAGAAAAGGGCATCACAGCACATGGCCTTTCTGTCCACTAACCCTAAACAATACGACTGCTGTTATTCTAGACTTTTGTTATTGTAAATGAATCCCACAGAAAAGCCAAAACTATGCTTAAACAATTCAGAACAAAATGCATTAATCTGGCTCTCAAATTCCTTAGCCTGTCTATGGCACTCCACCCTAAACCCACTTGTTTCTACTCTTTTCAATATGATTACAAATGTACATAATTGCTCTGCAATTTTCTAAAACACCTGGGCAAGTAGCTAACATTACTCAAGACTGCTGCAATTGTTGGGGAGTCTTTTCAGCTGTAGATGAATGCACTTTTGGTGGTCTAGTGAGCTTTTGCAGTGGCAGAATGGTGTATGTGGGGCGAAAAGTAGAAATCACTATATTCATTCTGATGAACTAACAGGTCAGCCCATGCAGAGCTGGGGGGAAATGAAGTGTTTTTGTAGTTGGTATCCTTACTCTGAAGGCAAATCATTTGTTTGCCATTCTGTAATATACTTACATATCTATATTATTGCTAATATATAACTTGTACATATCTTTCTTGTGTAAATGTAAATTTGTCTGTTATTGTGTAAATACTTACGCTATTGTGTACTCCACACACATGGAGAGATGCCAAACTGCCTTTCACTGTTCTTGTAACAGTGACAATAAAAAGCTATTCTATTCTATTCTAATATATCTATATCATGGCTAAAGCACTTCTGGATGGATGCAAACTGCATTTCGTTGCCCTGTGCATGTGCAATGACAATAAAGTTGAATTCGATTCTATTTTATTTTATTTTATTCTGTCTCATCATTTTTCACTGAGGTAGTTAAGCATCAAAACTCAGCCAGTTACATCAAAGTCTGATAATTTTGCCTGTTTTAAAAAATAAAAAAAAAGATAAATGGATAATCTGTTGTAGAGAGAGCTGACTGTGAAAGTAAAGCAGCCGATTATGTTACAGCCCTCACCTATGACCACGAGCTGTGTGATTGAAAGAATAAGACTGCTGATGCAAGCAGTGGAAATAAACATTCTCTGAAGGGTGTCTAGGCTCTCCCTTAGTGAAAGAGTGAGCAGCTTGGTCCTTCAGGAGAGGCTTAGAATAGAGCTGCTACTCCAACACAATGAAAGGACCTAATTAAAGTGGTTCGGATATCTGTCTTGGTTGCCTCCTAGGTGAAGTGAGGCCCCAGGGCAGACCCAGGACGCACTGAACACTTTGTCTCTCAGCTAGCTTCAGAACACCTTGGAAACATTGGAGTGGGTGGCTGGAGAGAGAGGAAGATCCAGGCATCTTTCACTGGTGACTCGTGTCCAGATAAGTGGCACAAAATTGATGGCTGAAGTAACCTTGTATTCTTGCATACCTATAAATTATGTCTTCTAATAAAAAGCTTCTGGACAGGATTATATTCATGATGTCCATTTTTGAATTAAAGAGCTAATAAAGGCTTGCATGAATGAATGATGAAATTGTAATATGCAAGACACAAATGAGTGGCTTTTAAATCAAATAAAAACATTTCATCACCCCAAAGATGGTTATAATTTTTTGGCTTTGGATCAAATGAGTGCAGGAAAAACCCTGGAGTTAACCAATTGTAGTGTGATTTAAAGGCATGCACAATTTAAAAGAACAGTTCTGACTCTTGTTTATGACTCTAACACTTGTGCTTCTTAACAGAAGCTGAGGCTGACCTTGGCTCAGAAATCAGTTTTAACTCTTACCCACAGGGAATAACGAGCGTCTATTTTGAAAGATGGGGTGAGCACAAGGACTGTATAGATGAAGAGATGGGGAGGCTACTGAAGAGAAAACCAGAAGAGCATGTAGGCAATAGAAAAGGTTACTTGGACAATCGGGAGACAAAGAAACACAACAATACAGCCCAGTCAAAGTCAAGCAAATGTCAACATTGACACCCTTAAACCACTGTTAGTCATTAGGACTGGTAATGGAAATATCTACTACAACATTCTCTGAAGAGTATTCACCCACCAGGGCTTCAGAGGAAAAAAGCTGTTTTTCTTTATCACGGTAAATGAAGCTGACTGCTCCTCAGTATTGTTTTAGGAGACCATGCATCTGCATCCCGCCGATGCGGTGCGAGAAACCATGTTGTCTTTCCTTGAAGTCAAGTTGGGCGTTCTCCCATCTCCTCCCTTAGGGAAACTGCCACAAAGAAATACGGCCAAGACCCTTCGTTCCCCTTTCAGCATTTATCAGATGTGTTTTAGTTCACTCTGCAGCAATCAAAGTTCATAAAACAACAAGGGTACATGCATGTAAGATGAATAAATCTTGGCATAAAGAAGTGAAGACCTGTCACACAATGCCATTTTAGCTATTACTGGCAAGCAGTTGAAATAGTTTTGTCTGCGTAGGTCCATGTTTGACTCATGCAGAGCAGGCTGTGCACAAGCATAAGTATGAACATTTGTGAGTGGATTTGACGAGGGACACAGCGTGATCGCTTGAAGATGTTAAGGGATGTTGCACATAAAAGAAGGTCCCCATATTTCGCGTAGCTCAGCCAGAACACGGACCACAAGGGGCAACATTTCACCCTTGTGCTCCCTGTTTTGGTGAGGGTTGTAGTGCCTTGTGTTAGTTAACAATGAATGTAGTTTTGAGTTTTTTGTATGGCAAAATGTAGTCACAAGCAAATTTCGTTCAAATTTAGCTTTATTAAGGAGGACTGCTAATTTGGTCCTAGGTGGCTTCAGCCCTCTGAAATGGCTAGGTACGCCCTGAGTTTGTTTTACCTTATATTACCAGTTTGTTATCAGTTCCTGTTCCCTTAGTTTTCAGAAAATTCCTTGTAGTTTAACACTTTACTGGTAACTTCAGCGTCATACCTTTTGCCACACTTTGGGCATAAATGATCTGAATTTCAGGAGCAGGACCATGCCTCCAAACACGCCTCTTCTGGGTCTTATCTACATATGACCCCCCCCAGTCCACCCTCCTTCCCCCTTTTTTTTCCCCCCAATTCTTTCACTTCTTCACTTATCATTAGTACATGGGGATCTGCCAGGCCTGGGAGCCGCCACCAGTCCCCATCGAGGCCTTCCCCAAACCGCAGCTCATTCCTTGATTAAGCTATTCGCCTTTATCTACTAAAAATGCTATCAAACCTAAAAGGGGGACACGGGCCGAGTTAGTGAACCTTTAGCTGGAAATAGGAAATATTAAGAAGCAACAAGATCTTCAAGTTCAACTTAAATTGTTTACTGAGTGACGTGCAATAAAACAAAAATGAAATCATTAAATCAAACAGTCACTTGCAGTATCAAAATTCAGTAAACTACAGACCCAGAGTACTTTATGATATGCTTCACAACTTTACCTTAATGGGCCCCACTCATACACCAACCCCGAATCACCAAGTCCCATCGTTACAGGCCTGGATCGCTGCACGTGGTTGTGGGAACCAATGGGCCTGAAAGCAAAGCAAAATGGTGCCTCTCCTCTGCTAAGGTACCTGGTCAAGTTCAAGCAAGTCGCACCGTAAGAAGAGCTGCAAGCTTACTCCCACAGAGCAGCAAATCTAACCAGCTGGGCCTTCAGCCTTGCCGGTCTTAAGTCCTGTACAGTTCTTGCTGTAATCTGTGGAGTCCGCCATTGGAGCTAACTCTGTTAGCCTAGCCAGCTAGCTGCTAAGTGGTTTTCTGGGCAGAAATACAAAGCTAGTCCAAGCTGCACTAACCCACATTCTCTCTTGCTCCATTCCTTGGCCATAGATGGCGGATGGCTTATCCTCGCCATCCCTCACAAGTGTCCTAATTGATGCTAGCCATATCCAACCATACGCTCTTCCATCTCACTCGGGTCCCTTGTAGCTTCACTCTTCCCTCTCTCTCATCTCTTTGCAGCATCTTCCTCCAAAATTAAAGCACCTTAACAACAAACTTAATTCCTCTAATATGGATATACAAAAATGAACAAATAGAACTATTCATATATACATGTACATTAGAAATAAAACCAAGGCCCTCTAAACATCTCCGGGCTACATAGGTATAATTAGAGCTGGGCGATATAAGATTTTTTTCATATCACGATATGTTTTTTCATTTCAGGCGATAACGATATATATCACGATATAAGCCAAATAACTATATTTGTAAGATTTAAATGTGCCGTTGCTCACAAGTAAAATGTGAAATAATTAGCAGCTTGTTTTAATTAAAATATTTATTTCCCATAATAAGTTCAACAGGGTAGATGTACTTAAGGAACATGAGACTTCAGTTTCAGATAAATAAAGGCAAATATTGCAAACTACACAAAAGGCAGCCGCTAAAGCGTTTAAGTTTCAAACTAGAACAAACAAAACAGACTACTAAATTGTCAATTCCACTTAGAAACAAAATATTAATTCTAAAAATAAATCTTAGGTCGTTTTACAGAAGAACAGACAAAATTGACTAACTTTTGTCAATATCAAATAAACTGAGAACTAAAAGGAAATTCTCAATCTCTCCTTGTTGTATAGCTTAGCTTTTCAAACAGTTTTAACAGTTACTTTAGTCTGACAAAAGCCGAATGACGAATTAGCGCTTTCAGTCAGAGATTGAGCATGCACCGCTTTATTGTATTTCCAGACTTGCTTTCGGCACAATTTACAGTGCGCGCTACTCTGTTTTTTTGTCAGACTTGAAATAGCCGAAATACCTTCACACTACGGAACTTCTGTGGCCCTTCCGTTCGACAAGCTCTCCGGCATTGGAACCATCATCTGTTTTTTCTTCGGTAACCTTCGCTCACGCTCTCGGTTGATTTTTCTCTAGTCGGCAAACTCATTTCCTTCATTACCTGGGCGGCCCGGCTGCAAAAACAAATACACATGTGCGCCTTGGCGCTTGTGCTGTACGTAACAAGTCACGTGACGTGACGCTGCGGCTGTGATTGGTTCGGCTCTGCGCTACTTAATTTGGATTGGCTGTTCTTATATTTTTTTTTTTTTTTTTTTTTTAAAGAGGACAAGAGAGATGAGGCCTATCGCAATAGTTTAATTTTTCTATCGAGAAAAAGTTATTTCGCAATAAATATCGTTATCCTTATTTCGCCCAGCTCTAGGTATAATCATTGTTGTCTTTCTCTCAGTCTCAGCCCTGTGATTGTTTAGTGATTTCTAGTGAAACTAATACTGTCTGCTGCCTGCAGCCCAATGCTCAGCAACCCCTCCCAGACGAAATAAAAACTATACCTGGTTTAAAGCTGGCTGATCTCCCTTTCTAGGTCATCTCCTTGTGGAGTTACCTATAAAGCAGGTGGTATTGCTAACGGTGATGATGTAGTTAAATGCTTCGTTCTGACCACTCATACATATGGTGAGCAAAATGTATCTTTGTGTGGCCAAAAATGCCTGCCTTTTCAATGCACTGTGAGCTACAGCCTTTATGGATAGTCTAAACCAGAGGTTCGCAAATGGTGTGGCAAGGCTCACATGGCTTGAGCCAACTCTAGGTGTGCCTGGATTTTACTAACAAAAGATGAAATGAACATGTGAATTTCCTGTATTTGTACACATCAAGTGCCCTGACTCATAGTGAGGAGATAAACAGATCAGTTTCCTGTGTAGGGAAGACAACAAAACAACCACTAAAATGAAAGATGAGGAGAAATGAATGAATTCTGCCTCATGACTTCAGCTGGACTGGGGTGTAAGTAGCCTTCAGGAGGGTGGGCACAAACATTTTGAAGAATACTGTCCAAAATCTCTGAACTAATGGCAACAACACTGTGAATGCAAAAAAATAATAATAATCATAATCATAAAGAAATAATATTAGGAGCGCACTCCTGGTTAGGCTTGGACACTCTTTCATTCAAATTGTTTCATTTTCTCTCTCTTTCTCTCTACATGGTAGCTGGACACCCAGGTCTCATCACCACTGATGACTGTGGACATGAAGTTTGATCAATTCAACACAAAAGCTGATGTCTGTGTTCTGTGCAGATTTGTGCAGAATCACTGAAAGCACTGACGGTACTAGGAGGAGAAAACCTTGGAGGGGATAGCCGGCAATTTATAATAGGGAAAACAAATTTGCCTATGGATTCTACCTTTATCTTTCCAGCAACTGTTGGTATTCAACTTCAGCTGTGCAAGATATGCAAAAATAAGCTAATAGGTAGCTTAAGCATAATGAATTCTTTACTTCATTTCAGAGCAGATTGCTCGTACAAACAAGTTCTTGAAAAGAAGCCAAAAAGGCATGGCCATGTGTCGTTAGAAAAACAAGCAGTAAATAAGATTTAGGGCTGACATCTTTGAGTGTGAATTAGACTTGGCATCTGCTGTGAAAGAAAGAAGCCTCCTGATTGCTTGGCTCACTGTGTGCACAACGACACATTGTGCATACCAGACTGAGAGCAAATCAAGAGATGGAGCAAAGATAAACAGGTGGAGACAGGATTGCCATTATCTAGCAGTGACGAAGGTTTGGGTGTGCATAAGAGAACTTGCATTGTGATCAGCACAAATGTTAATGCAGAGCTACTCTTAAAGTGTCAGCTTTTGTTAAAAAATGAGCTGCCAAAGCCTGAATTCCTTGTGCCCAGATGACGCCTTGAAGGACAAGAAAAGCCACAGTGATTCATAGGTTTACAGTTTGGGCAATGTGACTCAAAAAGGGCTATTGTTTGACATTTATGCTCACCACAATGTGGCAATAGAGCCTGACAAAGCAAATGGCAAATGCCATGGCTACGGTTTGCTCATTAAGGCAATGTCAAGGCATTGCTTTTCTTTAGGAACTACAGCACAAAGGACTAATGAACACAATGAGGCCTAGTTCTACAAAGTTGCATAAAATTTGCAAATGTTGTTAAAGAGAGAGCGTTGCGCTAAGCTGACCACCCAGCCCCCACAGAGACCTCCAAAATGTCCCTCACACTGAAGGGTGCCTTGATGTTTTTGTGTTCAACTGGTGGTGTGGCAATGTGGAACCAGCCTGCAAGAATTAACGAGCTCTAACCGAGGGAGGGGTGCAAGAAAAGAAAGCTTAGGCAAAGCAGGGCAGCGACAAATTCGAACATTCTGCATGTCATCCACCGCTGTTAAGTGGGGACCACGTTCAGACACAGTGGACTCGCTCTTGTGACTTCTGTGAAACACTGATGATGTTTTGTTACATTTAAAGTTTGAATTGCTGTGGTGAGGGCATGGCTATGTAGGCCTTCAGATCCACCCGTCTGTGTTAATAGACTTCCCACTCATTTGGGAAGCATTTTAACATTGCCAACTCAGAGGCAGAAAAGGTCTCTTGCAAGAAAGTCTGGCACCAACTTGGAATCAGTAATTGTCACCACTAGTTTATAATATCCTCTAACAAAAGCTAAAGCCCATATATTCTGCTTTATTAAACAACCCTATATAAAAGGAAGGGTGTATGACTTTTGAACAAACACCAGCAATGTTCAAAATGTGTTTTTGTTATATAATTGGTCCATTCACTATAAGAGAGCTCCATTGTTTCTACATGCTGAAATGTTTGTCTTTGGAATACAAAATGAAACATAGCATCAGTCGAGGTCAGTAAATACAAGTGAAGCGGTCATTTGAGTCATTAACAATTTTCAAAAGTATTGGCTCTGTTAACAGTAAGCCACTGTAGCCAGCCTACATTTGCTGAACATCTGCAAGCCACTTTGCAACCCACCACCAGCTCCTCTTTTCCATGTGGTTTGTCTGTTGTCATTAATGCTTGCTGCATTCATGCATGGGGGTCTTGCCGCTGCTCTTCTAGCCTCTGGATTTGTATCATGAAAGTTCTAGAGTGGAGCCATATCACCAAATATTAATTACAGCAGATGGACATAGCAACCTTCCTTTTACTATAGTGGTCATGACTGAAATGTATTTTTATCTCAGAGTTGCTAGTTTTTTCCCCTTTCTCCAGCTGTTCATGTAATGCACTGCTGCCATCATGATGCAAAATACAGATGTGCTCACTTTACTGTCTCTTTCTTCTCTCTCCTTAGGATTGAGATCACAAGCAATATTTCCCAGACTACTTTTAAAATGTAATCTGTGTAGCGTCAATGTCCACTCTGATGCTTCCCATTTTTCGAAACGTGTCAACCTGCTTTAGATAGGTGTCACGTGATTGACTGTGGATTTTGCATTGTTGAGTCACTGGACATAACTTCCATGAGGGAGAGGACACGCTCATAAAGCTTTTACAAGAAACAGACTTTAGCATGAGGCATTTTGTCTGTTTCTGCTGGTTGCTCCCATCCATCATTGGATCTTTCAAAAAGGCCTGCTGAATGTGACAGAACATCAAGACAGCTCCTGACAGATTGCTGGCTTCAAAAAATGAAGAGTCATTTTTGGTCTGAAAAGGGTAAAATCCCAAGTAGATGAGAGCAAATTGAAGTAAATGATACAGAAAGGCTGTCTTTCCCAGTCTCTCTATAACCAAAGATTCCTTTTCTTTTAAGACCGCAACAATAAAAAGCCAAATGCATCAGCCTGTTAACGTGATACGTCTCTGGTGGGGGTTTGATGCTGTTACAAACATTCTGACATACAGTAGAAACATTTGAACAGCATCTTGAGTGGAGTGCCTTTGGGACCAGCTGCAAATCAGATTAATTGTGTGGAGATGTTTGTTAGGCGTCACTGTTCAAATTTAAACTCCTTAAACTAAACTCCAAAACATTAAACTAAATAAAGAGGACAGTCTTCAAAACATACAAATAGAAACAAACTATGTAATGTTCCCTTGAGACCAAGTATCATAAACTTTTCAGCCAAACAGTCTGAGTCTGACTTTTTTCTATCTACGGTAATTGCCACTATATAATTCTAGTGAATATTTCCAAGTGGAAAGAAAGCTAAAATGCTAAGTATGAAAATCATCATTCAGAGACTTTTTTTAAAAAAAAGTCTCTTTCAAAAAATGTTTTTGCAAAAAATTATTATGTCATAGAAAAGTTTATTTTTGATGCTTTTTTGGTGTAATTTATTATCACTTCATTTTATCCTATTAGATCAGTTATGTTGACATTTTGGCATAATCAGAATATAAATTCTTTAGTTGTGGACTCAAGTTCCTGAATGCTGCAAAACCTGTGTGCAGTACATTGTGATTCCACAAGTACATGCACCTACAGACAACTGAAAAGAATTTTTTTTTTTTCCAGCAAGCATCAAGTTTTCTTGATGGTAGAGAGACAGGGACATGCTTACTTTGATCACACAAACATTATGTAGGAGTAGGTCATGGATATTAGGTACTGATTTGTTAATAACCGGACTTATTATTATACTAGCTATTATTTTAGGTTATTATACAATAATATACCACAGTTTATATTTAAGTAATTCGACATCTCATTTAAAGCATAGTAAGATAAAACATCTGATTTTCTAAATTATAAGGCTTTTTCGACCAATAAATCATTAAGTTGACCTTGAAGACCTATGTGCGTGTAAGCCAAATTTTAATGGATTGTTTGTTTATTATTCTAAGTTTATTAGAATTCATTCAAACCTTTTTGAGCTATCCTGTTTACAGGCACAATGACAGGCTAACGCATATGTATTTGCGTGACAATAATATATTTATTGCTTTCATTTTGCTTTCATTGTATAAGACAAAGTAATCAATGGGCAGTCTGTCTGTATGTATGTATGTATGATCAACACTTATTTATACATTATTTCCACTTATCTCCACAATTTCATTGTGCATGTGCAATGACAAAGTGCTGTGATATAAAAATAATTCTCAAAAGGTATACAGATGTTGCTAATCCTAGTACCTTCTGCAGTTTATGCAAGAAGTTTCATTCAGGGATATCACAACAAATTCTTCATGTTTTAGTGTATAAAGATATGCCTTTTAGATCTTATTTACAAAAAATGTAACCATTATCTTCCACTAAGTGTAACATGTAGAGACATAAGCGATTTCCAGATAGCTTTACATTTTCAGTTTATTAAATGATGTTGATAATTAATTCAAACCTGTGGAAACACAGTTATGAGAATTAAGCTGTTAATGTTGTTTGCTATTTACACGCGGTGTGTTTTTGCTGAATCCATGTCCTGTCTTTTAAACAGTACATCCTATTCATTAGAGACCACCTGGTGTATGTATTAAAGTCCTGGAAACCCACATTTGACTTTCTCATTTTAGGGAGGTAGTGTTTGTGGGCCAAGTCAGTTTTAAATAGATGCTGTTTTTATGATGTTATTTCTTTGGCAAAATGAGCACCAATTACTTATCTGGACGGGTTGGATTTTAACAGGCTTTCCAGCCCTCCCTTCACTGCCTTGTAAACCATGTCCTGTCCTTTTTAGAATATTATGTGGTTTTGCTGGCATTAATGAGTTACTTCCTTTGGCTTGTTATATAATGAAGTCACCTTCATAAACAGTGTTGCTTGCTGGAGGTTTGAGGGGGGAAAAAATATGCAAACATTTATTAAAAAGAGACCTCCAACATAGTGCATTACTATTGTCACTCTCCCATAACAGATCATTTTTGTTGCTTAATTGAAGTCAGGAGTCCAAGGCTGATAAAAATGAAAGCTTTATTATTTGATATCTTATCAGAATTGTACAGAGTCTCATGAGTAAATGTAGTAATGAAGTATAACAGCACTGATACGTTTCATTGCAATTATTCCAACTACACATCAACTGAACCACATATGTGTATCTAATACAATCATTTAGATATATATCCCACTAAAGTAATTTGACTCAGTGGTTAATCTTTGGTGGCCCTTGCTAGAAATTATCAGTGTTTTGGGTTGTTTTTTAGGTCAGTTTACAGCAGTCAGCTATATCCAAGATACTTCTACAGCTAGCTTCCCAAACATCTTATCTGTATGCAATACTAAAGATGAAAAACCACAAACACAGATGTAGGCACTGGTGTGGAAATGGGGTAAACCCTGGACCCAGTATGTAACTCTGACTATCCTAGGCCACTATATCCTGGCTCAATCTGTATTGTAAGCTATAAAGACTAGTTTTAAATTCAGCCTGAGGGGGGGAGCAGAGTTGGGGTTACTTTTTTTTTTTTTTTTTTTTTTTTGAGTAACATTTACACAACATTGCCATATTACACATTACTAATGCAATATGTTGCAGAATTTTGAACACAATTGAAAACCAGCCCAAAGACACTTTAAAGCCATTGTGACTGTAGAAAAATACACTCTGCTTTAATATCGCTCACACTTTCTTCTTTCTGGCCACAGTGTGCAGAAAATGCAATTAATTAAATAATAACTGTAATGCCATTACTAATTTTAGTACAGTAATTCATTACATTACTGTGTTACTGATAGCTATACCTTAATATGCTGGCTTAATATTAATTGTGCGTATTACATAAGTGCAAGCTAGGATCCTCATGTTTTAGTGGTTATCATGAGGCTTGGAATCAGCTAATTTCTGCCTGCTCTGGATGGGGTGATTGAAAACCATCAAACCACCAAAGAAGTTGTTGTTGTTGCTGTTGTTTTTGATTTATTTGACTAATTCTGTTGCCTCCTTTCTTGCAAATCCAACCAATGCAGACACTGACAGACATTCTCACAGTGTATGACTAGCAAATGTAGTGTCTGTGACTGGTCGGAAAATTTTAACATATTACCAAATCCTACTGAGCACACATTTCAATGCACTTCAGTGACAGCCCCTCACTAAATCATCCACAAAGAATACCTTTTTTCTGGGTTTCCTCAAACTGTCACATCTGTGGTCCTAAAATGCATTCATCTCTTTCTATAACTGAGCTCTGTTACTCCCCAAACATACTTGACTTGGAGAAATGGAAAAACAGTCAAGCTGAAATGTTTTTGAGTCAAAGGGCCTTTGGGCCAGCAGGGCATCATGTAACCTGCAGTTCTATCTGTGACCACTACAGCAAAATGTAGTCGCAACGAAATGTAAAATCTGAAAAGTGGTTCCAGTTTCCTGAAAATATGAGGTGCATCAGGCTTTGGTATCTTTTTTGTTATGTAAAACTGACCTTTCTTTGGCAGAACGTGTGCAGGAAGTAGGGTATTTGTTTTGAAATGCGAATTCTGCCAAGAGCACAGTGTGCCATTTTTATGGCCCTTGTGAGAGCTCTTAGCTGCATTCTAAGCACATCATTATTTAATATGTCATGAAATATTGCTTGATTGCACAAATATGTTCCCAAGATTGAACCCAGTGCTGCTCCGGAGAAGCACCTGTTGCTTGTACCTCTATTCCATTTGGGTTCCAGGAACAGAGTATTTACAGCTTTATAGATTTGGGTGTGGTTATGAGTCCCACTTGGAGCAGGCAGCAATGAAAATATGAGTATGCATACATGCATTTCCATGTGAACATTTTATTGAGGATGTCAGAAGGTTGTCGGAAGACTGCACTAGGGAACAAGGTCATGAATTTTTAGTGCAAACACATGAGGACAAGACTTATGCACTCACTTATGCACTCATCAGAGACACAGAATACTTTATTGCAAAGCTGGTGTTGCACAAGAAGGCAATTAATTCTCTGTTTGGTTTGTTAAAAAGTTCAGGGAGTATGTGAATGTGTGTAATATTTATTGAGCTGACCTCCAAATATGAATGCAGTTTGTCAGACAAAGCAAAAGGCCCTTGAACATTTGAAGTCAACCGGTTCGTGTAGTTTGGGTTAGTTTATGTGTAAGCTTAAGTTTGAAAAATGACGAGGCAAACCTCAAGAATAATCCAAGGTCCTCTATTCAAGTTAAAAAAGCAAACAGTCAGAACACATCGTTCTGGTCTTTTAATACTCAGTTGAGCACACAAGACAGAGCACTGCTTGGGCTTTTCTACGATCCTTTAGTAACCATACTTTACCAAGAATCACACTGTATATGGATTTTTGGATTTTTTTGAAGGTTCAAATTAGTTAGAAAAACATATAATAGAGTTACACATTGAGCAGTTTTGGTTGCAAGAGATGAAATAAGCCAAAACAGCTTAGATTGTTATTTCATATGTGGTTTTTAAGGGGATTTTTACTGGCATTACAGAACTAAAGATGACTGAGATGGCTGAGGATAGCCTGTTTTTGATTTCTGTGAACCAGTAACATGGATGTTAATCATGTAGGAGAAACTGTAAGATGTAGCTTTTGCTAGGTGAGGAGGTATTTGGAACATTGTAACCTTGAGCTTCATTGTAAGTGTAATTCTAAGATCTTTACTTCATGTTGTTTTTGGTCACTGTAGGTTGGCGCAAGTCCAGAATGTGACTTAATCTGTTTTGGTGTTGTCTAACTTAATGTTAATTTCCAATGCAAAGTAAGTAAACATGTAGCTAACATGCAAGAAAAGTCTCTAAAAGAGTAAAAAATGTGCCTGCTATATATGAAGGACTTACTGTTTCAGTCCAATAGCTTGTCATTTTGCTTGTTAGAGACCAAAGATGGCTACAAAGCAAGAAAATATGACTCCTGATAACTGTAAACACCTGTTTGCTAAAAGTTCAGTGCATGATTGAACAAATGTCTTTGACTCAGTTGGTAACTGACAAATGAAACTTCATCTCCCAAAGCTGAAAGCATTTAAGCTGTGATTCACAATCACATTATTTCTTCACTATAAACATGTTAAACTAATTAAAAATTCATTCTTCATCACATTAAAATATGCCTTTGAACAGTGATGCAACTGCTTAATTTGGGAGAGAGACATGAAGCACCTGCATAGTGAATAATGGTGAACATTCAAACTAATCTGAAAAACTGAATAATATTTAATACGAGGGACCTAATATTCTAATTTGGAATGTCATATTTTTAGTCTTGGACGCTAATACTTGAGTTTTGAATGATTTACAGTTAAAAAATAATCCTTGTTTATTTTTTACTGGTGAGGTCATACTCTGGCTACCCCTTGCAAACACATAGTTTGGGTTTTAGACCATATGAAGGATATCTTATAGCTCTTTTTGATATTGGGTAGATTATATATGCATAGACTGCCCTTTTAATCTGATGCTTTATCCATGTTTACTGTGAGCATCCACAATTATATGCAGATGACACTGATCTGTAGTGAGAGTAAGAGGGCGTGTGGAAAGAAATTCTGGAAAAGTTGAGATATGCAGGTATGTGGAAGCAAGACATAATTCATATGTGTAAGTGAGAATGAAAGGGAGGGAGATGCAGAGCTGGAGAGTTATTACTGAAGGTAGATGCCTGGTTGGAACAGACAGTGCACAAAAGAGATGAAGAAGAGCATGCAGGCAGGGTTGAGCAGGTGGAGATGAGTGTCAGGGGGGATTTGTGACAGAAGGAGAGTGAAAGCAACAGGAGTGAAAGAGAAGGTTTACAAGATGGCAGTGAGACCTGTTCTGATGTATAATTTGGAGACAGTGGCACTGATGATAAATTTTCATTGGCAGTGACCAGGATAGACAGGATTAGAAATGACGACAGAGGGACAGCTCAGGTTAAGCAGTTTGGAGACAAAGTTATAGAGGCAAGGCTGAGATAATTAACCTAATCTGTGCAGAGGAGGGTTAGTAGACATATTGGACCAAAGATGCTGATGGAGCTGTCAGGCAGGAGGACTAGAAGAAAACCACAGAGGAGATTGATGGATATAGCAAAAGAAGACATTCAGAGGGTTGGTGTGACAGAAAAGGATGCTAGGGATTGGGTGAGATGAAGGGAAATGATTCACTGTAGAGGGAACCACCAAAAAACAATATTTAATGAGAAGCTGTGTTAAAATATGGGTCATGAAATTGTAACATGCAGATGGCCGACCTTGTTCAACATTAACCCAAACAGCCACACGTTTTTATCTGGTAGCCTGTTAGATAGACATGAACTTCCTGTCAATGATGTTTTTAACCACAAGCTGGTAATGTTTAAGACAGAATTAACTGATTATGTCCTTGATGCTGGCCAGTCTTGCACTTTGGCTTGAAAGAATACATAACATATGCAAATTGTTCATTTAATTTCATACATGTACTCTTTTTGATATTCAAAATAATAAAGCGCTCTTTGATCTCATTTGACATCATGTTCCTTTTGTGCTTTATCTTTTTTCAGTCTTACAATATTACTGGGTCATTGTCATATCTGATGTGCAAGGCTTTTGAAAATAAAGCCTTGAGTCACCCTTGCAGAAATAATATCTCTTTCATACACACTACCCGTGTTCTCCACGTCGCTGCAAAATGCTTTATGGAAACTTTTTCTTAGATAAAATCCTGAAAGATCTGAGGAACATGGCCCACTTGGTTCAAACAGCCATGAAATTGTAGCACAGCCAGATAAGACCTGATTAGACTTGTTAAGTTTGCTGCTTCCCAGCACGTTCAGCACCTGCATCTTCTCACTCTCCAACTGTCTAACCATTTGCCTCCCACCCTCTCTCTGGGAAATGCTGAATGTGCACTTTCTCTCTCCACGTCTCTGACCTCTTGTGTCTCAATGAATACCATCTGATCCCTCTATCTCTATCTCAAACACACAATCACAGGCATTCAGGCACAAACATGCGCACACATGCAGACGCACACTTCTTTCAGTCCTCGCTTCGCCCAGTCTGTGACTCAGGCACACACATGGACACTTCTCTTTAACCTCACAACTCGGTCTTCCCTGCCCCCATCCAACCACTACGTGGTTTTAACTTGAACCTCTTACATATGTGTCTCGAGGGCTCCTTTCCAGCTCAGATGCTATTTTGCAATTGCAGTGGCAACCGTGTGGAAGTCATGTAAAGCATTTTTCCTGCCAGGAATTAAACAAGATGATCATTTCTTAATGAACTTAGATTTGGAAGTGAAGTTCCTCATCTGCCATGTGTTAAACTTCAAGTTTGAATTTATGTGAGCTCTTCTGTGCTTGGTTAGGCACAGCATACGTGCAATTACAATCCCCGCAGTTCCCTCCCATGTTTGGAAGAGGTTCATAGCCACAATGTGTTTTCCACAACAGAGATTAATCCAGAATTGACCAAATATAAATCCCTAAATATACTGGAGTATATCAAATAAATTGTTAGAAATAGCACCCGTGTGCAAACAAATGCAGATGTTTGGACTTGGCTCCAAGACGTTTTGCTCTATTGTATGTTTAAATATGCAAATGTTCTACTTTAATTAGGGGAAAATTAAACAGTAAAACTTAATTTCCTAAAACCTCTTTGACTCTAATGTTATAAACAAAATGATAATAATGCAACGAATTCACTTTTGGACTTAAAGCCGACAACTAATCAGCTCTGTACAAACAAATAAACCCCAAAATAAACAGCAAGTAAAGACATATAATCAAAAAATATGTGATCTT
Source organism: Oreochromis niloticus (assembly GCF_001858045.2). Classification (NCBI taxonomy): domain Eukaryota; kingdom Metazoa; phylum Chordata; class Actinopteri; order Cichliformes; family Cichlidae; genus Oreochromis; species Oreochromis niloticus. The sequence goes on from NC_031987.2 coordinate 6,153,435, forward strand.
GGCGCTTGAGTCTTGGATGTTGGCTGAACCACACCACCACCACCAGCCTGCAGCAGAATTTTTAAACCTGATCCCTGAATATAGCAGAGTTAAGGTCACAGGCTGATTAGCCCTGTGAAGCAATGCAAAGTACAAAGAAGAACCAAACTTGAAGGCTTAGTCATAGCTTGTCAGACCTCAGCTGTACCTTGAATTACTGCCCATGAGAATCACACAGAAAACAGGCAACAAAGCAACACTTTCCTTTGGAAAGAACACTTCCACCATGAAATGGGCTCCACAAAATCAGAAACATGCAAATCCTTCAGTGATTAATCTAAGGCAGAAGTCTAAGGACCAGAATGATGTTTTGAGCTTTCCGATGGAGAGTAAAGAGAGTGATCACCAGAGCAGACATGTCCAGTGAAATAGCACTGAAGACGTGTTTCAGCCATGACAGATAAGAACAGTTATGGAGCCTTTAGTTTCTCAAGGTGAGCCTGATCTGCGTCAAATTACACCAAAATTGCTTTCACATTACGCATCCATTTATATCCTTATTTAAGAATTGTGTTTTTCTGTGCTTACTGAAACATCTTTGTCTAATCTGTTATATCCACTCTTTTCTCTTTTTTTATAGTCCTTATGATACTTTTAGCTAGCGACTCCCCTTTTGTTCGGAGATGAGAAAGAATATCTTCCCTTACAATATATTCATTTCCAGTACCTACAGCTCACTCCATGACTACATTTGCTCACATATGCATCTATATACACATGCAGCTATGCGATGCATGTGTAAAAATTCATATACAAAACAGTAATAACATAATCTGTCAGTGGCGCTAACTTAAGGCAGACTCTTGACTCAGACTCTTCTGTGTGTGTAGCTACTTCTTGCTACACTAACCGTAAAACACACGCTCCTCAGCACAACTGGATTTCACAAATGGCTTAATGTTAATCCTACAATTGCAGATTGTCTGATTTTGCATTTCCTCTGGTGAAATCCAGACTCCCTGTAGTGGGAAACCAGAAATCAGCCGACTTCTGTCTGTTAGTTGTTATATTAAATATTGATTTATACAGGGGAAACTCAAAGAAACACAGGATTGTCTTGAATAATACCAAGTTTGTTTGTTTGTTTTTTTGTTTGTTTGTTGCATATACAAAACGTGTCAAACAGTTGAAAATTCATTATTATGCTATTCCAGTCCTTTACTCATAATTGGGTTTTCAAGTGAACTAATATTCTATTTTTTCTGGCAAATTAGCCTGAAGAACAACAGTGAAGAGACATGCTAAAAACAACAGGAAACTGATGGTCCTTTCAGAAAGGAAAAAGAAATGAAAATGGAAAATTTGTTAGGTGGCATTTTCCCAACTGATGGTATGGGAATCCCTGCCAGAATCCCCCCCTCGCTCACACAGCCATCCAGTAGCAGCACAATGCTAGATAGCAGGGCAAAGCCCCAAAAACTGATGTCATCCACTAAGAACCTAATCCATGACCAGGATGTTGAAGGATCTCTCCTTTCTTCTTTCTTTGCAATAGAATAAAAAGAATAAAGGGCCATCACTATACCAAAAAGAGAGATTACCTTTTTCTTCCAAAGAGGACGAAGGAATTGAAAGAATCCTCGACTCAAACAAGGCTACTTCCAAGGACGAGGAAGGACTGATTGCAATTCGTACAAACACAGCCGCACACCACCAAGCCAAAACAATGGAAGGTCATTGCTCACAAAGCAGGCTCTTCATTTTGACTGCTATAAGCTTTCGTAGGTGGCAATATTTCATGTGCTGATGGGCTGGTGTGAGTCCTTCCAAGGGGCAATGTCAACTAATCAAATTATTCTCCATGTGAGGTAATACCATGAGCACAGGTTTATGGAGAAGTCCTGATCTAATCTGGCACAAGCGATAAACACACATCTGCAGTTCTGAAACATACAATATAATCTTTATGCATATATATCTGTTTATAATCTTTAAATAAGGAGCAAGATTTGATTGTTTTACTTAACCAGGGATGTCTGAGCAAGCTTTGGCCACATGCTGGTAAACAGTCCAGCTTAACTAAAAGGCTACATCTGATAACGAGAAAGCTTTTTTAAAATCTATCAGCATTTTTAAACGTTTTACTCAACAGTGTTTTAAATCTGTTTGCTAAATGGAAGCATCCATCTCCTTCTAAAATGGCTCAAATCTTATCTTTCTCATCTTACTAAAGAGAATACGCTGTATCGTGCTCATGTCCAGCTCTATATTTTATTCTGTGACTTACTAGGGAAGGTTTGCATGACTACCAGCTCAACAAAAAATGCATCCTTTATCCCAATACTCACTCTAACTCATACCTAAAACATCCAAAATTAGGTCAGAGGTTTGAATGCATTTTCCACTTAAAGTCTTTGCAGAAGCCCGCTAAGGTCCTGCAAACTTGAGGGCACTACCTCATCCTTTTGTCTGTACAGAGGTTACAAAAGAAAACTAAAAACCTACTGAAGCAATTTCTCAATGTTGATAAGAAATGGCAGTTTTTTGCATCCTGTTGTACATGTTTGACGCAAATAGGATATGGGAGTGGACAGTGACTAAAAACATTACAGCAGGATGTCTCTTTGGTAAATATTTCCCTCACTACCTGGCTGTTGTCTTACACAACAGTGGATTTGGTCTTTTAATCCTAAGAAGTGAAAACTCTTCTATTTATTCCCAATTAACAGGTGTACTGGTTTAAAATGGGACATCATGCAGACTGAAAGTGGAAAACCTCTGCCATCAGCAACCATGGCTTTTGTTTACTGGAGTACATTAAAATTATATTATAGTAATCAAACAGCATGCACATGCAACACATAAAGTTATCAAGAAGGCCTTTCTTAGCGCATTTGGCAATATAAAGATATCTTTGACGAGCCAATCTCACCCTGAGCGTGCATACGCCTGAGTTTACTGCACTACATCTCAAACCTAGTTAAAAATATTTAATATACATGCCCAATAGTGTAACAGGGAAAGTGCACTTTAAGCACTGGTGCAGTTTTTGACTAACCCAAACAGAAACGCAGACCCTGTGGATCAACTCCCTCCTGACAGCTCACTTGTGTTGTGTTAGTGACATGTGTTAATATAATTTCAGATGCTTTGCGTGGAGCCGTGAGGTACTGCCCAGAAGTTTCCTGCCTCCGAATCAGAGGTTTAAGTATACAGGAAGGTGAGATTCGGATAACAAAGCTATTAAACCAAAGATGATTAACTGTCGGATCCCTGTGCAAGGAATCTGAGCGTCAAATACACAAAAATGAATAGAGGACGTCCCTCTTGATATTTCTGCATTTTATTTGTGAATCTGTCGCTGGACTGAAACCTCACACTTAAGAATTCTTGCATAAATGTGAGGTATGCATGTATGAAAACAAAACTTATTATTTTCTGCATGACATAGCTCAAAACACTTTATTACCTCGCATGGTGCCCTGATCTCCATTTATAGAACATATGACGTCTAGGACATGTTTACTCACATTCTTTTGGGAGTCTGCAAATACGTTTGAGGCTTCGGTGTCTCAGTCTGCATGTGTCTATGTATGTATGTTTGTGCATGTAAAGAGAGATGGTACGTAAATTAAAGATTATGCACAGGTTTGTGGGGTTATGGGGTTAACCTCTGATTAATTGCACAGCTCCAGTCGGTTGCGGTGAGGGCACGCTACTGTAATTTTGCAGCTGCTTGATTTCAGCATATGAAACATGTAGTCCAACTGGCCTTCTGACCACATACCAAAGCACTTAAAATAGTTGGTGTTTTTTCCCCCTCAGGGCTCTATGCTGTCAACAAAACAATATGGGGAGTTATTAATAATGTGTTTTTCTCTCAATGAAAAGCAGTTGCTAACAATAAAGAAGAGCTCTCTGCTTTGGAGGTTAATTTTTTTTTTTGCCTTATTTTTCCTGTTTTGTCTTTTCAAATTGTTTTTCCCTGTTGCATGCTAAGGCAACTGATTTCAAATACATGCTAAAAAGCCACATGCACGTTCTTTGTTGCTGTTGGTGAGCGAAAAGCACTCGTGACTGAGTAACCAACAGTCCAAACTTCTGATATTCATTTATCTTATTTTCAAAATGTTGGTTTAAAAGCAAGAGAAATATATCCTAAAGAAAAACGTGCCAAGAATTCATTTTGTCACCCGGATCGAAGACAGAACACGCAAAAAAACACATTGTAGATTTACTTCTGTGTATTTAAATCTGCACCACTTTGCTTCAAGTAAATCTTGTTTGCTCTGATACGGGGCATTTCTAATCGCTTACAGATTCTACAGCACTGGATCTTGCGGGTTTACATAAAACACAACAGATGGAGTTGTCCGTTTGACGTAGCTTGATAGTAGGCAGATATGAGGGAGTGTTGCAAGCCTGACTGAGTGAACTGAGTTTGCTGCCTAATGACCATGGCACTCTGACAGTAGCACTCTGCTAAAAATGTCAAGTCACATTTCACATCATAAATCCATGTACAAGTTTTACTCCAACATTCTTCTTTAAGAGCCGCATGTTGTCCATCCAACCAGAGGCAATTGAGAAAATCTCGCAGTTGGGAACTTTAGGAAAATGGAGACAAGATTTGATGCACAAGTGTTTAATAATTCTGAACTTCATGCAGAGCAGAATGTCACGAACACCACTTTGTAGGACTCACTGAAGGCGAGCAAAGAGGAGATTTAAGGGATAAAACCTCCAGAAGGTTTTGATAGTACGCTCTTGGACTTCTTCAGAGTGCGCAATTTAAAGTGAACTGGTGGGCAGGGAGCCACTGCAGGCACACACAGGCTGTCAGGAGGGTGGAGACCGGCCAAGGCTCCTGACCTGCCACACGGCAACAGCTCCGTGACGTGGCAAGGCCGCTCTGTGCTGCGAGGTGCACAGTAATGGAAACCTCACGCTGATCTATTCTCTATCCTCGCCCCATTGCTCCATGTAATTCTCTCGCATGTAAAGATGCACTGACTGGTTCTTATAGCACTTTTCTACTCTACCTGAGCACTCAAAGCACTTTATACAACTTGTGTCATTCATAGAGCACTTTTTTCTATCCTTTTTTCTCTATCTAACATTCACACACATTCATACTCTGATAGATGCATCAGAACACAACTTCGAGTTAGCGTCTTGCCCAAACCTGGAGCAGATGGGGACCAAACCACCATCCTTCGGATTAGTAGATGACCTGCTCTACCTCCTGAGTCCTGAGCTACAGCTGCACAGAGTCACACTGAGACAGATGCAGATGTTCATGTATACTACATCTGCAAAAAACAAAAAAATCATACAGCTGCCCTTATCATTGCCTCTATTGACTTGATGGATTATTTCTGAAGATGATTAGATACTTAATAAACTACAATTAAGGAAGGTTTTTAAGTTTACAATTGTAACACCTTAATGCTTTAATGCAACACCTCAGACAAAAGAATTGAAGTGTGTGTGTGTGTGTGTGTGTGTGTGTGTGTGTGTGTGTGTGTGTGTGTGTGAAGATTTCTATCCTTGAAAGAAATAATTCTAAACAAAGGTGGTTGTTGTATATTAAGAGACCAGACAGTTATGCATTAGGGGTTAACCCTGCGACAGACTGACAACATGTCTAGTGTGTACCCAGCCTCTCGTCCTTTGACAGCTGAGATAGGATCAAGTCCCCCCAGGACACTGGGGTATATTCATTAAAAGGTGAAGTATACCGTAATGTGTTTCTTTTAAAATGCTATAGGTTCTCATTTAGTATTTTGTTTTCTTTACATGCATTTCGCTGTTCATGGTGTTTTGTAAAACAGGAAAATATCCTAGCATACTTTCACATGGCTATTGAATGTAGGTCTGTGAGAATAAAAAGGTTTTGAGTCCGTTTTTGAATGCAGACAGACTTGTAATTGATCTCAGGTCAGCAGGCAGCTTGTTCCAAAGAACAGGACCACAGTAACTGAAAGCACCCTTACGTCTAATTCTGGGAACAGTTCAAACATCTGCACCTGAGAGGTCTGATCTGGGTGAGCAAGTCAGAGATGTGCTTGGGAGCCAAATCATTGATTGCTTTCTGAACCAGTTTTGAGGGTAATTCTGTACTGAACTGGGAGCCAGTGAAGTGACTTCATTACTGTGGTAAAATGTTCAAATTTCCATGTACGTGCAAGGAATCAGGCTGCTGCCTTCTCAACAAGTCGCCCTACTGATAATGTGGATTTGGATTATTATGCAAATAGAACATTACATTAGTAGTCCAGCTTATTTCAAATGACTGAACCATTTTTCAGTTTGAGATCAGATTTTCTGACTTTTGATATATTTTAAGTGGTAGAAGGCAGTTGCGGTGACATTAATATGATTATCAAAACTGAAATCCCTATCTAAAATCATGCCAAGAGTCCTGACTCGCTCACTGTGTTTCCAAGCGCAAGTCATGAATCTAGGCATTATTCTGAATAGTCATACATGAATACTATTATTGTATTAGTAGTAGCAGTAGTAGTATTTATTTTAGAGACATATGAAATGCTTGTACGCATGATTTACACACACATTTGTGTGTACACACTGTTTATAATTAACGCCCAGTGTTTCTAAGATAGCTACAGTAGCAAGTCTTTTGGTCTGTTTATCTCTGAAATACTTTGAGTGTTTAGCATGTCAAGTTAAACCTGCACGAGACTCTAAATGCTTCGTTAATATCTAAATACAAACCTGCATGAACCCTTTCAGAAGTTTTGCATTTGAGCCAAACATTCACATTTTTAAACTACTCAATTAGGAGTTTACAATACTCAATCTGCTTCAATTGCAATTTAAATAAGTTTTGATATTTATCCGATTGAATTTGGAGGTCACAGATGAAGGAACTGATTTCATGGTATTTCATGGATTAGTAAAACAAACATTCAGAGATTGTCAAATTTGAAAAGGGGCCATGATATAACTTGTCTTCAGTAAGACATTGTAAATCTGTTTTAGAGATTCCTCAAGAAAGACATGGACGATCCAGAGCTCTTTTTCACCACAGGGCCCCTCTCCTCTTAATCACATTTTTGGTATTCCCCAGTGGAGGAACTCGCCACCCAGAGCTTAATACAGAACTGCTCCCCCGACATCTCCAAAGTATCAGGGTGTGCCGAATGGTAGTGGCATGCAAAGTAAGTCTAAAGCAGTGCCTGAACTTTTGAACCTGTCACCTCGTCTTTCTTCCCTGCAAGTGCATGTGAACTCTGCCTGTCTTTTGTTACAAGCTAAAGACAGAATCACTGAGGTTGGACTTTGTGTGAACTTTTCTCATTAACCTAATTCCCCTCTTAACATATACATGCTTGTTCACTTAAATTTTCCTACCTCCATTATGCAACACACATGTAATACGTACAAAAAATGTCTTGTATTATAATTAATGATTCTTGCTCATTTACTACTTAATTTATGTGCACTGCTTAATTAATTTCTAAGCACCTGTGTCTCAGTGTAGAAATTCTTACATCTTAGTTACTTCCGAGCATACTTAAACTACTATATTTATTCCCTTTGTCCTTGTCCCCTTAAAATTCAGTAGTAACGTACAATGTTTAACATGGGGTACACTGAACTGGTGTCATGATTTTTGATCTTCAGTGTAAGTTTTTTTTTTTTTTTTTATACAATTAAAACTGGTTTAATGTACTTTATTTGTTCTTGTTACTCTTTCTTTTCTTGATAATAGGTGGCTGATTTCAGCATCACATAAATTTGCCTTTCCATGTAGTTTTGGCTAACTTATAATGAGCATACATGTCTTTCACAGAATGTGATAAATAATACATGAGGTGCAATTAACAATAAGGTATGGTAGTGTGACACTGAGCCAACACGTTCAATATTAAATATGTTTTAAATGACAAATTAATATTTATTGGGCTACCATGAGTGATAGGTGCATTTGCTCAGGCTGTAACATTATCCCCACCTTTTCTTTTACTTATTAAAATCACTGAAGTATTACTTTCATATTAAGCTGAAATAAATAAAATCAGTGAACTCACTCTAAACTGAGCTATTTCAAGCTGACTTGAAGTAAATCTGCTGCTATGGTGGTGTCCAACCAAGACAGAGGTGGGAAGTAACGTACAAATACTTTGTTACTGGACTTAAGTAGAATTTTCAGGTATCTGTACTTGAGTAGATTTTTTTTCTGACAACTTTTTACTTTTATTCCCTGGATTTTTTAAACAAATCTGTACTTTCTACTCCTTATATTTTCAAAACGGGCTCATTACATTTTGTTTGAGGGGAGTTATTATTTTAGAACACAGCGGGCCTTCAAGCATCAAACCAATTTGATCCTAAACCGTCACATGAAAGAGAGCCCTGTTTGTGTAATAGCCATGAGATGTGGCTTAAAAAGATATGAAAGATGCAAAACAAACTGTGTGCCTCTGTATGTGTTGAAAGTGGCCTATTGTTTTTATTTATTTGCTTTTAGCACAATATCGGAACGACTGCAGGAGTTCAGAAATTGCGGTTGTTGCATCTAGCTAGCCCCACAGAAGACAAGCGAGCACAAAGGAAGTGAGGTTTTGTCACTGTGGTGGGTAATTTCAAATGCAGCGTTTCTATGAGCTCAACAAACATCAGCAAACACACAAACTGTTTGTTTGCAGTTTGTCTCACAGTGTGAGACAAAAGAACTGAAAAAAAGGGAGCTAATTTCACTCAGAGATGGAGAAAGATAAGAACGACAGGACAGAAGAGAAAGAAGAAAGGTTAGATTTAAAGGCAATGACTGCTCATTTAAAGCCTTGATGTAAGTCTTTGTGTTTTTAAATCAGATATTGGGTCTTTACATGTGACATTGTTTTTTTTGTTTTTTTCATATTGTGAAACCAGCTGCAAAACAGAGGTAGTCAGTGTTATTTAAAGACTACATAAAAAAAAAACTCTGCTGTACAGATTAGTGCAGAATATACAGGTTAGTTTGCTGTGCTGTGATGGATTTAAAGTAAAGAACAGTGTGCGACTGGTGCACAGTGGTTGTAGTTTCACAGTCAGTTAGGTTACATCAAGTGTAGCAGAGATTAATCTGAAGTTAAGCTGATTATGCTGAGATTAATTCATTGATACCAACTGTATACTGTCTAATGTAAAGACAGCATAAACAGCCAGTGTAGAGTACAGCAGCAGCAGTAGACCAGGACAGCTAATCACAGCCTTTACACTAAGAAAATCTGCTGGAAGTCTCAATAGAAATTGTTGTGAGCTGTGATTCTGTTCCCCACACTGAGCCACTACAGCTGATTTTTAGGGTTCCTCCACCTGCTGAATCCACGTTAATCTCTCTTTGCTGTTTAGAAGCAACAGACAATAGAGCTAGATTTTTTATTACCCTTCTTTTTTTAAAATTCAACATAAAGTTAAATTAAGAAGAATCACATAAAGTTGTATTGCCATCTACTAATATTATTCTATTGGTACAATATTATAGCACAAGGCTTTAACTGAATCAGGCGAGGTTATGTTTATCAGAGAGTTTCAGTTGTGTTTCTTGCTTATAGCTGCTTATAGAGGTCTTCTACCTATGTTTATTGAATACTTAGAGCAACAGCAGGATCCCTGTGAGCACCCTTAACCTGTTAAGTCCCAGATTTCTTTGAGGTTCCTGCTTGAAAATAGTATGCCCAAAGTGAAGTGACTATTTCTCTGCAATTAGAAACTCTGTGTAAACTACACTGGTATCAAAACAAAACTAACTCTTGTGAGATTTCAGAGTTGCAAGCATCAAAGCAGATGCCATTGTGTCCAGGTAACTGAGGATAAAACACAGAAAAATATAAAGGCGTTTTTCCTGGCTTGGTCTTTCATAGGGTATAACCACACTGCAAACACTCAAAATCTTACCAAGTATATAAGATATTTTAGCTTGAAACTAGAGAAAAACTAGAGAATTTTCACTTGTTCCATTGGCAGATTTTTTCCCCTTATTTCAAGCTAAAATATCTTGTATTAAGTGGAAAAAAAAAATCTGCCAATAAAACAAGTGAAAATTCTCTAGTTTCAAGATTCACTGTGTTGAAACATGTTCCTATATCTTACTGGAATGTTGCTCTGTAGCTGATTTTGTTTTATTTTAAGTGTAATGAGATAATTTTGTCTAGAAATAAGACAAATATACTTGGTAAGACTTTGAGTTTTTGCAGTGCACCAGAAACTGAAGACTTAAGGACATTACCGGTGCAAAGATTGTTCTGCTTCACTTCAGAAGCATCAAAGTTACAGAGGTTTTATTAGAGACATAGCTAAGTGTTTTGCAATTTGACAGAATTTGAAATAATTTGTGAAAGTTGAAATTTCTTCTTCTACTAAATGGCAGAAATTAGGCTTTCTTGTCAAAGGTCTTTTTTTCTTTTTTGGCAGGGGAGGTGGCAGTGGCTGATAACGCTGTATATAACAGTAGAAAATGAAGATTTTTGATGCAAAACGGTTCTCGAAGCGCTGTGTAGAATGTACAATTTTATGGTGATGGAAGTAAGACGCCAAAAGTAGGACTGAATCCATTACAATGTTTTTTCAAATGTAAAGTGTAGTTTTTGCGTTCTTTTGCTGCTGGTTCAGTGAATTTTGGTTGGAGAGTGATGAAACTTGCTGCTTCAGAATCTGCGAGATGTCTGCTTTCAGCGTTTGCACAACAATGGTCACTTCATAAGCTCTCCTCCTATGTTTGGATGTTCCATTCAATGAATAGCTTTCCTAATGTAACCCTCTCCATTTATCCTGGCTTGAAATTAGCAGTAGACGTACACCAGCTTGAGGCTTTAACTTCACAAATTATTATTAACTATTATCTGTTCCTTACCCAAAATTAGTATGTCTCCGGGCTTCTTGTAAATGCTGCTTTTTTTCTTTCTTTCTTTCTTTTTTTTTTTTTTAACACACCTTAAACAGGTGATCTGTTAGACACACCTAATCACAAGATTGCCTACGGTACATAAAGACTGGAACAGGTCCCAGTTTTCAGCTATGCATGAAGTTTCACCTTCTTCTATTATAGTTGACAAAAAAAGAAGTCTATAATAAAATACAGATGTAAGAAAATTTTAAATTAATTAACATTATATATTGTAAGGTGTCACATACAACACGTATGCAGTTGGATGACTATAGTCCTTTATCTGGGAGCTAAACCGAGCGATGATATGGGATTGGGGGATGTGCAACATTTGAACTGCTGGGCTTCGGTTTCAGGTCCTGCCTGAACACCTGGGTCTGCATATTGCTTGGTGGAAGCAGCTGGGGAAATTTTTGGCCCGGAGTCCAAAACCTGGCTCTTACTTGGCTGTGTTTTCCATCCAGCTCCCATCTTTCCTTTTCAGCTGGTGGAAACTGAGAGGCCCACTAGCCTCAATAAATAGTCTCAAATGTCCTTGCATGCAGAGTGGGGGATGTCTCAATTAAGCATTTGTGACACAATCATTCCTCTATGTAGTATGTCACTCTGATAGTTATTGCTTTTGTCAAGACCCTGAACCACAAAAAAGGAATGACATTACAAGACAAGATATGAATTTGTAATTATGCCTTTTACTGCAAAATACACAAATGATTCCTTTGAGAGTGCTTGACATTTGATATGACAAAAGATCAGTCTGGTCACATAAGTACCCCTAAAGATGAAAAAACGGGTAGTTTTGGAACAACTTGCGTGAATAAGGCAGAGCAAGTCCCCTTTGTGTTGGTAAAGTCATACCCTTTAAAGTGGAATCAGCTTCTTTTTTTAAATGTAGCTTTATTTCATACATTTTTCTCTATATTATACTGATATTTTTACACTATGAACTAAAATCTATATAATATGGATCACTGAGCTACATTTGTACTACGTTAGCCTAGTGAATCGGTCACGCTCTTGATCTATCTGAGCCTTGTTAGAAGGAATTTGAAATTTTGCCAAAATACGCAGTTCTGGCATGTTCTTTTTTTCAACAGTAGTAGAGATATTGGCTGTTTCTAATTAGGCATGAGTGTACACTGTAGATATATATTATTTAGTATGCTTATCTACTTATGTGTCAGTGGTGACTTTTATATGCAACTCTACATTGATTTGAGTCACCTAATCTATATTTATTTTTTGCTGCAACTCAATATATATGCAGTGGGCATCAACATTTATCCCTGGCAGATCAGTCAATTTGAAAAACATGTATAACTAATATATCCTGATATGTTTACAGCATTTAACTTTTACTCCAAGAGTGGCTGTGTTACACTGAAACACATGCTCCTTGGGTAACTGTTGGGCAATTGTATTTGCCAGGTACAGGCCAAGACCTAACAAACTGGTCTCAATAGGAGGATTGGGATTAAATTCCCAGTCCCAAATATTTGGAGCCAGTGGTGACTTGGTTGCTTGAGTTGGACAGATGAGATGGCTGGGTGGGTCAACGGAAGACGGACCAGCTCAGTCTGCTCCTGAAGCCATCTGGAAACCGGCAGGCCCTCTGGGTCCTAGCAGTGATTTGTACCGCAGCAAAAAGTCACTCTGTGAGAGGTGCTGTTGTTTCTCTCCAAGCAGTTGTCCTGAGATTCCTTCAGGACTTGCCATTCGTCTCCTTCTTCATTATGTACCCCCAACCCCCACCCCTGCTTTTCTTGACTGCTTCTTCCTCTTTCTTTGTATCCAAGAGTCTTTCCCTTTGGCTGCCAGACTAAGTGCACTGACAGTGGAAGAAATCAATTCCCCTGCTTAAAAAGGTTATTTTTCATGTATTCTAAATTACAGTTAAAAGGTCATTAGAACATGCTTTTCATTACCCGTTACAACGGCCCAATTTTGAGCAGTTTCGTCTTGGGAGACAGGTTCCCATAGAAAAGCTTTGGGAAGCAGCTGTGTGCTGCTTTTTAATGGAGGTGAGGAAGTCAGCCAGACGTACAATTGCCAGAACAACCAGTCAGTCTTCATTGTTTAAGTCTTTTTTTTTCTTGACAATTTGAAAACACTTTTAAATAAAGCATGAATTTCCCTTTTGTGTTGGTTGTCCAGCTAAGTTTCCTAGTTCCGTGTCTTCCTTTGCTCATTGTGTAATGGGCTGCTTTACTCTTCTACAGTGGCTAGAAGTCTAAAACCTTCAACTGATGGTGTTTGTTCCACTTTCAAACACAAGGTAATCCTTAAACTATACTGGCTCCATAAAGTTTTTACATATAAATCTTACAATGTTCAGAGGTGCTCAATGTGTCCTCCTCTGGTACTTACACTCAGATCTAATTTTTCAGCTCAGCACTTCGCTGCTTGTAAGGCACTAATGCCAAAACGCGTCTGGTGCATACCTTCATGATGCTGGTGGCTTTGACTAGCACTGAAATGCTTGACACCCTGAATAGGTTGAAAAGACTATGACTGCATAAATCAAAATACACTGTAGCCAACTTTTAGGGAACAATTTTTAAGCCAGATTTTTTAAGGAAATCTGACTTCCAAAATCTCACTCCCAAATGATAAAATGGCAGTCCCCTAAACATGGTGGATGTGCTACAGCTAGATTTGTATCTGATAGGAAAGCAGTGGCATATTGGGAAATTAGATTGTTTTGTTGTATAATCTTGTGGTTTAAATTACAGTCCTCATGTTGTGGGTGCAGATGATTCAATTAAATTTTATTGATCCATTTCATGTATTTTGATATCCTCCAGTGATAAGAAAGACTTTCAGAGTCAATGTGTTCCTATACCGCTAGCATAACAGGAAATCTATACACTTGCCTCTTCAGAGGTGAGTTATGCAAAAACAGTATCTGAGTTAGTGTGTAAGTGTAAAAAGACAAACTTTTTTTCAGCCTTATATCCATTTACACTACAAAACAAAAGGTTTTTGGAGGAAGAAATTTCATAAAAAGGCAGGAATCAATAGTTAAAAAGAGTGATCTCAAATGAGGAGTACTTTCAGTACCATTTTTCCTACCATCCACAGACATGAGTAGGAGGATGGTTGGTGTGTGTGTGTGTGTGTGTGTGTGTGTGTGTGTGTGTGTGTGTACTTGTGTGTGTTGTTGGGGTAATGGGGAATATTTTGGGAACAAAATGTACTGTACTTGCTTTGGCCTGATGCTTAGCACTTAAAGGCTTTTTCATGGTTAGAAGCGCTTTAAGAGTCCAATATCCCTATTCAAATGCCATAGTCCAGTGGAGCTTCAGCCTGTTGCGGTTGTCTTCAGCTGTTTGGGGTCCATAATGTGAGAGCTCCGGGCTCCTATCAGCCTCCCTTTGTCTCATCCCACAGAGAGGCTCCTGTTGATGACTTATTTTGGAAACCAGAAGCACGGGCCTCTCAGCACTCAGGACAAGATGGCGAGTGACAGGGCCTGGCTGGCTGGGGCTTAAGTGTGTGAAAACCGGGAGCTTGATAACAGTTTTTGGGAACACATCCAAAAGCATAACTGTTATTGTGAAGAGGTTTTTTTTTTTTTTTTGGCCTCTTTTATTTTGATTTGTTTTGCTTTCCTTGGTGGAACGGTACGGTGCTCAGCGGGGGATTTCCAGTGACGAAATAGGGGAACAAGGTTTCCTTCTTAGCACAGCCAATCATGGTGCGCCCTTTTATAAAGTTGTTACTGTTGGTGATGTGCTATTGTGTTCCTGTATTAGTCTCACTTGGCTGGCTTCAGCTTGAGGTATTGCTTGCTGTCGTCACTGAAAGGACTCTTGTGTGTAACATGATGGGAAATGCTAATGTGGTACCAGCTGTGCATGAAACTAACTAATGCAATGCTACAGTATGCAAATACAGTATGCAAATTAAATGTGTGTGTGAGACTAAAGACATATGTCAACGGCACCTTTTCTTTTTTTTTTTAAGCACCACAACTATTTTGTAGTATGAATCACGAGCACACAACTTGGTTGAACTTGAACAGTTCTTATAATGGAATTTTAGTAGCTTAATAGGATAGAGATGTTCCCTTTTCATTCATCATTTAGGTCAGTACAGTACATTTACTGTTCTACTGCAATATAATCCAATATTTGTGTTAGGGTTGAAGGTGATTCTATACAGTAACATAGAATTAAAAAAAAAAAACAACACATACTTTACTAATTGTGTATTTCAGCCAGTGATGTGAAACTACGTTGAGATTTTGTACCTTTAAATCCTTTCAAATCCCTGCAAGGACTTTCATGAAGCAAAATCCTTTCATGATGTAAGACCAGCACTCCTGGCACTGGCTTTGTTTTAATCAGAAAATTCTGACTCCCTCTAATTAAGCTGGAGAGGGAACAGAGGTTTGTGTGTAACTAAACTTACATGAAACACTGCCAGTTGCAGTACTGTGATCCTCTCAATACTCTTCCAATAGTTCATTAATCTATTGGAGGGGAGTATTACATGAGATCTTATCATTTTGGCAAGAGAAGTATCTAATTAGGTTTATTTGTGAAACTTTAATCAAACTGAGGTATAAGACCCAAATTTGGCTTGTTTACCTCGAAAGGGTCAAATACGGATATTTGTCTTTTTTTTTTCTTTTTTTTTTGCAGAGATTGAAGGCAGGCTCGTTGGTATTGGGGTAAAGATTTATGCTATCTTATTTTAATCCAAGTGAAATTGGACACAAGAATATATACTTATATATAATATAATATATATAATCTGTTAGGCAAACTCTGTATACATTCACACTCACCGTTTACCATTTTTCAATTTGGTCAAAGGGGATCTATAATGCTTTTCCTTATCATCTATCTAAATTAGATTACTAAAATATACATTTACATCTAGAAGGCTTTGGACAATGAAACATGTTTTGTTTTTTAGTTTTACCTCTGTACCTCACTAAAGTGGATGTTAGATCTAGTTTTCATATCTTTTTTATACATATCCCCCGGCTTTCGGATGTTCAAATGTAACAAACTAGAATACATTTAAATATATGGATAGCTTTAGTAGTTAAACTAAACAATTTTCCAGTCAGTGCCTGCCTGAAGTCTAGAGCCCATGGACATCAGCAAATGCTTTGTTTCCTCCCTTATTTCCTCTGTTAGGCTTTTCCTGCAGCTGCTGCTTTGTTGTGGGTCTCTCTGCCTTCAGTTTTGTCTTCAGTAACCGAAAAGCTCTGTTCTGATTTTGGTTTAAGAAACTCTTGTGTAGCTTTGGCAGTGTGCTTTGGGTCACTGATTCCATTTGTTTTCTGGTCTAATTTGGCTTCGCATTCTTGAGTTGTTATAAACTCTCTTTATTTGCATTCATGAAGAGGTGTCCTGACTGTAGACCTTGACTAACTCCTTATGTTGAATGTTCTTGAATTGGCCCAATGTTGTAAAAAAAAAAAAAAAAATTCTTAACCATAGAAATAACTCTTTCATTTTGTTGTCTTGTGTGGCCTTTCAGTCTTTTTATATGGCTAAGCTGGACAGTGGATTCCATCTTTTTAAGAATGCACTTACATCAACATCTCCTTGGGCCTATTGGGAGTTCCAATGAAGCAAGTGCAAAACAAATGTACATTCAACACCCAATTTGACATGGAGTAACAAAGGAACATGCCTCAGCAGTCAGTCACATTAATTCTTAGTCAATTGTCCAGTGTTTTTTCGGTCTCTGGAAATAGGGGACTTTGTTTTGTTTTTTAAAAAAACAAAACAAAACAAAAAAACCCCACGTATACCATGGGTGGGCAACTCCAAGCCTCGAGGGCCGGTGTCCTCCAGGTTTTAGATGTGTACTTGATCCAACACAGCTGATTCAAATGGCTAAATAACCTCCTCAACATGTCCTGAAGTTCTCCAGAGGCTTGGCAATGAACTAATCATGTGATTCAGGTGTGTTGACCCAGGGTTATATCTAAAACCTGCAGAACATCGGCCCCCGAGGCCTGGAGTTGCCCACCCCTGCTATATACAATACTTTTGTTAAAGCCCCTGATTTAAGCTAAAGGTCTATACTTCAATCACATCTTAATTTACGGTGGTGTGTAGAGATAAAAATTTCAACACCCTTTTCTTTGTACAAATACTTTTGGACCTAACTATCTTGACTCACCGTAAAGTGAGTATTATAATACTCATTCTGCATGTAAAGGCTTCCTCCAGCCCACACTGGCAAAGAAGCAACCCCTAAGGCTTTTCGCTGTAAACATAATTTATACTTCCCAAAATATGAATACGTATTTTTGGACCTTAATGAACTTTCAATTCCAATGTTCCACATTTGTTTGAATAACTGTGTGGGTGTCTTTTAGTATGACATCAAATTTATTTATTTTTTGCCTTGACCCGGTTTCTGAACTGTGCCCTAGTTTTGTTTTGTTTTGTTTTGTTTTCTTGGTAGCCACGTGAGATAGCACAGTCTCATTGCTGTGCAAAACCTTAAGAAAGCCCTGCACCCAACCTTACTTAGTTATTTCATGACCAGAATGCCAGCTGGCATGTAGGGCAGCAGTGAAGACTCCCTGCCTCTGTGG
Source organism: Oreochromis niloticus (assembly GCF_001858045.2). NCBI lineage: Eukaryota > Metazoa > Chordata > Actinopteri > Cichliformes > Cichlidae > Oreochromis > Oreochromis niloticus. The sequence goes on from NC_031987.2 coordinate 6,170,879, forward strand.
AAGTGGAAATCTTTGGGAAACGCATTATTCCAAGAGGAAGCTGGCTTTGACATGAGACAAGCAATAAATTCCAATAGAAGGTTAAACAGTGGTGTTAAATGCATTTCTGAACAGTAAGATGGAGTCCGGGATTAGGTCGGAACTGGTATGGGGAGGAGGAATGATTTATCTAACTATTAGAATGTATTTCTGCAGTATTGTGTTGAAACTCTGGAAAACCTTGGTCATGGAAGTCTAGTTCTCCATCATTTTTTTTTTTTAAACCTGTTCTGTTCAGCAGTTGTAGCAAGTAGAATTATGGTCTGAATGCTTTGTTGTGCCAAATATATTTGCTTTCCCAGAAGAGCATCATGGACTCTCTGTAGGCTCCTTTTGTTAATGTTTTTGTTTTATGTATTTACTTTATTTTGTTATTCATATTATTGTCTTGTGGATGCCATGGCCGCCCTGCCTACCTACTTCTGGGTAGCGTGCCTGCCCCTCAAGGTCCTGCGTGTATGGTGATGTGTTGTGAGATGTAATGACTATGGTGTAATTAAAAGGGGAGAAACAGACGACTGCACAGCACACCCAGCAAAACCAGGTGAATAGCCCAACCAACTGTGCCCTGTGCACCTCATGTTCCTGCCCCCCAAAAAACAAGAAGAAGAAGGCTACCCCCAGAAAGAGAGGGGTTCAGTAAACACCCCGATTTCACACACACACTGCCCAGGGAGAGGTAAAGCAGACTCAGGACCCGAGGTGACCACTACCCAGGGCAAACCCGCCCCAAAGGCCGGTAACCATCTTCCCAGCTGGACCTTTTAAAGCTCCAGCACCAGCACTTCACTCAGCTAACAATGAAGACAAAACAGAACAAGACAGACTAGTATGAGTCTGAGACAAGCCTGAGACAGCCTGACTCAAGAGCCCACGTGGTGGAGGGGCCAAAGGGGCACAGACCACTTCCATGCAAGAATGGACCCAACCAGAAAAGTCCCAGGCCCCCAGACCCACGCCCAGGGGCCATCACCTGCTGCCACGTCCCAAGACTGCAAGGTAGCACCCCAGCCTCCCACCTACAACATCAACCGAGGCAAACACACAGATGCCCCAAAACGGCGGCTGCGGTCCACCACCCCCCAGGAGGTCGCTACACTTCTGCAGACCCAGTTAAACCCCAGTAACCTGAAAGACACACAGGGAGATGGGTCTACAGCTGACCACCCCCAGCTTAGTAATGGAATTAATCAGTGGGGACCAGAGAGCAATAATTTCATCCAACTGTTTTTTTGAGGAGTCTGACTTTTTCTCCATTTCTATATTAACTGTTTTTTTGGATTTCCAATTCATGAAGATGATTTTCTTAGCAATGCATAGGGCAGTGGGAACTTTAGGTGATGTATTTGTTTCCATATCTAATTCACTTGTGTCACCTAAGATGCACAGCTTAGATGAGCATGTGATACAGAAGCTAAACCATATGGATAGGTCTTCACATATCACCTGCCAATACCCTTGGACAGGTATACAAGGTGCATACAGCTCTCAACGAATTGCCTGTGCAGTAGGTGCGCATGTTTGAGTCTTCAAGACCCATTCAGAAAATCCTTTGTCCTGTATAGTGGATTCTGTGGAAAGTTTTGTATTGTAGGAGTTGTAAGTTGGGGCTTTTAGTCATTTTGAAGGTTCCTCAATTATTACATATTTGTTATTACATATTATTACATATAAAATGAACTTATAAATTTTTGATAACAATTAAGGGGTACTGAAATTTAAAAACTCGGTTACCCAAGTAGGTATTTCTAAATTCAGTTTACTGAGATTAAATGTCTTCTGGATTATGGATTGCTAAAGAAACTCAAAAAATATGATCAATACTTGCCATAATTTCAAAATGTTATGGACAAAACTTTTTTTTTTTGTCTAAAATTAACCATCATTGTAATTGTGGTGACTCTTCCTATGAGTGATATAGGTAACATAGTCCAATGTGTGAGATCATCTACCAATTTTAGTTGAGGAATAGGATTCAATTGTGCTAAGTTTGATAGAAAAAATTATACTTAAATATCTAATGCTACGTGACTGCAATGGAGTGGTGGAGTTGTTCTCAAATTTAGCATTCAGGGCCAGGACTGTTGATTTACTCCAGTTAATGAAGTAGTCCTATATGAATGAGAACGTACCTATGATTGTGATTGTCTTAAGTAAAGATGTTTTTGTGTTCTGTAGTAATACATCTTCAGCATAAAGGCTTATCTTAGGGACTGTATTTTTATTTTTGATTCCTTAAATATCAACATTTTGTCTGATTGCTGCTGCTAGTAGTGCGATAAAAATGACAAAAACAGACATGCAACAGGACAATGATAATGATGAGTCATGGAATTCAAAGGTCTGCATAGAATTGTGCACATGACTGTACATTTCTGCCATGCGGTGTAACAGAGTTTTAAAGCTTAAATAAGCAACACTGAAGTCCAAAATATCGATCACTGGAGCACAAACGTCCCCTCAGAACTCCAAGGTGCACAAGGTGACAAAATTTGAAAATATGTTTTAGGCCAATTTGACACATGCCATGGATTCCCTCATAAGTTCCTACACAGAAATTGATCAATTTAGAATTATAAATAACATATCTCACATTAATAAATAGACAATCTTTAATGGTGGTTCAAAGTGCAGGTTTGACAACACTTGTTTTTGGAGAAAAACATCTATTATCACAGAATTTAATGTCTTGTTCTACCTGAGACATGAAACCTAACCAATGATGGTATTTTATTGAAAGTGAAAATGACAAGAACAATCTGGAATCGTCCCTGCCAGAATTCCAACTTTAACCCAGAAAGTATCTTAAGGGTTAATCAACCAGCATTCCACTTCTCATTGCAATACAGTCACCTGCCAGAGAAAAGTCAAACCAGTTGCTATGTGACTCTTTGGAGACTTGTTCATTTTATGCTTTCACGGGAGGGAACTAGGTTGTTGTCAGGATATTTCAGCTTCTGCAAAAGTCATTCACAGGATTCACACAGCAGGTATCCCCTGAAAAATACATGAAGAAGGAAATGCATATTGTAATGCTAGATTAATGGTCTGTTATGATTAGCTGAACAATTATCAACCCAAACAGCCAGCAACTCCTTCATGTGGGTTCATGCCACCAGGGTCTCCAGCTTGATGGAGCCTGCTTCCTTTGCCTCTATAGCAACCAGTAAGCAAAGCTGTCTCCTGTTTCAGGGCTCTATTGTTTTGTTTCCCATTTTAAATTGAGAGTCCTTATGTGCCCTGAACAGTATATTTTAAAACAACACTTTAAATGCCAGATGAATTGTGAAGTAGTTATTTTATTACCTCTTCTGTATTTTTTATTTGAACTAAACAGACAGTTTAACTGCACGCCAAAAAAGTAATATTCTGAATTATCATATACTTGCGCGTTAGATAATTTAATCACATGACATGATCTTGGATACTTTTGTATTTTTAGCTGTTTTACTGAAAATAAAAGCTTTGCTAGAACAGGAAAGCTGGGATGGAAACCACCTGTGTTTGTCTGAAATTCCTCTTGCTCAACGGTCCTCTGTGACCTGATTGCCTTGCACTGTAAAGGATTATCTTGTCTGTTTATAAAATTATGAAATTGTTAAACAGTTTCACACTGCTCATTTTCCAGTGATGTAAGCATCTTTCCCCTTTAATGCACATCACATTTTCTTCAGCTTCCTGCCCAGCTAGGGCAAGAGCAAATCTGTTGTACATATGCATGACATGTAAGTCAAGTGTATTTGACAATTAGGAAAAAGATTATTTTTACTCAATGACTAAGGTGGCAAACATCAGCGAAAGGCTGATAGATACTGATAGAACACATCATTTGGACAACACAAACAGTTTTATGTATGCTCTGTATTGCACAAACAGAGCATACATAAAACAGTAATGCCATCATGGAGTCTTTTGTGATCGATAGAAATAAATACAAATAAAGAAAAATATAACAGAGGGTAAAAGAGTTCAGGCTTAATAAATGAGAATATAATGTCTTCAGTCTGAACTTGATTTTGTATGTCAGTAAAAACAGTCACCTTGATTTCAAACATAAGTGCAGTGCAACCAAGAGGCCATTCTCTGAGCTGTGGGGCTTAGTGGACTTATCAGAGATCAGCTATTCACAGATGAAAGGTAGAGCCAAGTTGTGTAAAGCCTATTAGATAAAGTGAAGGATTTTAAACTCTGCTAAATTTTGATTGGAGCCCAGTGCAGTGAAGCCATCACTAGGGTAGCCTGTAGGCTGCCGGGAGGAGTCTTACTTTTGGTCTTTTAAAGCAAACTACAGCTTCTTCACTAAAAACTCTTGCAGAAACAGAAAGAGGAGGAAAGGAAAGGAGATGACGGCAGTGTATAGATATGCAATTGACTAATAGCTGAGGTAGCTAATGGATGGATAGCCCAACACAGTCAAACTAGTTACAGACAGTTGTTGAAGTCTGCAATACCTGCAGAATGCACACATTTTTTATTACAGTTGTTAACCTCAGTTAAATGTGTGTATGCATAATCCACACTTATGCACTAGAAAAGATGATGTAGACCTCCTGGCAACAAGAAGACAACTTCCTTTCTTTGGCTGGATGCATGGAAAAGCATGTGATACCAATATAGAAGAATAATACAAAGAGGGAAGGAAATAGTGTACGTGTGCTTTGCATGAATACAGTATCCTATACTGGCACATCTGTAAAGTCTATGCAGTCAAAATTTGAGGCTGCACATGGACATCTGGTGGCAGGTTCATATAGATCCTTATTGACTTTTTACACACACCAAGGCGAAGCCATCAGTTTACTTTAAATGTATTTATTTCCCATAAAAAAAACAAATTCCTATGTGGTCAGAAAATGGACTGGCCTAAATGGCTTGGATTGAGATATTTGAATCTGTTTCTCTGAGGCTTCAGTCACACGGTGACAATACATTCATTGAAAAGCATCTTTGTATTCACCGACCACTTGCTGGTAGTCACTCAAATTGATTGCTTAAACTGCAAAAAGAATGGTCATGGTGACCGTTGGTTTCTCGGTTGACAGAGCTCAGTGAGCAACACAAGTGGAATAACAGTTAGGTAGTACACTCCATAGATGAGATTTGTTGTCAGGACAGGGATACTTTAAACTAACAGTGCTCACTTGTTTTATCTGCACCCAAAATAAGGCTAGTCTACACTATGGCAAATAGACGAACATGATGGAACGGACTAAGGATAGATCTGCGTGTTTGTAGGTGTATGCTTTGAAGCATGGAATTTGGCATTTTGAGGTCTGTTTTGGGGTTATGTTTTTACCTGGACAGGACCCTAATTGGTAGACTGAGCTGTGAGTTAATATCAGTGGCGCTAGCTTGGTAGATAGCAAGGTGCACCCATTATTTACTCTTCTATGAAATGGAATATTGACTTCCATGCTTAAAACAGCATGTACTCATCAGCTGTGTTGTTCAACACAGGAAAAAGTGGTCTTTTTTTGGCCTGTCATACATTTTATTCTCAGCTTTAGCTTTATTTTTTAATAACCATGTATTGAAGCTGTTCTTAAATTTACTTGTAACAAAGATATTGTAAAACTGCAAACTGCCACTTGACACTCTGACTGTTCTCCAAATAATGCAAATTTTAAGCTCCAATGCAGTTTAAACAGGTTGGTGAAAAAACAAAAGGACCTTTAATTGTCTTTATTTTTCCAGAACTTGCCAACCAGTATATTGTTATGTCAGTGAATGATTTATGAATTGTTAGGTTTAATTTGGATACAGTTTTTAATATGCGATCACTTTTAAAACATTTCTTAAAAATAATAAAATGTCTTAAAAATGCTTATAGAGCAGATTTCTAACAGCTCTCCTAAATTTGTATAACGTGTACTGCACTGTATAAAGGTTTGATCTGTTAAGGCACATGTTCTATAAAGCCCGAGTTTGCAGGTGGAAGACATTACTGAAAGTACCTTTAAATGCTGAACAGATTTCAAGGGTAAGGAGACAGTGGTCAGTTACCTGTTTGTTTAAATTGCCAGTTCCATATACAAACAAAGAGAATCTCTTCCCCACTACGAATGGCGGAAAATGGAGCTTGTTGATTAGTTTTCAAGGTAACAGGCCGGATGCATAATTATGCCGTTATGTTGTTTATAACGTGACTCAAACAAACTTAAGGAATCTCTGTATACATGATGTTTTCTTGTAATGAGGATACAGTCACCTGTCAGTAATGATGTTAAATTTTGAATGCAAAGGTAAGGAAAAGGGAATTTCGCAGCTGTAGCGCTAAAGCCTCTAAAATAAGCCTCTTTATTCCTTGACCTTCAGCAACATACCATTACAAAGGTTAATCTGACTGGTATCCTCGTTTAATGAAGTGATGGACAAACATCTGTTTAAGACACTCTACCTTTCAGCCTGCTAAATAAAAAGGGTCATATAATCAGAACCTAACTCAAGTGATTTGGGGTCAAACTCCTGAGGCTTTCCTAAAATAAACCAAAGTAATGGGATGGGCTTGGTTCTGAATCTAGCACGTGAATTACATCTGAAATGAGAAACAGCAGGTGCCATTTCCCGCAAGCAAACACAGAAGCAAGGCCTTTGTTTCACTCTGATGGCCATCAGCACGACAAGGCAGCTGGAAAGATTTCAAAGAGACGGTATCAGAGCCCTGCTGGTTTCATGTTCTCCCATCATCCTTTGTGAATGCTCAGACCACACCAGCTGGAGAGACTTTTGAGGCTACTCTCTAACTGCTTGACTGTTTCAGATCTATGCAAGTTATACAACACCCAGAGTATGTCATTGACACCTCAATCAAGAGCGACACTGCAAATACTAAAAATTATTTCTGCATTACTGTAAACCTTTTCACTCCTTGTCTTTACACAACAAGAAGTTTTAAGTAATGCTTTTTCTTTCTTTTTTGGCTCCAACTTTGTTGAGGAACTTTCCTGAACATACTGGCCTTCTGACGTGTGTGTTGTCATGAACTGGTCAACTTGCACAGGTGTATGTCATTTACCTCCTTTGTTTACTCCATTGTTACTCTGCAAGCAGCAGGCAGACGAGGGGGGTCTCCTACAGTCTCTGTCCTTGCTTAATGTTTGAATAAATGGTCAGGCTCATTATACCAATATAACATGGGACTTTATAGATTTCCGCTTGTGCTTTCTAAAGCTTTTGCCAAAAAGTTGATGCACATAACCCACACATGTAGCATAAGCTTGGGGTGCTTGTTTTTGTGCCGCAATCTTGGAAGATAATTGATAAAAAAAAAAATACTGTTGATATCTATAATAACCGATTGACCGAATTTCCCGGAGGAACCCACCCGAGGGATTAATAAAGTCTTATCTAATCTAATCTAACATAAAAAAAATTTGTTCTATCTGTATCAAATATGAGTCAAATAGCATAAATAGAGTGATTGGATTAGTAATAGTATCTTGGTAAAATGATCAGGTACAGTAGGAGTTACATGTATCTTCATTTAAATTGCTGTAACAATCGTTATTTCCATTCATTTCTGCTTCGTAAACCCTCCTGTATCACTTGCCTTTCTGGTCTTACTCTTAAGACAAAATAACCTGTTAACAAACTAACCTTAGATGTAAGGAAATATGCTATAGCTATATTACCTTCTTGCAGAAAGATGAGTGGAGTCCACACAGTTGTAATCACTGATGTCAGTATAAGTTGATGTGATGATTTGCATCAAAAATTACCCTAACTTCTTCTGAATAACACTACATTACTTTCTATTCTCAAAACACACTGAAATGTGCCCACACTGCTGGAAAAGAGCTATATACCAAGAATATAACTTTATAACCACTTGTCTAATATATAGTTTTTTTTGGTCCCCCTTTCACTGCAAAAACAGGTCTGACCTGTCAAGACATGGACCCTCCTGCTAGCTCTGGCACCAGCATGTTAGCAACAGATCCTCTAAGTCCTATATGTTGTGATGTGGAGCATCCATGGATCAGACTTGTTTGTCCTGCACATCCCACAGATGCTAAATTGGATTAAGATCAGGGGAATTTGGATGCAAAGTCAACCCCTCACACTTGTTGTTGTGATCCTCAAACTGTGCATTATCCTGCTGAAGGAGGCCACAGCCATCGGGGAATACCATTGGTGTCAAAGTAAAAATTCCCATGAATGGCAGGACCAAAGGTTTCCCAGCAGAACGTTACCCAATATTAAGTAGCTATGCAGCCCCATAGACAACAAACTGCAATGTGTGTGTGTCCTGACACCTTTCTATCAGAACCAACATTAACTTTTTTGGCAATTTGAACTATTGCTGGTCGCTTGCTGGATTGGACCACACAGGCCAGCCTTCACTCTGCACATGCCACACTGAGGCTTGGCCACCCATGATCCTATTCCTGGTTCTTCACTGTTCTTTCCTTGGATGCTTCTTTTTTTTCTCTTGCGGCCTGTCCCATTTGGTTCTTTTGCCACCAGAATTACTGTCTGAAGGCCAAGAAAGATGATAAAACGGATTTACTATACCAAGTGGACCATCCCGGCCTTGCCGTATTGGTCCCTTTGACTGACCTTTGTTTTCGTTTATTTCTTTTATTTTATTTTCAGTTGTTACATATGGAACAGGAATGACTGGGGGAAAGGAAAGGGAGAAAGAAAAAGGGGGAGGGAAAGAAAAACAGCAGGGAAGAGGAAAAGTGATAAAGGGCACAAGAAATACTCCCCCGGACACCAAGAACCACCAACGCACCGATGTCTGAGGGCGTCAGCCACCGGCAGGGAGAGTGGTGACGGGAGATAGGCCTCCATACCTTGGAGGGCCTGAGATGTCCCTAGAGAAGTGGCATCTAATACCTGACCTGACATATAGACACAGACAAACAGGCACACACAAATACAAACATCCATTTGGATGCTTTTTGAAAGATACTGACTACTGCAGACTGGGAACACCCAACAAGAGCTGCAGTTTTTGCTTTGACTCGGTCGTCTAGTCATCACAGTTTGGCTCTTTGTCCTGAAAGTAAAAAGCAGGAAAAATAGCCAAGTGTAAGGATTTGAGCAAGTCTGACAAACTGTTCACTTGCTCCCAAATATACCCCAGCCAAACTGGTGCCACAATAAAAAGATAATCAGTGTTGTTCGCTTCATCCATAATGGTATGCCTAATTGATATTACTCTTGGGTCTCAAGACTGTTTCACAACTTTTGAGATTTAACTATGAATTGTACACGATGGAAAGTAAGTCTTTCGGAGATTCTTGATGCTATAGCACTTTGGTAAGAGCCTCTGCTTATTTGATTTATTCCAGTCTTTATTATATTGGTTGATGTCACCAGTGACCGTGGATGTCACTAAGCTGCTAATGTTGTTAGGGCTACTGCAAACAATAAGCCTGGTAGAAGAAGAATGCAAAAGGTTCTTCTGATGAATCATTCATCTGGTCAAAAACCAAAGTGCACATTTATCAATTTTACACCTTTTTTCCATTAAGGCACATATAAGTGAGGCAGAAAATAACAAATTAGATTTGGAGATTCTTAGATGACGCTGCCAGACATCTGACTTGTTTTCCCTGTTCTATCTGAACTTGAGTTCACCGAATATTGGTGAGATGACAGTTTAAGCAGATACCACATTTGTTTATGGATGGCTGCACTTTGTGATTACCACGGGGGGAAGCATTGGGAGGGATAGGTAGGACAGTTATTTTCAGACCCATAAAGTCTGGAGTGCAGGTCTGTGGAATAATCTACCACCCCAAAGGCCTCGCTACCTCCAGTGCAATAACAGCCTGTCTCCAACCTTAAAAATAGCTGGATGCTGGAACTCTCATTATAACCATCCATCCCTGCAGTGGAAAACGTCTGACAGAGCGAGGGAAAATAAAGTTTGTTTATAAATGAGGCACATGTGCTCTGCCAATATTTTTAGTGAATGATATGTATATTTGACATGTCCAAGTAGTGATAAGTGCAAGATTTTGTATAAAATAATGGAAAGATTGAACATAAAATGAATATTTAATGAGATTTCGCTCTTTGGTGGCAAAAAATTAATTATAAAACCCTACACATTATCCCTGATAGGAAAAACTGTTGTACATTTAATACTGCATTAGTTTACGAGAGTAAACTTTATTCAGATTGCCTGAGGCAGCCGTAGAGTACCTTCAGCTAAATTCACACCAGCTGTAGTGATGTCAGCAGGCAGTGTGTCGAATATTCCGGCTCAGAAGCTCCAGCCAGGCTTGTGTGTAAATCTGTGTATTCAGGTGCTTTGTGTGAAGTCATTTCATACAACGCGGCCGAACTCGGGGTCCGCAGGGAAGCTCATGTGCTTTATCCAAAATCTTTCTTGTTCTATCATTCACTCATCATTTCTCTCACTCTCTCCAACGCTTTCTTCCTCTGTTTGAGTTGTTGTTCCCCTTATAAATGAAACTCTTCCTTTTTTGACTTTTTGTCACTTTCCCAAACTCATCCTCTTGTGTGTCAGCAGGAGGGATTTTTTTTCCAAATCTCATTTTACGTCTTACATTATAAAAAATAGATAAGCCCACAAGATCTCTTGCTACCAGACTCATGCAGTGTTTTTGAACTTTACTTTGCACTTCACCCTATGTTGGAGTACACACAGTAATACAAGAACTCATATACATATAGAAAAAGGCAACCGTGGAATTAGAATCACTAGTTAAACTAATGTGCATATATTCGTACTGTGTGCAGAAGCCGAAGTACACAGAGAGAACCCACACTGCACAAGGGGAACAGGCAGACTCCACACAGAAAGGCTGGGCAGTAGATTCCATATCTTCTTACTGTGAGGCAACAAGGCTGACCAGAGCGTGGGAAGGGAGTTGAAGCTGAGGGTGCTGAAGTGCATGCAAAACTGAACTGAACTGGTCTGCACAGCTGAGAAAAATATACTGGCTTACACATAACATTTTAACACAGATGCAGCAGTAATTACGCTTCACAGGACACAAATGTCAGGCATATACACAGGTGAACAAATTCATTACGAAACCGTAAAAAGCACACAAGTTTTCCAACTATCAGGTCTCTTAAGAAACAGCACCCCCAGTACTTCCCACAACCTTAGGGCTAACCTCTCCACCATAACTGACTTGGTGCAATGTTTTCAGTGCGATCCTCTTATTAAATACCACATTCTTCTTGAACCTAATTGCAACATACATACATATACACATCATCTTCTCCTCAAGGTATCACTGTCGGAAACGATCCTCCCATAACAAAGAAAATGCGTTCTTGACAAGTGGCATAATAACAATGATTATAGTCATAAAGTAAACTTTGTAGGTTGGGGTGGAAAAGCAGTTTGTCACCTTTTCAGAATCAGATCCCAGTCCTTGCATAATCATCCCTTTGTGGGGCAAACGTGATGCTTTATTTTATTTTTATTTTTTTTCAATAAATATCAACTACAAGTAGAAGTAACCATGGTTAACTGACTTCAGCACAATAGATTTATCATCTTGTTTTGACAAAATAAACTGGCCCTTGCACCATGTGCATTTAAGGAGAACAAGGTTTCAGAATGCGTTTTTATAAATGCAATTAATCAATTTACTACCTCGTCAAGAAAAGCTGTTCATGTAGTATGAGTCCTCATTAAAACACGATTCAGTTGTTACATTTTCAGATGTCTTGAATCAAAGAAACAAAACAAGCCACAGTGCCTTTGGCTCGCAGACGTATCAAGAGCTTTCTTAACGAAACAAACCGCATGATGCTGACAGGTGTGCTGCATGGCTGTGCCTACAGTGGAGAAACTGCTGAAATCACAAAGGGAAGTCTCCAGTTAATTTAGTCATAGGACAGGAGCAGGAAATTATTGCGTGGATGGAGTGTTTACATTAGTAAAAGTTTGTTACTCTAACCCAATTAATTGAGGTGCAAAAGTCTCACATGAGCGGCGGAGGTGTGCGTGGGTGGAGGGGTAAGACGCACGCAATGACTATGCTCCACTGTAACAGAAGAAAAGAAAATACCTCAGAGATTTGGATCACAGTAAATCTAATTAAAGGACTGCTGTTGTGATAAGGACGGGAATGCTTGTCTAGCTGTTTGTTCTCTGGTTTGACTTCAATTACATACTGGGTTGGTCTTGATGTAATGCATGTAATTATCTTGTAATTACACCTTTTGGGGATGTTTAGTAATGCAATATGCCATTTTGAAAGCGCTAGGTAAGCCTGCAGTGTTGAATGGAGCTAGAAAACAAAATGGCAACTTTATGATATAATCTGGAGCTCTGTTTCCAGTGGTTCTTAATTGCAATATTATACAGAATTCAGACAAGTTAAAGTTTGGACTGACATTAACATTGCCTTTTGCTCACTTTACACTAGTTGTTTTTTGGGGGTTTTTTTACCTCTTTGCTCTATTTGGTTAAAATAGCAATCATATTCATTTATCTACGCTCAAATCAGTTTTATGAATGTGCTAAACAACAGTTAACCCACCAAGGTTGGATGTTTTAAGCATAATTAAAGTCCTGGATTATTTATTTTAATTCAATTTAATTTTACTTCTATAGCACCAAATCACAAGAACAGTCACCTGAAGATTTACATTTTACTTTATAGTGTAAGTTAAAGGCCCCCAAAAACACAGCTATCAAATGACACCTCTATCAGAAAGCACTTGGTGACGGTGGGAAATAAAAACTCCCCTTTAACAGGATGAAACCTCTGTCAGAACCAGGCTCAGGAAGGAGCCTGTCTGTCACCGGTTTGCTGCCCTCAATCTTGGCTGTTTGTGGTCATTGCCTACCGGCATATACACAATTACAAGAGGATATCTGCCGACAGAAGCGGGACTTTAGGAAGAAGGATGAGCTTGTGTTTTCATCTGTGGCCACCGCACAAACAAAGCACCTGGCTTTGCTTCTTAATCCTTCTCAGTCTGCTATGACTCCCATGTCTTCCAGTGTCCAAAAAATTCTAGATTTCTTCTCTGGCAAGATCAGCAGTATGAGGTCACAGCTCAAGTCTGTACCTCGTCAACCACCCCAAATCTCTTACCCAGCTCTCCTGTCCAAGTTCAAACCAATTTCTTTAACAAATCTTTTGGATATAGTTTCACCACTTCCCGCTGCCCAGTGCCCGCTGTATAGTTTCAGTTAGTCCCCTTTCATCTGGCTGTAGTCCAGATAAGTTTAAAACAGCCATCGTCTTTCCTCTATTAAAAACCATCCTTAGATCCCACTGTTTTATATAATTATAGGTCCAGTTTGCAAACTCCCATCTATTTCCAAGATCTTTGAGAAAGTTGTTGCTCATCAGCTCCTTCAGATTGTTGAAGGAAACAATATATTCGATAAACTCCAATCCGGTTACGGACAGGACTATGGCACTCAAACAGCGTTACTGAAAATTACTTGCGTTCGGATAAAGGTGAACATTCCATTTTAGTCCTGCTTGTCTATTCTGCCGCCTTTGATACTATTGATCATGCTATTCTTATTAGCAGACTATGAAACTGGGTTGGCATCACTGGTACTGCTCTCAAATGGTTTTCTTCATACTTATCAAACAGATATTTCAGAACTCATATTAATCAATGTATGTCGTCATCTGCACTGCCCGTATTTGGAGTCCCCCAGGGCTCAATCCTTCGATCAGTTCTGTTTTCTTCATATATGTTACCCCTAGGCCAACTAATAAATGTTTTAATAGAATCTCCGACCAGTGCTATGCAGATGACACACAATTATATTTTTCTGTCAAGCCCAACAATCAGAACAGCCTCCCCTGCTTCAGTGAATGTTCTGGATTTCTGGATGTATTCTAATTTCCTCCATCTCAATTTCAGTAAAACTGGGATTCTAGTGCTTGACCCAGACAGTTTCTCTGAGGAATTTAGTCTGTACATCACCTCCCTCGCTAATAACATCAGATCACCTGCTACAAACCTTGGTATCATTTTGATCAGCACCTGAATTTAGCCTCTTTAGCTTAAAAATAAAAATTGTGAATAGTCATACAAAGATGCATCATCTTCATTTAAATTTCAAACTGCAGTTCTTCAGTTTTTCTATTATTTTTGGGTTTTATTACTATCTGGATTTACAATGTTCCATCCATCCATTTCCTTCCCATTGTCTAATTCAGGGTTGCAGGTGGCTGGATTTTGTCCTACAGACGACCATTAACACTCACATTCACACCCATGGGTAATTTAGAATCACCACTTTACAGTCCAAAGGCATATTGTAGGGACAGGTTGAGTACCCATGTAGACACAGGGAGAACATGTAAACTCCAAACTGAAAGGCCCTGTAGTCCAACTCGGGTGGAGTCTCTCCTCCTGTGAGGTAACAGTGCCAACCACTGCGCCACCGTGCTACTCGATTTACGATGTCGAGAAAGGAAAAAAAAGAAAGAAACCAAAGGGTCATAAGTTTAGTATGTTCTCTGGCTTTTTAAAACAATGTAGCTAGTCGTTGTGGTAGAAGATCTCACCATGTGACTTATGTCGATAAGACTGTTAGGTCACCCAGGGATGTCCTGTGTTAACAGAGACGTGTTTGGACGCACTTGCTCAGTCCATCCTGTGACGTAGGTTGGGAAAGGGCAGGATCCTGTTCCTCATGACTCAAGTCCAGCTGAGATCTGAATCAGATCTGCTGACTCAGTGAAAATAAAATAGATACCATCTGACCTTTACCCAACAGTGGCGGTTGAATGTCATGGCAGTCTGTTCATATTAGGATCTAGACTATACTTAACATAGATTTATTCATCTTCGCTTGTGACGAGCCTTGAATTGTGGAAAAAAAAATCAGGAGGAGATTTCAGGGTTTCCTGAGTCTTTTCATTAAATCTTTTGCTCAAAGAATACTAAAAGAATCGAGGATTTATACATGGATTTGAGTACATTAATTGCTGACATATTTGAAAATACTTCAACTCCATACTCAATTACTGACGACCGGCCGTTAAATGCTTAATGTAACGGTTTACTCATCACAAGTGTGACATAGCTGTAGTCTTCTGTTGAACGCGTAACTGCAGATGTGACCCTGAACACCTCTTAGGTATGCTGCTAGAGACACGGGCTCCTGGGAAACCTCCCAGAACTCTCTTTTCCCTGTCCTTGCACTGATACAATCATTGCATATCATTCACTTGGTCTTGCGGTGTACAGAGCCTTTTCCCCTCCATCTTATCTCTGCATGTGCCTTTCTGCAGGTATCTCTAGCTGCACGTTTCTGATTTGTGGTTACTGGCCTTTTTTTACTGGCCTGCTCTTTGATTGACTCTGTCCTCATTTTAACCAGCCAGGGCAGTTGGCTGCCCTTCCTTAGCCTTTTTCCAAATGTTTCTTCCTGTTATGAATAAGTCTTAATTCAACTGAATTCAATTAGGAAAAAAGTTATACTAAAACAATATGCGCACACAGCGCGCACACACACAATAATAAGAATAAAAGACAGCTACATTATGAATAGCTGTCAAAAGAAAACAACCCACATGCCCTTCATTGTGAGAATCCTAACTCTCGCAGGAAAACACTGATATTATTTCCAGGAAATAATAACTTCCTTCACCCCTGATGATGACATTTAGCTGTGTGTGTGATATCAAAGTACCTCCGGAGTGATTTCCTCATATTGAAAATAAGAAAAGCGTATGGAAATAGTTCCACAGTGTGTATTTCTGTTTATGACAAATGATATGAAACCCTCAGATACATATTATGACCCCTGTACAGCAGTGATGTTACCGTAATCTGTCTTAATGGACATGATAGTCTTTGATTTCACATGCCCATTTAATATATGGTCAACAAAGGGATAAGAGGCCACTCTCACCCCCAACAGACATATCTGTATACATGCCTGGAGAGGTTTGTGGTGTGGAAACCTCGCCGCCACCAAGGCTCCTTGGCACAACCTCTGCATTCTTCTCTTGACCATCACCCTTGGATTCCTCAGGGGCACTGCCCTTAGAGAGCATACCACTGTCCATCTTGCCAGTTTACTGACTGAAATTCCTGCATGGTTTCCATCCTCCGCCCTATGGTCAAAAGCAGCATCCTTTTGCCAGCCCTAGAGATGAATGGCTTTTCCCAGCAGTTATGAGGCAGTTTATCCGCTCTGGCACCACTTCCAGCAATGCCAGCATCCATGTTACTGCTGGTATTATATTACCATTGTCTCCAGACAGCGCCTTTAAACATTAGCAGAGCCTTTTTTTATTGGGTGTGTTGAGTTACGACTGATGTAGCAGTGAGACGGAGCAACTGTGCTGGTATAAGGATTAGCTCTCACAAAGGATGAAACTTTGTACTGCTTTGCACGCTGTTATCAAAGCAGCCTATCTTTTTATGGGGAGGATTGAGAAGAAATCTGTGTGCTTTTTCGGTTGAGGTTACAAAAACAAAAATAGTTGGTGTACTGCCAAAGAAAATTCGTACATGTCACTAATTGTCAAGAAAATCTGGCTGCTGGACATATCTATTTAATATGGACAGTATCCAAAACAAACACTGCCACTGCTGACAAGGAGATATGTGCTGTCTGCGCTTAAGTGCCAACTTGACGAATACCCAAACCCTTCCCCACTCTGAAATACCAAGCTCGTTTCTCCACTCTTATACTGCCCAGCTCACTTCATGGCAAAAAGCATCTTTATTATTGCTCTCTTTAATATTATATATCAATGGCTGACAGATTGTTGTTATCTCGTCTCTTGTTCTGTAGCACTTTTTAATTGAAATGACTGTCACCTGGATACATTACATTTGATAGTGAAGAGAATGACAACAATCAAGCTGATATGAGCTGTGAATGTGCTCATACGAGGCAATCATCAGTTATTCAGCTGTTGTCTCATTTACATTGTATAACTGTGTGCTGACACAATCAGTAGTCTGATTCATCTAGATCTGCCTTCAGTCACATCCAGATCCGCCTGTGCTCATTCCCAGGGCAAGAAATATGCCCTTTTGACAAAGTCCCTGATGTGTCACAGATATGAGCAAGGTGCTCTTACATACAAGGGTTAAGATAATACATCTAAGACTACAGATTTCTCATTCACTACTAGTGATGTATTAATGTGTGTAAAAAAACAAAAAACAAAAAGTCTTTTATTAGACCTAACCAAGTAGCTTTAGTGCATAACCAGTGGGTGAAAGCAAACCGAATCAGCAAGTGAAAACTATGTGAAACAAACACAAAGCATCAAAAACTGAACATGAACAGCAGCCTTCTGGCATACTGAGTTACTCTATTATCTTTCTTACAAAGTTTCCAATTATGGATTTTGTCGCTTTTAAAAAGTTACCGTTTATAGGGGTCTATTGGACTGCACTGTGATGCAGTGATTAGCGCTGTAAACTCAAAGACTGACTGGGTCAGTGTGGAATTTGCTTGTCTCTGTGTCTCATCCAGGTAATCCTGCTTTCTCCCACAGTCATACATAATTGTTTAACCAGTAATTTAAATGTGTATGTGTGGCATGAAGTCTAAAACCTCTTGTGAGTGATCAGTGAGGCTAGAAAAAAGATATAAAAATGCTAGTCCATTTTCAGTATCACCAGTATGTCAAGTCACCAGTGCCAAAGAATAACTAGTCCAGCATCTCTTGATAATCCCGACAGCTGGGACGATCACAGCCGTGATTGGTGCGCCTAAAGCTCTTTGATAACTGTACCTGAGGTGGTTTGCTTTAGAAATCCAGAAACTGGGTAGCTATGCAACCCACCCAAGACACGTGAAGGAAGTGTAACTTGAGTCACTTTCTGCATCTTCCTTCTTCCAGGCTGTAAGTGTGGTGGTCTATTGGTCTAGCCACTGCTCTAGATTCAGACGCTGAATAAAAAATGATTTTGTCTGTCTCAGAATCAGAGGCTAAATAAAAAATGACCCTATGTCTGTCTCGATAATAGCAAGGTTTTGGATGGCAAAGATGTATTTGTGTTATTGCGTCATTTTAAGTTTGAAGCATTTGAATCAGAACTCAGAGAATTCCCGGTGGAGTGCTGGAGAGTCAGTGTGAAAGGACACACAGCAGTCCACATCTCTGTTGACCTGCACACACTGGCGGACCACCCGCCAGCACATCCAAAATGACGTGACAGGCGCTGTCTCAGCTCTCCGCCAAGCACCACATCAGGGATTTAAGGGGAGGCGTTAACACCCATGCAGTCATCCACAGCTCCCAAACGCTTCCAACATCTCATTAATGCGTTAAGTGTCAGTGATATGAAAATGGTGATCGCCTAAAGTGAAATAAAGTTGTGCTGCTAACATGTATTTGCTCTTACAAGAGACAGGCAGAGGCATGCATTTTTAATCTTTGTAGCTTCCAAGGATGAGATGCCAGTTCCAAAAAAAAAAAAAAAAAAAAAAAAAAAAAAGGAGAACAAGTAGGGGCCACAAGAGAAAGCCTCAAGCTTAATAGAAGACTCTGTCAGGGTGCACGCAGCCCAGAAACAGCTTCACTGTTTTCACCCATCAGAGTCTTCAACTCAAGGTGAGTCTAGCTTAAAGCGATTCTCGTGTCTCATTACTGTTAAGCTTTTTTTAGTCATTCAACCCTCTTCATTCTTTCTGCAGCAGGAGCCCTCAGCTGTTGAGGTGTGTTTCATTTGCCCAGAGTAGAAACCAAAACAAAATCAGCAACGCACGTAGAGGCTGATACACAAAAATGTTATCCCCATGGTTACATGTGTAAAAATAGTATAAATCAGAAGTGGGTGGTGCTGACATTACTCCACCAATCTTTTTCTTTAAATAACAAATAGGTAAATATTTACCGTTTCCCTGTCAGTCTGTTGCCATTCTTATCAAGATATGCTGCTAAAAAAAGAGAACGGTTGAATAGTTAATAAATTACTGCACCTGCACACTATGTAGCGTTACAAGCTACAGCTTGCTAGAAATGTGTCGACAAAGCAAAGAAACTGCATTTTCGCCCTTAATTTTAAACAATCGCAGCGATCCATGCTGTCATCCCTAAGACTGTCCAAATGTAAAGATGACAAACCCTTTCTCCTAATTCCTTCTGCTGCGGGAAGAAAGTCACAGCAAATAAACCACAGTAAAGACTTGACGAAATGTTATAGGCAGCCACAGAGAGAGGGTGAGAGAGAACACCTATTACTCAGAGGCAATGACTTTGCACTTCATTCAAGAGCTACATGTGTTACCAAGTGTTTATGGGTCCCAGTGAGTGGCCTTGTGGGACGTGGGGGTGGAGGACAAGGGCACAACAAAAGAGAGCAGTCTGCTTTATTAGGTGTGTGCCGGGATAGACGGACAAGTTACAGTGTTACAAGACTAAGACTGGCCGCTTTGTGGTGTTGAAAAGTGTACTAGCAGCATTAGGCCCACACCACTGTTTACTGTTGAAAAAAAAGACAATCAACATTCATAGATGCTTCTTAATATTTTCCTCCTTCCATAGGCAAACTCATCACTGAATTGTATACAAAGGCTCCAGGCCCTCAAGAAAATTAATAACAATGACGCAGGTACTTCAGAGTGTCTCTGTTGATGATTCATCATTTGTGTGTTGTTACACACAAATGTTACGTTCACAAAGCTGTTCAGTGAGTAGTCAGTATCACTGCCGCTGCATCATTTTTGTCTCGACTGCTCTGTATACTACTTGAGCATGTTTCTTTCCCCCCAAAAATGTAAAAATCGAAGGACTTTGAACATGCAGACACATGGGGTTTGATGCAAGGTGGAGAATCTGTGAGTGGCTTGTGAGGGCTCTTTGTGGCATTCAAGGCCTTCTTGAATCTTGTGAATGTTCTGCAGGGTTAAAGAAAAAATAGAACAGGTGAGTTTTGTACATATTGTATGTTAATGGGGGTTAGAACTTGGAAATGTTTAGTTTATGACCAAATCAGTGATGTCAGTCTGGTCTCTTGGACCCAGAGTTGTGAGTTTTTGTGGATTTGTCATTTCTTTTGGTTTTGAGAGGGGATTTAAGTTCAAGCTCTGCATTGTTTATGGTCTCCTGTTAATGGTCTTATTTATTTTTACTTATTCATTTTTTGTTATCTGTGCCTTTAGTTCACATTAGATGATGAAAGATTTGTTAGTTCCCATTTTTAATCCCATTCTGTTCCTTCAGTCTTATCACTGTTTTTATCTTGTTTGATTTCTGTGTCAGGTTGGTAAGTTTGAGCTATTGTCTCCGTGTTACTCTCCCCCTTGTCCACGCTTAGTCATCCTTCATCTTGTGTGTCCTATTGTTATGTTTTTCCAAAGATTCTTAGTGTTTGGATTCTTTGCTCCTAGTCTGCTATTACTTTGGACTTTTGTATTTTGGCATTTTTGAAAGAATTCAGCATTACAATGCTGCCTTTATATCCTGCCCACCATGAGCTGTACCTTCTGAGGACTGTCCTGCACTACTATGTTACAGTATTCTATAAATTCTGTCATGTATTTTAACAACTGGGAGACCAGTGTGTGCACCGTATATATTCACTATGATGGCCCAAAAAAACCAATGCCAGATACATATACTATACAATAGACCTACAGAAGCTGCTTGGATATGGAAACCTATGCCTTGAAGCTCACAGCACACTATTTTTGTGCTGATGTTAATGCCAAGGTAGGTTTAGAACTTTGCTGTCACTAAGTCTGCAGATCGTTGGTGACTTTTATGTCAGCACTCAGTGACCCTGGTCTGTGACTTTATGTGGTCTGTCATTTCATGGATGAGTTGCTGTGGTTTCTGAACACTTCCACTTGGCAATGATATTACTTTGGCTTTTGATTGTAGACTATCCAGGAGGGAATTTCATGAATTGACAGTATCACACTCAAATTCAGTGAGATCTTATGATGACCAGCTCTTTCACAAATGTTTGTAAAGCCTTTCTATATAATGTACATGCTGCATAGCTAATCCCATGTTGACTGTTACTGTAAAAACCAAATGTTTGCTTTGTGCCATCACATGATGAACTAACTGCCAAAAACAATACCACTTGACATTTTCAAGTTTATTATTAAGAATCACACCGATACAGTTTGTAACAAGAAAGCTATAGTTAGCCAGCTATCTATAATCTAGCTGCACTTCAAAAATCAGGTTGATTATGAGTTCATAGCCGATCGTTCTTTACAAGCTGATGATAAGTTACCAAATCAGCCCTGGGAATTTGGATAAATTATCTCAGGAGTTACTCAAGACAGTCTTTTGTTACATGGGAAAATTACAGAAAACCTTTTAGACTTCTACGGTATGTGGACATAGTTCAGTTCAAGTTCATGACTGGGTTGAGTTTGCAATATGATGCAATTCTGACCATCTATAGCTATTCTGCATAATAACTTCATAGTTGCCTGTGACAGCACATAACTGTTGTCATAGGCAACAATGTCACAAAGGCAAAGAGAACCAGTAGCACACTTCCAACACAAAAAATGAGTTAAACGTCATTTCATCTTGTTCCAAAGAAAATGAGAATAACTGTAAACCAATGTAGAATAAGCTAAAGTAGAGTAAATACTCTCCTCACATCTGTAGCATGGGTTGAGCATTTCTTACATCTCACAGCATCACTGTGAGAAAACAAAACAATCATTAGAAACAAATTAACTTGTAGAGCGTGGTGTTCTGTATCCTTTGCATTAAAACATCGCATAATCATGCGCCTTATTTCTTTAATTAAAGTCCTTTTACAGTATGTTTAGGATTCCTTTTGCATGACACAACTGAAACGAGTATCTAATGAAAGAGTTATTACATATCCATTATCATTACCATCATTAAAATAACAAGCTAATGATCAGGTCTCGTGAGTGAACCTCTGGCTCCTTCACACACAGACACACCTATACAGTTGCAGACCCAAAGGCAATGTGTGGAAACATGCCCCTGACTATCTTGATCTCATGTGTGAACAGAGGTTTGGCTTCCCTCTGTTTGGGCTTGTATCACACGAAGTCCCAAAGAGAAATGGTTCGAACATGACCTCATCATGCAGAACAAAAGGCAGAGTGAAGCAGGGGAGGAAAGGGGGAGAGGTGGCTGCAAGAAGCAGAGCTGCCTCGAGGGAGCCAGGGCTAAAGCCTCTGTCGATGTTTTAGAGATTAGGATTTGGGAAGTAAATATGTCTAATTGGAAGGGGAAGAGAAGAAGGAAGGAAGAAAGGAGTGGGTGGGTGGAAAGGAAATTTGCAGTGGAAGGAAGGTAGTAATATAACAATATAAAGAGATGGTAAAAGTACAGCAGGTCAAGCTCCGCTTCAACTTTGGATTAGTTGGAGCTCATTAAGTTCCTCATCCTTCATAACCTCTACCCCCCACCTTTCCTCCCCCTCAACCAAAATTTATTCTGTTGGATGGAAACAACTCAAATGATACCTATCTTCATACACAGGAATGCAGAGAAAGATTATGGCTTCCACAGAGCCCCGATCTCAATATCACTGAGCCAGTTTGGGATAAGCCAGTTCAAGATGCTCAAAGTGGGCCAGAAAGGCATTCCAGGATGCTCAGTTAGTGAGTAATCTGACAGGTTCATGCATTTATAACTATTGAATGAGTTCATTTTTCATGTGCTTCAGCCAGCTGTTGCTTCCAGAGATGGCATGGAGATACTTGTTCAGTAAAAAGAAAATAATAGCATCCCATAGCCTCCTTACAGCCTCAACACATACTTTTTCTTGTCATTCCTGCGAAGTGTTCATGGTGCAGAGGTATAGTTGTGGTGAAAGTTGTGGTAAAGTATTGTGATAAAGTTTAGTTATTCACATCTGAATTTTATCTTTTGTACCTGCTTTGTTGAGTTTAGGAACATAACACTTGCTTATATCTTGTCGAATTCAATTGGTAAATCCACAAAGAGCAGTGAATATCAGAGTAGCAGGAGGTCAGCTGATTAGAGCCCATACTCAAAGAAAAGTCAACTAAAATTGATTAAAAAGGTTATTATGTTACTTCTAAATAAATCCTTTCCCCCACACGGCAATGCTACTCCGGTCTTAGGGTTCTCCCACTTGCCAAATCCTACTTAACCCCTGATAACAACTGAATTTGAAAAACCGCCAAAAACCTGAACCAAGAAATGCCAGTGAGATTACAAATTAGCTCTTAAAGAGTTGTCATCAACGCTGAGAATCTGCATTTTATTCCTTTATTCTTTAGTTTATGTTAAGTTATCCATAGACATGTCACTGTGGATTTTGCCCATCAACATTTTCCAGTTCCTCCTTGAAGTTCCCTTGGGATCACCAAGGAGGTAAGCCCTTGTGTTCTCAAGGCAGGCATATAATCTCTCCAAGTTCTGGTTCTACCACACTTCCTTGGACTGTGTGCCAGGCACACAAGACACCCTGATCAGATATCCAAACCACATAAATTGGCACGCCTGAATGCAAATGAAAGGAAAATCTACTCTGAGCTCCCTGTGGAGGTTTAAGCTTGTCACCCCATCTCTAAGCCCAAGCATAGCCAATGGTAAATGAACAGGTTCTCAAATATCCCTTTTCTACTCTACTTGAGCACTCGAAGTATGCTATGCATGTCCCAATAACCCAGTCACACGCTCTTTCATATGAGCATTTTTTGTTTTTATATCTAAGTGCTTTCTGTCTAACATTCATACACTTTCACACTCCAACGAATTCATCAGGGTTCATTATCTTGTCAAAGGAGAGTTTGATACCAAAGACAGTCTGTATGCCAAACAACCAGCCTTCCAAGCTAATAGATGACCTGCTCTACCTCCAGAGCTCAATCTATAGAAAGAAAGTCATTTTGGTCACTTATATCTATGACCTAGTTCTAGATCATTACCCAGACCTGACGATACGATGGAGTCAGAATTATTGAGACAAAGATCAGTTCCAGACCCAATAGCGTTTATTACCTTAATCAAGTGTTTATTATTCTTAAACTTTGTCCCTAAAACAACTAAAAAATCCGTGCTATGTTACCCACTGGGACATTCATTCAGAAGGCATTCCTGTGAGGTTACATGCAGAGGATAGATAAAATGATTTCTTCTGTGACTCAGATTCCGAGTCATTTTTTTCCTGGAGTTTCAATCTTAAGGCACAATTCAATCAAGCCACCATTTTCCACACGCCAGCAGTCAACAATGCGCCAGTCAGGGTAAGACCCTAATCTGTGTACATTATCACTGAAGATGGTGGCAACCATACCTCATCCAAAAAGTGTGTAACACACAATCAAAAACCTAAATCAGGTTCCAAAGGTATCGTTTCATTGGTGAAGGAATGTTAACAGAAGTAGAGTTGCCCTATTTTGACTACAAAATGGTGCCAGGTGATATTTGTAGTAATGCTGGTAATACTGTGTTTATTTAAGTTGCCTTACATCACATGAGGGGGACAGAAAGCACAATAAAGTACAATAATCACTGCGGTTTGGTCTGCTTACTCCTGAGAACTATGTCTGTCTCCATACATGCTTGACTATCTGCACCACTCATGTGTTTATTTTGTCTGATATTATCAGCTTTATTGAGATTGTGTGCAAGCAGCAGGTACCCATGGTTTTGTATGGGGGGAGAATGACATCATTGTGATGGATGCGGTTGAAAGCAATGCTGCAGACTGGGAGTTGATTTCACAGTGCATGCATTTCTGTCACATTACATGAAAGCGTTTAATTCAAAATGTCAAGATTTGCTAGATGCATCAAGATATCATCACCAGTAGTCTTGCAGAGTTCACCGTGTGGCTCCAGAATGGTTTTCTCTGTGAGATGGGCATTCGCGTGCACCAATATCGGTATTTAAAAGCTTTTGGCTGTGCCAGTAATTGATTTTTTTTTTTTTGGGATTTTTCAGATAAACAATCATTAACACACAAATCACATAATCAACAGGAGTCAACAATAAAATGTGAATTGACCTTACAACTATCGTTATACTTTTTTTTCCCCCCTTTTAGCAGTTTTACGAATGCAGTCTTGGTTGGATTGGCTGAAGTCAAATGTGGGCTGAGGCGACCTCAGCTGCTCTCCAGGGTCCACTGAGAGTTGTCTTAAGGTCATCCAACTATTTCATCAGATGTTTAAACCTGGTGTCTCAGCTATGGTCAGACAAGGACTTGAGAGGTGCTTTTATAGTCCCTGCACTGGATGGTTTGGTTTCTTCTGATTGTTTCAGTTTTGGCATGCATTTCCATGGTTTTCTCCAGTTTGTTGCTCAAACCAGTACTTGCTTAGTCTTTGTGTGCGCTCAGGTAACAGCTTGCACTCTGTGGTCCCCATTTGTAAATATCATATAATCCAGGCTCGATGCTGTGTCGGGCCAAGCGCTCACTTAAAATAGAAGCAACATGTGCTTGAACAGTAATGCTGGGATCACTGAGAAAGTCCTAGGTCTATTTTTGGGTCTTTGGGATGTCTGAATATGATCATTTAAACACCATAAAACATGATAAAACTTGATATTTATTTGAGACAATTGGTGTATAATGGAAAAGAAATCTTGGCAGTCAGCATGTAAGCATTCACACTCACGGCTCATGTGTTTGTGTTGATTGCTTTCCAGATGTTGAGGTTTCTGTCATAGCACCTCACTGGATTGTAGTGTTGTTGTTATTAACATTTAAACTTAAATGGCCAGGCCAGAAAACAAAAGGTTTGCCCTATTCCCCAGTTAATTCTAAATAAAGAGGTAAAATTATAAAGATTGGATGTTTCAAGATAAATATCAATTTTCCACTCGCTTTTTTTAAAAGCTAGACTTAATAACCTTAGAAATCTCCATCTTAGTCTTATGTTTGGGTTTCAAAACATCATCTATTTAGAAATTTACCGCATGCACTTCTGCATGTATTTGAGTAACAAAGCTGCAGACTGAAATTGCTGGATACCCTGAAGAAGTGTGTGTATTATAAAAACAGAAATGTTGTAATTTTATAGCCAAAGCTCATTAGAAGTCCCTTGTTTTCTTGCCTTTCATCTTCTCTTTAATATCTAAATAATATGGCCTTATTTTCATGTTAATCAGTATCACACATATATAGTACTTCATGCTGCGAAACTACAGCAAAGAAGTAAAATATGGAAATCCCCACGTATCCACTTTGCCTTGTTTACACTTATGTTACCCTAAAAAGGACCTACTTTTAATAGACTGAAAGACCAGTTGCTGGGCCTTAATTATGTTGTTTCAGGACAAAGAACAATGTCTCTGTTCACTATCATGTTGAGTAACGCTGACCAATGCGGTCAACAGTTTTCTCAGACAATAGTGGGCCTAAGTGACTTCCAGGATTTAAACTGTGTCTGGCAGTAGATGAATTACACATGGTGGAAGGAGGAATGGTGTCTTGAGCTACCCCGTGTTATCCTTTAAACATAGTTTAAGCAGAATGTACAAACACACTGAAAACCATACAACCACATACCCTCTGAGACCTCACACTGTGACTTTTACCCCCATCTGGTCTGTGATGTGTTTTCTGGCCTGCAGGGCAGCTGCTTGTGTCTTGACTATAAAAGGGTTAGGGTTATATGAATTGCTTGGTAATACTGGAAAAATGTAATAGTAATTTATGCTTAAGCGATCCAAATGAAGATATTAGGGTGATATGCCTCAGTTGGCTGACTTATGGAAAAAAATATGAGTCCAGAGGTTTTATTTTCAGAATTTGATTGAACTCATATAGGGCTATTAAGCTAATATGTTTTTATTACTGACACTTTGTCTTATGATCCCTGTTTACCTGCGGTGCTAACCTGCCTTTCTCTCTTTGGATCTCTCTGTTTATGCCTACCTACTGGTTATCACTTAACAACAGTATTGAAGGAGTTTTCCCATCCACTCCCACTCATTTGTTAGTATTATCCAGGCAACCTAGTGTCACTCATTATCTCTTGTAGTGTTTTCCAAGTTACCAATTGTGAATCTTCTCAACAGTCATCACCTCAGCGTCTTGCTCTCCTGTTTAGGTTTTCTTCTGTTCCTTTATCTCCTCTGTTTTTAGAGTGGTTGTTGCTCAGGAGATGGAGCAGGTCATCCAATAATTGGAATGTTGGTCATTTGATCCCTGGCTGCTCCAGTCTACATCCCAAAGTATCCTTGGGCGCAAGATACTGAAGCTAAAGTTGCTCTCTTATGCATTCATTGAAGTGTGATTGTATGTGAACTTTAGAAAAGAATACTAAAAAGGGCTTGTGCAAATGGGTGATTGAGGCATGTTGTTCATATTGTTTAAAGTGCTTTGAGTGGTAAGGCAATGTAGAAATTTACCATATCTGTACATTCAGAAGTGAATCTCCCAGTCTTGGTAAAAAACATAACACCTTCTAAGATACTGAACAGTTTCTGAGGAGGAGCGTTTCATGGATTTTTTTGTATTTTGTTTAGTAGATCCAAGTAAGCGTGTGCCATGGTTGTTAGAAGTTACAAAACTAAAATCATCTGAAAGAAAATTGCACATGGAATAAGAAAAACATTTGTGTTGACATTTTTTTTCCAATTTTTCCTAAGCTGCCCTAGTTGCAGCTGAATTGAAATGATATAATTTCTGTGAACGTTTAACCCTCTTTACCCTGAAAAATTTGATTGCACTGACAACATGTTCTGGATTGTCCTGCTGGTATGTTTACTGTAGTCCAGTTATATTTGATGCATTTGACTGAATCTCAAGAAGCATGCACACTGGAAGTGATATGGCAGCCAGAGACCATAGAAAGTGAATGACATGTGACTTCAAGCAATACAAGCAAAACAGTTGCTGGCGATGGGAAATGGGCGAGACCTAAGAAACTTTTCTCAACTTCCTGGCAAGGGATTAAAGTGACTGCCAATGCGAGTGAAGACTGAAGTGACTGACATTTCACCAGGCAGTAAATACATTATAGGGTTACCAAGCCAACCAGTGCCTGGAGCCGAAAAGTAACTCATCACAAATAAATCACTTCCAATGTGAACGCAGCTTTAGCCACAGAATGTTCCTGTATGGTTCTGTTGCTTCCTTCATGAATGCAATTGTCAATAAATCCCAGCTCCATTGGTAGCTTTACATGCCTAGGAAGAACAGCAGCACCTGTGTTTGACAGATAAGGTCGTATAATCACATAATCTAGAGCAGGGGGGTCAACTCCAGGCCTCAAGGGCCGGTGTCCTGCAGGTTTTAGATCTCACCCTGGGTCAACACACCTGAATCACATGATTAGTTCATTACCAGGCCTCTGGAGAACTTCTAGACATGTTGAGGAGGTCATTAAGCCATTAAAATCAGCTGTGTTGGATCAAGGACACATCTAAAACCTGCAGGACATGGGCCCTTGAGGCCCTGAGTTGAACCCCCCTGCTCTAGATTATACGATTTTCTTCTTTCCATCATTTTGATAGAAGTTGATTTTCATCAATTCTGTCTTTTTTTAGGACTCTGACTTATTTTTGTATGTTTCTTATAAAGTGCAGCATACATTGCATCTGGTTTGCATCTTGTGGTGAATCCTTTAAGGTTCTGGACAGTCAGGTATTTGTTTTGATCGTCCAGTCATCCATCTAGCAACTGTGGTTTCCTCAATGTTCCTGCTTTAATACATTGAACCCAGAAGTTTATTTTGACAATAAAACTGCAGCTGATCTCCTTGATTTTTCTTTTTTAGCAAATCACTATTACTATTAACAGAACTGAATATAGTGAAGCACAAAGCTGGATAACAGTTTCCAGTCCCCAGAATTTACCAAAAATTATCAAAAATTATAAATTCAAATCTCAATTGTAGGAACTAGTATTATTTATCCATTAGCATATCCTGCCTGTGCCTATGCAGATCAGGTCAGTTTGTGTTTCTAATATAGGGCATAGGTGTGGATGTGGAAGTATGTGGTTTACTCTCTTTGCTAGTCCAGTCATACACTGGTGATCTGTCCAGGATGTGACCATCTCGTACTCTATAAAAATTGGCATAGGCCTAAACCAGTTATCCCAAATGGAATAAACAGTTACGAATATAGATGGATGGACTCAGTGTGTCTATTTTTACAGCAATGTTAAAAAATGGGTACCACTTCAAAAGTTGTCAAGTTTGGTATTTAGGTTGTTGTTGTTTTTTTAAATCCCTTTGTTTATCCTTGTAACTCAAAGTACTGGCACATGTCTGAAGCAGTCATTAAAAAAAAACATCACCTACAATAACAAAATGGGTCAGTGAAGAGTTTAAAGCTGTAGGTCAAGTGGACTCAGGCCAAAGGCATCATAGTGTTTGCTCTGTATTGCTCATCCCAATTCTATTTCAGTGTTCTTGAGCCTCACTAAACTCCTGCACTCAAAGACATTGGAAGGAATGAGAAAATGACACCTAGGAAAACATTCCACGTGGGGACCCTATTCATGCTCAAGCTGGCATCTATAACATCCCCTGCATGGAGTCGTACGCGCATATTAGCATTCTTGTGACACAGGAAGGTAACGGGACACGAGGGAATGCCCGCAGAGCTGCAACCAAAGCTGGGAAACATTTATTTTCAGGCATGTTGCTGCTAGAGAATGGCAAACACAGATTTCCTAGGAGTCACAGATGACAATAAAATTGACATGACGATACATTTTCTGTATCCATTTTGAGAGGATACAATGTGGGTCTCTTAGATCTGAAATGAAGTTGAAGAAATGTTTGATATTTTGGAAAATGGGCTTACAGTATTTGTTTTAAATGGACAGATACTTATATAAAGCTGTTCTACTATAACTGAACACTCAAAGCACTTTTTACTACAAACCTCAATCACCCAATTACTCACACCTTCATACAAGCATTTTTGTTCTTTACAGAAGCACCTTGTGTAACATTCACTGCACTTGGGGAAGCTGTGGCTCAGGAAGTAGAGTGAGTAGGCCATTAGTTGGAAGGTTAATACACTGCTTTCCGGCTCCACCAGTCTGCATGTCAAAGTATCCTTGGGCAAAATACTGAACGCTGAGTTGCCCCAATGTACCGTGGCTGATGAAAATATCAAGGGATTAAAGGGGGGGATTGAGGTATGAGGAATAATGATGCACAGACTAATAATATTCATTCCCTTGTTCACTAACACTTTAACTAGCCCCTAGTTAGCTTAGCTTAGCTCAATACAAACAGTGAAATCCGGTAAATGGCTAGCAGTGGTCTGCCTAATACACAACACTATATTTTCTTGGAATCCCACTTGAAATTAGTTAAGGAAAGAACTTCCACAAAAATGGCAACTTTATCTGTTACCATGTGTTTTAGGGACTTTTTTCAAACATTTTTAATTCTGTTTGTAACTAAGTTACACTACCATGGGTGGCCACCGTAGCACAATCACAATTAGAAATGGTTGCTTTAAAGACAGGGACCAGCTCTGTGACAACTTTCAATCAGTTGCTGTTTTGGTTTTATATAGGAAAATAACCAGAATACAATTCCCTATTGCACTCATCTGACTGACTCAGCTTGATTGCAACATGTTGGGAATGTGTTTGTACTGTTTGGAGACAGGTTACTTCCCACCAGAAGCATTTCAAAAAATGTCAAACCATTCCTTTAATTAAGAGAGGACCCAGAAAATACTGTGCTCTGGCAAGACCAATAAAAAAAAAAAGTCATCCAAATTTGCACCATAATTTAACGGGTTCTTTCTTTGCCCATGCTCCACCTTGTACCGAGAATCATACAGTTTGGCCGAGTATAATCTTGTTGACAGAAAGACAAACAACACTGAAAAGATTCCCAGAAATAAACAGCACAAAAACACATAACTCTGCCTTCACTCTTGCCTGTGAAGGGGAATTAATTATCTTTAAAAACCTGCAAAGAGGATTCTGTCACTTTCAATCACAGCTGGGCTAAATCTTTTGTTTATTATGTTTTTATTTTTTGTGATGTTCTCAGTTAACTGTTTGCTAGCTGGAGGTTTACTGTGAGCATACAGAGATGACTATACAAGAAAGTGAATAATTATATTTCACCAAAATGTGGATGTTAACTGACAAATAAAATCAAAAACTTCTGATTCTAAATAACAGGAGATGCTTTTAGAATCATAAACGTAAGATTCGTGTAACGAAATGTGCACTGCGGAAGAATTCATCTCGGTCTTCCCAGTTTGCAAATCTGCCCAACAGTATGTGCATAGCCTTATGTGGCGTATAAATAGTTCACATTTTCCTTTAGTCCACAGTGGAATAACGTTTAACAACATAAGAAGGGATGCGCTCCAAAATTCCTGTGTGGGGAAGTTTGAGAGACAGCTTGCTATGAATGTCAGATAGCTTCTGAGCTTGATACAGAGGGGCCATGATCCCGGGGCCCCACATGTGACAGCTTTCTCATCAATCATTCCTGCATATTCTTTAAGTAAATGTTTGACTTGTGATCTTTCCGGCCTGATGCTGCAACTTTTCCGTGCTGAAATTAGTTAATTTTTCTCTTTTTAGGCACGTTGTCATGCCTGGTTGTGGACTTTTTGACTCACCAGCAATGGGAAGTACTCATGGCTTTGCTCTGCCATACGATTGCACTATTGTTCTTCAAACGCCTGTATTTTAAAGCTGTTGAAAAAAACGCAAACAAACATGTCTGAAGGTTGTATAGCAAACTAAATTTGGTTTCTACAGATAAAGAGGTATATTTTCTGTCCCTGCAACGTAAGAAGGTCATTCTGATCTCAGATTCCCACCCAATAACATATCTGGAAGGATTCAAATCAATGGGACAGTTTTCCCTGTACTGATGACCTCACCCCTTAGAGATGCCTGATGTCATTATGGGAGCTCTGTCTTTTAGACAGAGAAATCCCCACAGTTTTCTGATCAGTACTTGCCAGGTTTCGATAAAGGAGGTTCCATCCCCACCCCAAGTCTCCATAGAGATTGAGCTGACTAATAAAAATAGCTTGGCCTCTCTGTTTACCCAGAGAGGGATGTTCCTCTGTACTTGATTTTCCTTTCTTTCAGTCTCTCACTCACTGTCTGTGTTTTAGCTAATGGGTATCTTGAATAATTCTCTTGGTGTTACTTGCCAAATATTTTATCAGTTCTATTTGAACAAGAGTATTTGCCATGTGGACATTTTCCTGCAAAGATCACCAGTGATGCTCACAAATGACTTGCCTACATCCATCCAGTATGCATGTATGTATGTACATGAAGTACTTTACAGTATAGGTGTATGTGCACTTCTCACAATGGACTAGAATCTCATGGTTGGACAAGAAACTCAAGGAAGTAGAGAAATCAAAGCCACATGAGTGCTTTCAATGTCTGTCTATACTTTCAAAGTGAATGGGAATGGGCAATAAACTTCAGGATGGACCCGTAAATGTCAGGGTGAGGAGACAAACAATAGGTGGCAGGTGAAGTTCATGGAGGTATGATGAGCCTTTTTCTTTCTGTAAGATGTTTTTAAAGAGGCCAGATGTTATAGGGGTACCTTCAAATTTCTGTCCTTTTTCTTCTCTTATCGAACTGTAAAATATTTCAAGGTGACGAATGAACGGGTGCATATTTTTTCATTTTAGTAATACAGTTTAGTAAAACAGTTTATCCTTGTTTTAGGTTCGCAGCATTTGCTTAACCAGTATTGCAAATTATATCCATTTCATTTCATCACTTCAAACCATATCCTGATGTTTTGGGGTTTTTTGTTGTTGTTGTTTTTTTTTTTTTTTATAAGAAACAAGAAGTGAGAAGTGCAACACAGAAGAGCCAAGTATGGTCCTTTGGACTGGACTGATTACAGTAGACTATTCCAAATTCCCAATAAGTTCATTCTGTTCATCTGGAGGTAACGTTTCCAGTCGGAGAAATGTGACTTATCCAAGTCACCTCTTCAGTCTCAGCTGACTGCAGGTTTCCCCAACCTTATAGGCAGTACATCTGCATAATGATCGAAACTAGCACCACTGGCTAACATGGGGAACCCATGGCACACCCATGTTTCTGCCTGTAGTACTGACCCTTGTATGAAATATGTGGAAAGAAGACACAGTTCTATGAGCGGACACGTGGTTGCTGCTGAGTGTGTTGAGCACCATGGGTTCCCCAGTTTCACCCATTTTAGCCAGCCTGTACATGGAAGAACTGGATAAGAGAACTTTGTTATCCTACCCTGGAACATCACCAAGTCTTTGGTTCAGGTATGTGGATGACACCTGGGTGAAAATCAAGTCTTAGGACGTACCAAAATTCACTGATCACATAGACTTGGTGGACAAACACATAAAAATATGAAAAATGCCATGTTAACCTTCTTAGACTTTGAGATTTCCATCAGTGATGGGGGATATTTAAACGTTTCTGTACACTGTAAACCAACACATATTGATCAGTATTTAAGGTTTGACTCTCATCATCCACTGGAGCACAAACTGGGTGTTATCAGGACACTCCAACACAGAGTGAACGCCATCCCCACAGACAGAGTGGCCAGGGCAGCAGAAGAATATCTTATCAAGAAGGCCCTGAGTAAATGTGGTTATCCAAGCTGGACATTTGTCAAAGCTGGGAAGGCACCTAAAGAAAGCTCCAGGTGATCCACAACAGAAGAAGGACAATTGCTGCCTCAGCAAAAACCTTTGGTGTTCCCTTATGTGTCACAGTATCGGAACAGCTAAGATGCATTTTCTCTCTTTTTTTTTTCCCCTGTCCCGTTTGGATCTTTAGCCATCAGAATTGTTGTCTTAAGGCCAAGAGAGATGCCAAGCGGATTTACTTTACCAAGTGGATCATCATGGCCTTGCCATATTGGTCCATTTGATTGACCTTTATTATAATTATGTATTTATTTTATTTTCGGTTGTTACAGTCGGGACAGACATGACTGGGGGATAGGACAGGGAGAAAGAATGAAAGAAAGAGAGGGAGAGAAAGAAAAATAGAGGGGAGAAGAGATGGTGAGAAAGGGGAGAAGAAAGAAAGAGGAAACAAACAAAACACCTGGATCACCTGTATGGAGAAAAAAAAACAGAAGAGAAA
This sequence comes from Oreochromis niloticus, assembly GCF_001858045.2. Classification (NCBI taxonomy): domain Eukaryota; kingdom Metazoa; phylum Chordata; class Actinopteri; order Cichliformes; family Cichlidae; genus Oreochromis; species Oreochromis niloticus. The sequence goes on from NC_031987.2 coordinate 6,204,851, forward strand.
ACAAACAAACAAAAAACAGCAACATAATACATACAGCACCGTCACAATAAACTAGCTAGCAGTAGATAACAGTAGATACTAAATATTAAATGTTGTTCTGCAGCACGCAAGATGGACAGCGCACAATGTGCTTTGAGGTAGCAGCCAAGAAAAGTGTAGTTGGTGTCTGTGAACACCCGTGTGTACACCTGTGTGCACACCTGTGTGTACACCTGTGTGGATAAGCATGCTTGTATTCCAAAGGTTTCTCCATGTAACGGTCTGCTAGGGAGTGTGGGGAGCCATAGCCCCGTCCCCCAGGGCATGAAGCAGGTATGGAGGAGATCCAGGCCCCAGACATCCAGAGGCCCCAGAGTACGAGGACCCAAGGAGGACCACCAAAGGGGGGGAACCGTGCCACCCTCCTGGGAAGAGCTGAGTAGAGCCCCAAACGAGAGGTCACCCAGCAGCCACAGAGCAGAGGCCAGAGGGGGTTGCGGTGGCGTGCCCGCGGGCTCTGCCGGCAGCCAGCTGCGCCAGAGAGGACCGAGCTTCAGGCCCAGAGGCCTGAGGGCACCCCACCCCCCGGAAGGGGCCCAGCCGGGCCACAGGCGCCAGGCCCCACCAATCGGCCACCAGGAGTGAGCCGGTACATACATGCAGTGTTGGGGAGTAACGGAATACATGTACCGCCGTTACGTATTTAGAATACAAAATATGAGTAACTGTATTCCGTTACAGTTACCGTTTAAAAAGGTGGTATTCAGAATACAGTTACTTTGTTGAAATAAATGGATTACACGGCGGTACTTTCCTGTTTCATATTGTTGCGGGTCAGGACTGTTTGGGTTTGTTTGACAGCTACGCTCTGTTGTTCCAGGCGGCAGCGTTACGGTTGCCATGGTTACAGGGTGACGCGCTCTCTCTCTCTCTGCGTGTTTCCTGGGTGAGAGAGCGCTTTTTTGTTGTTGTTGTTGTGCTAAGCTAAAAGGCAGAATGCTACAGGCATGGCCCTAAAGAATGTAGCCTCATGGGCAGTGTAGTCCGTGCTGCAGCGAGAATGGACTGCCATACACGTTATGTGTCTGTGAGCGAGGGAGGGAGAGAAAGGAAAAGTCCGAGCTGTCACGGAGCAAAAACGGGAGCTGGAAGCATGTAAATATAATAATAACCACTGCAGCCAAGAAGAGTGCCTGACGAGCCCATTTGTAAGTAAGCTATTAAGACTGAACTGTACACTGTGTTCGTGTAAATAAGTTCCATTGGAGCAGCCTTTCAACGCCTCTCTCTGTCTCTAGCTAGCAAAGTTGACCCAACAACAAAGTAAAGCTAGTTTTCAGCTACGAGCCCGACATGAACCCACCGTATTAGCCAGAGGTCCCTTTACTACGGTTCGGAGCCGCGGACCTTCAGTATCAGTAATAAATCACAGCAATAGTACATTCACGTAGTTGTAAACAGCACGATAATATATTAAGTAATCCAAAGTATTCAGAATACGTTACCCTCATTGAGTAACGTAACGGAATACGTTACAGAATACATTTTGGGGCATGTATTCAGTATTCTGTAATGGAATACATTTTAAAAGTAACCTTCCCAACACTGCATACATGAGCGCCCAGCCCCAGTCGACAAGAACCACCAGCACACCAACGTCTGAGGGCATCAGCCACCGGCAGGGAGTGTGGTGAGGGGAGATAGGCCTCCGTACTTTGGAGTGCCTGAGATGTTCCCAGAGAGGTCAAGTTTAAGGCCCAACCTGACATATAGACACAGACGAACAGGCGCACGCAGACTCAAACGTGCATTGCCACCCCCATATACACAACCAAATACTCGGCACTTACCCAACGTGTAGACAGACACAAATAGACACTGCACAGACAATCACACTCCCCAAACATACTCTATATCCCAGGTCCAGGTACCCCCGCCCCCAGAGGGGCAAGCCGCACCTAGACCCAGGAGGTGTAACCCTTCCTTCTCTCTGGGGTGGAGGCAAGCGGACCGCCTACTTATCTGCAGTAGCAGGGAGGCCCCGCATCCCAGACCCTAATCTGACGGCCAGCACCTCCTCCCCACCCCCCAGCCCTGACGGCTAACAGAACCAGGGTGAGTGAAGACCCCAAACCTCCCTCCGCCCGCTCATATGTAGTGTTGCTGTGTGCTGTTCTAAAGTGCATTTAAAACACAGGAGGGCATGGTGCTTCCTGCCAGAGAGCAGCACGGCTCCTCCCGAAAACCCTCAGTGTCTATATGCATTAAAATTGAGGGTAGGGCACCAGCGCCAGAGGTGGGTTGGAATACACCGACCATCCTCTGGATGCTGTAAAACGTGCCCACCCCCAAGGCCCTATATGTATGTGTTATGTGAGAGTGTGAGTAATGTGGATGTCTAGGTTGCAGAATAAAATTGAGGCACAGGCGGCCAGAAGGGGACAGAGGGGGAGTGCCTCCCCCTGCACCCTGGTGACATATCTGCACACCAAGCCCTGCGTGTGTGGGTGGGTGTGGTAGAGCGGGAAGAGGGAGGTAGCTGAGGATGGGGAGGGAAGAAAGGGAGGGGCAAGCGGCCCCTCCCTGGGGCCAGCTCCCCCGCTGACCCCAGTAGGCACCCCCACACTCTGGAACCCACCAGGGCAAAGATGCATTTTCTCTAAACACCACCTCTTTGTGGCTTTCAAACCCCAAAACACCCCAAGGGTCAGGTTCATCGTCACAAACAGTAATATAGTGTACACTGTTAAGTGCCAGGAGGATTGCTGTAACTTATCGGGGGGAAACCAAACAACCTCTGACTGAGCAGATGGGACAACTACTGACAGGTAACGTGAATAAAACTGATTATCTCTTCATGATGGCAGCGTTTAGTGAGTGCAACATATTCGAGAGCAAGTGAACACTTTGACCTAAAATTGGAAGCAGGAAAAATGTACAAGGGTAAGAGTTTGAGCGAGTTTGACCAAATTATGATGGCTAGAGGACTGGGTCAGAGCATCTCAAAAAGTGCAGCTCTTGTGGAGTGTTTCTGGTCTGCAGGGGTCAGTATCTATCAAAAGTGGTCCACGAAAGGAAGAGCTGTGAAGGGTCATGAGCGGTGAAAGCTCACTGATGCACGTGGGGAATAAAGGCTAAAACAGATGAGCTATTGTAACTTAAATTGCCAAAAAAGTTAATGCTGGTGAAAATTTCAGATTACACAGTGCATCACAGTTTCTTGTGTACACTGCATACCTCCAAACCAGTCAGGGTGCCCATGCTGACCTCCCTTCAGTCCTGCAACTGCCAACAATGGGCACATGAGCATCAGAACTGGACCACGGAAGGAGTTGGCCAGATGTGATGAATCATGTTTTCTGGATGGCCGGGTGCGTGTGCGTCACTTGGGATGCACTTTGGCATCCATGCCATCCAAGTTACTTTGTCTGCAACAACGTTAGTACATAATTTCATGGAAATGGTATTCCCTCATGGCTGTGGCCTCTTTCAGCAGGTTAATACGCACTGCCACAAAGCAGAAATGTTTCAGGAGTAGCTTTTAGGAGCATAACAACAACTTTGAAGATTGTGGAAGATTTGGAGGCCAAATCAATAACTTGGAGCTTAAAAAAAGGTGACTGTACTTCTTTAAGTTTGTTGAAGACATTTCACCTCACACCAAGAGGTTTTTCTTTGGTTCTAAAACCAAAAGGTGCCCAGGGTATTCAGAACTTAGTGAGGATTATCCCTTAGAAGGTGGTGGTTGACCCACCGTTAAAAATCTGTGTCATCACATGAGCCAAGGTGTGATAGGAGGTAGAGAGAGATTGAGAGAAAAACCTCAATCCAACAAAAACAGCAGATTATGTAATGCCAATCATCTTTTTGATTAATGGTTCACTTGGCAGGTGGAGATGTTTTCCTTACAATAAATACTGATGATCATCACTAACTGCCTGAAGCTTGAGTTCCACGCAGCATGCTAAACCTGGTATTGTTAATACCATGCCTCAAAGGGCAACGCACTTTTGACATTGGTTTCTGTTTGTGTGATTGTTAGTCATCCTTTTCCCATAACAAAAAAGATATCATAGCAACATCGTGTATACAAAAGAACACTAAGATGACCGTTTGAATTTTAGAGGTGAACTTGAACGATGTGTTTGACACGAACGAGAAGGCAACGGGAGTTTAAAAGAATGCAGGACCTGTATTTATCAAGCAGGATCACCGAGGAACCTATGTTTAGCTGTTTTCACAAATGAACCGAAGCCCTGAACTTCTATACATAACTTCACAGAAGAGCGTGTGAGAAATGACGCCCCCCCCCACACATGAGCTTCCTGATTTAAAAAAAAAAATTCTTTAATTGAGAGAAAAGCAAAGTATCCAAAAACAATTTCAATTCACAACAACAGTTTCTCGTGTTTTTGTTCTTGTATAAACATGGAAAAAAAACTGAACACAAAGAGCAACTAACAATGTCTGTTCATTAATTACGGGGGGATTGAGTGGCTTCAAGAGGAGAACGGTGCAACGTATTGTCAACAGGGATGTAGAAGTGAGTATTTTTTGCCTCAAAGATGATATCTTGAGGGAAACAAATGGAATCTCAAACATGGTGATAAAAGTGTCCATTTGTATCTAGTTCCCCATAGACAGAATCATGGAAAAAAAAGAAGAAAAACATATGGCTCACATTGCACAATGCAGCGCAACATCTGTTACATTGTTCCAATATCCTGGAATAAGTTGGGGGTTTAGAGCTGACTTTTGGAAGTGGGCTCTATTTATTAAAATCTAAACTGCATAATTTGCAACCTAAGTGTGTCTATACAAGATAAGTGATTTATCATCACTTATATCTAATATGTGTGACGTGGACAGGTTGTCCCATGCTTGATCAGTATAAAAGAAAAACTGGAACAATACAAAAGGTATAATGTCTAATTAGGCCACAAATAAATGAAGATATGCAGGAACTTCCTGACTTTTCACCCAAAATGCTGCTCATGCTTTGAGTTACAACTGTGTTAGCAATTATGTTTTTCTGATCATCTGCTTGCATATGTTTACTTTTGAATACGCCAATGCACACACGCACCACCTGTCAGCTGTGTGGAATATCCCTCACTTCCTCTTCCACTACTCCCCTGATACGCACTCTGCAGTTTAGTCAACAGCAAGATGTAAAATGTGGTTTGACACTTATTACTCATTATCATTTAGTGTTAACACAGAGAACACGAGAAGCTGCACAAAAGCAATTTAAACATATCGAACAAGCGATCTGTGGGAGTAGACGTGTAGAGGTAGTAATGGAGGCTACTGCGTGTGTTACCTGTTGAAGTTCAGGGTCTTACTGCTTCTGCTCAGCTTTAACGTCACTCTGGGCTCTTTGTTAGCTTTGCGTTAGCATGCTGGCTGTGTAGATGTTTATGAGGAGCCGCTGCTGTGTCAGCAATATACTCCTAACACAGCAAAACTCTTGTGTTTTGCACTTCACCAATGCAATCATGTTCCTCGGTGCATTAAAAATGTCCACCATTTAAAAGTTATAGACTGTGCCACCATTTTCAAAGTGAAATCAGCTAACTGTAGCACGCACAGATAGAAACAGTCATGGTATGGTTGTGTACAGTTATCTGTGCAGATTGTAGAAAAGTAATGCGAGCAATGACATAATTATGCATAACAAAAACAGTACTATGATTACAGATAACAGTACTTTGTAACCTGTTGTAATCCTGGCACTGTAATGTAGATCTAAATAAGCCTTAATTCAGCTTCCACCAGAAAACAGTGCTCTATATACTGTCATTAACATGGTCAACTACAGGTTCAGTTGGCTGTTAATTTTAAAGTTAGACATTGTGAATGTGAAGCAGCTTAAAAAACAATTTTATCAAAACATTTGCTTTTCTTACATAACAAGTTTTTTTTTTCTTCTTCTTAATGAAAGAATTGTCATGTGCTACAGTGTGGCAGACAGAGGCAGGACCCAAACACAACTAAGGTAGGCAGCTTTATAAGCCTAAACACAAAACTCAAAACATGGCACACGAGGAAATAATGCAGCAAACAGGGACGACAAGACAACAAGCAGAGGGAGATTGACAACTTAAATACACACATACAGGATAATGAGGGGATGGGCAACAGATGGGAACATAGAAGGAACAAATCAGTCAGTCAGTATTTGTTCCAGTATTTTTCCAGTTTTGCTTCCACAAATCAGTGGAAGCAAAACTGAACACAGTGCATGCGAGACACGGACTACCAAAATAAAACCGTAAATCCAACAGAGACAGAGAGCGAGGGAGATGTGATGGGTTGGTGAGAACACAGACGGGACCAAGACAACCAGGACACCAAAGGGAACAGACCAAATAAGTAACTAAGTACTAGAAATACAAATGGTTAAACTAGGAAGCACAAGGAAACTAAACAATGCCAAATAAAGACTAAGAAACATGCATCACTACAATAAGTAAACAAGGTCCAAAAGTCCAAAACACAATTAAAGGCCCAGGATCATGACAAGAATAGGGTTTTGCATTCAGGAAGGTATCAAGAAAAAAGAAAAAAAAACACTAACTGCTCTCATAAGAGCCACAATAATAATAACCAAAAAAAACTAGGTTAAAAAAGATGTCATGTGTTTAGCTCGTGTGTGTGTGGCACCTGCTCCCCTGGTCATATTGTTTGTTTGTTTTTAATAGCTTTTACTCTGTTCATTAATTCTGTTGATGTTCCATGCAGTCAACATCAACTAATATCATTATGCACTGTTATATAATGAATGTGAGTTATTGTTAACTATTATGACTGGTAGTTTTGACAAAATAGTGAGATGCACAGCCAGATTTCCAAAACTTAACAAAATATTGATTTAATTTCAAATGAATCAAGATGTTTAAAGCAGTTTAAAAGTCAGTAAAACATAAAACAAAACCAAATGATAAAACAACAAAAAAAGAGCTGAGGCGTGCAAAGGCATTCTGCATTTCCACCACTGCCGTTCAGTGTCACATACTGTAGGAACCCCTGCAACACGAACAGAGACAGCAGCACCGTGGGAGCGCTTGGGGCCAGAACAGTATTACAGTGTTTATAATTACTCATCAATTACAGTGCACAGTGTGGTTCAGCAGTTGTCCATTCTGATCTTACACACAAGAGAGTGAGTGCTAATGCTGTGCTGGGTCTGTGAGAACTGAGCATTTACAGTATAAAAACACTTAATTCCCCATGAAACATTGCTTAGAGACAGCACAATGCAGTATTTGGATGATTTGCAGCAGGTAATTAAAAGAACAATACCCACCCAAACTACAGTCATCAGACAGTGACTGAGAATTATCTGCTGCTGTACCACCAGACTTTGGAGTAGCTTCAAACTGTAAGAATATGCAATAAATCCTCTACCTCTAAATTATTTTCTAGCACTATCTAATTAAATAAATCAAATTTTCATTATACAATTTTGGCTGCAATGGTAAATAAATATTTTCCATTGTGGATCCTTAATTAATCCACTGTTTGAAACAACCTGATTGGTGACCCTTTGTAAACAGGTTTTGACAGGTGGGTGTGGCTTCTGTGCTCACAGCCTGGCACATTGGCTACATTTGCTCTCATTGACTGAAACTTTGATCATGTTTAATGTAAGCATCCACCATCATAACAAAACCAGAATCACTATCACCACAAAGTGATAAAGTCACTTTATCACATGAAACCTGAGCTGAAGTGGGTATTTCTACATTGTATTACACAGCAGGAAGTGTTGTCTATGTACTGCTAAAACTTAATCGTGATGTTGATGTTAACTTCATCAGAGCGACAGCATTGAATCACAGACAGTTTACTGCACTTTTTGAGGACCGTGAGCCTGAAGAGAAGGACCTGAAAGCAGAAATTCTAAAGTTTTGTGACACTGACATTGAGAACGTTCTCAGATGGAGAATAGAAGCCAGACCTTGCATTTGCTATTGATGTGACTAACCTCATTTCCACCGCAGTCATAGAAACCGACTTTAATGCATTTCTTCAAAGCATTTCTCTCTCAATGAAAAAACTAAAAAAGCGGAGATAACAATACTAATAGTAATCAAACTATTATTATAACAATAGCTCTTTGTATTAGCATGTACCATTTGTTAACAAGTCTTTGAAATGTTGAAAAACGTCTGTATTTTGTTTACAACTGAGGATTTTTTTTATTTTAGATTTAATTGCCTAACTGTAACCTCCAGGCTTATCAAACTCAGCTTATAAAAGGAAAAATTCATACTGGTTTGAGTAGATTTGAGTTTATCTTATTACTAAGGCCTTCCACAACAGTCCCAGTTTCATTCATTGCCCAGTATGTACAATATGTTACAGAGAATGAGGAACCATGTAACAGTTCCACTATAAAATAAACCATGAATGAGATTCACATTACTAGATCCGATTTTATGGATGTGTTCCCTTTGATCACAAGACATGATGAAGTGTGAAAAGTTTAAGTGACAAAGCCTTTATACCTTCAGGGTACAGAGTTCCTGGGAGTCCAAAGCCCTTGGGCAGTTGCCAGTTTTGCCAGTTAGTACCATAGTCGCAACCTAGTTGAAAGAATATTTCTAAACAATGGCAGCGGCTGACAAGCCTTTTCTCTCTGTGTTTGCTCAACCCAGAGAAGCATCAGGTTTGACTTTGCCAAACAAATATTGCAGTTTCGTGCGTAAAGTCAAGTGACTCAGCTCATATTTACCGTACATCTGATCCACGCTATCATAACGTAATGGAATATCCCGACAAATTGACAGCACCTGATATTGTTCTGTTTTTCTGCAAGGCATGCCAGAAAAAGAGCCCTGACTAGAATCCAATCAGTCATTCAAAGGGAGCGAGCCAAGAACCTGTCCACACTGGAACAACAGTCTTTCTTTGGGAGTGCAGGACCTTGTCATACTGTTTACATGCTGTGTCTCTTGCTTGCTAAATCAGGTTTTCAGCACACCTCATACGTGCTAGCTTGTAGACCAAACACTTTGTTTTTCCAGTGGTGAAATGTAGGCTTTGTTTGCTTCGGTTACATTCTGAGTGAAATCCTGAACATTTTTTTTTCTTTGATAAGAACATTTTTCCTTGGGGGGCTGGGGGTCTTTTACCGTTGTCTCACAACAAATGCTGACTAAACAGTGCCTTACATTTGTGACTGGAATATCCCAGTGGCTTTAGCTTAGAGAGAAAAAAAATTGTACTGCTTGTTTGAGAGGAAAATTTTAAATGTGCTCAGTGGAAACCATAACTGAGATGCAGAATTCCTCATGCTCATCCTTCTATATTAGGCAGCTACACAGCAAGGTACATTAACAATACAGGAGAATGACTCAATCAGTTTTCCAGATCAGCGTGTTAGCATGCAACACATTTAGCAGAATGCCATGAACAGACAGACCACAGAAATCCTGTTATTCTCTGTTCTCTATTCACTGCTGCTTCTGTGCTTGCCAATGATGACACCACTGAAGTAGACTTTGAGTCTCTCTTTAAATACCCTGAAACTACCATTCAGATACTCTTTCACACATTTACCAAAAAGGACAGTAGAGGCCAAGCTGAGTATTTCTCAACATAAACCTTTTTGTTTTTTCTCCAGTTTTCCCCTGTGGAATCCAATCCAAGGCGTACTGTAAGCCGCAAGTGTCATCGCTTGAGAAGCAGAACCTATCTATTATTTTAGTGTCCTCACTTGTGACCTACTGGAGTTGTTTATAGAAAAAATGTAGAAGTACAAGTTAGAAGATAAGGCATTCAAAACTGAGTCGAATGGCCAGAAGAGCTCAAACACAAAAGCATACTAGAAGCAGTAGTACAGACATTACCTAACTGTGAGACAATTTTAAGGTTTTAACTTGGTACATAAAATAAGATTTTCTCAATATGAAAGTTGCTACCATCCCCCTCCTAAATTTACTACTTCAGCATGTATTGACACACTGACACCACGATGCAGTTACTGAATCCTGGTAATCAGTTCACAAATATACTTTAAAATGTTCCTTTTCTTTCTCTTTACCTGTTTGTACATTTGATCTCTTGGCTGCTGTTGTGAGTTTTATACCTCAACATACATAGATACACAGCTGATGTCAAGACTATTCTTCATTTTGTGATGTTGATATTTCCAGTTGATTTTTTAATGTTTGAATGAAACTTCACTTTTAAACTTCACAAATATTCTGTAAAATTCTTGAGGTGTGTAGAGAGGTACAGGTGGTGTAGTAAGCTATGTTGAGCTTAAAGTCACAGTTCTCTGTGTCTCTTCTTATCTGGATTAAACTTAAAGGTTGGGTGCAGGTTCTTTAAATCAGTTAGAAACACCACATTCTCCCCAATTCTTTTATTTCATTTCCATAATTTCATTGTACATGTACAATGACAATAAATGGCTATTCAATTCGATACTTCTATTCATCTAGGGGTGAATACATTTTATACCTGAAAGTTGTTACTAGCATCACCCAGCTCTAGAGTTACAGCAGCACATGTAACATTGTCACAGGTGTGTGCATGTATTCATTTAGTGATGTAGAAAATGTTATTATGTTTGATTCTAAGTCGCTGCTCTAAGTCTCTCTAACACTGATGGAAGTGCAGCTACTAGAACCCAGAACACCAAGAATAACTATTCAATCAGCGAAAGTAATTTCACTTCATTCTGTCAAACTGAAGTGATTTCCACATCTCCTGTATTCGACTTTGGGAAAATAACCTTCAATGTTTAAATGGCTCGAGTTTAAATTTTCCAAGCTTTAATCTGCAGCTGTCATGTTAAAAATAACCAGTAGCACTGGGATCACACTGAAAATTTTTTTTTTGCCATTTTCTGCAGCATTAATCTCTTGTCTTATTTGCAAGAGTATTGCATTTTACTGTTAGATTTTTATGCTCTTTATAGATTTTTATCACCATTTTATTGTCATCATCTCATAACAGCTCTGGTTTGAGTAGGTGGCATGAATAGAGATCAATTTGCGCAGAAGACTCATATGACTGATGACTTCATGCCCTTTTTAAAAAAAAAATCAAGACAGCTAATGCAAAGAAAGCCTGGCTATGTTGAAGTCTGGTTTCATATATATTTTCTAACTAATATACATATATTTTTTAATCTCTATAGCCATCTTTCTGTGTCATCTCTGAAAACATTGCAACAACAGAGGATAGAAAAACATTTAAATTCAGATGAAACTTTACATTGGAAATGTTTTTCTAGCTGGGTTTAAAGTTCTTCACATCTGCTGTTTGTCCATTTTTTTTTTTCTTTTTGTGGCACAAAAAGTGAAACGTGAAATTGTACGACTACAAGCAAGAATGAATAAATGCATCAGTATGATATTCCTCTCCTAAAGGGCTCAAAGTCTGTGTTCTTGGGAGGTCGGCGATATGCTATAACTCTTAGTGATTTGACAGTATGAGAGGTCTGGTTTACATCACTGTCTAAGGAGAAGTTTGGTTCATTTTGTGGGCTATCGATGCTGTCCAGAGCTCCACTTAAATTCATAGTGTGAATAAACAGCATGCACAAAAAAGGTCCTTTTCACTTGTGGTCCTCATCAGCTTTTCTTTCAATGCCAAAACTAAGAAGTGGTTCTATTTTTGTTTCACGCAAAACTTATTAAAATATCTTTCTGTCCATCATCCATCCGTCACATAAATGAATAGAATAGAATAGAATTCAACTTTATTGTCATTGCACATGCACAGGTACAGGGCAACGAAATGCAGTTTGCATCCATCCAGAAAGTGCTTTAACCGTGATATAGATATATTACAATATATATTAGCAATAATATAGATGTGTAAGTATATTACAGACAGGGGTTGATATATCAGTTTAACAAGTGAGGATCAGCTTAGCCATCAGTAAGGATATTGATAAAGTTTTAAGGATTATATCAGGCACTGTTTGCAGTAAAGTCACAAATAACAAATAGATTATTTGGTCTCTCACATATATGTTGGTCTTATGCCCAATATGACAGAAATAAAAATGTTCTTTTATAGTTCATTGGAACTGGAAAAATAACTGTTAGAGTCCAGTGGAGCAGCCCAAACTTCTTTGTTTACAATACTGTCGGCACTGCCTGTAACACATATATGAGATTATGCATCAGCAACCAGTGCTGGTTGGTGTCAAAAGTTCATTTTTTTTTAGTTTCGGTAAGTATCACTAAAGCCACTTGGCGAGGCTTAAAGATTGTCTTATCGACTAAAATACCCCCAAACAAATATATGTTCAAACATTAACCCTGCATGTTGAGAAATGACATGCAAGGGTACGAGCATGTAATACAAACTAGTCCTGACCGAGCATCACGTGTGACATAATCAGAGCAATTGGCGCAGATTCAACTGGTTTTTAATTAGCACTGCTGAAAAGTAATGACTCTGTTATGGCCCCTGTGCATGTACTGTATAAATGAAACAGGGTTTTACACACCCTAACAATCAGTATTGGCGTCAGTCCCTGACCAGTCTGGATTTGGGAGCTGAGAGTGTGAATTACTCACCTCCCTCCATCACCTACTCACCACTCCATTAGTCTTTCAATGGGTGACAATTTAAGTAGGAGTAATTTATTAAATAAAACAATGAACACAACAAAAAGACCAAGAGCCAGTCTCTTAATCTAGTTGTGTTCAGTTAGCTAGTGTTTTCAAATATTTCTGTGGATATGAAATCCAGCCTCTGGTTCAGTCTTCACATACATTCAGAAGTTAAGTACAAGTGCAAAATAAGTCGTGTCGTTAACAACACACAAGAAGTACTACTACATCAGAACAATCAGTAAACCAAGCCACATAAACAGAGTCCACAAAACTGAGAGGCAAGCAAGCAGGCTGCTCATGCTAACCCATGAACCCTACGCTGGATCATACCCCTGTATGACTCAAATAATGACCCTGATTTGGTTTGTTCAGTATTACCTGAAGCTAAAGAATGAAGTATTAAGGCTTTTAAACACATAAGCTACAGCCATGCTTTATATGCACTGGAAACAGAATAAAGAGTCTAATATATGTATGATGCACATAGTCATCTGAACAATGTATTTTAAAGCATTAGCATTAGCGTTTTGGCCACTGGCATGTTAGTGTTAGCTTCCTTAGCAACTTTCATTCAAAACTGAGACAAAGAGGCTTGCTAATTAGTGCTATGTAAGACAAAGTAAAAAAAAACTAGTAATCAGACAAGCCAAGCCCCAAACTTTAATCATCAACTATACCGAAGTTAGTATTTTGTTCTGAAGGAATAAATTAACCATGGTGGGGAAAAAAAGGCTGAAAACACACCCCTGTAAAGATGTAAAAAGCACTTTGGAGAGTCAATAAGATGCAAATGCTTTGTAAATACCAGTCAGCTTGTAGGCTAAAAGTCTTGTGTGTGACCCATTAATGTGATTCCAGATTACACTCATATTTTAACCACTTATCCCTGAACAGCTTAGAGCACATTAGAGGCCCCAGCTGGAATGGGATTTTCTTCCTTTTTTTCTTTCTTTTTCTTACCGTATACAGCCAGTCTGGAAATTCTGAGTCATGGGAACTCTATCCTGACTCATCTCCATAATTATCTTATATAAAACACAGATAGACAAATGCTGACCATGCTAAATGTACTGTACCATCAGTCATGTGTCTGTTAAAGCTATTCAATTACAGCAGAATTTTTCTTTTTGAAATTCATGGCCTCATTTGTGGCTGTAATTCTGTCAAACTGAGACAACACTGATCCATCAGTGTATTGTGCTCCTCTATGCGGGAGGCTAAGTGAAAACTGGAAGAAAAACAGAGAAATAATGATGATCAATGGCACACTGGGGTCCAAGCTGCGCCTGCCAGCCAGTACATCACTGAAGCTGTTTGTGGTTGAGTGGGGTCTCCATTTTTAAAAAGAGATGGCACATCAACCGTTACAGAACGAGGTCTCTGCCAACTGTAATTTGGCATCTTACTTAAGCCTTGGCATCGTCATGCATATTACACATATATGTACATACATAGACTCACAGAGAACGACACGAGTCATCAAACTTAAAGTCAGCAATCAGACTAAATTACTGATTACTGCAATTAATACAGACTGCTGTTTAGGATGATCTAAATGTGGATACTTCTCTTAGTACACTTTAAGGGTTTCTGCCACCGTGCCCAGCAGGTATTGCTTCTGTTTTGGCTTTTTTTGGTTTGTTTGCTTTTTAAGAAAAAAATGTTTCCAATTACTCATTTGTTCCCTTTAACTGTAAAGCTTGGAAAGTCTAAAGTCACAAAAAATATCAAGTGCAACAACATATTCAGAGACATCTGGATAAAACTCTCTCGAGAGGGGAAAATGTCCCCTCCGAAGTGGCATGCTGTGTCATTGTGGCCAGTAGCTGCAGCTGTGTCTAAGTTGCTCCTGATGTCGATTGATTCTGTTGTGTCATTGTTATCAGATGACTACAATGCTACAGTTTTATGCCTTTGGCCTCACGATAAAGAGCTCCCCTCCCAGAGTCCAATTTCTGGCCCAAGTGCAACCATTCTCATGCAGGCCCCCTGGGCGTGTGAATCCTCTGGCAATTGCCCATTTATAGGCAGTAGGGGGTGAGGACATGGCCAGCCAGTGGGAACACCTGCAGCTTTGGGATGAGCCGGTTGTGCCGTGCCAGGGGCCATTTGAGGGCACGTCGAGAGTGTCTGGCACTGGGCCAAAGAAAGTTTTTTAAGGGGAACTGGCGCTGTATCAAAGTGAAAGCAACAAATCTAAGAGTACAAGGGAGCAACCACGGTGTAAGAGAATTGGTCTCGTTTTTAGGCTGGTGAGCAATTACATCAGTGTAGGGTTGTTTCAGGTCAGTCAGTGATAAAATGAGCGTGCCTCAGCGCTTGAGTGTGACTGGAAAACTGCCCCTCCCCCGTGGGGGGCCACTCGGACTGCTTTTAACGCAGCAGACCATGAAATTCTACCAGACTAGAAAATATATATTGGTGGGTTATACTGTAACCTAGGTTCTCTGAGTGAAGAGACTATCTCTTCACCTTACATGTTTTATTTTTACAGGTATTGCTCCAGACAGAACAGCTGACCCTGATACTCACCAAGACATCACCATAGGTATATAACCAGTATGCATATATGGCCTTTTGAGTTCCTCAGATTCCATGGAGCAGATGTATTGTTTGTCACTGAGTTGGGGATATGTGTGGCATGCGTGTGACATAAGCAGTATCCGTTTACCTTGTAAAAAGAAAACTGGATCCCTCTCAGGATATTGGTACAGACTGGTTAAACCATAGACGCAGATTGGCTTTTGCTGACTGGCTGGAATACCTATTTTTGCATATAGAATTCAACCTTGACAGAGAAAGCTTCAAGTTGCATTAACTTATTGTACCGCAATTTTCCAATGGATATAGGATAGAACAAAGTCAAATAAAATAATACAACTAAAAATAAAATGAGAAAAATTTAATAATGATAAATAATTATTATTATTTAATTATAATATAATTATAATTATTTAAATATTATAAATTTAAATAGATTAAACATATACAACACAAGGTTACCCACATTCCTTCCTTTCCAGGTATATCAGCAGCAGGTGCCAACACTTGTTTCACTGTCAGCCTGACACAGAGCCAGATTCCAAAGGTTAACAAGATTCTGCACTCTGCAACCAGCTGCAGACAATAGTGTCTTCTGTTTGCACATACCTCCACTTATTTGGTTCTCCTTTCAAAAATCCCATAGGCCCACACAAAACCAGACTTGTATGAACTGAACCAGTGAAGGTGCTGAAGAAAAATGCATTAGTGCATGCATACATTTTTCAACAACTGAGTTTTTCCTATTTAGTTAGGTTTATATAAATAAGCAAGATGAAGATGTTTGTTCCAGAACTGCAAATGGAGATTCATGATTAACAAAACACTTGAGCCTCCAATCATTTGGATTGTGTAGCTGCTCCACCACTTTAACTGTGTGTCTTTTTCAGTCAGACTATGAAAGCAGATGTTCCATAGAAGATGTGGTCATGGTCCAAGAGCTTTGAGTTGGACTTTTTAGATTTTTGTTTAATTACTAATGATTATGTTTTTGTTTTAATTTCATAACCAGTGTCCTTTGTTTTTGCTTACTGTCATTTTGACTTTATTTCAAACAAGAGAGAGGGTGGAACAGATGGGCTTAAGTAAGAAGCTCAGACTCAGATTTAGTATTTATTTTCATGTTTCATGTCTCCTTGATTCAGTAACAACTGTTTATTCTTTTCCTGTTTTATCTTGACAGTTTACCCTTGCATTTGTGATTACTTTCATCTGTCCTATTCCCTTCCTTTTTGTCCTTCCCTAATCATACCCTCTGTGTATAAATAGTCCTGCCTCCCCGATATATAGCATCTGTTGTGTTTCTTGTGTACCTTCTTCATGTGAAGCCTATTGGGGGATTTTGCCTTTCATGTTTTTGGATTTCTGTTGGAATCCTTGTCCTGTATTTGGATACACACTTTTTTACCCCACTTTGTGAAAAATGTGCTGTATTTTATTGCACATTTTTAAACAATTCACACATATTCACAACAATTTAGTGGAATATTATTTAAAAAAAACATTTTTACAGGATGATCAAATAAACAAATATTCTCAAATGTTCAATATATGAATTAGTGGTATTAACTAAAAATGTATATATTATGAGTGGTTTTTACAATGTAAAAAACACTGGTGGCCGTCAGTGCTACAAATCCAAGGTGTCTTGTTTCTTGACTCATTGCATTTAGAAGATTTTCAGAAAACTGGACCTCTGACTTTGACCTCGGGGTCACTGAGATTCAAACTCATCTGAGATTTATAGTAGAAGCACCTATGGCATCAATTTGAAAATCCTACTTGGCCTCTTTTTGCAAGTTATCGTGTTCACAAAGTTGGGTGTCCACACCGCCTGGCTGGCTGCCCTCCCACCCGGCAGGGTGACATCAATACCCAAATCAACCTTTCAGGGCTGAGGGATAAAAATTAATACCTAACAGTGTATCTCTGCTTTGGTTTACCATCTGCATAAAGAAGCAGTATTGTAATACACCTCTGAGGATATTAAAATAGGCATTAATAGATTTTTATAATTGAATTGACAATCACTTTTAGCTCTGTGTAATTTTTAGCTCTGTTTTGGTCTCCACCAGCTGCTTCACTCGGACTTGTTAGTGGCTACATGCCATACTATGATCACCAACTTACTGTTGTGCTCATTGGCAATCACTACTGTGTACAAAAGTCTTACAGCTAAAGGTCTGGGTCACAAACTGTGCACTGTATTCATTGGTGGTGTCCAACACCTTTGACACTGCATTTTATTATATGAACCACTGTTACTATAAAATTTAAGTTATCCGTCTCGTTCATTTGTAGCTTACTTTAGAAAATCAGTGAAACATGGAGTAATTAATCTAATTAACATATAGTTGATACGTTTAAAAAGTCTAGGTATCCATGTCATTATGATAATTAATGAAACTGACTTAAAGATACAAAAAAGCTATATATAAATGAGGTTGACACATTATTATTATTATTATTATTATTATTATTTAGCACTCTTATTTAGATCAACAGTGAAAATGCTTCTGTTTCATTTACATTTTATCAGCAAGCACCTTAAATTGAGGGTTGGTTTTGGGTATTTTTTTGGTTGTCTTTGTATTATAATTATTATAATTGTAATTTTACTGTCACTTGGCTAAAAAAGGGTAGAATTCCATATAGAAACATAATGCAGATAAATGGACTCTTCAGCACAAACACTTTTCTGAACTGGTGTGTCTGTCTCCATCTTGCCTACTTTATTCATTATTCATTCAGCAATGATGTCATAGTCTATAAGAGGTGAAATATCTGGCAGGGTGTGTTAGACTGCACTCAGAGGGACAGTGAAATATTATTTGTCTACTGGTAGACTGGGGTAAGGTTTCTAACGTTAATGTCTAAAGCCATTCAGGTACCACTTTAAATAAAATAATGATCTATCTTTTCAGCCATTGTCAACGTGACAGTAAATCGTTTAAAGGAGAATTAGTATAGTATACACATACAAGTAATAAATGCATGGGATGTGTATCCACCCGCCTTTCTCTTCACTGGAAGCACGAGCCACTGTGTTCCATTACAGCCATAAACACCCACCTTGACTGACATGAACTATGGCACTTTGGATTCAAGCTGTCTGAACATGTATACATGCGCACAAATAAAGCAGATGTACACACAAACACAGTATGGGCTGCTTTACAGTAAAGATTGTGTTTCACTGAACTTCTGTGTGAGACTCTGTAGAGATTTGTAGTCAAGACCACGAGTATAGCTCTACTCTTTAGGAGCCAGCTTATTTTGTCCATTATGCTACAAGAGCCAGACAACATAACAGTATATTTATCCATACATGCATGTCCCCAGCATCTTCCATCAAATCTGACGTAAAGAAAAGCAGTTTGTGCCTGAAAAGGGAGGCTTGTGCAGAATTTTAGAACACTAAAGTGATTTGCCAGTAACAAAGTAATGTACATGAGTTCAGTTATTTAATTATGAGGACAGAGTGCATGTCCAAGATGTTGTTTTTCACTTAACAGTTTCAAAAAATAAACAGTATAGAAGTATAAAGGGCCACATTATACTCAATTACAGGTCTAATTATGAGTCTATCTGCATTGCTGTTCACAAAACACAGTTTTCTCATCAGGTACAGTGCTACAGGAAATAATTTTTTAAGTTATATATGAAAATGCCCAATCTGGTTCATCAGATTTGGTTAAGTTAACTATGGTTAAAAAACTAAAAGAAAACTGCAAAACGCAGTGTTAATATCAAGACATTAAGACACCTGGTGGATTAATTTCAAATAATATATATAAATATGTGTTGGACAGACTCATGCATAGCCTCAAGTTTGACTCTAAAATACTTCAGTATACAGAGAAGATCCTGATTGACTCACTGACTGGAAACAAGCCCAAACCATCACCCCTCCACCATTGTGCTTGACAGTTGGTATGAGGTCCTGCTTGGTTTTCAACAAATGAGGGGCTGTGTATCACTTCCACTTTTCTTTCCTATGTCCAAACGACATTGGTCAGAGGACTTGTGGTTTGTTTAGATGCAAATTTATAAACCTAATCTTAAAATAACATAATCTGATCCGCTTTTCTTTTTGGGGAGAAGAGTCCCAGCAACACTTCCAAACAATCCATACTTGCTCAGTTTTTTAAAAAATTTTACTGTCATGAACTTTAATATTTAACAGACTTACTGAGGCCTGTAAGGCTTGAAGATGTGGGTTTTTTGGAATATGTCTGAGCACAAGATGGTCTGACCTTTGGGTGAATTTGCTGGAAGATCCTCTCCTGGGAAGATTGAACACCGTTTTGAAAGTTTCCCAGCTTGGCTTTTTAACCCCTCCCAAATTCACTGACTAATTCCCAGGCTGACTGATTGATGAGCAGACACAATTGCTTCTGTAGGATTACTGCTGATGTTTTTCCTTGTAGGCATTGTGCAATACACACCTAAATACACCAGACCAGAAAACTCTAAAGATCTCTACTTTTATAGAGGTGGTCACACTCTTTGATCATCCGCTAATCAAATTTATATGATTAGCAGCACTGAGAAGCTACTTACCCTCTTAATTCTCATGGAAG
Source organism: Oreochromis niloticus (assembly GCF_001858045.2). Classification (NCBI taxonomy): domain Eukaryota; kingdom Metazoa; phylum Chordata; class Actinopteri; order Cichliformes; family Cichlidae; genus Oreochromis; species Oreochromis niloticus. Next base: position 6,224,541 of record NC_031987.2, read on the forward strand.
CAATAGTAATTTGTTTTCACAGGACTATATGCAGTATTGAAGTGAAAGCTTTCTTTTTCACATGCCTCTGTCTACTTGTTCGTGTAGGACTTCTTCAAATTGACAGCTTGTAAAGTTAGAGAAAAAGCCACAATGTGCAGTATATTTTTCTAAACAGATACAGTCATTTTTGACATTAGTTGTGATTAGTTATATGACAGTTATGATGTAATGGAGCTGTTAGGCTTTACTTTTATAAAGACAATTATACAGTGATGTGAAAAAGTGTTTGCACCTTCCTGATTTACTATTTTTGTTTATGTTTGTCACTCTTAACTGTTTCAGATCATCAAAAAAAACTATATATTAGGCAAAGATAACACAAGTAAACACAAAATGCAGTTTCTAAATGAAGATGTTTATCTTTATTAAGGGGGGAAAATCCAAACCTACAAGGGCCTGTGTGAAAAAGTGATTGCAAAAATCCTCCACAGCTGTCAAAGACTCTTTGCCAGTTATCACACACTTGATTGCAGTTATTGTTGCTAAGGGAGGCCCAACCAGTTATTAGGTTTAGAGGGAAATCACTTTTCACACAGGGTCATGTAGGTTTGGATTTTGTTTCCCTGTTAATAATTAACACTTTTATTTCACAACAATTTATTTCACAGTAAACATTTTATGTTAACTTTGTCTAATATTTAAATTTGTTTGAGGTGTGACAAACATACAAAAAATATAGAAAATCGGGAAGGGGGGTAAAAACTTTTTCACACGACTGTAACTGACAACTACAATACAACAAGGCTGTTCATCAATAGCAGAACATTTTAACCAAGAAGTAGGGTAAGGATTGGGCAGCTTGTTTGATGGAAACTGTTGGCTTGGGTTTCAAGTGGCATTTGTGGGTGGCTATTGTAAAGCCCAGTGCAAGCTGAAAAGCTTAGCTCTTAGGAAATGTCATTCACTCAGACATGAAGTCAGAGTCTGACCAATGAACTTGCAGCAATTCATCATCTAAAGCGTTTCTGTTACACCACTCATGTATTTACTTCATGGTCTGCAGAGAAGGAGAATGGACGCTTGTTCTGCACTGCCAAGGTGTGTGTCAGTAAGAGTACAGCTCAGGTAGGTACCCACAGCTTCTCAGACGTGGAGCATTTCAAAAGGATTAGGAGAATGTCAAACAATGTAAAACTATCCTCATATACAGCCATCAGTTTGGGGGAGCAGTGGAAAAAAGGGGGAAATGTCCTTTTAGATTGTAAGATATCATATCCACATATTCCTTGCTGCTGGCATGATGTCCTATGCATATAATGGTGTCTGTCTGCGTCAGGTGTCTCAAACCTCTGGCCCACACCACCCCTACTTCCGGCCCATGAATTGATGCAAAAAATAATGCAATTTTGCCCTTGAAGTTACATTTTTGGTTAGCTTTTTCCACAATTTCTTTTGCAATTTATAATTAAATTACAAAAACAAAGATGGACATTGCAGTATTTTTTTGTTGAGTTTGGTGGAAATGTGATCTGCCTTAGATATAAAGAGAAACCTCTGAAGGAATATAATGGATGACATCAAAAAAACTAGCCAAGTAGCTGCAAAGTGGACTACTATCCCAGCAAGAATTTTTCCACAAAGCTGGTAAGGACACTGATGCTGCCGTTGAAGGATGTTATGTGGTTAGTGAATTGTTTGCCAAAGCAGGAAAGCCATTCACCAAAGGGCAGATTCTGAAAGATTGCATGTTAATAGTTGTTGATATTCCCAAAAAGAAAGAGGTGCCATCATGATGTGGCACTGTTTCTCATTAGCTGGGATAGGGAGCTAATTATCAAAACAGGAAAAAAAACCTCTCTGAATTTGGCTGGAGAGACTTAGAATGCTTAAAGCTCTAACTGCTGCTACTGAATACTTAAATTAGAATATGAATACCTCAAATTAAGTCTTAAAGTTTGACTTTTAATACAGCTAGAATATTCTATAAACATGTTTTCAGTTCTTGTTGTAATTATAACTGTAGATCAGGGGTGTCAAACTCCAGGCCTCGAGAGCCCGTGTCCTGCAGGTATTCGATGTGTCCTTGATCCAACAAAGCTGATTTAAATGGCTAAATGACCTCCTCTACATGTCTTGAGGTTCTCCAGAGGCCTGATAATGAACTAATCATTTGATTCAGGTGTGTTGACCCAGGGTGAGATCTAAAACCTGCAGGACACCAGCCCTCGAGGCCTGGAGTTCCACACCCCTGCTGTAGATCAATGGGAAAAAATCAAAATATGTCTTCACCCTATATTACAAGATATCTTTGCAAAATAAAATGAAAGAAATGAATGTGGAAGCCATAGAGTTTGGACTTCAAATTGTATTTTCATAATTCACACTACACCATAGTAGTTTAGTAACAGATATTAAATGAGAGAGAAGTTCCACTTTTTTCACTATCTTCTATAGAAATGCTGGTTTAGAAAAAAAGGGGAAAAAGGAGAGTTTCACTGGTCCGGCCCACTTAAGATAAAAAATATGTTGTATGGTGCCCACTATGTAAATGAGTTTGACATCGATGTCCTACATTATCAGGAGATGAGCAACCAAATTGCTCCATCTTAAGCCACTGAAGGTTCTTGACTATACAAGATATTATATTGTATAGAAAATCATCAATTTTCCTAGCAAACACCTACCAACAGACTAAAATTGTCCTTTTTTGGTTTTTATGTACCTATAACACCTTCAAAATAAAAAAAATTATGCTTTATAAAAGCATTGTGAACAGCAATATTTAATGTACACTACCTGCCTTTTTCTTTTTACCACTGTCTACATTGTATATACATACTGAAGACATCAGATATATGAAGCAAGATATATGGAATTATGTAGCAAAGAAAAAATTGATAAATAACTCTAAATGTGTCTAATATTTTAGATTCCTAAAAGCAGCCACCCTTTGCTTTGTTGACAGCGCTGCAAAGCCTTGGCCTTTGTCACCTGAAATGTTTTTTTACTTCACAAGTGTGCCTTGTCAGGGTTCATTTGTGGAATTTCTTGCCTTCTTAATGGGGTTGGGACCATTAGTTGTGTTGTGCAGAAGTCAGGTCGGTACACAGCTGACAGCCCTATTTGACAACTGTTAGAATTCATTGTTAAGGCAAGAACCAATCAGCTAAGTAAAGACAGACAAGAGTCCATCATTACTTTAAGAACTGAAGGTCAGTCAAGCTGGCTCACGCGAGGACCGCTCCAGGACAGGAGAACCAAGAGTCACCTCTGCTGCTGAGGATAAATTCATCCGAGTCACCAGCCTCAGAAATCGCAACAGCACCTCAGATTAGAGCCCAGATAAATGTCACGGAGTTTCACAGAGGAGAATGCACGAATCAGGCCTTTATGGTCAAATAGCTGCTAAGACCACTACTAAGGAAAAGCAACCAGCAGAAGACATTTGTTTGGGCCAAGAAACAGAAGGAATGGACATTAGACCAGTGGAAATCTGTGCTTTGGTTTGAAGAGTCGAAATTTGAGATCTTTTGTTCCACCTGCCGTGTCTTTGTGCGAGGTAGAAAAGGTGAACAAATGTTCCCTACATGCATGGTTCCCACCAGGAAGCATGGAGGAGGAGGTGTGATGGTGTGGGGGTGCTTTGCTGGTGACGCTGTTGGAGATGTATTCAAAACTGAAGGTGCACTGAACCCAGCATGGCTGCCGCAGCATCCTGCAGCAACATGCCATCCTATCTGGCTTGCATTGAGTTGGACCATCATTTACTTTTCAACAGGACAATGATGCCAAACACACCTCCAGGCTGTGTAAGGGCTATTTGAAGGAGTGTGGTGGAAGGGTGTGTCAGACGGCCTGGCCTCCACAGTCATCTAACCTAACCCAAATGGAGATGGTTTGGGTTGAGATGGGCTGCAGAGTGAAGGCAAAAGGGCCAACAAGTGCTCAGCATCTCTGGGAACTCCCTCAAGACCATTGTAAAACCATTTCAGGTGACTACCTCATGAAGCACATGCCAAGAGTGTGCAAAGCAGTAATCAAGCCAAAGGGTGGCTGATTTATTTCACACTTTTTTGTTTACTACATAATTTCATATGTGTTCATTCATAGTTTTGATGCCTTCAGTGAGAATCTACAATGTGAATAGTCATGAAAATAAAGAAAAACTTGTATGTATGTGTACATCCATTGAACTTTCATTATACATGACATATTATTACATTGACACAGTTGTTAGCAGTGGCCCCTCACAGCAAGAAGGTGAGTGTGTGGAGTGTGATTCATTTATTTATTAATGCAAAATATCTACTCCCAAACCACGACTTACTCATTCAAGCAGGTTTTCCTCTCATAAACACCCACAGTGCTGTACCTAATGAAGTGTTGCCATTTGTGAAATTTGTGAAACAATAAAGCTCATAGTGATCCTCAATTTTTAATGTTTCAATATAACCACAAATCATCTACAATTAGCCACAGATGTACATGTCATTACTGGCCTGGTTGGAGTCTCATAAATATTGTAGTTATAATCTGATGATGATCAGTCATACCTTAATTTTCCCACTGAGGGTGAAATCACATATTGAAACAGGTGGTAAAATATGTCATAAGTCATATCGCCTTCAGTGCTCATTAAAGTCCAGACTGGACCTATTTTGCAAAACCCCTGTCGTGTAAGTGATTACAATAAAGAGGCCATTTTCATGCTGGCAGTTAACACATATAAACCAATCAGGCTATGTTTCCTCCTGGGTTTAGCTACACTGTATCTCATTTGTTTTTACATATATTTCACCGTTTTGTTTTGGGGTTTTTTTTGTTAATATACATGTAAAACACTTGGGTAACAGGGTTTCTGTCTTTTCCCATGACAGCATGATGTATACACATTTATTTAAAGTATGAGAACACTCTACTTCCAGGATTTGTGGGGAAGTCCCTTTTTTGGCTGTGCTGAGGTGTGTGTCTGCTTACAGACATACCAAAGCATCAAGACATTTAATCCTGTCTGCTGCTTCGAATCAGTTATTTTATGCCAATCCACTTTTGGGGAGTTTTTTTCACTGGTTTTAGTGGCATTTTTAAAGCAGTGATTTTAGGTTCTGCTACTGAGTTAGCAGCTTCTGTTCATTGATGATTATTATACACATATTTGCAAACATCAAAATTTCCATACATATACCATTCCAAACACAGCAAGATGCTTTAACATGCATCCACGTTACTGAGCTATTCTTGTAATGCCCTAAAGCGTCACAACTGAACTGAACTTGGAAAAGGTGAAATCATCATCTTGATAGGAATAATGAAGATTAATTACATTATATTCTGAAACCTGATGTGTTTTTTCTTTTCCTTTTGTTGCCTCGAGCTCTCTTCTACCAGGGTGGCTTCGACAGTTTCTGGCACTCCTATTAAATGGTGCTGTTAAAAATAAAACTGAAATCTCTGTTATCTCAAAGAGGCTGTCAGAAGCTGTGTGATGCAGACTTTCTCATTTATAACATGAAAATAATCCAAAAGGAATTCCCTCTGGCTTTACTTGATTGTTCATTAGGAGTGACCCTGAAACTAAGTAACAAGCTTAAAGGCCTTTGAGGAGGCTGAAAACAGTTTCAATACCTTTTCTATTTCACAGTTTCAACCTTACCACACCCAGTAGTGATGTCACAGTGCACACCCACATCCTGGAGTTTCACCTTTAGCATCACTCCACCAAGGTGAGTACATTTAAATGTCAAGGTCAACAAAAATAAGAGTTGCAGCCGCTGTTTATTGGATCTTGACTTTCAAGAAACAAATAAAAGAAATCATGCTTTTCACTTATTGGAAAACTCAAAGGCTCTGTTTAAACTGTACTCTGTATAAAGGCTGACCTGCTGTACAGCAGGAGACCCTATGAAGAAAAGAGGGTAATAAATTTAGAAATGCACACTTTGCTTGTCAGTTTAGTCACTGATAACTTTGTTAGGTGATGGATGACATCTATCAGTAAACACGTTAAACCTCTGTGTTCATGTAACTGTTCCAACAACATACTGTGGGGCAAAACAGTTTAGAGAGGACACTCAGCAACAAGCATATCCCACAGTGGGATATCTGCTTTCTGTTCTCAGTCACCAGTGTTCCCCATATCACTTTTTTTATTGTTTCACAGTGACCACATTATTACATTCTGGTCACATTTGACCAAACTCAAATTAAATTTCAAATTAAAGTATTTATTTTACCCTAACCAGATTTCCCACAATAGGCACGCCAGTACAGCGGTGGGGAGCATGTTTCTTAGGTTCCCATTATGTGTGTGTGTGTGTGTGTGTGTGTGTGTGTGTGTTTGTTTAGCTTATATTGGGAAAAAAATGTCAAGTTTATTTGGGTAAGTAATCAATTTTTAATAGCAGCATGCTAATGCTCTAGATGCCAAATAATCCAAAAGACTGGTGGTTATTGAACTACAGTATTATGCACAATAATATTTTACCGCTTAATCTTTAAAGTATACCTGCCCTGTAAATTTGATGTATTCCACCAATTTTGCCAAGATGCTCCACCTGACCGATTGGATTGATTATTTTTTAGGAAATACAACAACATAATAACAAGGTAAAACATTTAAAAATAATAATAATATTAATGTTTGATCCCAGGATTTATTGGGTGGATATGTCATTGTTTGGTTGAATGGTTTGGAGCTACATGTCAATCAATAAAACGTTTTTGTGTGTGATCTTTATCCTGTAATAAAACATTTCCATAAGGATGGGAACAGCCTCTTACAGTATGAAAACCCCCTATAAAGTACAGCGGTCACAGAATGGTTCAAATATGAAACTTATGTGACTCATCAGAAGACCTATTGGTGATTTTGGATTCGAAACACTTGGCACTGTAAAATCAGATAATTGGCTGTTCTGGGAGCCTTTTTCCCCTTTAATCTGGCCTTGATTGAATATATGTATAGAAATGGCTTTGGTTAGGGCCTACCACACATGGAGCTGATCTGATTGGGAGTGTGTTGGTTGGCCTCAGTTGCATTCTGGATCCCTCACAGCCTCTGGTTTGCCTGTTCTGTTTCACTTCTACAAACAGCTGACTTGAGGGATTTGGGTCTCCAGTAATTGTTGTGCTGGATCATTGCTGGGCTCTTCCCTTCTTTCTTGCCATGCCAAACCAACCATTGTTGTAGTGTTTCTCCCAAGCTGCAATCATAGGCAGATGGCTGTGGGTCCCGTCACTTCATGTTAATGGGGCTTTTTCCCCGAGCAAATAAATTAGGTCTGCTCATAAACTGAGGTGTGATGTAAGGTGTTTGCTAAAATGGATAATTATTTCTGAGTTTTGACAGATTTGATTGTTGCATGTTTGGTTAGATAAATTGCATTTTGGCTATGAATATGTTTTGGGGAAAGATATCAGTTTTGTTGCCGTTGCAGTATAGACCCGATCTTTTTGGGGGGGCTTTTAGCAACAGTATTTCTTCTTCAACATTACTTTGAATCGTTTATTTTTCTATAAGTATAAGTAAGAATTAAGTACAAGTAAGAACCCCAATTTTCTTCGGGGTCAACCTTCAGGATCAATAAAGTTTTACTGAATTGAATTGAAGTAGTAATAGTAATGCTAGTGTTCAAGTAGTAATTTTTCCACAGGGTTTTTTTGTTCTCAAACTGACAAAATTAGGGCGCATTTAAACATTACTCTTTGGAGCCACTGGTTACTAAAATAACTCAAACTTTTAATTAGGACTCACCCGTGGATAGTGTCAAACACCAATATAGTTTGGGGGGTTTTTTTTTAAATGAAGCCAACATGAGACTGCTTTAAATTTGCATTCACATTAATGAAGATTATGGAGCCACATGTCTGGTTGTAAAAACACTTCTAGATGTATAGACATCTAGGTTAGGAAAGGGGCCTTTAACTCCTGTTCTCTGTAAACACTTTCCTGATGACCTCATAGGTTTAAGTGTTAGTTTGTGAACATACTGAATAGGAGCATGATTCTACTTTGGAATTTATGGTCATTATTGGAGCCAGAAAGGATAATTATCCAGGGGATGCTCACTGGCTGATCACTTCTCAACAGGGCTTTAAGAAGCAATGGGCGATGTCACAACAGCTGTATTCATCTTTTCTATTCATCTTACATATATATATATATATATATATATATATATATATATATATATATATATATATATATATATATATACACTGTAAAAACTGTGACTAGAGGTTACTTAAAAAACCTATGGCAACAAAGTGACACTTAAAATAATTAAGTAGATTTTAATTTCGAAAGATTTATGTAAAATGTAGAGAAAATGTTAATTAAATTCAAACAGAAAACAAAAGTAGATATTAATAGAATTAAGCTGTAAATGTGCGTTGGATTTAGGGACAAAATCTCAAACTGAAGGTTAAAATTGCCCAACTTCAACAAAAAAAATAATTGATATGAAATAATTCTCTGAGAAAAATTACTTTGAATTTACTAACTATCTGGCAAAGGTTTAGTAAAAACTTCCTAAAATATCCATTACAAAGAAATGAAGATTTTTTGTTTTTTCAGTAAAACTCAAATTGGATTCAATAATTTTCCAAATAAACCTTATAAATAATGACTGAATAATAAGAGAAAATAAAAAGAATTTAACTTATTTTCTGAGTAAAATGAATCAATTTCACAAAGAAAACATCAAAGCAGTAATTTGTTTTATTGTGGAAAATTAAACACGGTAATTTATAATGTAACATTTTTCTTTTTCTATTCACTGAATTCTTATCAACAATCTTCTGATCTCCTAAATATATTCCCCTGCTGTAAATTTTAGTGTGATAAACAGTTTATCACACAGCTCTGTACACAGAGCAACAGCAACATAAAGAAACTATAAGAATGTAAACCAGTTTTGTCAAAAAGAAATGAATCATTAGATTAGACTGTAATATCAAAATGAACCTGAAATCTGAATATTCTTTACTCTGTTTCCTTTATCTCTGTTACTTATTTATGATTGACTAACAAAAACTTTGTAATTGAATCACTCAATATAACTGTAGAACAAAGGTTTATCACTCATGTACATGGTATATCAATAATGTAAATCAACCTTTTATCCCAATTTGGATGTTTAACCTGAGAAAATCTAAGACACATGTAAGATGAAGTAACATTTCTACAGCTACAGGACTGCAATTCTGTTAAATTTTAAAGTTGTTTTAAACTAATGTTTTATAGTAACATACACTATAAACAAAGGAAAGCTTCACTAGTGATTCCTCCTATTTGTTGCCTTTCAAACAGAACATTCCTACGAAACTTGTAGGTAATAAAAAACAAACATTAAAATAAAGAGCACAAATACAGCCTGACACATTGCAGGTCTGAAAAGATAGCTGCATCTAACAAAGACAAACCAAAGGTTTTCAGTGAGCTTACTTCCCTTTCATTCTTTCAGAGTCCTTGTTTAAGCCATTAACTTATTCTTGAGGCTGTTCACTTTTGGTGAGAGTTTAGCACAATCCAGTTCAAGGAAAAGTTTCTGGAATACTTCCAAGGTGTATTTTAGCTCTTTGGGATAGGCAAGATCGACTGCATATGTCAATCCAACAAGCATTGCACATGCTCTTGGAAAATTACCCAGAGCAGGCATAACTCTCACACCCTCCAGCACAATGCCAATGTCATTCTCCTCAGATCCAACAGCCTTGATTTTGTAGATTTTCATCCTCTGTTCAGAAAGATCTTGTGACACACTATCCCCATCAGCATCCTGAAACAACAAAAACATGTTTTTTTCTGACTGTAATTGCACACATGAAATATTTCCCACTTTGACTAACACATATGAATAACAAAAACAGAAACATTTTTCTATTTCAACACTTACACTGTACTCTTTGATCAGTTGATCAATGGACTCCCCAAGGTACACCATCAAGCACTGAATGACCAGATTTCTGGTTATGTTATTGCTAGGATTGCTTGGTGACTGAAAATGACCAAGAAATCCAAAAGTTACCATCATATATGTGACCATTTATTAAGACAAACTGTGAGAATTGGCAGTGTTAATATAAACTGTTAAATATCAAATTATGATCATATGGAACATTATGTGGGATAATTAGCTGATGTTAATGCACATGCGTGGATGCTGACAGACAGTCAACACAAGGGTATTGTCAACTTTATATAGGTAAAGACAATTCCGAGCTGATATTCTTCAGGTTGCATTCATTTGCAACTGTGTGCTTGCCTTCAAGCTTTTAACTAAATTAAATTTATGACTAATATCTCCAAGTTTTTGTGTCTGAAATCTTTAAATGAATCTTTTTAGTAAATTAATTTAATTTAGTTTTTAATTTAATTTAGTTACTGTTGGTAAGAAAGAGCAATACCAGTACTTGTATGAGTATTTTTACTAAGAACAGACGTGTATTTATAATACAGCTAAAACATGAAAACCATAAGTGTGTTGTTAATTATATCAATGTTCCAACATTTCCTGACGTCCTCTTGCACTGACAAAAGCATGCAAAAACGTTAGTTGAGCTATGCACCATGCAAATGAGTCTTGAAATTTGACAACAAAATTCTTTAAATAAAATTCCAAACTGAAATGTCTGTGGAAAATACCTTGGCTATGATAGCCTGCAACTTCAATCCCATGGCTCCCCCCTTGGAATGGAAAAGGGCCAACAGTTTGGGAGTGTATTCATCCAACATGGACATGAATTTGGTTTCAAGGTGTACCAGGGTGATCCTGTAGAACTCATCCTGCAGCTGAATGACAAAAAAACCCCATGATACAGCCTCAATTTATTTGAAACTTGAAACATTACATAAAAAACAAAACAAAAGCCTACCCAAAATTAATTTGAAACTCACATGAGATGCCTCAAACAAAGCTGGCCATCTGGCTTTGATGTCCTCAATGCTGGGGGACAGGTTGACGATTTCATGTCGTCTATGTGCAAATGTTTTTGCCATTTTTTCTTTTATCACTTTGTTGTTGTCTCTTTTCTTGACTTCAGTAAGCAACTGGATTCTCTCTTCTTCTTGACTGTCCTCATCTTCACCTGCTGGATATGGAGGAAGGTAATTTACCTCTGCTTTCCGAGGCTTTTTTACTTTCTTTGCAGACTTCTGGTCACCTGGACTCTTGTGTTTCATGGCATTGCATGTCAACTCAGGAACACCAAACCCTCTAAGTTTTGTACGATAATTGGCCATCTTGTATTTGATGCTTTGTTGCCAACCGTAATAACCTGAGAAAGAGCCGGGTTCCTTGAGACAAGGGTATTTTTTCACAAGTGCCTCAGCAACATAACTAACCTGTGCACTAGAAGGATAGGCTGTAAATGTAAATATAGTTTCAGCCAACTTCTCGAGAATGTCAGTCTTTACTTTGGATGTGGGCAGAAGATTTCCATTCTTTTTATACTCCTCAGTGGCTCTTTCCAGGTACATCTCAGTTTCATATGCAAACTGTGGAATGAGGAACTGCTTCGGCCAGGGCTCACAACGTTCTGTGGTCTTCTGGCTTTTGAGAATAATGGTGTCCTGAGAAGATGTGTTTGCAGCAGAGTCTGCACTGGATACAACTGACTCAGAATATGAGGAGTCATAGTCAGTTGACAGTTGACCAGAGGTGCTCCCAAAACTGTCATCAGTCGGAGTCAAGCTTAGGATGACCGGGGTGATGCCAACAACCTTCACAGTGTATCTGTCTTTTATCTGGTCAGCTCTGTGAAGAGTGAAGTAGTCCTGAAATTCTGGGTCAAAATACTGAAGACTGAAGTCGTTTGAAATCTTAAAGGTATCCTTCACAACACTCTGCAGCTCCTCCACTGTTGGTGGGATCCCTGATGGAAGAACCAACTTCTCGATTTGGTCATCAATAATTACACGAAGCTTTGCCTCCATCTCGTTCAACCTACAATAAAATGTAAATGGGCAGAGTTAAATTTCCCTTCAATTAAATAAAATTAGTCATTACTTTGCATTCATACAATAGTTGAGATATAAAACTATAAAACAAAAAGCACACTTCAACACACCAAATGCTGCAAAAAACAAATACTTGGGAGATGTACATGTTATCGAGTTTTTGTTGTTGTCGTTTTGGTTTTTTTTACCTATTATTCAGCGCAGATGTAACGTTTCAGGGTTACCAAGCGTTTTCTTCCCACATTGTATGAAGCCAAGGGCCACATGTCACCAAGTTTTTGCTGCTCCAAAAGACTGATCTTGCCAGTGTCCTCCAGTTGAAAAGATCTCAGATGTTCTACATACCATGCAGCAAGTAACTTCACAATGAAATATACAGAATTGTCCAAAACGACTATCTGTATTATCTCAGCAAAGTCTGGTAGTCCACATGTTGAACCATTAGACAGGATCATCCCAGCAGTGTATCTTGTTCCACTGTAGGTGACAGTGGTGGCAAGCTGCACACAAGTCAGAGATGGTGATCTTGCTCTTAAATCTGCCTGTATGTCTGGATGCAGCACATCTACAGGCATTCTGGATATTTTTGTGACAAGCAGGGCAGGTTTCACCTCTTTTGATTGCATGTGGTATGCCATCATCATTTGATGTCTTGTAGAAAGGGTCAGCAACACATTTTTGAAATTGTTAGTATGTCTCACAACTTGCTTAAAAAATCTGTGTTTCGCCTCAAAGCGCATTGTCCATACTCCAACCAATGGCCCATATTTTTCTATTAACGCAGGGTAATGCTCCAAAAAATGGTGTTTTGGTGTCAGCCTTTGATCAGGAAAAACTTCCAAATATCTGACACGATGTTCAGATATTTTAAATTCAAGGTAGGCAATGCTTTGTGTTGTGTGAACAGGGGCAACCACTAACTCAACAATGTCCTTCAAAGTCAGAAGAAGTTGCCAAACAGGATCACCTTCAGGTACACGTAAACCAACAAGGAGAGGCAACAAACGTATTAGGGCCCAGTTTTCATGAGCATTTCCTCCTATAGTTTTGCGACCAGCAAAATTTGGAGGGATTGTTTGTGGACTGTTCAATTTGTCTGAGCCCTTATATGGAAAACATGTGATTATATTATTCAGTTCAGTCAAACTGAAGTAGTGCTTCTTCAAAAAAACTTGAAAACACAATGCTAACTCTCTTGGCACTATTCCCTCAAAAAGGTCATGAAGGACATCTGGTGGGTATCCAGACACAAAGTGAAAATGATTAAGTTGATCAGTTAATGGACATGACCGCTTTAAGCCAAAATGAGGCACTAAATTTGGATTTTCTTTGACAGCTTGTACGTGTAAAACATAGTCATCCTTTTTTCGAAGTGGGAAGACCCCAGACCGTACTTCATATGTCTGGTACTCTGAAGAATGTCCAAGGCAGAATCTACAAACATATGGCCCATTAAAACTTTCAACAAGTCCACTAATTGCATGAGCACCAAGGTTATCGGCTACAACACAGTGTAGGGTGCCTTTAATATTTCTCCCTAAACATGAAATAAAAACCCCCTCCTGTTCAAGAGTGACAAGATCTTTCAAAAGTGGATCCAATACTACTTTGTATTCAAACTGTTTCACATCAACAGATTTGCAAAGTAAAGCTAGTTGTATTGATGTTAAAGCAGACTGTAATCTCAATGGCAAATTGGCCAAAACCCAATAAACTGCAGTTATTTTATGTTTTTTCCGAGAGGTTCCTAATGGGTTACACACCTCAAATTCATCAACATAAATTATTATAGAGAGTCTTGTTTCTTCTACAGCATAAAAGTCATTGTCCTTAAAACACGTACCATCAAAAATGGACTTAAAATGCCCAGTGCTACTTGAGCACCTCGAAAAGGCTTCCACTGCAATATCTTTGTTCTTTAGTACTACTTGCAAGGTCTTTAGAACTGGTACATATTGAAAGCTCTTTTTTTGCTCAGCATCAAGAATATATTCAATAGGATCCACAAACTGGAAATGCTTCTTAAAATACTTATTTCTCTTAAAAGCTGAACCAAGTGGCCCACCTGCTCCAAGAGCTCTGCTAATGGGATGAGAGCTGCACAACTGTTCAGCCAAGTCCTTTATGATAGTGTGGTCAACTGTGCATTTGTTAGATTTCAGTGCTGAATCAATTATATTTTTAACCGCCTCCACAGATGCTGAAGAAGAAATATAGAAAAGATCTTCAACCAAAGCATCAATGCACCTCACTGAAACATTATAAGTGCTTTCTAACTTGAGTAGAAGTAAGCCAAGTCCTTGAAGAACAGTACAAGATGCACTTTCTGGATCAACATCACTAGAGCATTCATCATTGTTGAGTTCAGGGACATCAGAATGGTCAGTGTTCTGACTAGGATGACTTTCCAAGACTTCTTTCTTAAAATCAGTTAAGGAACAAGATGTATGTCTCCTGCCTTTGTGCTTTAGAAATGTATTGTATATATTTGTGCGAAAGTCACATCCATTAAAAACGCAAAATACAGTTTCGTGTCTCTTCAAGTGATTTCCTATATGCTGAAAATAGTCCTTCTGAGTAGAGCAAAAAGCAGTGCAAGCCAAACACTTAAATGCAGTGATCACTCCAGGCCTTGGACTCTCTTCAGCAGCATGGTATCTGGACAAATGTGTGCGAAGGGCTCCTTGAGTTTTAAATGTGCAAGGACAACTGCCATACAGACATGGCTGGTGCTGTCCACGACCAAATGTTGCGTGTTGTAATCTGTAATGACGTAGTAGATTCCCCTTTGTAGTAGAAAAAGATTTGCATATCTTACACTGCCATCCCATTTGCCAGGTCCTAAAGTGATGGGAAAATAAATATCTAAGAATCTAAATAGTTTTTCATGACAAATGTAAGAGCATGGGTATCTATACACATTTGACGTTGAGATTATAGAGAAGAAGAAAAAAATCCTACAAATAATAAGCAATTATTTTCTACTTATTTTTACAAAAACAAATGAGTTAGATTAAGTGGGGTCAACTTGGTAATTTTCTGCTGCTTCAATTTCAAAACCATTAGTTTAATTTAATACAACATGGTATCACAACTTACTTTATAATGCACAGTCTACATACCGATCAGCTGGATTTAAGTTGAGGGATCTTCCAATACCTGAAAGGAAAGCAACATTATCATTAATAGCAGTCTCCAAAATAAAATAAAAAATACACAAACACACGCAGATTGTTAAAGACATATTTAAATTAATGCTAAAATTTTAAAGGTGAGGTACATATATAACACAAGGAAATTCTTTATTAGAGTAAAAAGGGGATAAGCCCTGGTTTCTGTAGCAATTTGGTGACAGATCACAACATGAAATAACCCCGCCATATATATATATATATATATATATATATATATATATATATATATATATATAGATAGATAGATAGATAGATAGATAGAGATATATATATATATATATATATATATATATATGAAATAAGACATAAGTCTAGATGTCTAGATCACAGATTTGTTAAACAGTGATAGGTAAAGTAATAAAATCTCTGACTAAAGATGTTTAAGATAATTCTTAAATCCATTTTTTTATTATTGCAAATGTGAGCACTTGATATGCAGTCATTCCAATAGATTAACACATTTCAAAACACACAAGGATATTTACTGTTATTTTCTAATAATGATTCTACAAATTTTCTGGTGAGATATTTATTCTTAACAGTAAATACAAAGTCACTGACACTGGCTTAACGCCTCTAAACGAACACAAAACGTTAGAGCACTTATGCAATATGTGATGTCTTGATAAATCGAGCAGATATTTAAAGTTTACACAGCACCATTCTTGCAATAAAATATCTTAAAAGTTAGAGCTGGTGGGTAGCAGACGTCTCCGAAAATGACGAAGCACTTTTGCAAATATGCGATATCTTGATAAACTGAGCAGATTTTTGATGTTTACACAGTTACTTTCTCGCCTGAAAATATGTTAAAAGTTTATTTTGCGACCCAGAAAGAGTAATATTTTAAACTCCGCCACTGCCTCGTTTGAGTTTTTGACGAAATTGATTCTGGGATATTGCATTTCGTCATTTCGAGCTGATTGGAGACCAAAACATCCAATCAGATTTTTTTTGCATCCAAGTCTGTGATTGGCTGGTTTTGTGGCACAAATATAACGGTGTACAGAAAGAGGTCGTGTCCAAATTCATGGGCTGCATCTTCCTGAGGCCGCATTTGTAGACCGATTACGTCACAGCGACGCGCCGAAGGCTGTCCAAATTCATGGACTCCTCCGAATGCAGCTGACAAATGAGTCCTCCTTTTCCCCGAATTTGAAGGATGGATCGGGTGTGTACTTCGTGGCCCACCATATCCCAGAATTCATAGCGCGGCCCAGCCAAACTCCAGTTTCCAACAATGGCGGCCGCTACTAAGTTTTAAAATTACTCTTACTAATGTTTCAGGGTCACAAAATAAACTTTTAACATATTTTCAGGCGAGAAAGTAACTGTGTAAACATCAAAAATCTGCTCAGTTTATCAAGATATCGCATATTTGCAAAAGTGCTTCGTCGTTTTCGGAGACGTCTGCTACCCACCAGCTCTATAGCTAGCCGAGAGCTCGAGGGTCCCTGAAGCCGCCGAGAACGGCACAACTCCCGGCACATCATTTTCAGATCACCGCGGACGTTTACTCGGGTTAAACGTAATATATAAGTCACTTGGACAACCTAAAATGTTATTGTTAGGCTTTGTTCTGTGTTTTGTTTGTTCCTGAGTAAATCGGGTTGGCTGAGATTAAAGTTATTAGATTCGATTAGATAAAAATAAAACTTTATTTTCCTCCTTGGTTTTTACACAGCTGACTAAGCGTCAAACAGAAAACTGATTAAACTGATTAAACAGGAATATGAGATGGTCGAGAATTTATACCAGTGTCCTGTTATATTTTACATAGCAACGGCCGAATTTATTAAACTCCACCGATACAGCGGTGACGCTAATCAGAAGGCTAGACCGTCCAATTTCACAGCCATTTACTTCCAGCCTACCCGACCTGAGGACCCGGACCACGTAGACCGCGAAGGCCAGGTCCTCAGGAGGACCGTTGCGAGTAAGCGCAAATGCAAAAACTGAGCGAACAGGTCTGCTATGTGTGTGTGTGTGGATAATAGCAAACACTGAAATACATTTTTTGCACGCAGCAATTAATTTTGTTCACTCAAATTTAGCTTTTCTTCGCCCAAAATAAATTTCTCCTCAAAATGCAACACTTGCACCTGCAATTTCTTTTACGTGTGCACAGAATAGTGGCACAAAAATAACGCCATAAAGTCACGGGGCTCCGACAGCATGACGCGAAAAAAACAGTTATGTCGCTGGACTGAGCCACTTTAGCTTCATTAACCAAAACTGAAAACAACTGCGTCGAGACAAAAGCTTCGCAAAACTGACTGTGGCTGACAAAATCCGGCACAAATGATTTTAACTAAATCGCTTACCACTGAGCGCAAAACTTTTCATCAACTTTTAAAAGTGGATGAAAGACGTTAAAACTCATCGGAATTTATCGTTGATATACTTTTTAATACGGTAAAACATTTGGTTAGTTAAAGCTGTCCAGTAACACAGTCGTGAAGGCTTGGAAAGTGACCTTGTGCTAGCAGTCCACTAACTGTCATTTGTGTAAAAATATGATACTATCATTACAGTGATCATTATTAATCTAATTTTGACGTATTATACTGTTTAAAACCTTTACTCATAACCGATATACGTTATTGTTTAAACCGTGTCCTATATCCGAACAAATTAAGAAGTCTTACCTCTGACAAAATGGAGAACGTCCGCTCATGAAGCTGTGTGTCCTGCACGTGGCACAAAGGATTATGGGCGGAAGTGTACAATGATTAAAATGAAAATGCTTTCATCAGTTGAATCTATCAGATTTCTTAATTTTTCTAGGTACTCATACATTTTTTTAAAATCTACTCAACAAACCATTGCTTAATTTACCTCAAACGAAAGTGTGTAAATTTAAATAACTGAACATCTGAAACACGTTGAATTTTGCTTAGATTTAATTAAAACGACACATACACATTTTTACTAAGTAATAGTTACTATTACTTTCCTAATAGATACTAATTAACCCGAATCACAGTTTTTACAGTGTATATATATATATAATCACACACACACACATACATTAGATAGATAAATATAGATAGGTTTAACGTGTACTCAACTCAGATGCTAAACTGGCCTTGGTCTTGCTAAGTTGCCGGCCACAGAGCAGGTCAGGGTCAGCTTCAACTCTCAATCTAATGAAATGCAATCAAAATCTGTGTCTTGTAACAACTTACAGCCCACTGCATGGTAAGAATGATCACTCAGGCAGATCTGGAGTTGCTTAAACAGTCATCGAGCCTCAGTTCCTAGAAGTACCCCGAACACATCCCATGGGCCTGAGGAAAACTACTGGATTTAATCCCATGCTTGTAAATTAAATTCAGACCGAATACAAAGAAATGCCACATTTGTTTTTACAAACAGCCACATGTGGGGATGTTTTGATTGCCCAATCAAAATGTTGTTTCATGATATCTGTGGTGGCAATATGTTTGTGGAATGATTCCAGCAGATGGAGAGAAAAAAAACTGTTGGAAACGGTTTCCCCCAAAAAATAATCGTGCTTTGTCACAGTGAAAACATAGTAATTGCCAACACATTGAACTCTATATCTGTGAAAGTTTAAAAACATTCAGAGCACTCTTACTTACCCTTGATTTTTTTATACTACTCCAAACACAAGTTCTTCCTTGTTTTCTCTGGGTGCTCTACCTAATCTGGTCTTTTAGAGGAATTATATTATAGCAGAAGAACAGAGTAATCAGACGATGTAATTGGATGATGGTTTGAATAGGGATTTAAGTTAAGGTTTTTCTCCTAAAATTAGGTGTAAGTGAGCACCATATCAGCCCAGTTTTTCCTTAGTGTTGCACAATATGTCCTAATCTCCTGATGAAGCTATCTCAGTTCTCGTGACCATTTTATAGACTTGCAAAAAGATAATTTGCAAAGTGCCAAGGGGGATCTAAGACCATGCAATGGGTATAGTAAAGATCCTAGAGTGAAGCCAATTTGAGGTCAGGTGTGGGAATCCCTCTCAGTATCAAGCACAAACAGAGAACAGTGACGGAAAGCGGGGTGGAGGCTTTGACATTCCAGGAAAGGTGAAGTCAGAGTTACAAAAGGATTTGTGGATGAAGGGAAAGTAAGGGGGGGGAAAACCAGGGAAAGAACACCAAAAGCATCAAAAGCTATTAGGCAACTAAATTATTTTTCTAGAAGAGCAATAAAAAGGTATCCAACATTCCCACACTGAATCACAGAATTGGATTCCAGGAAAAGTCTTCCAACCCACACATCCATTTGGCTATATGACGCCTCAATGTTACTTTACCACTCTTTACCTCAGAGGAAAAAAACGAGCACTTAATATGATTTGTCTAATGAGTTTTGACTCACTTTGAGAATGTAAATGTGAAACCCGTTTACACCCTTAGTATAGTTCACTGCTGTCTTTTTCCTCCATTCTCTTTGTTACTTCTCTCCTCATTTTGCCCTGATTTCTACAACGGGGGGAGAACATGAGGACCGAGTAATGAGAAAATGGAATGCTTCATTAGGATGCCGTGCTCCCTGAACATTGTGGAGTGGCTAATTTACTGCTGGGTGCTGAAGCCTGTTATTGTGCAGAAGAGCTGTGGGGTTTCCATTTGATTTAGGATGGGAAACAGAGCAGGCACAGAAAATGCATCATATGCACACAAGCCTTTAAGCTGTGTAGGAGGTATTTTAGGTTGAAGGTTTTGAACTCTGCGACACAACATATCACACTCTACTAGCCATGGACATCCAGTAATACAGCTAGTGTGAATGTATGTTATTGTTCTCACTATAGCCAGCTTGTGAGGAGTTCAGTGGACACTTGCTAGATGGACTTGGTTTCTCAAACCTGAAACCAAGGGGACTCAATTTTTTCTTGTTGCTTAAAAAATCATAAGAGCATTACACTTTGTCTTTGTGGCTTACATATGACATAATGAAAGGCTGTTTATTCTGTAATGTGAAATAATGTTGGATGTTAAAACCGCTTCATGTAACTTATACATGTTAATATGTGATTAGGTGTTCAAAGTTTGCTCATTCCATTGTGCTAAATGGTGTGCCAATGTCTAAAGGTGTCTTTAGACAGATATTTCAGCATTTTTATAAATTTACTGAAGGCCAGCCACATAGATCAAAAAACGTCGGGTACTACATTAAGTTTCTTCTATGTAGGCTAGGTGATAAAAATGCCTGAATCATAAGGCTGCACGTCCCTGACTTCTTGTTTCCATCCTATGACTTCTTTGGCGCGGTCATGATAACAGATGGGAGACACATCATTGCAAACAAGCTTCTGTTGCCAAAGCTTGACTTGACTTTCTTCTTTGTTGGAATCCCAGGCATTTTGCTTTGCACCTTTTACTTCCATCTGTTTGTTTTGTTTTGTTTTTTCCACAAGTCCTCGTGTCAAATTAATCCGTCGTTTAGTTCAATTCAGTGCTGCAGATTTAGGTCGTAGCAGCAGTCACGTAAGATCATCGTAAGTTTCCAGTGCTGTCAAGCTGTCTTTGGTTGCAAGACTATTCCAACAGCTTACTTTGATCCTCTCTCACTGCACAATGTAGGACCATCAATAACTGAAGATATCAACATAAATCTTTTCTCTATGACAGCCCCAAATCACATCATATATACCCAGCCATTTACACCTGCTATTAAAATACTTTATTGTTATCTTGATTGCTCTCACGTTTTGATCTGATCTCATTATCCAAACATAGAACTTCCCACATCAAGGGAAATGCTGCTTTATGGGCTTTATTTTTCTCCATTCCTGAGTCAACATTACTCCTACAGCCTTAAGCTTTTGTGGGGTTTCTTTGAGAAAGCAGGAAGAAGCAGATTTAGATGTCTATTCATGTTGTGGGAGTGATGTTTCTTCTTTAGAAGGTGGTCGCACACAAATTTAATTTACACACACTGAGATGCGATTACAGTGGGAGCCAGATTACCTCACAATGCGGTTGGCCAATCTGATCATATTTCAGTCCCCGTGTGTTTTGTGTACAATTATATATTAAATTAATGTTTCCTCTTATCCAAAAAGTTCAGTGCATATAGGATGCATCGGCAGGTATAAATGGCTCTTATTGTTGTTTCTTTTGGTCCTCATTAACCTCCTCTCTCCATGGCTGATTACTCATCCTGATTATGAGCAGAGGATCACGTGCATATTAAGATTGCTCATGTGACATCATCTGCACTTTGGTCAAGAGTTGTCTGCCATATTAAAGGTGATACAACTACCAGTTGTTATGAAAAGACGTGTACTCTCTGATTGGTTGGTAATGGTTCTTGAAAGTTTCTGGTTGTCACTGGATGAAGCTAGAAGGTTTTTGGTGTATAGCTTTATATAGACATGGAAAAGGTTTGCCCTCAAAGTAAAATTTACCCCTTTTGAAACATATGCAGCTCTAAGACATAACTTTTAATATGAAGGTGAACGTTCTCCATTTTATGTCACAGTTTTCACAGTTTTACGACAGCTCAGCGATGAGGTGGACAGTGTGCGTAGAAAAGTTCCATTTAAACTACAACCATAGCAATATGCTAGTGACCAAAGCAATCACAAGGTATTTTTTGGCAAACGGTTGAAGAATATATGTTTTCCTTAGTGGCAGGTGCTTGACATGAGGACACTGATCAGTCTTTGGGGATATATGACTGAGGCTTTAGCAATGACTTTCACCGTGACCGCCAGTAACCTCCAACAATAAATTAATTTGTGAGGCAAAAATATACATTTTTACCTGCAAAAGGTGTGCATTTTAAGACTGAGATGAGTTGGAAATCAGGAGGGTAATCTGGCATAAAAATCTGTGCTTAATTATATATGCAGATTCATCTAGCGTAGCAACCCCTCACAAATAAGTGGCCAATCAGAAAAAGCTTTTGTTATTAGTTGAGTGGAAATTTATTGCTGATGCCTTTTTCTGGATACTTTTTAATCTAAAAACTCTGAATACAAACAACTTGATGGCATCTCATATGTTGGGTTCTTTTGAGCCACGGATTAAGGAACTGTAACATATTTAGGGGCTTGTCCGGGAATCTGACCTATAAAGTTTTTTGGTGATTGCATTTCCATCATTACTATAATTATAGTCCCTTATCATTTGTGACTGACGTATTGAGGATGACAACCCTGTTGAGTTGTTGCGCCAGATCAGACAGTTTTCCTTTTTTTTTCCTTTTTAGTACATTTATTCAATTACTGTTTCCAAGCTCAGGCGTAAATATTTGTGCACCATGAAATGTGTAGCAAATTTGCAATTTCCTTTGTCAGTGTTGAAAGAGATGGAACATCCTCTTTAATTTTTCACATCTGTTCCCACAGCAACACACTCCTCCATTCACCTGTGATGATATAGCCTTTGAGGTCATTCACAGTGCTACACCTGAAATCCATTAGGCTCAGTGTTGCCCTGTATTTTATAAACAATGAAACATGTTAAAATGTCTTTTGCAATTAATAGGCTATGTTTAAGAAAGCGTATGATGCAATTGTAGCTTATTTTACACCATACTGCCAGAAAAATCTGTCACTTTCTTTTCTCTTGTCCTCTCTCTCAGTTTGTCCATGGCTTTTCCCTTTCTCTTTCCGGACAATAAATCTTTTTGATTCTTTAAGTGGATCCTGGGCGTTTGTCCCAGCCTTAGTGCCTTTCTCCCAGGGTATTTATGAAGTCTTTGGAATCGTTCAACACACCACAACACAATCTCCTTGACAAAGCAAATCAGTTCTTCATATTAATGGAATTTCAATATGATTTATTGCTGCCATATATTTCTATCACTAAACATACTGTAGGGCTTCCATTGGGAGAAAGGAGGAAGTTGTACAGTATCTAAGCACCTCTCATGAGGTCTTTTAATGTAGTGCCTTTCTGGCATTTAAACAAAGGTCTCTATTACACAGATGTTACATAAATGTTCTATTCAAGTATGACAAGACCTTTATGGATTGCTCTGCAGTGCTTGTGAAAGTTTAGCACCTGGTATATGAAAGCTGAAAAGTGTAGAGCACACATTAACAGTGCGCTCTACACATTGTTAATGGCTGTGACTCTCACTTCTAGCTTTTTGCTGTGTATTTGCAATATTAAATAGTTTGAAGAATAAATGTATTTAATAGCTCTTTGCATGCAACAGGAATGGTCTTTTTACATCAGCTAACCCCTACAGGGTAATAGAGCATATGGTAAATATTAATAAGGTGTTTGTGAAGTGTAGCCTTCTGTCTGCCACATGTGTGTTTAGTGTTCCTGCTTATTTTATCTGTTTTGGATTCCCCCATATAGTCGCCAAATATGTGGCTCTTCAACTATGAAATATTTCACTATGCTTTCCTGTTAGTCACTTACTTTGGCTCCACTTGTCTTGGCCATCAGCTGCAGTAGAGCCTCTTTTTTTTTAAATCGCTTTCTAACATTGGGAATAAACAAAACTCTTAATTTCCCAACCAAAATTTTAACATGGGGGTTCCAACCTCTTTAAGTTGAGCTTGCAGTGAGTCCTAGCAGGTCTCGAGTCCAGTGTTTCCCAACCTTTTTGGAGCCACAGCACATATTTCACATTAAGAAAATGACACGGCACACCACCAAACAAAAATGTCACAAAAAGCATATTGATCGTTTTCCCCCCCGCAGCAGGTATAGCAGAATTGGCTCGATTTGTGCCCAGTATACATTTTTTGCTTTCTTCTGACCACTAGTCATGCTGGGCCTTCTCATTTTCTCCAGGACCCAGGTCAAATGAACTACTTTTCTTTTCAAATATTTATCTATAAACATAGTGACATTTACAGAATTATAGATGTACTGTAAGGTGATGCTTGCACGCCCACTCCAAAAAAGGGTATTCTTGATGGCACAAACTATAAAATGGCTTAAACCTTTAAAAAATGCACTGTTCATCACAGTGGACCAAAAAGGGCTTGAAGTGGTTCTTCTCGTTGTGTGCTGTGCTCTCTAAAATTTGCTAAACTTTGGGGTGTACACAAAGAACCCCCCTTCTGGCACTTAGTGAGCTTCTTGTGGGTGAGCTAGGAACACTGTAAGAACACTATCTGGAAAAAAGTAATGGCAAAAAACAATTAAATAATGA
Source organism: Oreochromis niloticus (assembly GCF_001858045.2). NCBI lineage: Eukaryota > Metazoa > Chordata > Actinopteri > Cichliformes > Cichlidae > Oreochromis > Oreochromis niloticus. The sequence goes on from NC_031987.2 coordinate 6,248,778, forward strand.
CAACACTGTGTATTTCTTCATTTTAAACATTTCAAACAATTCTCCCAATAATCACACAGTAATCCACACTGTGAAAAAGTCCACTGCATAAAAAATTAATTAATTAGAAAATAAAGAAGTCAAATGAAAATGCAAAAAAACAAAACACACAAAAAAGTATATAACCAAAACTAATTCAACTGGGGAATGTGGAGCTTTCAGAAAGCTCCACATTCCCCAGTTGAATTAGTTTTGGTTATATTAACATTAAAGGCTTCATTTACCTTTTTCAAAGACACCTTGATGGCTTGTCCTTCTGGTGTACCTTATAGTCGTTTACACAGAACGATTTAGGAAGTCCCATGTTAGGCAGTCAATTATGGCCAGTTGGGCAGATAGATATTCTTTCTGAATTATGACCCTAACACTGGGGAAGTCAACTATGGTAACAGTTTGAAAACTGGCAATAACTTTCAAAAAGTACTTGGCAGGTAAATGATTGAACCCCCTGCAGCTAAACGGATCAATCAACAGAAGTAAGTTGGCAAATCAGACTTTTGCTGAAGCTTGGAAAAAGTTGGGAAAACATTTCGGGCTGAGGAAAAGCCTTCAGTATCATTTCACGCTCTGATATAACTTAAAAAGCATTGACGTTAACCTCTTCGGTAGGTTACACCTTTGTCATACAACTGTCGTCACAACAAAAACACACCTATAGATGAAACCACCATGGCTCAGCTACACATGTTTAGCTTGAAACCTGGTTATATGGATTCTTTTGTGTTTGTGAGCTCTTCCAAGAATCTAGCAATGTTTTCAGGCAAGGGTGTGATCCGAAAAAATAAAATGAAATGAGACTTGGAGAGTTCAAAGTGATTTAAAAGATTGTAGCTTTTAGCCTTTCTGCTGTGTCACTCTGAGTTAAAGCATATCAATAAAAAACAGATTGTAAACAGATAGAAACAAACAAGGCAATACGTCATCTGTGAAATTGTTTAGCGATGACAGGGCTGGCTCTCGTAATGTTTAGATGGAAATAGCCATCAAGCTATGAGTCAGACCTCTGGAGTGATATTTTTGTCTTGAAACTCCACATCACATGCCCAGGTATGTATTTGTTCAAGATGACAGGTAAATAACAACCCAACATTCCCTCTGATTTCTTTTCATTTATCATGGCACCTCCCTTTAAATTAAATATCAAGCACATTTTCTCTATGCTAGGCAAATAGAGCATTGTGTGTGTATGTGTACTTATATAATGTTAAAGATAAAGGGCTTCAATGAGTGTCTAAATCTCTTACCCCTGAGATTCTAACAAAATCACTGCTCCACCTTTAAAAGTTGAAAAAACAAAGGGATCCAGTGTTGTCATTTTAGCATATGTGGAACATGACAGTATCTGAACAGGAAGCAAACATTAGGATAATTGTGCTGAGCTGTCTTTTTGGCTGCCACCCGTTATCTGTTCTGGACTGGGTTTACACAATGGTAGGAGGAGGAGGGGACAAGCATCAGACATTGAGTAAGTCTGAGTTTACTGTGAGAAGCACAATGGAAAGTATCCCTCCCTGCATTCAGCATCATGAGATTGCAGTCTTCGCACGTCCAAAACGTCCCCGATACAGTGCAATTAAAGCTTTGTAGGCAATTACTTCACGCAAACACGTCAAATTACTCTCTGAGCTTTACAACATTACAATCTCACACTGTCTAAAAACCAATGAAATTGGCCCAAATTGAAAATGAATTGCCTTGTAGTTTCTCCATGAAGCCTCAAGGTAAACACTGGCTTCGCAAAGTCAATATTTACTGCATTTGAGGCTGTTATTTCAAAAGGCCGGGCACTGCGGGGCCGTGGCTTGACCCGTCTCATTGTCTCAAGACTGTTTCAGTGTTGTTTAGCTCTGTACCATAGTCAACCCTTGAACTCTCTCACACACACTACACAAACACACACACACACACACACATAGCTTCCATCTACCTCCTTTTGACAAATGCTGATCACAATGAGAGATTATCTCTTAGAGACCACAGTCAACAAGGCCAATATCAGAGCAGTAAAGTGTGATTGCCAGAACTGGTTTTTAGCATTTTCCATCCAATTGCCCTGCATGCAATACGTTAGCTCGGTGTTATCATTGGCTCTGGGCACAAGAACCCCTGATGACAAATATGGTTGCACAATCAGATTGCAGCAGAATGGATACAAAGTGCGTCCAAGTTAAGCATGCAAACTTGGAATCTGCTTCCAGGCGATTGTGGCACTCGGGAGGTTTTTCCGATACGTCAGCATGATTTCTGTCAGGGGATTTACCCGTCTTAAAAGCCAATTAGAGATGCTGGCGGTTTCATTTTTAGCGAATCCAAATCTTTCAGTTTCAAAGTTTCCCATATGCTTGCTCAGCATTAATAACAGATGTCAGTAACTGAGAGCAGTGCGAGGCTGATGATGTGACCAGGGGCAGATGTAGTATGTTACAACTTCCTGAAAATAATGACCCCAGCTTAGATGTCATTATCTTAACTCTCTGTGGCACTTCACTCTCAGACTGTTTACACTGTAAGTGTACAGTGGTTTACTTCACATTGGCTTTTAACTGTGGAAGGGTGAAAGATTTTATGTGAATGTGAGGCTTTCTGTTGTCATGCTGCGTTTTGTCAGTGGTCATGAAAGCCGTGTAAGCAATTGCACAGCTGTCAGCTTAAAGCCCAAATATAAATAAAGCCGGTGTTATCCAGGCAACGACCAAAAATCTTCCATCGCTTTCCAGCTTTACAACCCTTCCGGCATTTGTTGTTTTCATATCGCAAGTCTATACATTAGATGGATTGATACTTGGGAAATTATATACACTGTAATTACTGAAAACAGGCTTTGAAACGTGTCATTTTGGAAATGCTGTCGGCTACAGGCTTGACTCATACGACACTTCTACATATAAGGACAAAAAAAGTGAACTATAAGAATGCCTTTTGTGCCAGGCTATTGCAGGTTAAGTGCAAGTGAAACAGGAAACATGAAGTGCACAGAGTACACAGACATAAGTCTCTTCCTGTCCTGAGACCAAGGGGAATAATTATAAGTAAGCCAACCAGGGTAAGGCTTAGTTATAAGGGGCGTTTAAATGAGGTGGCACAAAGGGTCCAAGAGGGGGAGGTGAAAAATTTATATCAAAACTTGTTGAAAGGAAGTTTTGCATATATAATTAGCCCCATGCAGGGGCCAGATGCTAGCGTGCTCCTGATGCTGGTCTCAAGCCTGGAGTAATGAGGAGGCTGTCAAGAGGGGCATCTGGTGTAAAATGCTTGACAAATCAAATATGCAGATTATGGAGAATACCTGGATTTGTTGAGGCCTGGGTTTACAACACTTGTGCTGTTGAACACCAAGGTGCAACAGAGACTGTGCTTCTGGGTGGCAAAGAGGAGCAGAGAGAACGGAAAGGTAGGAGTATGAAGCTGCCAGACAGGAAGAACAGAGAGAAGGTTTATGGATGTGGTGAAGGAGGACGTGCGATGGAGCTGGTGTGACAGAGTAGTGTTACTGAAGCAGTGTGGGATCATCTTGACAGAGAACGGCACAAAAGGCACCAACATCCAAAGAAGAGCTTTCAAAGAATCTCCTTTAAGAAACTCTGAGAATTGTTCCTGAAGAAGAAATTAGTAGAACGTTTCTACTAAAGAGTTCAGGCTGTGTTGAAGAATAAAGCTGGTTACACCAAATTTTGACTTTGCCACTTGTTAGAATTGTACAACCACTGTTTTTGCCTTATGTGCTGTATTCCCATCTATCCAATCTAGCAAAATATAAACAAATAAAGGGTTGCTCAAGTCTTCTGCACAGTACTATAATCTTAAAAAAAAGCCACACCTTGGACTAGCTTACATACCATTTTAAACTAAGTTTCTATATTTGTTTTTACTTGTTTCCAAGACTTTTACTGAGTTTTGTTTATATTGAGCAGGACTGAGTTCAGTGTATTGGTGCTACTCTCCTTCCAGGTCTGGTTCTCACCCATCTCTGCCCTAGAACCAACTTTGCCTAAGCAACACACTGATTTAATCAAGTACACAATTGTAATTGCAGTCTGATCTACCTGGGAAACCCTTATAGAGTTGATAACCACCTTCGTGTGACTGCTTAGCCTGATTACCGATGTTAGGCTGAAGCAGGATAATATCCTGGATATGCTTAGCTTGTGTCAAAATCCCAGCAGACTGCGGTTACTGTTCTGTTTGGGAGCTTTGTTTTTACTTAGTTAGGTAGGCACAAACACTACTTGGTTAGGTTTAGGCAAAGACTGTGGTCTAGGTTGGAATACGCCCTGCAAGTGTAAATTTGTGAAATATAGGTGACTGCTTGGTGTAACTACTAACGACCATTCTTGACGTCTGAGCCAGGCTACATGTGGTATCATTTGACATGTAATTGGCCAATACTTGGCTGCTGATGATGGTATTTGTGCCAACTGCAACACCACAGACTTAGCTTGTGTTTGTGTGTGTTTCATAATAAAGCCAGTGGCATTCCCACTACAAGTACTGTGTAATATATTTTGAGATGCATAAATTGTGGGACCTTTTAAACAATTAAATATAAGCTAATAAACAACCACACTGTCAGCTAAAACAGCTTATGTGTATTTACTCTGGGGGGTTTTTATGTGCGTTTTGCTCGGGCTTGGATCTCATCCCCTAAAATATTTGGTACTTTTGGAATGGATTTCCCTGAAATAAATTAATAAAAACAAAAGTGAAAGCAAAAGAAAAAAATATATATATATGTATATGGGACAGTGCATATGTGTGGATGGCTTTGGGAATTTTACTGGGGATTTTCCATGAAGGCTACTGTCTTTAACAGGAGAAATTGTGTGGTTATTTTTTCTTGTTATCTCTTAATCTGTCGTGACATCTCTTCCAAACACACTGTTCCCATCCAATTTTCAGTTTCATTTCTTTCTTTGTCTCATCACTTAGTTTCTCCGCTACACGTCACTTCTTTTCATGTGTGAATTTGCCATTCTTTCAATAATCCACCCTATATCCTTCTCACCTCATTATAATTATGTCTTGTGCTACAAGAAGGTTTTAGGTTATCCCTGCATTTGCGTCTGCAAGGCCAACTACGTCCACTTGGTCTGCCGGATTGCCTTTTGTAATTTTTGCCTCCCTGTGGGTACAGAAATGCTCTGCCTCATGAGAAAAGGAGAACTTTCAGTGCGGAGCACTTTGTTTGAACATGTCCAATGTGCAATTATGCTGGATCATTTGTTCTTGTTACGTGGGTGGCAAGTAGGTGTGTCGTTAAGCTAATTATAGATGTTGGTGCTCATACGGTGAGGGCATGACAGGGTCTCATGGCATGGGAGTTTAAAATGGAAAAAAACAAAACAACAAAATAAAGCAGCCCCGTGCGTGTGCATCCTTTAGAGGGAAGAGAAGGGTTTTCATTTCAGCGCACACTATCGCTCCGACTTAAAGAATCCAGTTCCAGTCTTTTTCTCCTATGCCCTCATTTCCCAGTCTGTCATCACTCTACCTCATTCCAGCTCTCGCCTTTCTTCCCCCACAGTCTCATTCTCCGCTGGCCTTTTGGCCTGGTGTGTCTGTCACGTACAGAGGCAGCAAGTATGTGACGAAGAAGCGCCATCCTCCGGGATCCTAAACTTTTCCCACTCCAACAAAGGCTGGCGCTGTCAAAAAGTACTGTGGCTATTGGGTTTCTGTGTCAACCGGTCTTTTGTAGGGTACTGTTATGAAGAGGCCATTAAACAATGGCCACATCACAGCTTGACTGGTTATACAGTGTGGGGTAAATCGTAGGTCAGCCCTAAAGCTAGGGCATCTGAGCAAATCTGTGACACTGACAAATTCTCATTTATTGTATTTATTGTAGTTTAAAGCTTCCCTGTATTGACTCTGACATACGGCACTGCAAAAGTGGAAGTTTAGTTGGTTGCTGGCAACGCATCATTGCAGGAAAATAACTTGTTCATGATTACCAAAGAAACGTGTAGTCTTGGATAAATTAAAAAATATATATCATAAATAGAGATGTTTAGAAATGAATAATGAAGCCACTCACAAAAGTGCCAAAAACAGCAGTTTATTACAATCCTCCACCATGTTCAGAGATGTTTCCAGGCCCAAGTATCTACTACTTTGGATGAAGCTCGTCTCTTTTACAAATACTGCATAAGCCTGAAAAAACTGTTCAATTGTCCTCATTTCCATTGATCCATTGATGTTGTGGGATCAAAGCCACATTGGAAGATTTCTCAGTGGCGCTTTTGGAAGCTGAAGGAGCATTTGAATCGGGAAATGGCTAATGATGTCAGACTTAACAAGCCGACTGAGAACGCTCTTGCTTCCAGTCTGAAACTCACAGCTTGTGGACACAGACCCTAACTCAGTTCTAGTCTTGGAGTTATGTACAATTAAGGATGGGGCCACATTAAGAGACAGTTGGGTACCATTTCATTTTGTATTATAGGAATTGTTCATTTGAATATTCAATATTCTCGCATTATTCCCACTCCTTTTTTAAGTGCCAATAGTTTTTTGTTTGTTTGTTTTTTTTGTAAAACCATATATCTTACCCTTGCCCAATTGTTATACAAGTTTTCCTGTTTAGTTACTGGACTCTGTAACTGCATATATCATTAAAAAAATCTATAATCCACACCTGTATTGAAAACGCCAGCAATTTTTCTGCATCACTGTGCTGCTTATTATCAGTTCTTATCAACATTCCTTTTATTGGTAATTATGACCCACTTATTGAGCTACCAGCATCAGGTACAAAGTACTCTTGTAGCCGTGGTGGCATTTAAAGGCTAACCACTGACACGGTTCAGTGAGAGGAAACATGGCAGCACCCCTGTGGAGACTGGATAGCCCAGGACTACGACCACACCGTCTGCTGTGCTTGCAGTAAAATGCTAGGCAGCATATTTAATTGCATGTCTGTCTACTTCTTGACAGATCATTAGTGTCTTTATATGTCTGTAATAATAGGCTATTTGTTATCATTAGGTATGCGGATGATGTGGAATGTTCTCTGGTATGCCGTTAAGTGGGACCAGAAACATTTTGAATGGCAAAAGCCTCGACTAGAGCCTGATAGTTTTGTTTTTTTCCCTCAAAGCCTTTTACTGTTGAGTGAAATGGAGTTTTCTCCCCATAGAAATAATTAGCTGTATGTTAGCCTTCATCTGTTAGATTTTTCTTGTATTATAAATAAAAGCTTGCTTTTTTTTCTTAATTTTTATTTATTTATTTTTTACATTTGGCATGTCTAATATACAATGTCTGGATTTTGGTAATGAAAACACAAATCAAAGCTATTTGATAGGCAATTCATCACATGGCAGCAGGTAATCGTTTTCAATTTGTGGATTTATGGAGACATAGCAGCTGGGACATTGCACCAGGAGTGGAACTTATGTACTGTACTTAATTATAATTTTTAGGTACCTAAATGAAGGTACCAATAATGCACAAATGACAGTCCTGCTGTTTGTCTGCCACTGGACATAAAGTGAGGTAAGAGGCAAAAAGATGTATGCATCATTAAATGCACTATGGGGTTAAAGAGCACCAGAATAATCTGGAGCAGCACTTTAGAAAGAGATACTGTGTAGCTCAGTACTTTGTGGTTGCTATACTTCAATATCTAGCTAACTCTACAGAGGAGGAGTGAAAATAATGGGAGTAATGTGTTTTAATTGACAGGATAAATGTTTCTAACAATTTCAAAAAATATCAGCAAACAATTTTTCTCTCTTTTCTTTTTTGAACAAATCGAATTGAAATGAATAGAATAGATCTTTATTGTCACTGTTACAAGAACAATGAAACACAGTTTGGCATCTCTCCGTTGGCAGCATGTAAATTTACATTCAGATTCTTTTAGGACAGGAGAAGAAGATAAAAATAGACATAAGTTTAAGAGTACCTACTCAGGATGTGTGTAATACACAATAATATAAGTATCTATACATGATCTGTTGCTGAAATTATGGGGGGGGGGTTTCCTATTGTCATACATCTTGCAAAACAAACTGATTCCAACTTCTTGTAATTTAAAGGTTGAAACTACAAGGCAGTTTAGTGCAGGCTACATTGGTTAGCTTACAGTACTGTTGGACTGGTGCAGAGCACCTGCGGTGTTCATGGTTAATGTTTGGTTACACCAAGACTAACAAACAGTCAAATTAAATTTAAGCTCCTGTTGACTAGATTCACTCACTGAATTTGACTTTTGTGTTTTATATTATTTAGCGATGGGAAATCAGCCATGATGGATCATGGAACATCTGTTTGTATCTTGTTGTATTCAGCCGTATAAATCCGCACAGAGTAGCAGTACATGTTAGCCGATCACAGCCTATACATAAAATCTACAGGAGGAAATACAAATTAATGTACTTTACTCATTCTTTTCACCACACTGCACCACCTGCCAAATCCCACTTTAACCCCTGACTGTACTCATTCATTCTCTACTCAAGTAGAGGCAAAATCACCCATCTACGATGTAGGAAACAGGATATAAAGACTTTTTTTTTTTTATTCCTTTTGTTTTTCTTTAAACAAATAGCAAATAATCATCCAAATTATATCAAATAAAAAGAATGTTTGTATTATTTGTAATATGATATTAATATGCCAGCTGGAGAAAACACAGCTAATTTTCCAAAGAGCTACTTTTTACTTGTATACTCTGAGTACATTTCAGAGCCTCTACTTTCTCACTCTTACTTGAGTAAAGAAGAATTAGGATTTAAACTTTTACCGAGTATCTATACTTCAACTTAAGTGACAAATGCTACCTCTTCATTGCACTTGACATTGGCTGCTTGTGTAATGGTTTAATGTTGACCACAACTACAAATCATCATCCTTGATGTCATTTTATAAGGATTAAGTGTAAGTGTAAGTGTAAGTGTGCGTGATGACATAAGTTCTCTTAAGACATGGATCAAGTAGCTTCTCTAAATAAATCTTTGCTTTTCCCTTTAGTGTGCAAAGAGTACCAAATGATTCACTGCATGAGACCAGCTCATATAGTACCTGTAAGTTATAATACCCATAAAATTATACAGCTTTGACTGCTGGATTATCTAACAGTAAAGTGGCATGGCAGGAACCAGCTTTTTGAGGAAAAGAATGTCCTACAAAACCTGTCCAGTTAGGTCCAACGTGCTATTTTATCCTCGGTGAGGTCTCATACTTTGTCTGCACAGCAGTGTTTTCTTAATTAGCTCAGTCAGAGGTCACATTTCTTTTAGAACGAATGACCAAAAAGACCTCAAGGTTCACATTCAGAGTGAGTTGTTAATTTTAAGTAAGCATCTTTGTTAAAACAGCGCAAGATCACGGTTTTTAGACTTGACCTCCTTAACCATGTACTGTGACCATGACTATAAATATTACGCCGAACAAAGGGACTGATTTTTACACGGCTTTGAAAAAAGTGGTCTTGATCCAATATCAGCTGAACTCCAGAGAGGTTAAATTATAGCGATAGCAACCTCAGTCCAACCCAGCCACCAGAGGATTGTACTACAAAATGAGACTAACAGGTTAACAAGCTATGACAAACCTAAAAGGGTAGTTTTCTGTGTTATGAAAGTGGCTCACTTTTTTACCTGGTAACTTAAGGTTATGTTTAGAGTTCCAGTTTAAAACTCTAAAGCATAATTTTATACTTTATATACTTTATATATTTTTCTTTATATTAACATAAGACTTCATCCAAAATCATTGTTACTTCAAAAATAATAAAAATGCACAGATTTGAAAATTCTATGTGAAACTGATCTAGCAGATAATTACACCATTACAAATTATTTTAGTCATCTCCAAAGACTGGCTAGCTGCTTACCGTATTATCTGAATATGCACAATCTAAATGTCTAAAATACCTCTTTATTTTAAATACTGTAATACATTTTTCCATTTAAATCTACAATGTTATTTTTTTTTAATTTTGTAGACAAATAAATAACAAATGAGCAAGTAAAAATTATTCAGGTTAATCAGGAGAAATTATAACAATTTAAGAAACAAAGGGATCGTTTAATATCATTGCCCAGATTGTTATATGTGCATATTTAATGCTGTCGAACATGTTGAATGACAGCCATTAAAATATGAGACAATAGACTTTTAAATGTTTTTCATCTGTGATTACTAAAAATCAGTTTATACATATCAGTTTAAAATTACCATAAATTACAGTAAATTAAGAGTGACATAACCTCTGTTTTGGTTGTTCATCGATGTGTTACAACTTTTGAACATGCTGTAGGAAAAAGAGAGGCTGGCTAATAGTTTTCTCATACAGCGTCCGGCTGTTACAGAAAAAGCTTAACTTTGATATAAAATGAAATGTTTTAGTCCTGTTAGCGTTATCACGTGATTATCCCCAAAGTTCTCAAATGCAACATGGTAAAAAATGGCTTGGATTAGCATCAAAAAGCCTGAGGCTATAGCCAGGCTAGGAATGAGTTTCTGCTTCAGGTGGAGGAGTTATGGGGGTCTTGTTCAAGAGTAGGGAGAAAGTGAAGCCTGAAACTGAGTCTGGCACATATGTGCTAGAGAAGAGCAAGCTGAGAGTGAAGGCAGAGCTGTTGGTTAACTGGTTGATCTACATCCCAACCCCCACCTCTGGCCGTGAGTTGTAGGTGGTGATGGAAAGAATGAGACTGCGGACAAAACTGGTGGAAACTAGCTTACCCTTGGAGGTAGGGTGAGGAGCTCGGTTATTTAGGAGTGGCTAAAAGTTGAGCCGCTACTCCTTCGCATCGAAAGGAGACGGTTGGTTCGGGCATGTCCAACTGGCAGGCGACCCCGGAGACAGACCCAGAATATGCTGGAGAGATTAAGCCTCTTGGCTGGATTGCGAAAGCCTCTCTATCCCCTCAGATGAGGTGACGGAAGTAGAGGGAGGTCTGCTGCCCTCATGCTCAGATCTAGATAAGTGATTAAAATTAAACGGATGCATAAATGACTGATTGAAATGCACATCTCTATAATATATAAAAAAGACTCATGGCTGAATGCCTTTAAATATGCAGGGAAATCACAAAGTTACTTAAAAATTCTTCATTTTGATCTTTTTAAAAACATAGGAACAACATCTTGTTTTACATATGTACATGTATGATAGATTTTCGGCTATCCCCGAAACCTAGCCCTTTCTGCCTCCGCACTGAGATTTGAATGGTAGTTTTCTGGTCAGTAAATCACTTTTCCAGCTATACGACAGACACGAATAAGCTGTTTCATGCTAACAGCCAGTGCCTGAGTTGTGTTAGTGTATGTGTTGTTGTAAGCCTGCCTTGGTGACACACCTAAAAAAACCCACATTCCTCGTTCTTTTATTTTTAACAGTATCGACGATTAAGAGACAACTTCTGTTTACAACTGAGTATCTCCTCTGCAGCTATGCGCCCGTGCCAGACAGAAGAGGTAGAGCATGACAGTGGGGGCGGATTGGACATCACTCATCAACCACAGGTATTTCTATTAATACCCTCCAATAGTGTCGCTCTCAGCCGAGAGCAGCTGAACAGTGGAGACATGTCAGTCATTGTTTGGTTTGTCTTGCAGTCGGTTTAAGGGAATGCCCGACTAGAGGTGCACCTGGAGGCAAGACCCGGATTCGTCTGATGCTTATTAGTTCTCGTAAAGGTTTTACCCAGGCTTAACTCAGTGTGTGTGTGTGCATTTGTCTGTGTTCTTGCTGGGATAAACAGGTTTCAGTGAATACTTGATCAAAACTTTAACCAATAATACCAATCTTATCCAAATGTGACCCCATGAGGCTGCTTTGGCAAGGACTGAGTGCACACTTAACACCGTTATATAGCCGTGTTGCACAATTGTTACTTATTGCAGGAAAAAAAGCTGATGATCCCACCCAAGAATGAATACATCCAGAAGGTGATGTCCATTTTGTGCTCAAAGATACCCGAAAAAGGCACTGAGGATTACCGAGTGCTGGCCGAGAGTTTAAGCTCATAAAAATTAGGGTTGCGTGTTCTTTTGGTTTTAAAAATTGTAACTCTGGGGAACTCAAAGACCTTCATTAAGCTGAACGTATTTGCCTTACAGCTCTAGCAAAGCAGAAACTCTTGGCTCCTTTTTGTCCTTGGCTCTACACAAGCAGTTTTAATATATAATAATATTATTGTGCGTATCGTGTTTATCGAGCTCACCACTTTTGACACATAACTTTATGATTCATAGTCCACGTGTACACACATGATGGTGTCAGGGTGATGTCAGATAATGATGGAGTGTACACTGCTCCAACAGCTGCTGCCTCAGGCCTTGTCCGTGTTGTGAGCCAGATCACTGAAATGATTGGAGGGATGATGGATGTTTCTTACGTTAAGAATCATGAAACTGGTTACTTTGCATTCTTTGACTGGTTTAGCTCTGCTGCAAAACTAAAAATCACGATACAGCATTGTGCAAAATTCTTGAACTACCTGTCAAGATTACAACAAAGTCCAGCTCCTTGAAAGCAAAACGTAAAGTCATCTTGAGCAGTAGTTCTTCTTTGGACATTGGCTGCTTTTTCACTCATTTTCCACCTAGTCCTTGTACCTGAACATTTATAGGTTTTTTTTAAAATCCACTTAAAACTGACACGTGAATAAATTAAGCATTAAAAATGCACCATACTCAAGCAGTGAATTAGTGTTACATCTACACATAACCGACAACTTAGCAAGAAACCAGTTTTAAAGTACTAGTAGAACAAGGTGATTCCCAACAAGGTGATTTCCAACAAGGTGATTTCCAAAGAGCTACTAGCTGAAAACTTGGCATATCTGAGTAGTGTGTCCTTAAAAAAAACACTGGACAAGTGGAGGACAAAAGACAAAGTGACAGGTCTGAAAAGCTATCTACAGTAGATTAACAGTATTTGAAAGTCAACACACTGCCAATGCAGTAAAGCTTGCCTGGATAGAAAAAAAAGAAAGTGGAACACTACCAGTCATGGTAGTCAGGCCTCCCCACAGCCTGGACTTCAATTTTCTTGAAGCAGTATGGGATCTCATCAACGAAAGGAAACAACATTCAAGGAAAAGATCTGGATGTCCTTCAAGAAACCTAAAGAACCATTCCTGAAGAATATCTAAAAAAAATAACAAGAAATGGGACAAAGAGAGTTCAAACAATAGTAAAGAATAAAGGTGGTCATACAAAATACATACACAAAAATGTACAAACTTTTGTTTTGATCTTACAGACTGTATTTCAGTTTTTGCTTGCAGGTTTCAAATCTTTGCTGTATCTATTTTTCTCATTTTCCTTTCAAAATATTAAGAAATGAGGTTCGTTTAAGACTTTTACGCAATGAAACAGTTACAGTTGTGTCCTGCATGTGTGCACAGTTTATGCTTTGGGATTTGAGACTTTAAGAAAGCAATCATTTATATACATGAACGCAGGTTAGGGTAACATCTGCTCCTTGCATCATCATGTATCAAGTTCCAGGAGTTATTGCACTACATTTTTAGTCACATTGTGTTTTTAATGTACGTAACAGAGTATAATATTAGCAGTTTTATCTTTGCTGATGACAACATCCCATGGCTTATCATTTTTACCAAACATTTTTCTTTTTAAGGTCAAGTTTTTCGATCCTTCCAAACCATCTATCTGTTTGCTTGTCTCTCATTTTAGCCATTTGTTATAGTCAGAGTGGAGAGGATCAAACCATCTTTCATGTCGCTGTCTTTTGTTAAGATAGCATTTTCAAGGTTGATTTAAACACTGATGAGAGCATAATGCTGTTGAAAATGTTGCAATGGTTTACAAAGCAACCACTGCGCAAACATGCAAAGTGTCAGACATTTATCATCACATGTTTATTCTACCAAGAGTGGCAAATAAACTTAAGTAAACCTAGCACATGATCTCACAAACTAAAACAAAAAAATCAGTGACAAGGACCATATTTTTAAGAAATATCTAACCGAACCAAAACTAAAACTTCAGTAAATTCTGCACAGACACAGAAAGATGCTTCATTTCTATATTTTTTTCCAACTAGCAGCATTCTGGTTTACTGGACAACCCACAGTAAAGTTGTAACATGTTTTCCTTGTGCAGGTTTGCTACAAGACCTCTGGTTTTGCCAGTGATTGCAAAACATGTTAGTTTAATGCTGCTTTTCTTTACTCTCAGCCAACAAAGTTTACATCATTGCTTGATGGGTAAATGATGGTGGGATAATATCTGTTGTATTGTTTTTAACTCCTACTTTCATTTTCTGTTTCGGTTTTAGTCATTCTTTGGTAAAAAAAAAAAATTGTTTAAGTTTATGAAGATATAGTTTAGATTAAATTAGAGCATTTCACAGCAATAGTTACATCTTACAAATTTCCACTGTCCATTTTACAACCTGAATAAAAAAAACATTTTCAAAAAAGTAGGAAACTTACAATTTCAGAAACTTACTTTTTAAACTAACTGGGTGTGATGCATTACCGTTGTGAAGTTACATTACATGTTTTTTTGTGATACTGTAATTTTACAGATTACTGTCCCAAGTAATCATATTGCAGATTCTCTCATGTCATTGCTTTTTTCACAAATGTGCTTCAATTATCTGTGAGATGGGCAGACAGCAACATGGCCTTTTTCCTCATGCTTGCCCATGAAGCCCAGAAAAAATGAGGAGATATAAACATTTTATTTTCATTGCACAGAACATCAAAAGTGCAATGGTAAAGTGCAAAACTGCATCCTGGTCAGAAACAACTCCATTGTACTGCTAGCAACACAGGCATCTTATAACAGCATACTAACCAGAAGCTAGCAGAGAAGCTAACGTGATGTTAAAAAGCTGAGTGTATGCTGACCCCAGCCCAGCAGACAGAGCCCAGGCACGGAGTACTTAAGCAACTAGCTTTGCTTATCATAATTAGAAGGCACTGCTACACTAAGAGCACAGCACAAGAAAAAGCAGGTCTTAGAAATGTTACTAATCTTCCAAAAAGCCCTTCTTATGCACACCAGCACCACCCGTTGGATAAACTGAGCCAGGCTGAGCAAAACAAATGAACACTTTTAAAAGTGTCACTGAGATAAATTACATCTCTGTGACATTCAAGAAAGAGTAATCTGAGGTTTTTCGATTTTAAAAAATATGATCAGCCTTATCAAATGCACAGACAGAGAGAGAGAGAAACTTGTGGTAGTTGTTTGAATGAAAGTGTGTAAAAGAAAACCCAAGTATAAAAAGAGTAGGCAAGAGTTAATATATGTTGGGTATGGTGCAAATCACTACACGGCTATAGTTACATCGTGCCTCAGGCTGTTACTTGGCTGAATCCATATTGTTGGGGCTGTCAGTCATAAAGTGAATGTGCATGCCAAGAGGCAGAAGCCAGGTTTTTTAAATAATGATGGATGTTTTCTTGGCCTCTGTCCCGACAACGGCTGCAAACTCGTGTATTCTCTCTCACCTGTCGACCAACAGGATTAGTTAGTACCAAACTGGCTTTATGTTATCTGTTTGAAAAATATACAAAGATAAAGGCACACATTTGTCACAAGTGTTTATAAGTTAAACTACAGTAATGATATCTGGTGTTCCTTTACTCAGTATTATATGTGGAAGAGTGAATGAGAGTCAAAATGTTCCAGTGTGTGTGTATGGAAAAAAAAAAAAACTTGTACTGAACAAAATGTGAAGTATGTGCGATGTATGTGCCTCAGAATGAGGGACTAATTAACAATAAGCTGTTATTTTTCAAAAAAGTCAACCCTCCACATTTAAGAAACCTCACTTACAAATGTTTTGACATGCATGAGCTCTACCCAAGAGCTTCATGGAATATTCACTACAGTTTGTCATGAAAGCACTACATCACAACTTGTTAATGCCTGTCTAATACTGACAGTCACTCTCCCCCCTTTCTCTGTGTCCTTTTTTTTTCCATCACTGCTGTGCCTGCAAAACATGAAAGGCACATGCTGCAGGTGCTGTTTGACAAGTGCAACTAGTCCAAGCTATTCGTCGCTCAATGTGTTTTTACAAGATCACAAATCTCCCTTAAGCTCCCTTGTTTGAGTTTGTTCGTGTGTCTGTTGAAGACGGTGTGCAGCCGTCGGTGTACGTGTGCTTGCTCACATGCATGCATGACTGATGAAGATTGCTCAGTGACTTTCAAATGGAATCTGTGTTCAGTTTAATTGGCAAATCAGGGGTCAGAGAGTTCGAAAGAAAAAAAAATCTTTCGTTCAGCTTGGCAGTTATTTGAAAGACAATTTTCTGTTTGCATTGACAGGAACTGTAGTGGTAGATTGACTAATGTCTTTTTTGAGGGGCAAATGTGCCCTTTACCAAGATGCTGAGTTAAAACTGGAGGCATAATGTGTTGAACAGTTTTTATGCAAGTAACAACCTCCGGGGCTGAAAAATGAGGCCAACCTTGCACTCGTGCCCAAACTGCAGTTCCTTCTATGGCCACTTGAAGCTGCTATGTGAAAATGCCCAACATCACAGTATTACAAAAGGTTTGGTAGGAAAAAGTGTTTCTCTCTTCAAAACAACTACAGGTCATTTATTTATTCAGATAGGTGTTTTAAATCATTCACCTCTTTGGATACTGTCAGGGCTTAAAGTTAGGTTGTGTGGGTGACTTGACTGACAGGTTTAACCAACAGGTTAATCACAGGCTGCAGTAGCTGTCTGATAGATCTCACCTCAGATAACTTTTTAATTGAATGATCTGGAAATTAATACAGCTCTCCATGAGGCACGGCCCTTCCAAAAGTTTTTCCTTCCGATTTTATGAGTGAAATGTTAATACAGGGATTTAAAAATCAGCAGTGGACCGGTGCTTTTAAAGCCGGCTACTTTCTTTCAACACTCAAACCGCTCTCTTAAAGCTTCGTTCACCCATTAATACTGATGTTATTTCTGTGCCTAAGCAATTTTGAAATTCAGACACACTTAGCGGGTGGTCGAGGGTTGAAAATTAAGAACAGCTGTAGCTTTCAGTTTTGTATTCCATATTAGAACTATGTTAACTTGCATCATCCATTTTTAAATAAATAAATAGGAAGTAAATAAGAAAAACAGTGATGCCCTGTATGTGGAGTAGTATAACAATAGTTACTCTTGAAAAGCCATGAGTGTTTATAATAATAGTGCAGGTTGCACTGTATATGCATCAGTGCACTACATACACTGACTTGATAGAAGTTAGCCAAGAGACAATAGTCAACACAGAGCTTCTCTCTGGCCATATTTATTAGCCTGTGTTTTTTCAGCTGGACAGCTGCAGTGTAACTTAACCTCAGTGCACCTGGAATCCTTCAGCAGTTCAAGGATTACCAAAGCCCAGCCATGTAGTCCCACAGGAGACCAGATACTTGTGGCATATCATGATATCTGCACATAAGTTTGAACAAACACATCTTGCAGGTTGCTAAATAATCTTTATCATTCAGATTTATATAATGACAACAATGTTACCAGATGTTATTATCATTGACTTTATAAATACTGTTCTACAGTTATCATTAAAGACAATGTGTATTCATGTTTTCATGAAATCCCAGCTATGCCTGTGTCACGGTCCAAGGATGATCCTTGTTTTCAATTTGGAATTATTATACAGGATATAACATAATGCACACCTGTGGTGAAATTTAGGTCCCAGAATGTGTTGTTGCTCAGACAGTCATGCAGCTGATTCTGGACTGACACGTAATTGTTTTAGATTTGACTCTAGCATACTTTGATATACAGAGGACTAAATGGCTGTGTCATAGACTGCAAGGTGCCTAGGCCTTGTGGCTGAGAAACAAACCCACATCACCACCTCACACCCCCGTACTGACAGTTGGTATGAGGTGTTTGTGCTGGTATGCTGTGTTTGGTTGTCCCCAAAACATTGAGTTTCTGCTATCATGGCAGATCCAACTTGGTGGCGTCTGTCCAGAAGATTTTGAGATGTAGCTCTTGGGTTTTTTGGAATTCCAACCTTGGTGAATTTTCTAGGACATTCACCAACAAACTGCAAAAATTTCTGCTTTTATAATCAAGTTCATTTGATTAGAAGCACTTGGCGTATGCTTGCTTTCTTAATACCGGTAAGGGTATGCTTAGTTTTTCATTGGCCTGCAAAACCTTGATCCACTTGATTGTAGATGTGGGGATGCGAAACTCAATTAGCGCCAATGGATTATCAATATATTGCTGTGCAAAGACCTTGACTCTGCCTGGTTGACAAACAGGATGGTTTTTCTGAAAGTCCACCACAAATTGAGAATTTACTATTATTGAGCTTGTGGTAACTGACCTTCTATGTGACAAAGCTCTTCTCTGTGCCCTTCAGTCGACCACAAGATAAAAGTTCAAAGATAGATGTGGTTTGACCCATGAGTAACATACTAATTACTATGTTAGTATATGTCATGACCTAAGTACTTAGTAATTACAACTAAGTACTTAGGTCAGGGCGTGTGATGCCACAATAAAATAGTGAGTTTTAATTTTGCTTCACTTTGACTTTGGCATATTAGTATCAGAGTTTTGGCACTTAGTAGACTATCGTCTATCAACAACAACAAATAGTTCCCACAGAGACAGGTATAGACATACACATTAATCTCATCAGTTTTATTAACATGTGTGTATGCCAAGTATCACTCATAATGGAACTGATTGCTCATAAACCTGTTATCCATTCTCACAGGAGGCAGTGAATAGATGTGGAAACAACAGGTTAACCTCTCCCTTTCGACTGCTTGGTTCATGTTGGAATCATATCTACCTATAAATCATTATTATTGCTTGTCAGAAAAGTAATTAGTTTGTAGTGCTCCTTTGAACCAGACTTTACAAGGCACCCTACCTACCAGTAGCTAAAGTCCAAAGTCACACTGTAGAAAATGTAATTTAAGATTTGAAAGAGAGTAGGAAAACATTCAGTACATTTTTTCATATGGAGTGAAAGTTAAATCCAGCAATAGATACCAGATCATGATTGTGTACGAGTGTAATCTTCCTGTAAGAATTCCCATAGGGCCTTCCCACTGTAAATGTAATTTATAGCTATCACTACCCTCTTGGGAGTGCATGTGGTGTAGTACACTAGTCAGATAATCCTTTATTCCTTGTCAAACCCATTTACCTCATTTTGTCATCTGAGATAAAATCTGTTGAGAGATTGGTTTTGAGGAGCAAGGGGATGGAGCGGTTACCCTACCACCACCACCCTTCTGCATAATGACAGATGCACAGTTGAGCTTTCTCTCTACAATTTGGGATCAGATTGCTCTGTTGTAGGTTGCTGTATCTTTGCACTATGCGTTTAACTCTATTAAACACCTCTATCACGTTCAGCACAATCCGGGTTTTGCCTTACACCAACTGCAGCACATCCACAATGGCATCCTTGACTCTGAGATTAGGAAGCGGTTTAAGCAATTCACCTCAAGCTCATTTTATTCATACAGCACCAGGCAGTCTTTTTGTGTAATGTAGCAAAGAAAGTCTGTGGTTGACCGTGATTAAACAACTGTAAACAAATTATGGACTCACAGGAAGGACCCTATTCCTGTTTCTTCAAAATACCTTTGGGCACGAGGAAAAACTCAACAACGCCAGAACGAGCTGATAAAAAATATCCTGCGGTCATTCATTAATAACTTCCAATGGCTGTCTCTCTAGGACTTTACGGCTGTTTATTCTTGATTGTTTGCAAAAGTGGTGTGCAGCCAACAGCCAAGCACGGCCATTTAATTAGAAGTCCATTTCATGGCCGTCTGACATGCTGATAAAACTCTCTTAACAAATAGCCAGAGTGTCTCCTGGAGCCTGACTGTGTAATTGAGGCTTTTTTTCTAACGCAACCCTATTTGCCAGAAGCACCCATCGTCTCCCTCTGTCTCTCTCCGTCTCTCTCTGTCTCTCTCTGTCTCTCTCTGTCTCTCTCTCTCTCCAATACACGACCACATACACACACTTGCCCAAGCCCAAAGACACAGAGAAAGAGACATATATCTGAGTTAACACAAATGTCCATTTATTTTGAAACAGAACATCCTGCTGATTCAGTTTACAGAATATTCATTTTGGCTTCTGTTTCCCTCATCAAAAGTTCTTGCATCACATTTGAGGAAGAAACTCAATCTCCAAATGTCCTCTGACATGGGGTTTGTGTTAAACCAAGGTTTTCTTTTAAAAGCTAATCCTGTGAATTTAACCATGTAAGTTTTGGCAAAGCTCTACAGTAAACGGTTTCTACCGTGGCATTTGTTGAATGCTGTGACTGACAAGAGATAATCTGCCAGTGATTTGCGTAAAAAAAATTTTTTTTAATGCAGTCTGCTTAAGCTAAATTGATTAACAAAACATATTATTGTTTTTCAACTCAGTCAAGAAAGATTGAGAATATCTTACATCGGAATGAAATATTAAAACTGAAAATCTCTACTGACATACCTTGAGTCATTTGTTGAGATGAAAATGGCATCAGAGGAAACCAAAACCATCAACACTTTGATTTTTGGTGTGATTTTGAACCCAGCTCTCAAAGTTAAACACTGAAATTACAGACTGATCCAATTAGCTTTTAGACAGTCTGTGGTGCTGTTTGGCTGATGTGCAGATACTTAACATCCCTGAGGTTCTTAATTGAATTCAGGTCTGGGGAATATGAGGGCCAGCCAGTGGCATCAACGGCTACATTTTGCAGGAGCTACCTACACACTCTGGCCACATGAGGAGAAATCCAGTGTCCAGGATAAGGTCTGGAAGTCTGTGGATTTTATAACCTACCTAATAAAAGCCAAAGTACTGCTGGCTAACCCACAGAGGTCTGTATGGCGATCCAACAAAATGCCATCACTGACCCAGTGCCAAACTGGTCATGCTGAATGATGTTGTAGGTGGCATAACATTTGCCATGGCATCTGCAGATACCCCTAAAAAAGACCTCAGACTGAAGCAGACTGTATGCACAGGAATTGTACTTTTGTGATTTCACAGTGACCTTTGACCAAAATCAAATCACTTCATCCTAGATTTCCAGGGAGTTAAAATGAGAAATTATCTTAAGGTTTTTTGAGAGGTAGGGACTGGGATTTAGGGACTGGTCAATGACATGATACAAATCATAATAGCACAGAAAACAGTGAGAGCGAAACTAAACTACAAATATTCATATCGATCTTCATATCCCTCTTCTCCCTTTCCAGTCTGACCATCTGCTAAACAGCTTTTTTAGGCAAAAACGCTGTTGCAAGTCAAAGAATGAATCACATATGGAGAATGTTAGAATGCTGAATCATCCAGTTTTACAGCCGTTTACTGAAAAGACATTACCCATGACCTGCCATGCTCCACCAAAGAGATGTGTTTAAGCCCAAGGAGCCGTGTTGATGGGGTTATTTGATTTACTACTAATGACGAATGTAGAATGTAGAAAAAAACTGAACTTTTTTTCTTAAGACATCATGAGCTTTACAGACTGATTGTTATTTAAATGAGAATATTTACAAAATGTGCAAAGGAAGGTGAACCAGGAGATCCAACCCACATAAGATCAAATTGGGCTCAATGTGGCCCACATAGTAACACCTCATTTTAAGAAATATTTGGTTCTAAAGCCGGACAAACCATCTATAATAAAGTTATTTGAGCAGAAAGTAGATTATGTAAAGTATAATTTTGAGGTGCAAAGGGTTAAGCAAAGACATTTTGCTTGGACAGAGGTTGAAAATGCGTGTAAGGCCAAATGTCATTGTTTTTTAGTGTGTATGAAGCATGTCAATATGTTAATACATGGCTGGTCTTATGCCTTCAACTGATTTCATGCTTTAGAGTTTAACCACAGACAATTTTCTCTATTAGTGGTATGAAGCAGTTTGAAAAGTAACAAAGGTTGAAATTAAATCAAATAATTCCAAGTGGCTGCTGAATTGTTTTAAGTTGGTTCAAATTGCCCAAAGAGCTGAAAGAACAAATACCGAAAAACCTTAATAACACGAAATATTATATAGTAATGCATAAAACCAAAATGGCTTCAACTGATATGTGAACAAAGATGTGATTAAAAACACGTACACAACCACAATATGTGTTTCAAGAACTTTCCGTAGGCTGAGATCCAAGGAAGAAGAAAAGAGAGGATAGCAAAAAATCAGAGGGGAGAGGTTGAAAGAGAGAAAAAGGGGGGGAGAACAGTAACAGCGACAGGAGACAGAGTAAAAAATAGTACAAGGGACTGCTGCCCTGGATCAGAGGTATCGTATTCAGCCTGGTCCTGACAGTGACTCCTCTCCAGGTTGAATAGGCCCATTGTTTGGACAAGGCCTCCATGACACAGGCCATTTCGTTACAGAATGAGCCCAGGCACAGGCAATAGATGGTGGTTGGTTTCCCCCTCCTCTTTCCTGTCAAAGAGTTCCATTCTCTCTCCCTCTGGGCTACCTGCATGAGGAGGAAGACAGGCATAGGGGCGACGCACTCTCAAAAACAAACAGGCACCCTCCATCATAGCAACAGACACGGAGAAAATACATCAGTAACTTAATCGTGTCTGATGTAAAATGTCAAATCTCTTCTGTGATTCAGGACCAACAAGCAGATGGTTAAAATATGTCATCACAAATTCTGTCTTTGTCTTCTTCACTCATCCACAAACCAAGGTGCATTCTGGTGCATTTAAATCGTTTGTCACTGACTGTGTGTGATAGCCTGAAATGATAAAAGGACGGATTCAAGTCTACCTTAACACAGTATGTGCACGTTACACAATGTATATGCTGAAAGAGTTAGTAATCATCAAGGATTTCTTAAACAGTTTGATGTGTCTGAGTTTCGCTGCACTGACAGTCTCAACTAAAACTGGCTAAAGTGCTGTTTTGGTTCAACCGCCTTCACTCCCATCCCGTGTGTTTGACTTGGAAGACAGTGCTGTCAGCAGGAAGGCAGGAGATATGCCTGTGCTGCTGAACTGTAACCAGGACACACATTTGCTTTCTGTGTGGAAATCTAAATCATTACAAATGATGGCCAAAGGCAAAGGCAGCACGAAACATGAGCCCCTTGTACCTGTAAGAAGGGCACTGCTTTGCAGGTGTGCTGGACTGAACTGCAGCTGGGCTGAGCAGCTACATCTTATTTCCAGACATGGCCACACTTTCTTAAATAAATTATTTAATTAACATATTATAACAAAACCCTA
Organism: Oreochromis niloticus; assembly: GCF_001858045.2. NCBI lineage: Eukaryota > Metazoa > Chordata > Actinopteri > Cichliformes > Cichlidae > Oreochromis > Oreochromis niloticus. The sequence continues at coordinate 6,272,000 of NC_031987.2, forward strand.
ATCAGCTACCTTTACAGGAAGTATCTCAAACCTATCGACAGATTCTAGCACCACCATTTTGGAATACAGCCGGTGATGGTCTCAAACATGCTCACCACTAAAAGATTGATTTTTACAATGTAGTGTTGGGTGGATGATGACATCAGCAATACTGGAGACACTGTTACCACCAGTGATGGTCACTGCGAGCAGTGGGTAAGTTCCAAAAGAGTACAGCAGCATATTGCCAATGTATATCCACTTTGCGCATATAGTAGGAGTCGCATAGCTGAGATGTGTTTTTGCTCATTGGGAACGCATCTTTTCTCCATCGCTTGGTGATGCTTTACTTTCTCTCCACACAGAGGGGGATTCGGTATTGACAAGATGTTGGGACAATGTTGCTTAGCTCTGCTTCACCAACGTCTTCTATCTATTCTAAGACAAATAGTCTTTAAATATGAGTGAACAAATAAAGAAATATAACATCCAAAAAAAATACTTACTGGTATACTTAAAACTAATGAATACTTATGGGGTAAACGGATTAACTTAAATTGTGGCTTTAAAATTCTGAGTAAATAAAATTAATCAGTGATGTTTTATTTATCTGACAGTTACAGTTAGTTTATAAGTGTACATGCGTTGACCAGGACACAGAAGAGTCACATTTGGTTTGATTGAAGTTAAACATGTATGTAAAACAAAGACTGTAGTCTTTTTTTCGATGATCGTGGTGGTTTGAAAGAAAGGGCATTTACAGATCTTCCTCTTTGCATATGTGAGAACCTTATAAGGACAGACTGTTAAACAATGTAAAGCTAAGCAGCAAGAGAAATCTTGGCATACTAAAATGTGAATTTTCCAAGGTTATTACCGAAATTATTTGACTCTAATGTTCTTAAACACTCAAATACATTTGGTATGTTTTTTTACAGTGTAGTGTTGGGTGGATGATAACATCAAGAATACCTAAACGTCTGAGTACTCAAGAAAAGTTTTGCTTGGATTCTGAACTGACAATGCCTGATAACTTTAGATGAAAGTTAATAATTTGTCAGTGATAACCACTGCATACTCCTGTTGGCTGTACGGTAATGCTGCACCTCTGGAAGTTCTCACTCATGGCAGTATGGACATTGACACCGGGGTCGACAAACTTTGTTTCCTTGGTGTGTTGTGATAATAAGAGGCAGTCTTCAGCTTTCACCAGCATTATTATTATCTATCAGCTTTGAAGACTCACAGTCAAAGTCTGTCCTTCTGTTTACCCCTCTCTGCTTCTTTTTTGCTCTCAGCTTCTCTCTCCCCTCCTTTTCCTATGTGGTCTATCCGACCTCCCTATGAACTTGTGTGGCTACTCAGAGCTGTGCCTGTGTTACTGGAGACACCCCTCCGATACTCCTATTAGCCACAATGTAAAGATGATAGGTTGAGCTTTGTTTGGATATCCATTTCCAATCGCAGGACATGATTGGGGAGAGTAGCCTAAGATGATGTGTTTGCTGTGTGTTACTGCCAAAAAAGAAAAAAAAGAAAGAAAGAAAGGAGGAATGGGGAGTCAGCAAAAGAAGACGGCTAAATGAGGAAAGACAGAATGAAAGTAGGGAGCTATGTCTTGCACAATGTGTAAAACCACACAGAAAGTGAAGCTGATAAGTGTCATGTAAAGAAAACTAAAAGGAAAAATATGAATTCAGACTGGGATCCAAACCAGTCGACAAATTGAGAAAATTGTAGATTTTGGCATGCATAGTGTGACTATTAGCAACTATTTTACAGATGAAACCAACAAGTTCCAACCATAAAAAACCGTGATAGTAGATCTGAGGTTGGTTATCAGGGGCCTGTCACAATTTTCTAGTCAGTCAAAATGAAGAATTTAGTTTTTATCAAGCATGAGTACTTGAGGTCGGCTCCAATAGCAAGCTAATCTCCATCGACTCCTGTATTAAAATGACTAAAGTATTAGTTAAAAAAAATTATAATAATTTAACAGTTAACAAAATTAACAAAACAGGGATTAATGCCATTAAGTCTCTAAAGGGCGCTTGGTCTAGTCAGGAAGTCCAGTGCTGTGAGTTAGCAGAGATGAGGCCTAGCAGAAAGGTACTAGCTACAGCTGCCTCTGTCAGGATATCAGTGCATACACAGCTCAAGCTTAAAGAAACGTTAGCTGGATCCAAATGGATGAAGGAGAAAACTGTTAAGCAAAACAAAAATGCTATTCATTCCAGGCTGTAAACATGCTTTTCAGTGCTGTTAAGTTGAGCATTTTATCACGACGTGATCATTGAGTCATTTTGGAGCCAGCCTCAAGTGGTCACAAGAGGAACTGCAGCTCTTGGCACATCATTGTTGATTTTTTATTTGTAACTTTTCATTTTTTAGCCATTGAGAGTTGTTGTTTGTTTGCAGTGAATCGTGAATGCAGCATAATTCACTGCCAGGCTTCTTAGCTGTTTTTACCGTTAGCTGATCACATCCAGCTTTTCAAAATCAAACAGACGTAATGCGCTTTCTCATCGGATTACCAGTTTAAAAGAAAAAATGGATATTAGGTGGCAGAAGCACTAACATGAATATGTTGACCCACCTCTGCAACCATTTCTTTAACATAAATTTAAAAAAAAATGTAATTCCCTTTTGTAAGTTAGAAAAATGACTACAACTAGTGAAAATAACACAGTGCTTTATTAGGAGAATAAAATGGAATACAAATGGATGTTTGCCGATTGGCGTTACACTTTGTTCTAGACTCGTAAAAGCAGTGATTGCCTGTGGTTCCTGGAAGGCTTGTTTGTTCACTGGTGTGGTTTTACATCAGTTACTTTAGTATAAGTAAATATTGAATCACTTCACTACTAAATCTCCAAACGACACTCTGCTTGTACAGGTGTAGACAGTAATGGTAAGAGCGGTGATTGTTCCTGCCAGCTGAGGAATGAGAACGATGTGTTATGGAGCACACTGTGTACTGTTGGGGATCGAATCTGAACATCTCTCAGTCCAACAGAGGATTAGTCCCAGTATGAGTGTCACATGTCCATAAACTTCACATTTTGTTCTTTTGGATTAAAGAAAAGTTTTGTATTTCTTAGACTCCAGTGTGGGTGGCTGACTTTTTTCAAATTAAAGTGTGGTTCTTAAGCCCTCACATTTAGGGTAACACTATTATGCAAAGGTTTTGTAATTTAATAAAATTTGACATTGAGCAGGAGAGCCTCGGCGACAGCTAAAGCTTCAGAAATGTCATTATGGCACTTTCTTGACTGGACCAAAGGTAAACAGAAAAAATGTTTCTACCAAGTTTAAATGGAGGCAAAGAAAAGTAGACGGACAAAACATAAGGCATCAATAGATAAGCCTCTCTGTAGGTTTGAAATTACAAAGGGTCTTGGTCATGTATCAGTCAGATAGGGACCACCCACAGTATCAGATGGGGGATGAATAGCTCATACCAGCATGTGCTCGAGGCAGCCAGCACATCACGCCCCAGAACATATGAGCTGCACTGTTTGATCAGCGGGCCGTAGCCAATCAGGAAGAATGATGTATAACTGGGTGAAGGATGATCATGTACATTAATCTCCCCAAACAGCACACGCCTTGTGTTGAGGGGTCGCCAAAGACATTATTTAACTACTTTTATCAGATTACATGTTACATTTCACAAGGTTTTGGATCAGACTTTGTTCCCGCATCCAAAAGTTGACTGTGGCAAAATAAAGAGTGTCCAAACAGTGAAATCTGTGGAGAAAAAGAAGATTTCTGTCACTGGAATGTGAGATTAGTGGGCTGAGGCTGAGGGGATGACGTGATGTACTTTATCCACGGGTCATTTACTTTGACTCCCCCGTGACTCACAGAGGCTAGAGTGTGAGTAAGCTCATTTTGGGAACTAGAGGGATACATCACAGTTCAGGCAGTGATGCATTATGCATGCTGCTTCACTTTGCACGTTGATGAATTTCTTTTGAGAAACCCTCAGTGAACAGTTTTTTGCGGGTGACTTTGTATTTGAAAGATAAAATAAGTAATACCAAAAATCACTATTCGTGCAAACATTTCAGGCTTTGATTAATCTGTTTTTAATCAGGCAAACCGTTACAGTGAAGGCAAATTACTACGAGGAGCCTGTGAGGAATGCATGTAACCTATTTAACACCCAGCAGTCACATATTTTATCGTCAAACACACTTGGGGGTGACACACTACATCAAAGTCTACAGACTACTTTTTTTTTTATTTTTAAGGACACAGCAAATCAGCATGTTTATGAATTATGTGCACCAAGGGAGATATTCCAGGACCACATTAATCAGAATTAAAGCAACTTTTCAGCATATTTTGCATAACTTCCTTTCTCCTCACTGTTTTATTAGAGACATAAAATGTCATGGGATATTTAAGAGTATATTTAAAAACTAAAAAAGCAAACAACTTATGAGGATACACAAATAAGAATGACTAACTGTGGAAGAGTTCACAGGTCTCCAAAACTGTCTTTCAGAGGACAATGGAGGCAATCAAACTGTCTTGACAGATGTGAAATGATTTTCTTCCCATGTCCTATTCTTTCACATCTGTGAGCCTTCAAGTGTATGTGACAAAGCACAGATCGGGTATCACAATGCTTCACAAGAATGTCATTCTGAGAGCTAGCAGAGGTCAGCGTAACCGTAAAATATAAGGTGCATCTTGTAGACAGAGTACTTCCATCCTGTTGCTGTGATCAAGCATCACCTGACAAACAACGCTACAGTACTCACACCAACCAGGGTTCACCCGAATTCCTTTAAAGTTGTCTCATTGTTTTGACTCCCAGTTGCCAAGGTGGAGTTCTGTCTTATCGTTCGAGACTCCTGCGGAAGCCGTTATTCCCTGAAGCTACCCCAGCACCGGTGCCGAATATCCCTCATGGAAACCTGTTGCTAAGCTAATCAGGTGGCTAAGCTAGTGTTTGACAGGATTTTACTGGAACCGAGATGAGGGCAAGGACTAAATTATGGCAGTAAATCTCTCAAGTGCAAGTCCCCGCAGAGTGCCTGGCTGAAAGACCCGGAGAGCGTTTTCGGAGCCACTCCAGGAAATTCCGCATGCACAATTTGTCTTTGTAACAGGAGAGCTGGCACAGTCCTCGGCTTAAGGATGTCATGACCGGACCAACTTAGCACGCAGCAGAAGTGCTTATTACGCATTGTATACTCATTCCTGACACAGGGGAGTCTGGCGTGGCTCGCATCCCGGTGATCAGACTCAAGCGTTTTCTCACCACAATAGTTTGTAAGAGACCTGGTGAATTTCCACGAACCTCGGCATGAACTCTACCACTTAACCATGAGAGACTCCTCATTTTGGGAGAGGCCAGAGTCTGATAAACAGTGGGGAAGAAAGAAATAGGAAAAAAAGAACGACAGGAAAATGGAAAACAGGGCTGGCACTTCCAGCAGGTTTATTTGAGGCCGTGACAGTGAGCCCTTGGAAAAGGGATGGCGTCTAAAGCCGGGTCCACAGATGGGCGGAGGGTACACAAAAGGGGTCGTGACAAGTAGACATGGCATTTCAAAGCCCCCTCGCTTCTTCCCTGCAGTCTGGGAGATAAAGGAAGGAAAAATTGGATTATTTTACTCTCCGGATCCCTGAACTCAGCGGGACAGAGTGAAGACAGTGCCTGGGAACAATTTGTCCAGCCATTATCTCAATCCATTAAGGATGAGAACTGCAGGCCACGCTCCGGGTCCGATGTTCCATCGAGATGATGAAAAGAGGATTTCTGAAGTGCTTTATTTCTCGATTATCTTCCTGTTTTCTCTCTTTCTGTATTTTAGATGCTGATAGAATGTCTCAACTTGGGAAACAAGAACATGTATTATTTGCCTTTGGATTAGCTTTGATCCAGGTTTCATGTGCTTCTAATTTTGTCTATCTGTCTATCTGTACCATAGTATCAGTTTCACTTGACTTTTGTTGTTAGCAAGATAAGACAATGTTACCTCAGAGATGAATAAATTAGACGACTAGAGGTGGGTGGATCTTGTGAAAGGGCTGTGAGAATTAAAGAATCTGAAACCTAAAAGAAACAATCACTTGGTCAAAGGTTTGATTTTCCCAATCCTTGGACCGATGTCAACCTGGATGTCTGTTTATTTTAAATTGTCTTGAGCCAGTGTTTTGTTTTGCCAGATCTCACTCCACAGAGACATAATTTAAAGGCCACAGAAAACACTGGTGTCAGCAGAGTAGCTGTTAAACTGGGGTTTGGTATCCCACCGAGTCACACTGATGGCAATAAATGGTGGAAGTAAAACAAATATCTGAATGTGGTTTCTTGTTTCGTTGTTTAATACTCTCTTATGGCTCGTGGCTTTTTGCTAGAAATCAAGTTTTCATAGCCTCAGCGTAATACAGCAATGACCGCGGAGTGGATTTAAAAGGATAAAACCTGACCAGATAGCAAAGAATGTGTGGTTTAAAAAGGTTTCTGCTCTATTTGCCTGTTGAATAAAACGATAGCTCAACAGTGATGTTCGCGTCACGTACTTTCATACTTACACTGACTGTCTGGGGGGAAAGAGAAGAGAAAATGGTGAGTGTAGATACCCAAGAACAAAACAGGAACTGTGGGTAAAAGGAAACTAGGAGTAACAATAGGTGTGGAAATGCAACCGTTAAGAGTGGAGAAGAACTGCTCAGAGGATCATGTGAAGTCTCCTAGGGTCCGAACAAATGGATTGCTCAGAGTCACCTGATTTATCTTTAGTTCTTAAGTTTAAGTTTGAAGCCTAATTTTAAAAGTAGAGGTGTTTCTCTCCCAAATCCAAACTGGGAACTGGTTCCACAGGCGAGCATTCTGATAAGTGGACCCTCTGACAGGTATGACGGGCACTACATTAAAAAGTTAAGTGTTATGTGTCACGCATACTGTAGTGATGTTAAGTGAGTTCATACCGCTTCAGCCTGGCAATCTTTCCAGCTGAGTGAAGCCACAGAGATGCTCACTCAGTCAGAAAGCAATGTTACCCCACACTCAACACGCATCCTTCTCCCCCATCCCTGTCGTCAGTCTGTGTGTGCAGATGTTTTAAAACGTCTAGAAAAGTACCGTGGGACTTGATTTTTTTCTAAGGTGGCAGCTAATAACTGACAGAACTGAAGTTTTTGACAGAGCTTGTGTTGGGCTGCCTGCTCTTACTATTCTGGTAGCTAGTTTCTTCAAGTCTCTTAGTCTTACACTTGCCAAAACAATCGCGGGATTAAAGAGGCAAAGGTACAAACACAGTCTTTAATACCTGTGTTTGATTTTTATTTATTTATTTATTTATATAGCACCAAATCACAACAACAGTCACCCCAAGGTGCTTTATATTGAAAGGTAGACCCTACAATAATACATACAGAGAAAAACTCAACAATCATATGACCCCCTATGAACAAGCACTTTGGCGACAGTGGGAAGGAAAAACTCCCTTTTAACAGGAAGAAACCTCCGGCAGAACCAGGCTTAGGGAGGGGCGGGGCCATCTGCTGCGACCGGTTGGGGTGAGAAAAGGAAGACAGGATAAAAGACATGCTGTGGAAGAGAGACAGAGATTAATAACAAGTGTGATTCAATACAGAAAGGCCTATTAGAAGATGTTAAGTAAGAAAGGTGACTGAAAAGAAAATACTTAATGCATCATGGGAATCCCCCAGCAGCCTAGACCTATTGCAGCATAACTAAGGGAGGATTCAGGGTCACCTGATCCAGCCCTAACTATATGCTTTAGTAAAAAGGAAAGTTTTAAGCCTAATCTTAAAAGTAGAGATAGTGTCTGTCTCCCAAAAGTGAATGCAGAAAGTATCACTATGCGGTCACCTGTAGTGTCACTACCTGGTTCATTATGAGCTTTGTCTCTTTGTGCCATCAGAAATTAGCCATGGTCTGACCTTACATTACCCAGAGTCTTGATAAAGCATGTCAAAATGATTAGATGATCCACCACCCAACCAACACCACCCAACTTTCCAGAGCTCTTTCTTATATTACAGTAACAAACATGAACGTTTGCTGTGCCCCAGCAGTCCAGTAATTAAATGTGCTTTGTCCTCCATGACAAAAAGACAAATCACAATCATTTAATAGAGATGATCTAAGGCTTCCAGCTTAAAGAAGTACAAAAGTTGCACGAGCACTGCTTCTGATGTTCTGAGCCACACAATATGAAGTACATACATTGGCAAGAGGCCCTCCAGAAAAAATAAAAACATCTTGAACACACACAGAGTTTTTAAAATTTCTATCTACCAAATGCACTCTGGAATGAGAAACAGGAGTCTGGAAGGTCCCAAAAGATCTGTTCTGGTGAAACTGACGAATGGAAATCTCATCCCGCAGCAACACAACCCACCTGCAATGCCAAACTATCCCGCAGAGAGAGCCAATGAACGTGATTACATTTATAGAGGCAAATTCTGCTCCACATCCTCTCTCAGGACCGGAGTCGGTGCCTTTGTAGCCTTGGAAGGCCTCTGTCCGTCCAACTTGGCAGCAGATGGATGAGACTTTGATGTGCTGAAAGTCGACTTGACCTGTGTTTACGGCTTAATAAATCTAGGATGGAAAGCTGTGGAAAGAACATAGTAACGCTGGGAGGGGAGGGGAGGCATAGATGTCTTCCCCCAATATTTGAGCCACAACAGAACATATGCTTTATATTATATTATACTGGGGATCCGCATATCGTCAACACACATAGCCCCACAGAAGCAGACTGATAACTGGCACAGTGGTTGTTGGACATTTGGACAAATTTATTTGTTGTGTAGGAAAACGCAAAGCACATAACACGAGACTACCAGTTAGTAATGCAGTCTGACTTTGATAGACTCCCCTGGGGCTTAACATACCAGTGTGGGTCCTGTGAAATCCACATTACAAGGAGATGTATTTATTTGCTGTTTGACTGCATTGGCCAGTGTCTGAAGTACATTTAATGTCTGGCCCATGATGTCACTCAGGCTGAAGTGGGCTTACTTCTTCTAAAGCCACCTTAGATCAAGTAATTTATGTGTTTTGCACGATCAATCTTATGTCGCAGGAGGGGGAAAACATGTCGTCTAATATTTGCAGTTGGCCAGGTTAGAACTGATTTAAGGCATGTAAAATGGGGTCTTGTGCCATTTCTCTAACTCTTAGTCATTTCTGCTGTCCAGGAAACCCTCTGTGTTTAATGTTCAGCCCTGTCAGTCATGAATCTGCCTCTCTTTACTCATAATAAGCTTGTTTTCAATACTCTGGGCCAATTTCTTCATAAGCCATGTATATTTGAAAAGAGGAATTTGAGTATCAAGTGTTTGCTTTAGAAGTCTGATATATAAACACAATACCTCTTATTCAAGGGCTCTGCTGGCCAGATAGCCACAAACCATGATCATGCAGAATCAAAGGATTACTTTAGCTCCTGGCTTAAGAAAGATCATACACACACAAAACCCTTCACATTCCCAGAGTCACTTCACCGTATCCAAGTAAAACCCACTTTATAAAGATGTGGTGCTCTAAGAAAACTTTCCTCTGCATTTATCATAGCTGAACTACATGATATCTGAAATAATATTTTTTTCCTAGCTTAATAAACAACCACTAAATCATGAAAATACCTCCTAGATACTGTTATATGTTCTGGTAACTTCATGTCAGATTCAGTACATAGACCAAATTATTTTATAAAATAATAAAGTTAGAAGCCCCAAAGTGGACACCAGGTCAAAAGGTATTCTGGATAAAGCCTCATTTAGAGAAACTGCATTACCAAAAACAAACACATAAACAAAATAATCAAACAGCAGTGATGTATTATGTAGCTGATTCCCTTCCTTTCAAATCCACAAGCTTTTAAAATGTGTAGAAGTTTGATACTGGAGATTTAAGATTATTTAAACTTTAAGAACAGATTCTTATCAATATCATTATAGGGTGTTTCTCTGAAGAGCTTGGACTTTTAATAGATAAAATTTCCAGCTTCAAACTTGAGAAAGTTATTTCAAATGTATTTTTTTATTGGTAAAAGCTTTATATAATAAGTATAGTATTGAAATTATGTGTGTGTGCAGCAGGAGAGGACAGCTCACGTGGGCTACAAGCAAAAAAGCTCATTTGTTTCAGTCAAAGATACAAAGAACACTCTGTTGTGCACTTTGTGCCAGAAGCCAAAAGCTTTTAACAATGAAAAATACAGAATCTTATTTAATGAAATGTCTGATATGACAGCAGAGCAAGAATGTGAAATATTTCCTTGTTTAGCCATCCATCAAACTTTTTCCAGTTATCAAAAGTTGGGGTCACAGTGGCTGCAAGCTAAGAGGCTGTTTTAAACTTCCTTTTCCACAGCAGTGTTTTGAGTTACTCCCAGAGAATCTCTGCACCAAAATCTGGTGCATGTCTCCTTCCAGGTGTGGTGGCCCAGAAAACCTCCAATGGAGGAGATGCCCAAACCACCTCAGCAGGCCTCCCTTCACCAAGAAGGGGCAGCGACTCTACTCTGAAAGATGTTTGAGTTCCTCACTCAAGCTCTTACAATGAGCCCAGCCACCCTATGAAAGGAAGTAATTTCTCAATCTTATATGTTAAACCTCATTGTAGTCTAAGGAGCTTGGAAAGAAAAGCATCTGAACTTCTTTAAGTTGCTTGAAGATGTTTCACCTCTCATCCGAGAAGCTTCTTCAGTTCTAAGGTCAAATGGTGGAAAGTCAGAGATTTAAGCCCCATGGGAGTGTTCCCCAAAAGGGACATGGATCCCCTATTGATCTTCTACCTAATCACACAAGCCAAGATGTGAAAACAGGTGTAGGTCACAATCAGCCAAGGTTTTGGGTGAACCAACTGTGAAACCTAACCCCACCCTATCATGTGATTTCCTGAGGTCAAAAGACCCAGGATGTGAGTGGGCGTTAAGGCATCTGGGAAGGAATCTCAAAACTGGATTATAAATGGCAGACAGTTGGTGTCGTAAGCCACCTCCTCTGTTTAAAGATCATTCACAGTGGACATAGATGGCTTCTTTCACTCCTCTTTCAAACCATCTTTCGTCGTTGTCCAAAATGGTAGAGGATCAATAGAGGGTCCATGTCCCTCTTGGGGCTTAAATCTGGGACTCTCCACCATTTGACCTTAGAACTGAAGAAGCTTCTCAGATGAGAGGTGAAGCGTCTTCAAGCAACTTAAAGAAGTCCAGACGCTTTTCTTTCCAAGCTCCTTAGACTATGATGACCTGGATGACTGAGAACCTTCATAGACAAACCCTATCATTATTTTTATTACCCAGAGCTCATGAGCATGGGTGAGGGTTTGGAACATGTATGGACTTTTAAGTAAATTTCTTTGCAGTCCAGTAATGAGCCACCTTCCCAGTAATTCCCAAAATACTTGAACTGCCTCACTTGAGCAACAACTCTTCTTTAGAAACACGGCCTCAAACCTGGAGGTGGTGACTCTTATCCGTGCCACTTGATGCTCAGCTCCAAACCAACCCAACCTTTGGTGAAGTTCACATTCTGATGAAACCAACAGAACCACATCTTCTATAAAAAGCAATATTCAATTTTGACATTCCCAAAACACTCGAGGTTAAACAAAACAAAATATAACAAAAGTCATGTTTAATGAGGGAACTGACTTTTGGTATCAAATATTAAGTTATGTAAATTTGCTACTTTTTAAGTCTAATAAGTAAAAAGTAGCTGTTTACACTTCTTCGGTAACTTTTCTAACACTGTTTATCTCAAACCTAAAAGATGTAAGAAGAGACTTGTGTTTATTTTAACTAGACTTTCTTTTACAGGAATGACTTTGGAAGTGCATTTGCATATACAAACACTGACACTGTCACACACACACACACACACACACACACGGATGCATGCAGGCGCACACGCTGTTCTGCAGCCAGTTCTGCATGATGCCAAGTCAGGCAGGGATGCAAGCCAGCTTCTGCTCCCTGCAACGTGGGCCGAGTGTCACTCACTGAAATATCTTGCAAAATGTTTCCACGACCGAAAGCGCTCCAAAAAGACTTCATGTATAATTCTGCAGAAGAAAGAATCACTGCATTAAAATTCATAACAATGCAATACTGAAATAGCATTTGCACATATAGTCAGTAACAGCTTTTTACCTCTGCCCCAGTCAGCAGCCAAGGTTCTGCTGAGCTTCACCATGTGGACTCATGCGCTTACTTAGCATGTCTGTGACAGTTGTTTAGAAAACATTAAAAATAATATTCACCAATGCCTCATGACAGCTGCTTGAGCCGCAGCCATTTTCTTCAACTTGCATCTGTCATCCAAGCTTTTACAGTGCTTTCTTGGACAAGGTACCATGGGATCTATTTTCTGGATGCAAGGAATGACCTTGTGGGAAACATTTGGCACAATCAATCTTGTGATTAATTAATCATAATATTTTCTCTGGTCACCACAGATGGAAGCTCTTTTTTGGGGCTGGAACTTCCATTATCAACTGGCGATAGCAGCGCTGACCCGTTGGAGTGCACTCTGTACACGTGTGTGCAGTTTTGCTTGAGTGTGTGTGCTTCTGAGTTTATTTCTTGGAGATTTCGGTACAAATTGGTTACTCATGGAAGTCTTTTTTTCCTCAAGATAAGGCTTTTGTGTTTTATTTCAACGCAGTGAAAGGGCAGAGGGTGATAGCATCAAAGCTTTCAGAAGGGGAAATAAGGTGTCTTATTCCTGAACATTACTTGGTACTTCTGTCATAATCCTAAGCAGTGAATGAAAGTAAAAGTAAAAATTCAATGAGAATATAATCTGCACATCTCCTCCTGATTGGCTGGGTTCCTGGGTTGCCCCTGGAAACTGTCTGTTGCAGGTTGTTCTACTACAGCATTCTGCCATTTAAAATCCCCGTGTGTGCCAGCACTCCTGTGACAGCACATGACAGTTCTTGTGCTCAATTTCCAAACCTACTTAAAAGTGAAGCCAGTGCAAAATTGCCAAAATAGTGTTTAAAAGAATTTTCACAGCCTGGCTCCCCCATTTCATAGAAATCCACCAGAAGGGGACAATCTTCTTAATCCGTACTGGAGTTACATTGTCTTAAAGAAAGAGGCATCATCACGTGGACTGACAGATGTGCCGATGCCAAGAGTTGTAGACAGCCACTGATTGGCAGGCCTCACCACTGCTAACGAGAGTCACTGAGCAGGATTTCTTCTGTGTATAATTATCTGACACGGATTAGCACGTGTTTTTGTCTAATATTTTATTATTCTGTTTCATAACAGTAATTAACAGGTATCTGTGTTGCACAAATACAGTTTGTAGATACATCTTTATAACTAGGCTTATAAGCATTAGTTGTTACCTCCATCCCTTTATTCAGATATGGTCACTTTTGGTTCCAAAATAAATAAATAAATAAATAGCAATGGCCAAAATGCTACTATTAAAGCTTCAAAATAGGGAGTTCACAACCAGTACTTGTGCCTTTGTCCAGCTTTAATACAGTTCATACCGTCTGAGAAATCTCCAAACCAGCAGTTTAGTTCATATCGTTCATTCTGCTGTGAACAGATTAAATTACTTTTGATGTAAATAGCAGTCACATTAAAGAGTTGGATTGCCTTTTTTTCCCTTTTGCACTGTTTTCTCCTGTTTTGGTTACCTTAGCTAGCTACTACGTTTAGCAAATGTCTTTTCCTTTAGTGCATTTCCACTGAATGTTAGTCAGCACTTTTCTGGAAAGGTAGTGCTGCTTTGTTTATTGTTTTGACCGAGGTTCACCTTGGAGTAAAATTGCTTCCACTCATGGTCACTTCCTTTTTTAGGCCTGTGTAGAAACTTAAATATCCCACATACTGCTAAATCACTGTTCTGATTTTGATTTGATGAAATTCCTTCATAAATTTATGTTGCACTCCTCTACCTTTACACAGGGGCACAACAAGTGAAAACACTGAAAGAACGTGCCAAATAATACACTACTTTCTCCTGGCTCGTACACGTGTGGCTTGCACCACCAGTCCTCCAACCTCCAAATTCAGACTTATTAGCCCTTCAAAAGATGACTGTTATCGCTTGGCATCCAGTACTGCTATGGCTGATGCATTACAGCGCCAACACCAAAGAACACCTTGTACACATCTCACGGTTCTCTGTAACACCAGCAGCATCTGACAGTACAACAGTAATTTGAAACCCCTGGATGAGAACAAGTTGAGAGCTGTTTTTCTAAAAGTACTGGATCTAATCCCAAATGGGTCAAAGAATCTCTATAGGTTCTTCTTTTGGTCAGTTGGGGTACTTATAAGTTCATATCTGGTATTATTAGTTCAAAACTGTTCAACAAACTAACATATTTATTCTACATATTTAGAAATGGTTATATCCTGGCTAATACCAAGTTCATGCTGTTTAATTATGCATCAGTGAACTTGGGTCCAACATAGATAAGAGCTTATCTTTTATGCTCTGTTCATCGGTTTGGGTGGCAGAGGCTCCTGCAGAGTAGAGACCTCAGTAAAACCATAAAAATCATTTCATGTGTGTATGATATGCTTGTCTGTTTTTTTAATCCTGCGTGCTGGAAAACATATTACACAGCATTTTTCATGCTTTCTAAGCCACATGTGGCAGTGGTTTAGTAATTGTTTCCAACAAAACTGATGCGTGTAATGATGCGTGGATACCACTGAAGGCATATCTCCAAAAGGCCTCTCCTTTCTGAAAGACATACTGATTGGTTAACTCAATGGAGAGAGAAAGAGAGAGATAAAACTGTGCCACGTGAGAGAGATGGAGGAGATGCATTGCATTCAACAGAACAAGGAGAACGGCTGGTAAGGCACCCAGGTCTAAAAGTTTACCATCTTACCTCCAAGTTTTAAAGTTGGTTGAGGGCTATCCAGCATGCTTAGGTATCTCTGTTATCCAGGAAGGCAGGTATCAAGCACTAGTGGATATTTTGAATAATGTGAAAGGTTACATATTCAGGTAGATTCAAATTTGACCAGGGCTACATGGACCAAGAAGTTTGCGTGTTTCCTGAGGCTTTTTGAAACTGCTTCTGAACTCTGTTGAACTTGGAGTAGCGCTTGTTTAAGGCCTGCTTCCTGAACAAAAAGGTTGGATTTGCATGAGTTCATATGGGCCATGTCAGCCTGTATACCTTACTGCGGCGGTTGTAGCTCAGGAGACACAGCAGGTCACCTGAAGCTAGAAAACATCACCTGTATATCTGGTGAGCAATTTCAATTTGTGAGTGGGAGTGGTAACTCGAGACTTGAGCAAGGGCTGGTTAGCCTCCTACCCTTCTTAGGAACAGTCTGTTCTTTAACTAAGTGTACTGATTACAAATGTACAAACAGACACTACAAGCAATTAAGATTATTTGATTCACTGCTATGTATTTTGAAAATGACCCTGGGAAGGAACACCGCATACCCACCTACAGGTGGAAATGGGCAAACTCCAATTTGAAAGGCTTCAATTGGCTGGTAGATTAAAACAACAGGGCTGAACTGTATATAGAAACTGAATTTGACACAAGATCTCATCCAGTGGTTTTCATACTCAACACAATGATAATGGCCTTTTGGTAGAGCTCAGGTAGAGTAGAAAAGCACTATATAACAACCAGTCCAGTGCATTTATTAACTCAGTTTTCAAGTCTGCATTTTGGCTCCACATATCCACTGATATGATAGTTGGGGATTGACTTGCTTTTGGTGCTAGCATCAAGTAGTAACTACAGTTTTCTGCACTGCAGCATTGCTATTAAGCGTTGCTTTTTGGGATTTGCATCTCATAAACGCCGAATGTGTTTGTTGCTTTCTTTCCACTGCAGAGATTGAAATGGGGGAAAGAAAAACAGCACCTGACCAAGATTTTGTGATTATTTTATTCACTCACCTTTCACGGTTTAAGACAAACAACAAAACTAGATATCCAAACAAATCCTACTTCAGCTTTTCCGTTGAAGGAAATATTATTACGAACACTCGTAAGATTCATGTACGAGAGGTCAGCTGGGGTAGTATTTCTAAATGGTTTGTTTCCTTCCAGACTGCCAAAAACACCCAGCGAGCTGTATTTATAGTAAATTGCAATAATAATTTGTTTCTACTGACAGAACATGTTCCATATTGCTCCAGTCTTCCGTGTTGCCTTTGAAGTGCCAGTTAAACCAATCGCATTCCTCTCGCAAGTTCTCACTTCCTATCTTCTCCATTCATAGGCCCAAAATAGCCTCTGAATCATTCCATGGACGCTGCTTTGTGTTTACACTTTGCCTTCTTCCATACTGGAATATTGTACCATACTTCACACCAACCGTTCAAAAATGTTCCGATAAAGTCAACAAGAGAAACCAGAATATGGAGTTTAGAAGATTCAAGGGGAACTTGCTGAAGTACATGTTGTGTTTTACTTCAACATCAAGGGCTAAAGATAACTTTTGGAGCTAAAACTTGCCAGAGAAAACTTGTATGGCACAGTATGTGGTTTTCTGGAGTGCTGTAATAAAATAAAATACTGTGGGCATGTGTAATTGCAGAAAATGTATGCTACTCTGACACTGATTTTCAGAGTGAAAAACAGTGTTCTTGTTATGTCTTTGTACACTTTAGATCTGTGGCTAACATTCTGATCAAAACCAGCTCGAATCAAACAAGCCAAGAGTAACAAAGTGATAAGTGTGAATTACTACATCAGCAAGGCTACAGGAAACAACAAGAAATGGGAGACTGTTCCAGCGGGGCGAAGGAACAGCTTCCAGCTCTGTGAGAGAAAATATAAGCTGAAAATAGTGTGAACAAGAGACTGCTGTCCTGCCCAAGATCCACGATCCTGATTGGTTCTGTTGACAACTGGTTAGTTTAACAAACATGCACACAGATGCAAAAATAGACCATGAAAGAAGCAAAGCATAGCAAGCAAAGGTTTTTTTGTTATACAATCACTGAAGGGCGACGGGGTGGTTTTTCAAATTGCAGTTCATGGCGGTTTTAGTTATTCCTGTTATATATGTGTATGTTAACAAGAAACTGGTTAAAGTCTGGTCAATTATTCTGCCCTGTTAAAAGGTCATAGACAATTAATATTAAACAATATAATACTGATAGCTCGGCAGTTGCCTAAGAAACACCCAAACCTTGCCAAACTACTGTTTCAAGTGTGCCACAATGAAGCATGAAAACTACTTACAAGGCATCTTTTCCTCATATGAGATCAATGTTTTTGTGCAGGGTAACAGATAAAAATGCCACCTCGTGACTCATAGAAATGCATAACAATACTTTTATCCTTGAAAAATAAGGAATAAAGACAGAAACAGCTTTTTGCAGTATGCTTTAAACATATGTATGTGTTGCAGTAGAGTACATACAGTACATGGAGATAAACTTGCTTTTGGAGATAACCTCAAGTGGCCGTTTAGAGGGACTGCAACTTTTGTCTCTTCTGTTTAAGCTTCATTTTTCAGCTCTGAAGGTTGCTGTTTGGCAACGCCGCAGCCCTAATTTATGGTTAAAATAAAAATATCCTAAACTCTGACAAATAAACACACTGTTTCCACAAGATCAAAAGATTAACAGTATTTCCTTCTTTGGCTGCTGCTCTCACAGTGCCGTTGAGCAAAGTATGGAAACAACCAGTGCTGTCTAATGACAGTACAGCGTTGTAGTCACACTGCATGGTTCCCAGATTTCTATGCGTTACTCTCTCTTCCTCTGCGATGACTTCTTCTTGTTGTAGCTGTAATTACAAAGTCATCACAGTTCAAATTCAGTTAAAAAAGGTTTAAGGTTTCTTCCTTAATGTTTTGCAAATGCTGGAGGGAAAGCACGGGCAAACTTCTTGCATAAGAAATGTCTGAATGCTTTGGCAGTACATGTTTCCTTCCACTATTTAACCTTAAATGTTACATAACTCACTTAACTCTTAAGTGTTTCATGAGTAGCCACAGCTCTGTCAAAGTGTATATGAGGAGTTCTTTTGCTACACAAAGGCCATGGTGAGGCCTAAAGCCCAAAATGTAATATACTGTATAGGTGGCAGTTTACATGTTGTGGTTGAGCCCTCAATGTGTGTGTGTGTAGGTATGTGTGTGTTTGTGTGTCTTCCTTCAGGGTTTACTGGGTCAAAACCTATAAATTTGGTCTCCACTGCCTCAATTAGTCAGTCAGCTTTCTGGCTCAGAGCTTGTCAGCTAAACACATGACCACATCCTAATTGAGCTTGTAGTAGAAACTGTTCTGCTCTGATAAACGAGACGCTGAGAAACACAGCGTCTGTTTTCAAACGGCTCCAGTTCTGGAGGAATTTAACAAGGTGTTGCATACATTTAAAAAAAAAAAAAAAAAACTTAATTAAAATGTTTTCAAAAGGAACTTTTGTACAGGTTTGAGAAGAGGTTCCAGACAGCGCTGTTGTTTTAATGAGAATGCCTTTAAACAAACTGGGTTTTTTTTTTACATTTTCAGAGGTTATGACTATATCATTACATTGCATAACAGCTACTTCTTAAGTCTCTGCACTTTCCATAAATCTCAGCACAGTGACAGATTTAATTAAATGCAGAAAAATACAGAAAAAGAAAAATGTGTTCATCAGCTTACAGTAGTTCACTTCTGCTGGGAACGGAATAAAATATATCTGCAAGTCTTAAAAGGTTTGTTTTCTTAACAACCAAAAAAAACTACATTAAATCATCAGAAGCCCAGTGCACCCAATACTCAGAACTCCGAATACTCTGAATTTCAAACTGAGCATCAGATTTAGGAAAGAAAGGCGATCTAAGTTACTTTGAATGTGTCATGGTTGTTGGTGACAGACAGGCTAGTCTGATTACTTCAGAAACTGCTGGAATTTTCCTGCACGACTATCTCTGGGGTTTAGAGAATAACCTGAAAAGGAGAAAGTTCTCTGAGTGAAAATCTCCTGTTTACACTGGAGGTCAAAGGCCAGACTGCTTTGCGTTGGCAACAGTAACTCAAATAACCATTTGTTCAAAATATATTGAGCCTCGAAGCAATGACATTAAAGCATGGATCTACTGTGTATCAACAGCTCTGTCTGCTGGTGCTGTGAGAGATGTTTTCTTGGAACAGTTGAACATCCTTTAAACACCATAATCAGCCCACCTCCTGACAGCTGTTTCTAAAAGGATAACATACCATGTCACAATGATCAGATGGTTTCAAACTAGGGCTTTGAGCATCAAAATGAGTCGACTGTACTCAAATCGCCTCCACAGTCACAGATCTCAATCCAGCAGAGCACATTCAGAATGTGGTGTGATGGTTTAATTGGGAGTTAGGGTTAGGGTAACCCCTAACCCATCTTGGATGTGCCCTCTTACCGCCAAGGTGTACCTAAAAGTGTCCAGTGAATATAATGTCGACTACAAATGAATAAAAGTAATCAGGAACATGTTACAGTAGAATCAAAATAAACACTGTGTGATTCCTTTAAACCAAAAGTCAATGAGAATTCAATCCTGTACATTAGGTCTTCTATAGTGTTACAAATAAGGCAGCTAATTAATTCCAGGCTGCAGTCCAAAAGGCATAGTTTCCAGAAAAGAACATGTAATATGGGATGGAAGAGCTAGAAGTAAAGCCCTCTGGTATGTGCTTGGAATAGAAGTCACATTATGTTATCACTTTCATGTCTGTGGATGTGTGTGTTCAAGTGGCACTGAGTAATTAGCCGATTCTGAGAAATAGCTCCCGATTACTGTCCGAGCTTCTGGCTGCGCTGCTGTTGACGCCTGCGATACAAAGAACATTCCCAAGAGTTCTCTTCTTCTCTCTGTCTAGACGCTGCAATAACCCAAAGGCAATCACCTAGAAAAGAGTGTGTCAGAGTGTGTTAACGGAATGGCGCTTACTTAAATGGCAAGGGTGTGAAAGTGTGTACATACCTTGTAAAAACTCTGGGAACAAAAGGGAGGATTGTCACTGGAGTATGTTTATGCAGTTCTGTCTGTTTCTTGAGTTTGTCTGGGTCTATAATAGGAAAAGTTTCCATGAAATATCATCTTTAAAATGTAGAGGTGTGACATGTCTGCATGCTTTGTACTGCTGATGAATGATGAGCACGTTCTTTAAATTTATACCAAAATTAAACAATTTAAACTACATTCATGTGTCCAAACATCAATCTTTCTGGAACAAATTGGCCAGTACTCATGAATATTGAGTGAAAGCAGCTTATACATTCAAGAAACCATTTGCGAGCGTAGCTGTGGATGAGATGACCTCAGAAATGACATAAATATAAAATCCATCTTAGTAAATTGCACAAATGAGACCTAACAGCCTGACGTCATAACAGCTCGTGGGAATAAGAGGGGCAAAATTAAACAAAGAGGAGATGGGAGAAATTCTTTTACACATGAGTGATTTCGTGGCAACACAATGGGGACAAAATATTACATCGCAAAGTTAATTTGGGCAATGCGTCTTTGGTTTGGACTGCCCCACCTCCTGCTGGGCCCTGGGGACCAGGGTTATGTTGTCCAGATGAGGAATAATAGCCCACACCTGGTCGCTGGCAAAGACCCTTAAACAAAACTCCTGTATGGCCTCAAAGTCTGACTCAGCTGAACATCTTCTGAGACCTTCTCATTCCAAACGCACAATTAACCTAACTTACCTGAGCCATACAGCAGCTAGTGCTATTTGTAAAATTTATCAAGATCACACTGATTTATAGTTTAGCAGCTTCACACTTTGATCTGTTTAGAAATATGAAGCTGTCAAAAGTTGCTGCAGTGAGAACAACAACTTTCATTTTAGTCAAAATTCATTGATTGTAAATCTTACAGCCATCAGCCATTAATGTTTACTCTCAGAGGATCGGTCACATGACTCTAAATGCAATGTTGCACACAGCCGTGTCTGCTGCACATTAGCTGGAAACTAGCAAGGATTGATCATGTGTGTGGAAAATGTTTAGCTTATCTGATATTAGGATAATATTATAGTCTACCTGTTTTACATTTTAGAGTCGTACTAATATGTCAGATGTCTTTGTTCATCATTTTCTAGGTATTTCTAATCTTTTTGAATCTTGTATTTTTTCAGTTGTTTTAAGTCTCTTTGGTCATTTTACTTCTCTTTGTGCCTGTTTTGTACTTTATGTTGGTCATTTACATCTTTTTGTGTCTCATTTAGGTTATTTTACATATTTTTTGTAGTTCTTTTATGTCTCGTTTGCCTATTATACATCTCCTTGTGGATATTTTGCATTTCACTGTGATCATTTTGCATCTTGTCTTGGTCATTTTATATCTTTTGTGGTTGTTTTTGTGCATTATTTTGGTTATTTTAGATGTTATTGAGACTGTATTTTGTTTAGTTTTGGTTAGTTTGCATCTTTTTCGTGTTGTTTTGTCTCACTCTCAATCTTACATTTATTTGTGTTCTTTTTTGCATCTCATTTTTGTAATTTGATGCCTCTTTGTGCACCTTTTGTTTCTCCTTTTGATCCTTTTACATCTTTGTGCTCCTTTTGTGTCTCATTTTAGTGATTTTATATAATTGAAACATTATATCATCAAACCAAACCACCGTGGAGTATCATGATACATTTAAAAAATGATAATTCGCTAAATTTTGAGGGTTATTATGATTTTAACTGTGTATATACACCCTGCTTCCTTAAATACACATTAGGAGACCTCACTATTTGTAACATTATGGCTGCCACAATGAACAACAACATTCAATCATGAGGTAATGAAGCCAACAAAAAGCAGTCTGGTTCCAACTGTAAATACGTTTTATTCTACCGAGTGTTAGAAGTAAATAACAGATTTAAAGTTCATCATTGCAAAGTGCAAGAGTTTAGATCCGTGTGAGGCATAAGGCGTGGAGTGCCTTTAACTTACAGCCTCTCCCCATTCAGCAAAGGAGACCGGTAGATGACCAGGATCAGGTTACATGAGTAGAATTCATTTTTTAAAACTTCCATTAAGTTTTTGATCTGAGTACAGTAATGGCAAATTTCCTTGGCCTTGGGGAGAGGAAGTTACAGCATACAATCAAAAGCTGCAGATTAAAAAATGGCACGGAGCCTGAAGGCTCCTTATGTTAAATTTGGTCTTGCAGGATCTTATCATGAGTCTGGAGCAAAAATATGTTTTCCTTAAATACCAAGTGATCAAGTAAAATAAATATTAAAACTTGATTGGCATTCGATCAAAGCCCTCGAAATCTTGAAACGCTTCTTTATCTATGATTCACTCTGATTAAGCGTTTCAGGTAGATTTGCTGACAGCAGTGCAGACAGAGGTCCCTCCTATTTTTGTTTTTCTTTCTGTGGTGAATGGATGCGAGGAATGTTTCTACAGGTCCAATAGTAATTTTGCTCCCAGAATCATACAGCACAGGATGTTCTCAGTGGCCCTCTGCAGTAATGTTTGTATGTGTTTGTGTTTGTTCATGTCCAAATTCCACTGGGTCAGTGAACTATAGCTGTATGAGTGTAAAACTGCACCATTCCTCTGAAGTTTAAAGACCATTTCCCCACAAAATGCTATTTTCCCTCCACCCTTTCTCCCCATTTTTACACATCCTCTTCCTTTTGAAATCACTCTGTCTCTGTGCAGGCTCTCCAACTCAAACAAGTCAGCACAGATAGTTTGGCTCTTTCCCTGAAACCAAAGCGTAGGCACACTGGTTGGACAGGGAGAACAAACAGCTAACATGCCTTGTGGCTTCTTGATGGCATGCTTTTCAGCACTCAGTTTTTGGGGCGATATTGGGAGAGGGCATTCCTGGTAATTAATAAGGCAAGCACAGGTTTCCATTTGGAGAAAATGAATGGGCCCTGAAAACAGAGCGTGCACAGCGGGATGGTGTTACAAAGTCCTGTCTTGTTTTACAGTTTCATAACTGTGGCAATAATTAGGGAATGGGTGTAACAGAGAATTAATAGGTTGACATCTAATATTGTGTACTTATTAAGTCAGGAAATGGAATTGCGTGATCATTGTTAAGAGCTTATCGAGAGCACCGAAGAACATATTTATTTATTAAAATGTTCTTCTTTATTGAAAATGACAAAAGTATTATAGGAGTGTACTTAGTGATTACATATTTGTCCTTTATCCAGTAAACATATACAGTTTACAGGTGAGTTTTGCACAGATTTATGGACCTAAATCTTATTCTATTTGTCGAGCTCTCTTTTATTGAAAAAGAGTTTGAAGAAATTGTTATTGTATCCATAGTCAACATAAAAGCTGCATGTCGATTACTGACCTTAGACTACTTTGGTGTCTAACCAGATACTTTGGATGGCTTTACCTTGGCCTCCAGTAACACTGAGGAATCTTGGAGTCATTTCTAACCATCATATGTCCTTCAACATGCTTATTAAACAAATATGCAGGGCTGTTTTCTTGAATTTGTGCAATATCTGTAAGATTAGAAATATCCTGTCTCAGAGTGATGCTGAAAAACTAGTTTATGCATTTATATCTTCAAGGCTGGACTACTGTAATTCATTATTACCAGGAAGTCCTACAAACTCCCTAAAAAGCCTTCAGTTAATCCAAAGTTCTGCAGCAAGAGTCCTGACAGGGGCTAGAAAGAGAGAGCATATTTCTCCTATATTGGCTTCTTTTCATTGGCTCCCTGTTAAATCCAGAATTGAATTCAAAATCCTGCTCCTCACATACAAGGCCCCATCTTATCTTAATGAACTTATAGTACCATATCATCACATTAGAGCACTTCGCTCTCGCACTGCAGGCCTACTTGTTGTTCCTAGAATATTTAAAAGTAGAATGGGAGGCAGAGCCTTCAGTTTTCAGGCCCCTCTTCAGTGGAACCAGCTTCCAGTTTGGATTCAGGAGACAGACACTTTCTCTACTTTTAAGATTAGGCTTAAAACTTTCCTTTTTGCTAAAGCATATAGTTAGGGCTGGACCAGGTGACCCTGAATCCTCCCTTAGTTATGCTGCAATAGGTCTAGGCTGCTGGGGGATTCCCATGATGCACTGAGTGCTTCTTCTTCAGTCACCTTTTTTAACCTCTATGTGTTTAAACACCTCTCTGCATTTAATCATTAGATATTATCAATCTCAGTCTCTCTTCCACAGCATGTCCTTGTTCTGTCTTCCTCCCTTCATCCCCAACCAGTTACAGCAGATGACCGCCCCTCCCTGAGCCTGGTTCAGCCAGATGTTACTTTCTGTTAAAAGGGAGTTTTTCCTTCCTTCTGTCACCAAGTGTTTGCTTGTAGAGGGTCATCTGATTAGTGGAGTTTTATCTCTAATATTGATTTTTTTTTATCACTTTGTTATCCTATAGACAAATTCTCATTATAGCATAAAAATGAACATGCCATGGATAATCCACATTTACAGAACAGACTTAATCCATTATTCAGTACAACTGAATGACTGAGCCCTCAAACTGAGCAGGAAAGTGTTTACAGTGCTCAAGTCAGAAAGCCATTTTCTCATACACTTCTGTGGGACAGGAAGTCTTTTTGCAGCTATAGCTATCTCCATCTGGTGGCCATCACATAGAGTTCAGGTTTAAAGTATTTCTGCACTAGCTTCTTTTTGTCTGACCTGCAAACTATGTCCATGTTTTATACTGTCTATGGCTGTATCACATTCCCCAGTCAGGCACATCCAGAGCAGCCTGTAGAGCTACTGGGTCCTAACTAGGTCCTTAGCTCTGTCATTGTTCCGAGTGGATGCATGCATGAAAGAATAAGTGTTGCTAAGTGTTGTTCTTGTACTTCCCTTTATGTTGAGTAATGCAATTGCAGAAAATCTGCATACAATGTTAATAGTTACAGTTGTGTGAAGTCTACATGTGCTACAACATTAAGGTAGAAAGCTAGACTGCATGTTGAAGCCATGAGGTATCTCTGCAAAGGTCATTCTTTTTTTGTTGTAAATTGTACTTTTCTAATAACCCCACAGATTCAGTAGCTATGACCACACAATTCATTTCAAACTACATTGTTTGCCTTGGATTTGTAATTATTCATTGGATACAGTAAATGCAATGTTTATTAACAGGATGATCAATGTCATCATGTTTTATTTTGCTGTGTAGTTAATTTCCACTTATTCCTATGAGCCTACATTGTGGTTTCTGCAATCCATGCTGAAACCTGCTCTTTGCAGTTCATTACAATGGTCTTCATATGGTGGTCACTGTTGCCTGAGTGAGCATATGTCAGTGTGTGACTTAAAATAGTAAACATTCAGGAGGGAAAAAAAGCCACAGATTTCCGTGCCACCCCAAAATGAATACTGTTCTTACCAATATAAAAATTGTTTGGTTCCATAACTGCTCCCACAAGGCAGCTGTTTATGTTACATAACTGCACACTTCACTAGTTTGTCATCATTATTGTAGCCATTATTGTTTTTCCTTGCTGGCAGTTTAAATATTATATAATATTTATATATTGCAGTTTTGCATTTTCAAATTGCATAAAAGTATTACAATACAGGTCCAGCTTTACTGTAGTAAATTTGATTTCCTATGTGCCAGTACATGCTTGACATGAATTCTACTGGGATTTCTCTGGTATTCAATTGAGCAGTTTATGTATTTTTATTTTACTTGTATTATTTTCAGTTGATCTAAGAGTTGTTTATACTTACCATTCACATGCAGTCCTCTTTTCTAAAAACATAGTCCCAATTATATTTTCTCACTTTAAATATCTTACCATTGAACAATGGACAAAGTCCTCATAAGGCAGGTGCCGTGGTACAGGTGTGATCCGCGTGGTTTTCATCCAAGAGACTAGGGTAGACAACAAAACTACTCGGTTAGGTTCAGGGACACAAAGTGCTGAAACAGACTCACAACATTAGCCATGCCAGGTCCCACCACAGTATTTCAGACAGGTTGAGGTCAGGATTTTTACTGGGCCACTGGAACACCTAGAGTCTTTCTTTTTCAGTCATTCTCTTTTAGATTTTCTGTTTTGCTTGGGACCATTGTTCTGTTCCATGACCGAATTTTGGCTACGCTTTAGCTGTCAGAAAGATGGCCTCATATTTGAGTTTTGTATACAGAGGAGTTCATGGTCAATTCAGTGACTGCAAGGTTTTCAGGTCCTCTAGCTACAAAGTCCAAATCATCATCCCTCCACCACCGTGCTTGACAGTTGATATCAGGTGTGTGTATTTGGGTTTGTGTATCATGGCCAATGTCGCTACTTTGATCTTGTCTGTCCACAGGACATTGTTCACAAAGTCTCATTATTTGGTCAGATGCAATTTTGCAAACCTGTGCTGAACTGCAATGTTCTTTTGGTAATCCTTCCAAACAAGTCCTAATTGTTTAGTCTATTTCGAATTGTGTTGTCATGAACTTTCACATTTAAAATTTAGGATTGCATAGAGTCCTGAGAAAACTCCCTTTTTCCAAATACTGTATGTGTTTTATTGGAATCAGTAGCAAAAGCAGCAACATAAATGTCAAACACTTAATTCAGGACAAAATAAGCACATACTTGAAAATGCAGTTTAGTTCTATGGGAATAATGGCGAGGCCAGAGTAGGAAGATTATTGTGCGCTGGTAAAGATGGACTTAAGCTATGCAGGTCCAGGAATACAGAAAAAGGATCTGGCTTTTTGGATGGGACTCCAAGATCCCATATTCATGTTTCATTGGGTCAAAGCTGTTTTGTATTTTTCAGATGTTGTGGCTGATCTGCATAAACCTCATATATACTCAGGTTTGTTGTCCTAACCCTGAATATGCCAAACAGTTTAAACATGTCATACATACCATATACCTTAGTAGTCATGACCACAAACTGCCTGCAACCAACAGAAAGAGAATTTTCAGTGCCGTTGCACGCAGAGTACAATGGACCATTTAGGTCACTGGCTCTTTTGTAACAAACCAGTCTATTGCAGGGGCATCCAGAAGGATAATAATATTCTATCCTTACCTCCAGTCTGTGTGTATTCACACAAAGTGTGGCAACACAGTTTAAAAGATGTTATTATTTCATCAAAAAAAAACATAAAAAAATCTCAGCAGATTTTTTTATGTTTTGTTTTTGTTTTTTGTAAATTACCTTTTAGAAATGCAAACTGTACATATGTGACTTCAGGTCTGTCGCTGTGCCTGAATGCTGTTATGAAGAAAAGTCATAATGTAGTTTTCACTGGAATGGTTTCTGTGGCTGCAGTGGTTTGGCACTTTAGAGGGAAGTAATACTTGGTGTAGGGGAGTCTATCAAACCAACTAAATGTGACACATTGAGCTCAGTGAGAGTTATCGCTTCTTCATCTGTGGGACTTTTCCTTCTCTGCTGCTTTGCTGAGTCAGCTTCTTTATCATCTCCAGACCAGTAAAACCAGTGACCCGGCAAGAATCGCGTGTACAGTACACTTGAAATCAAATGCGGACACAACCACATACCGAATGCAGCAGTTTGGTGTTAGTGTTTTTGATAAAGAGCCAAGTGTCTGTCTGGCAAATGAAGAAAAAAAATAGTGCAAGCAACATGATAATCAAAAACCAAGCAATGGGCACTTGATATGCAGGGAGGATGGCCTTGATACCAACTACTCAGATACTGATGTCCGGTCAAAACATCTCAAAGCACTGGCTATCCTTTTAGGACCGCTTTTTAACAGTCATCCACTACCACTCCTGATAAACATCTTTGTGCCTGTGCAAAGCTCCTGTTTATACACTGTGTGCAAGCTAACATCAGCTAAAACAGTTAAGACATGCACAGGATTGTCTCGCACCGTTACATTGCTGTATTTAATGCAGGTCATGTACTATCTTGTGCAACAACTGGGAGACTAATGTGTTTTATTTATTTATTTAATGACATAATAGCCACCATGATTTTTTCACTTCTTCCTTTTTTTGGCATGAGAAGCATAAGTTGATGACATTAAATGTTATTTATGAAAACCGAGTCTTCAATGGTGATAAATTCCTCTGTCTGATAGCTGTGTGGTCTTTTGTCTAACAGACAGTTAGGAGGGGTACACATCAAATAAAGTGCGTCATGCTAATGTTAACCTGATTAATTAATTAACTGATCGGTATGTATTGTGTTAGCATAAACAAAGTGAAAAAGGGCCACTTTAGCTTGAGTGAAGCGTATTGAACACATAATAGATGTAAGATGTAATATGCAGTTTAAGAGATGGATGGCAAATAAATGCTATAATAGTACATACAAAGGTTCCCGTGAGCCTGTTTCCTGTGCGTATGACACTTTAACGAACTCATCAGGCTGATTTGTACTTTTGAAGAACAAAAGGTTTGGTGGAAAGTAAAACATAAAACCTCCCTGCTCTGTGCTTAACACTAATACTAGATATGAATCATAAAGCTGTGCTGTGTTGATAACCAGAAGCAACAACCTCTTTACTCTCTCTCACTCACACACAGACCATCTGTGTGATGTGCAGCCGTGGAGCTGGAACAGGCCGGACTGTCAGCAGGGTGTGTGATGGCTTACACACCTAGCCAAGTCATCCATCGTTCCCCCCAGAGAAGGTTAAAGGGAGTGCTCTTTTGTCTGTAAGTCTGTTGGATGCACTTGCAGCACACCCAGCCCTCAAACACAGCAGAACAGCTGGAGGAGACCACAGTTCCTGCAGGGAAGAGGAGAACTGCACTTCAACTTTGAACTTTCTAGCTGGCTTCTGTGGAGCTGCTACCTCTCTTCTAAGTCAGGGAGGTAATCCTAAGTTTCAGCATCAGCATATCTTACAGCTACCCATATGCTTCATCTTTGCTTTCCTCTGAATGAATGTTGAATTATTTAGCATGATATGGTGAAAGGGTGGGAATAGAGTGAGGGCTGTTCCTTTTCAGGGATTCCGGACATGCCAGTGAGCAGTGGGGTGATATCTGACATTGGAAAAATCCTGTGTAATTTGTCAAAGCTGACACCGCAAAGAGGCCTTACCTGAAACACAGAAACCATTAAGCCCTTGGCAAAACAGAGGAACTCCCACTGAGATCAAATTCTTTCCTAAAACCAGTATTGTTTTAAATCAGCTTGGAAATCTTGGGTGGGAATTCAGAGTGAGTAAGGACACTCTCAGAAGGGAAGCGATCCTCAGTCTTCATCCCGCACCCTCCTGCCCCACCTCTCATGTGAAAGGCAAACAAACTGTCCGGAGTTGCAGTAGCGCTGTTAGGTAACCATAGGAATAGCGCAGTAATCAAACCTGCCTGTATATCTTTAATCACAACTTTATATACAGTTGCAGGAAAAACACTGTAAACCATTTGGAATTTTCTATGCAGGTAATACTTTTTCAACCACTTCCTTTTCCCTCTGTATGCCCACACAGTGGATGAAGCAATCAGGATTAGATTGAAGTGATGAGTAATTCAAGGGGTAACTATTGCACTAACTAGCCATGTTTATACACAGCTCAGAGACCATTTTGGACAATTAACTGACAACTAAATTGAGGTGATTGATATTCTATAATGGCCATTATCAGTTACCTGCTCTAAAGCCACCAGAGCATTTTTTCAGTTATAGATGAACAAGCACCAAATGCAATCCTAGCAGAGCATCTGAAAGGAAGAAATGCAGCATTTGATGATGTTCATGACTTCAGCAAAAATGCCCAATTAAGAAAAAACATTGTTTATAAAGTATAAAGACTATATAGTTAGGTTCAGAAATATATATGAACCTAACTGCTTTTGTGCCTGTTGAATAAGCAAAAGTACTGTGCTAATTTTGGGGGTTTCTTAAATGCTGATGTAGATGGAGCGAGGTTAGATGTTTCCCCTACTTGTAGTTTTATGGTAAGCTCTGCTAACTCATGGCTTCATATTCTCAGATATGACAGTGGTGCCAATCTAATCTAATATTCTAATTGTTACAAAAATGGTAAAAGTGCATTTAAAAGGGAAAATTATTCCTTTAAACTGTGTAAAGGCCAACTGAAATCGGAGAAGAATCTAGCTGTGAGGTGGTGATGGGGTGGTAATGTTCTTAGCACACACATGAGAGTGGTATCCATTTCCAAAAGTGCTGAACTACTCAGAAACAGATGTTACTGTGGCAGTTAACCCTCTGCTTCCTGGGATTGTGGCCTACAGAATGCAGTTTATATTTGTACCAATATGGTAAGCTTTTACTGTTAAGTATAGGTCAAAATAAACCATTGTCGTGCTTAGTTGGTAACTAAGTGCCAGTCTGTTTGAGTTTACTTTGATACTGTTGCTTAGTAGCAACCACACTTCATTGGTTCCCAGGCCTATTACAACATTTGCATGGACAGTGGAGAGCATATTCTCACAGACAGAAAGCAAGCATGTGTGTAAATGACGTTCCTCTGGAGAAAGTCTTTCAAACATGCGCCAAGATCAATTTCCATCAAAGGTCCACGGGGGATAGTATCCCACCATCTCCAAGAGGTGAGTCAAGTGTATTTTGGAGGCAAACCCACAAAGAGGCAAATGTTTAATCCGCAATTGCAGACATTACACAGTCCCCATGTCAAGTTTACCGAAAGGTTTTCAAGGTCCCGTCGCCCAGAGAGCAAAGCAAAGTGAAGGTTTTGTTATTTCAAGATCCGCACTGCACAATTAAACGTTTTTAAATTGGTAACATTGCATCAATCTGACTACTATTCTGGCAATGCATGTTTTCTTTTTTGTTAGTCCAAGATGGACTCGCTCTTTTCCAGACAACCTAAATAATCAAAAATCATATTTTAGTAAATAAACGACTCCTTATTTTAATCATGTTATTTATCTGTTCTAACACTGCAGTTCTTTCCCTGAGTTCGTTTTCCTTTAGCCTTCTTGCATACGAACGTATCCTTTAGTTCATTTGTTGTAAATCTGCGTGTGCTAGTCTTCAATCACATGACCTTGAAGAAAATAATGTTTTTCCTTTTTTATCTTTACTGGGATCTTGTTCTAATCATCCTGAGACATCTGCGTACATGCTTGCTCATGCTCCCTTTATGCCTCTATGTCCATAAAATATTTAGAGAACTCAGCTCAACCTTTGACCCAGAAAACTAAACACTGAGCAGAGCAGAGCTGTTCTGAGGTTGAATGGCACAGCTGGACATTTGATAACAGCCCTAGGAGCTCTGTGGAAGCCTGTGAGTGGGCGGTGGCTCTGTTTCCTCTTCTTCCTCTGCTCATCTACATCCTCTCCCACCATGAGGTCAGAAGCATGTCAGGAAGCCGTGACTGTGTTAAATATCACGAGTATTGGAAACAGCAGATCAACTCTGTCTTCATTAGCAAATTTATTTTGATTGCCGCACCTAGTGTTGCTATGCTAGCTTGCCAGCTTCTCGATCTAATATGGTTATCAGTGAGCTTCAGAAGTGCTGGTAGGTGGATTAGCTGATAGGATTGTACCTTCGTGACTATATGAATATACCACGGGAAGCAGAGAGAGGTAGGATACCATCTTCACAAAGCTTTGCATACATCACAATTTAAAAAATCAATTTTAATCCCTACAATGGTCAAAAGATAGAGAACATTAACAGCAGTATAAGGTTTAGCAGATACCGTGGCCCTCTCTTTGAATCACAGTGCATTAGCTGACTATCTAATGCACTGTGAAGCATAACAATCAAAAACTGGTGTTCTTGTAATTGTAAGCAGATCATTTAAACCTGAAACTTTTTCCTCTGCGCACTTATGCTGCAGATGGTGATTGGAGACCACAGAAGGAATAAAATTAAATTGTGACCTTGTACTTGAAGTGAAATGATTGCTTCAAAGACAGGGACTGGGTCAAAGACCACTCAGTCAGTGGTCAAAGCAACTTTGGTGCATTAAGACAGAGAAAAAAACACTAATGAGACGAGTCTGTCTGCAGTCACGTGAGGTCAAGTAAGTCCATACAGTACAATATATTTGTTATAACATGGTGAATAACTGTGACAAATAGGGGAAAACTTCAAATCTGTTGCAGTCTTCATACACAGAAATTCATATTAACAACATGCATTCAACGATTTAAAAACAGAAACTCATCCACAAATGGTGATGTAGTTGTTGAAGGACATCAATTTAATGGCAAACAGACAAGCAAACAGACAAGTCGCACTCAAAGTCACAGACCTACTCCAGCCTGCCCCAGGGCAGCTGTGGCTACAACTGTAGCTTGCCTCCACCAGTGTGTGAATGTGAGAGTGAATGAATAGTGGAATTGTAAAGCACTTTGAGGGTCTCGAAAAGCGCTATATAAATGCAATCCATTATTATTATTATTATTATTATTCATTTGGTACATAACCAGGAAACAGCCACTTGAGTCAAGTGCCTTGATGCAAAGAGACACACCACAGACAAGTCGCACTCAAAGTCACAGACCTACTCCAGCTGACTGGAACGTGTTGGCATCTGTCTGTGTTTATAAATTCAATTGTGATTATATGCAAACCTTTACAAATTAGTGTGAGAGTGAGTACAGTCAGTTTGACTTGGTGTTTTGCCTTCTGGCCAAACAGCTGGTCACCACAGCTACTTCCAATCAGTCGCCAAATGTGAAAAAAATTGAGGCAATCATCATTTTTACTAGTCACAAAGAGGTTACTGTTTTTGTTTTGTTTCTAATGGCTGTATTTGGTAGGTTTTAAGCAGAGAAGTCTTATTAACCAACAGCAGGAAGAGTCTCAACTCCTCAGCTCTCAATAGCCCAGAGTTCTCTCATCAAATAGACTGTCCGACCAGGTTGGTGGCAGCTCCACCACTCTGAACTGTGCTGTAACCAGAATTCTACAATTTTAAGATTTCATCATCTGATGTCCCCATAAAGGATATTAGATAACAGAAAGTGCAGCCAACTCAGTCCTGGTTAGCTGCTTACAAATAAAACTGACAGAACAATTACAGATTTTATTCACCTCATTGCGTTCCGCACTTGTGAAACCAAACCAATATGCCCTTTGAGGGGGCAGAAAGGCAGCACTTTTCTGATGAGTTCAAGTCCCCTATCACTGTCGTGACCCATTTATATACGTATGCTAACCAGTGGTGGTTCAGGGTGCTTTTAACAGCCTCTGGATGCCAATAATGCCTTTCAGCACCACTTATCATAATACAATGGCACAAGAGAGCGTTTAACCACACTAAATTTAAAGTGGTAAGCACATCTCCCAGCAAGCAAACAAAATATTCATTTTTATACTCTTTTTTTCGTCATACAACCCTGTGTACAGACTAACACAATGTTCCGAAGATGAATAAATCAGAAATTAAGTACTTTGACTGCATAACCCTCACTCTAGTGCTTGGGAAATGGATTGTGGTTTGGGGCATTAGCACTGTTATATATTTCATTCAGACTGACTTGAACTGGCACACTAAAAGATGAAGCCCTAAACCGTTTGGATAGTCACCGCTGATGATGTCACTGTTTTCAACTGTGTAATGTTTGCTTTGGAGAAATCATAAGGATCCAGATGTGTATTTTGCAAAGCACCACATACAGCATCTTTCTTTATTTTAAAGTGTGTTATTGGGCTATATTTAGATTACTTGGTTGCTATAGCTTTCAAAGCAATCCAGCTAACACATGGTTGACTCTGCTGGTCCCAGATGCAACTAGAAACTGAGAAAGAAGCCGTTCACGTGGATTAAGTGTGTACATTCAGGCCACATGGGGAAAACCTGACCAGCAGGACACACACCTAATGATAGGACATGTTTTTCTGTAGTAGCTGAATTCTCACTTAAGATCATCGTTATATCACACGGACATGGATGTCAGAGCAATAATTTGACATTACGTAAATACAGTTATTCGTTTTCTGAAGCAGTCGTCATATGAGAATATAAATACCACTCACAAACCAGTGCTCCCATCATGGGGAAGGTGACACGAGAATTAACCTTGCATGTTTTTGACTGTGGAAGAAACCGGAGCCCCTGAGGGAAACTCTCGCAGGCATGAGGAGAACATGGAAAACTCTTCTCACTGTGAGGCTCCACTGTGTGCAAGATAACACAGTACAAAACTACTGCATCTTAGTTTGCACTGTTAAATATTAAATAATTACACTGTGAAAATAAAAGTTTGATAGATGGTAAATATATTTTGTTGTGTAGGATAATAGTGAAAAGATTCCAGGCGATATGAATGAATAATGACTTGACTGAATATCTGTTACATTTGACAGAAATCGGATGAGTTAAAGCATAAGATCTCTGGCCACACTATGTTTCTAAATCATTTACTGCAGACCACATTATTACGTTTTTGCTATCCTCATCATGAACCTTTGTGGCAATAAACTTGATTGACTAAAGTGATGCAAGCCAAGGCCGTTTATTACAAACTTAGCTGAGAAGGATTAAACGTGAGCAGTGTAGGTTACTTCAAATATGTGCACCGAGTCCATGGGCATTGAATTACAAAAACCCTTCTCACCTTGTCTGGTAACTCGAAACCCAAACTTTATGTTGAGAAATGTGGAGCTGGCACAAACAGATAATGTTCCCCATCAGAGTTACCACAAACCACATGCTGCCTGCTCTCAGGAACACATGCTCACTTCTTTAACTTTTGGCCAACATGAACATTTTATCCCACCTCACCCGCTAAATAAGATGAGCAATTACACAAGACTCCCTTAATGTGGGAGAAGAGTAATTTACATCCATGACAAGGATGAGGAGATGGAGGCCTAATCTCAGCTCAAGAGAGGCTTAGTCATTCAACCCTTATTGCCCTTACTTTCTGCCAGCTGCTATAATAAAACAATCTATTCATATTGTGTTTCACCACAGTCAATTATGTCTTAGCATCTCTCTTAACCATGAGTAATCGTAGCTCTAAATTAGTGTTGTTCATCTAGTGGGAGGCCTTCGGAGTTAAGAGGTTAACTCTAGGTCAAACTTGCGGCCCTGAATGAATTTCTACCTCATTAATTTTACTGTGGGTCCTGTACTCCTTCTCACCTATCCTGGCCTTTCTTGGTAAAACGATCCTATCTTCTCATGCTGTGTGTCTTGAGCATATGCTCTAACTATATAAATCTTAAAAGTGCAGAGCTCCAGTTAGTTTCAGTGATTTGTTTGCCAGCATGTTTGCGCACGAATGGTTTTTATTGAACACACAATAGTTCAGGCAGGCCGTGAAGTTGAGCTCAGTCACATTGCCGCAGATCTGATTGCAAGATCACATCAGCTGATGCCTCGGGTTCATATTTAAATTGACAAATCTGGTATAGAACATTTCACTTGAGCTTCTTTATCTTGTCCACAGTTGCTGCACTTCTGCAAACTGCTTTGCAACCCACTTCCGCCCCAGAAGAATATGTGCACTAATTACTATTAGTATTAACTAGAGTAAAAAAAAAAAACCCTCGAGCCAACAGCTAAACTAATGATCCTATAAATGCAGTTTATCTGATATCACATGTTCTTCTTCTCAGATTTCAATATTGGCACTTTGGCTTAAATTTGCTCGCAAGGAAAATTAAAAGGGATTATTACTGGTTGGTATTCAGTCATTGTGTTAAAGATCTCAAAAGCCCAGACAAACTGATTCCTTCTGAGATTGCTAAAATGAAAAATTAACCATTCAGCGTACCCAGTTTGATTTTTTAACATCAGTGGACTAACCAGTTGCTAGCACTGCTGTGTGGCTATAGTAGCATACATAGCGTCAGCCCAGGATATCTTGTTAGGTTAGAAAGTTGTTGGACATGGGAATGGACATTTCCATGCTGGTGGTTCCATATAGAGTACTTCATTGATGATATTATGCAGGTTTACAGTCGCTAGGAATTTCTGAGAATCTCTGCCTGTTCCATGTACAATTCTGAGCTCTCGGCCACAAAAAAGGAAGGAGGCACCACCTTGTGCCACTTTGCAATGATTCTACTGCAAACTGCCACAAAGTGGGTGGTTTTTAGACTGGCTGAACACCAACTTCCAGTTTTATTTGGACGTTTTTTCTTTTAATTGCACTTTGCAAAAACATATTTACCAAGTTCACTTCTGAAACATGAGCTGAACCTAGATGAGAGCCCTGAGACGGAGTTAGAGTCCCCAACACAAATCATTTTAATCACTCGCTCATTTTTTTTATCAGCAACTAGTCAGAAAATGAGCTTAAAACAAAAATCAAGTTTCACCTTCTATTAACACAAAAGGAGAATATTTGCTACCACTTATTTACTACCATATTCATTATTTATAAGGATTCCAAAGGATTATGGTGATGGCATTTGTATGCATTCGTCATCAGGTATTGCATCAAGTATTATGCAAGATGGAGACTATCTATCATGGACCACTGAGATTACTTTTAAACCTTCTAGATCTTTTCTACTACTGCACATTGCATGCTCTCATTATATTTCAGTCTATTCTAGATTCTCTCATATCACTAACTGACCAACATCCACTAAAGTATGGGAATTTACAGTCTTTGTTCCCAAGTCACGTTCTTTCCAACTATTCCAAAAGCTTGTAATGAGTGGAGAAAATATGCCACTCCCTACACTTGGAATGAACTGTGAAATCAAATAATCTTAGAGAGCTGTTGACAAATGGAAGAACGAATTAAAGGTCATTTTAAATAACCTGGAGGCAGTTTACTCCAGGCTCAAACCATCATGCCTGAACATTACTGATCCTGCTTGGCGCGATGACAGTAACAGTTACTGATTGTGTTGTTTTAAGTTTGCTCAGCCAAGATGTGTGTAATTTTGTATTTTATTCTTCATCTCGTGTGTTTTTGCTGTGTGCATTTGTGCTTACTGCTGTCTGCCGTTACCAGGGCACTTTTGCAGAGCAGATTTTTCAATCTGAGTCATATTTTCCTGGATAAAATTTGTAAAAAATGACAAAATTTATGTAACCCTACCCCCTTCAGTAAACTTGCGCATGCCTCAAAAAGCTTGAATGAATAAACAATGCAGTTGCTTAAAATGGAAAACTTGCTAAGTTGTGGGTGACACCAAATAAAAATAAATGTGTTTTAAATTCACGCCTCTTATTAAGCTCGAAACCTCAGTCTCGCACACAACTGACGTGTACTCAAGGGAGTGTGCAGGCATCGCTTGCAAAACATGTTGCTTTTCCATCAGTAACCATAAAAATTTTTTGGCTATTATTATTTTTCCATAATCAATCATAAGCAATGTTAGACTCCACTTGTACAGTGCAGTCTTTTGGGGATCGGGGATTTTCCGTTACTGGCTGAGCTAAACTAATCAGCTATTTATTTATTCACATCAAGCACAGGTTTCTACCAGCACTGTTATGCTCTTGTGAATTCAACACAAGATAAACCCAGATTTCTGGGAAGGTGAGCACGGAGTGGCCACATTATTTAATTTCCCGTGAAACATCTTGTGTTTTCGGATTAGTGTTGGTCTTTGCTCAGCATCTTCCTTCACAAAACAATACGAAGCAAACGGAGCAGCAGCCAAAAAGACACAATAAACCGAAAACCAAAACATTTATGAAACTTCTGAGGGATTACCAATCTGTGGTAACCATCCATTCTCTTGATCCGGCTCTCTTTTGCTTTAAATGTTGCAGCAGGATTGTGTGCTGGATTTGTTTTGGATGTTATGCCGTCCTTGCTGTGTTTTGATATACCGGATCTTGCTGAGAGCTGCCCTCATGTTCCTCCAGCTTCACACAGTTTTCTTTCTCAGGTTTTAAGAGTCGAAGCGTCGTGGGAAAACCTACTGACCACCCTTTCATCTTTCCTCTTAGCTTTTGCCCTCTTATATTTTTTATTATTACACCTTTCGGAGCCATTTTCCACCCTTCCTTCCTCTAACTACCTCCTCCTTATCTCTCTTGTCTTTATTGTTGTTTCCTGCCCCTGCTTTTGTGCCTTTTTCTTCTGAGTCATTCTCCGCTTTATCGCCATTACTTGCATGTCTACTTCACACACCGTCTACAGTAAGCAGAAAAACGCACGTGTTATGCCATGCTTCTGCTTGGAGGGTTGGGATGTTGAGGGGGGGTAATGGTGGTGAACTCTTAGCCAGTGAGTCATTCTTTTCAAAAGCGATGATGTCATCCCTTAATGCTGCTGAAAAGTTACCTGATTTAAAGCATTCACCCGTGGTACACTCCACGGTAAAAACACAGAGCGGCATTAGGACTGTCTTTAAAATTGCAAAGCCCTACTCGCCCCCCTTGTTTTCTCTCCTTCACTAATGGTCTTGCTTTGTTCGTTCTATGCTTAAAGGCCAGATGGTCTGATCTGGGTGGCGTGCTGTGGGGATTGAAAGAATATATAAGAATAATACATGTGAGCCAAGGCGTGGGTTGGGGAAAAACAAAGGCAAAGCAGACCTAAGTGATTGCCTCATACGCAAAGCCCGTCCCCTTGGCATGACATGGAATTCATTTTTGCAGCAGGA
Organism: Oreochromis niloticus; assembly: GCF_001858045.2. Lineage (NCBI taxonomy): Eukaryota > Metazoa > Chordata > Actinopteri > Cichliformes > Cichlidae > Oreochromis > Oreochromis niloticus. The sequence continues at coordinate 6,310,342 of NC_031987.2, forward strand.
GTGGGCTCATTGCCGGGGCAAAGTTCATTTCCTACACCTAGATAGTATACGGGCCATGCATGAGTTCCTAAACAGCAGCTGTGTTTACATCCAGACTACATGCATACAGGAAAACCGGCTGCTGTCCTGCCACTGTCTTCTTCCTCTCTGTAGCTTTCATCTCACCCCTATGCTGGATTTTTCTAGGCTTGAAAGGTTTAACCCTTCAAGCGCCTTGACTGAAAGGAAACGATGACAGGAAGCGTCAGTATTTCATCGTCTGCGTTACTTTGGAACCCTTCATTGTTCGAAACACCTGAAGTATGTCTGCATGTAAGTCAGAGATGCTGTCCAGTTGATTGAGGGTGGAAAGCTGTCCAGGAGCGCTCTCAGTGTTGGGAGGCATCTTAACAGCTGAAGTTCAAAAGGTCAAAATAGCTTTTCAGATTGTGCTAAGACGCCTTTTTTTAAAAATAACCCTTCTACTTAATTTTTTTATAACCATCCGGGCATTTACTCTATGAAGCCTCCCCAAGACTGTCATCAGGCCAAATCCACTAAAGGAGATGGTCTCTGTGCATATCAAAATAACCATAGCTCAGTAGGGAAGGGATCACACATATGTCTCATTCACTTTGAACAAAGTGATGTCATGTGATGCTAAACTGATCCAAGGATTTGCTCCGCTTTCACTATTAGAGTTGAGAGAAGTTCAACAAATTTACCACACAGCAAATAACTTTGCAAATAAGGTCACTTATGGCTCAGAAAAAGCCTTTGCATCAGAGGGTAGTGTCTTATTCAGCCTTAAAAACCAAAAATAAATAAGCATCAAAAAAACAAAACTGTCTTCTAGGTTACAGAAAGCAGGACAAGGAAATTTCCTAAATTATAGTATTGATTATTAAAAAAAAAAAAAAAAACTCCCCATTATTCACTTGGCTTGACTCTAGGTTCCCCTTCCTTCCCCTTGGAAAGCTTTAAAGCTGTTCGAGCGAGAGTGATGAATGTTCTCATAACCACAGAGGATTTCAGAGCCGAAGCAGAGGAAGCACAATCAAACCAAGACGGTTCAGAAAGCCGCTGCGAGGTGAAAGTGCTGCCTTTCGTCTGACAATAGAAAGAAGTGTCATTAAAAACACTGACTATGTTATGGCTAAGAACTTAAAAGTGAAGCAGACGTGTTATGTTTATAATGCACTTTAAGGAAACAAAAGTTTGCAAGAGGTCAGGGGGAAAACACTGAGCCTCAGACCATTCTCAGCCGGGAGGATGGCAAAAGCAATTAGCTTCTTCAGGCTACTCAGAGTTCAGGCTGTTTTTTTTATTTCCAGTTCATCCAGGCAGCGACAGGCAAACACAGTTACAGCCTTTCAAATGAAGGTCACCCCTGTGCCATCCATGCTTGTAAAAGGCATGCATGACTCATGCATAGTGAGATGAAACTGTGATGGTTTCAAAAAGGGACAGAGTGTCTGAGCGTCCATGAACATAGCCCAAGTTGTTGTCACCAATTTATTAACTCAAGCAAATACTTATTACACCCAAAAGGCCAATGCATGTGTTTCATATTGAGGGGTCCTCACCCTTCAATTGTGTGACCTCACACAATTATCCCACAACATAGCAATAAAGGACATCTGTGAGAGCACAATGTGATTTTTGTGAAAACATAAAGAAACATATTAAAAAAACACCACAATGCCCTACTTTGTTAGATGTCACTGTTTTGCTCATTTGTCTTTTTTTTTTTCTCTTAGCAAGCCTTCAGTTCATGCTCCCTCTTTTTCCTTCCTTCTTTCTTCAGCTGCCTCTTTCTGCCCCTTTCCCTCACCACCACCACCACACACCACAGAGCCTCCCTCGACCCCCGTCCTCTCAGCAGTCTGTTTTACTTTTCCAGCTGTTGGTAATCACGCAGGTGCCTGATTGGCTGACAAGCCCAGCTGCTGGCTGATGGGAAGGCCTGTGTGCGTCCAGCTGTGCGGTTTGAGATGGACCATAGTCAAAGGAAAAAGGTGACCATTACACCGGACTCCCACGCACCCCACCTTCAATATTCACACAGGCAAGACTCAGGTTGGAAGGAAGTGATTAAACCTACCCCCCCCCCCCCCCCCGCCCCCGCCTCCTGTTAATATCATCTGTATCATCATCATCATTAATATTATTTTGCAAGAATTCTTCTGGGACAGGCTTCTCAAAGGCTGCAGCAGGGAGGGAATGGGACTTAGCTCAGCTAACATTAAACATGTGATCTCATGTTCTAGGCACAGCATTGTGTTAGTGACATGCAGTGTGTGTAGCAGTTGTGTATCTGCCCTGGCCATGTGTGCTTGCTATGAACACGGCCAAGGATCCCCAGCAGCCCTTAAAAGGCCCGGTTGGTCTCGGGCTGTCAGTCCATAGGTGGGCTCTACAATTCTTCCAACTGTTACAGATCTCCCCACAACCCCCAGAACAAATAGTCAAGCTTGTAGGGGGGCCCCCTGTGGCTTTCTTACCCAGTAAATTCCATTTCGAGGAACACACATTGTTCCTTAATATGGCTTCAAGTCCCCCTCATAAAAATTACAGATTGCATGTTAGACAAGAATAATATAAAGTGTATTCCATCACCATAATAAACTACATGCCAACAGAGTATAATGGACTCCAGAATGAGTTGGAGACAAGCATATTGCCTGTTTGTCACATTTAAAACTCCACTAATCATTTTACTTTACTCCAAAAATTGATAAATGTATTATAGAAGAAGTCTCACATACGATTTAAACTAATAAAAATTTAGTTTTTGGGGGGGGGGTTTTCTCACTATTTTGGAAACCCCCTTCAGCAGCAGCAGAGGTGATCCTAGAGTCTACAGGGCCCCAGGGCAAAAATGTCCACCCACACCCTCCTTCAGTAAATTCAGTCAAAAACTACATTTAGCCAATTGTACTTGATCAGATCTCATAAATGATATCATATAGCTGAGGAATGGGCATTAAAAGCAGTCTGTGGGAGATACGCAATATCCACTGAGTCATCCTGTTTTATATCTAGGGGGTAAAAACACCAAGAGCCCAGGTTGCATGCTGGTGAACAGCCAATGAGACAACATTAGCCAGAAGGAACTAGATAATTATTCCCTATGAAAATGTGGCTTTGTTACATTTTTCACTTTGTTTGGATCAAATGAAATTGCAAAACAAAACATGCAGGTTGAAAAATCCAAATTAAAGGATACCAAGGACATCACTTTGTGTACTTGAAGTGAGGAATGTGGTGCTTGGAAGTTGTTATAAATACGGGGGAAGTACAAAGGGAAGTACTTCAAAAGTCTGCTTGTTCCTCACAGTGACTCAGTGTTATTGTGTATACCTGTCACAAGGTTGGGTTCACTCTGACTGCCCATATTTCACAAGAAAAAGTCCAGTGAAGTGCAGAAAACCAATCCCTGAGTGTATAAATGTAATTTCATGGAAAGGTCACACTGAGAGCCATTCCTGGCCTACAGTTCTTGCTCCTACTCATGTCCAATTAATAGTTTCCTAATACTTCCCTCAGTATCCAAGTGCAGCTGTCGGATTTAGACAGAACAGAACACACCTCGCTTTTGTCTCCATGGAAAAGTTGTGTTAATGTGTAAGGTTTTAAACTACTTTGTCAGGATATTTCATATTTATTCACAGTTTTTTAGACAAATGTTAAAGGTCTAATCTTAGGACACGAAGGAGTTGCAGCTGGGAAGATATTGTGAAAACTGACTTTTGGAAGTCTTTCAGTCCACATTTATTTGAAGGCAGAGGTGACTGGATTAAGAAAGGCTTTACTCCGTGTTTTTCTTTTTAATCATTTAGAGTTTGACAGCATGTCCTCGGACCTTAGCTACACACTGAATTGATTGCCAGTAATTCATATTTACAACCATAGAAGCTAATGTGGTTCATAACTTGTTTGGCAACTTATTTTTCAGAGGTTTTAGGTATATTAATTTTGTTTTCAGCAGCTGTTTGGTCAGCAATAGCAGAGTTAGAAAAACATGATCCTTTAGTTTAAGCCAGAAACTTTGACCCCACGTCTTAGAAAACAAGCTTCATCCATCCGCAACAAGTTTCTCCTCCATTTCCTTTGATGCACTGATGAATTTATCCCCACCTTTTTGAAAAAAATGGACAAGTTACAAGTGTACAATTTTTCCTACACATGCAGCACATTTAAACTTTCTTATACTGTTTTTCTGGTGAGCTCAGAGTGACCAAGGTTTGTTGTTAGGCTAGTGGGCTACCAAGACTACCAAAACCCAGCCTAGTGGCACCTTGGGCTGTGTCAGATGTCAGTCCCCTAAAAGATGATAGCATCTATCAAACGTTTCTCCTGGTTTCTTCTGGAGAGTTGTTTATTTCGTAGCTGAAGCTGAAGACTCTCAGTTTGATTGTCAGCAATCATTTTACTAAAAAGGAAGTTGTTTATTGTAAAAAGTAAAGGCTATCCTTCTAAAGATGCTCCAGTTTTGTATAAATAACTTAGAGAACTTAGAACTCTTTTTTAAAGCCAATGTCTTATTTTCATCACATTAAACACAACAACCAGCACAAGCACCACTCAACATTTTGACCATTTGCCATACTTGAAATTTTAGGACTGGTGTGATAGTTGTCTGGAAAGCACACAGTGCACAAGTGGTAGGAAAGAGGCTAACAGGTGGGTGATTCATTTGTATGAGTCAGCACAAAGCTGAGCTTGTTAGTGGAAATTGTGACCTATAACTGTACTGAGAACAAACATTGCAGAACAACACCGGTTTCTAGTACAGAGTCAGTCAGTTGCAATTTATTATTCCTAAATGGCATCAAATGGTAAATATAAAGGAAAGCACTGATCTCTAAACTAATGATTCTCACAATGAAACATTTTGTTTCAGTCCTAAAATCCCCCCAGATATCCAAATACAGAAAGGGGACTGCATTTACGTCTATTGAATCAGGCTGCTAGAGAGCAACCCGAAAGAAAACTACACACATCAGACCAGTTTCACTGGTCTTTGGCCAAAATGCTTCTAAAACAAATAGTCAAACTTTGCTAACTTTTGGGTCACTAAAAATGATTAGGTCACTGAAAATGATGCTTAAAGTCGTCTGGCTTTAGTTTTCTGGTCACTTCAAAGACCGAAAGTTCTTAGTCAAAACCAGAAATGACTAAAATACATCTTGAGGTTAATAAAGTGCTCATTCTTAGCTGGCTGCTAATATTGTCTCTGTTTGACCTCTACTCTGACCCTGGATTTGTCCTTCCGTGTGACAGAAAGCCTAGAAAAGAACCATTTATAAATTGCTAGCAACCAAAAACACACTTTGTTCCCATTTTGTTAGGTGAATCTAAAAAAAAAAACTCCAAAGATAACACAGTGTGACAGACATAAAATGGTATTTTTGCACTCTCAAAGAGCTATTATCCAAAAACCTCTGCACACCTCACCATGGTCTGCAGTGTGTGCTTAAAAAGTTGAAAAAACTGGACAGGTGAAGGACAAAAGAAGATATGAGAGGCCCAGAAAACTGACTACAGCAGATGTCAGTATCTGCAAGTCATGTCCTAAGAAATTCCAAAAAGTAAAGGCCTGACACGGGACCTGAGACATGCATCTGGACCTTCGGTTGATTAATGTACTGTTCACTGAAGCGTCATCAGAAATAACCTCAGCGGCAGGGTGGCTGTCAAGAAGCCAGTCTTAAGGAAGAGAAACGGAGAGAATGGCTGAGGTATGCCGAATGACACAAGGACTGAATGGAAAATCAGTGGCAGCAGGTCTGATGGAGTGATGACTCCAGATCTTTTTTGTAAAACACGGTGAAGCATCTGTCATTTGGATTCAGCATATAAAAGTCCATAAGCAAAGTTTTAAATTTTATCTCCAAAGCAGATGTTGCCAGTGTTTTTAATGAGTCAATGTCCTGTTGATTATGTGAGAGACTGTAAACTGATCTCAGACATGATTTTGACACATTTGATGGTTAAACGCTCTAAATTGTTGATGTGAATATGTCAAATAAAACTGAAATATCATTGGACTGAACTGTAAAATATTTTATTTATTTCTGCCTTTGCAGACTGTGGTCCTGTGTATTTACTGTCACAGTATCATATCCGGGGGAAAAAAGCCTCTTTTCATTTGTCAAGCACTTGTTGCTGCAGATCACACCCCTCTAAGTTAAATTCCATTAAGTCAACCCCTTTGTGCTTTGCCCTGCTTCACGTACTTGAACCAAACAGGAAGTTTTAAGTTTAGTCAGTGTATGAGCCCAAAACCTGCCACCCTTAGATTCTTCAGCACCACAGTTGTCCAAGCATCATTATCAAGCCACATAGAGAAACCTCTCATCGTGCTATTCTGGATTCACACTCTTAATGAAGTCTGAACCGCGGCCATCAGTGAAGTCCAAAACCTGATTGCGAACTGTTCAAAACCATTTCCTCTGGTCATAAATCTGGTCTGTTTGGACTCATTATCTTTCCAAACTGTAAAACATGAATCAAGCGGGAATTAGCAAAGTATTGTATGGAGATTTTTTTTCTTTTTTTTGGCCATGAGGTACTTAACAAATGTGTTTTTAGTAACCCTCAGAGAGCATCTTAGCCGTGAGACCTTTCTCTGTCATCACTGCAGCTGTCCTATGACCTGAACCTTGCACAGTAGTTCGGTCTCTTTGGGCTGCGGCAACATGAGAATGGGGAGTGAAAAGACCCCATTTTTCTCTTTATAATTAGACAGGTGCTATTAAAAACACTGGAGTGTAAATGGGGTGAGTAGCAGTTCCTATTATTTAGCTTAGGAAGTCTATTAAATCTATAATGCTCAAGTAAAGAGAATGGTTCTTGTGCTGTGGGTGGACCTGGTTGGCAGGAACATTATGGCCATTCCAAGTCTTTAAACCCTTAAGGTAAACTATGAACTTCAAGCAAGGAGGCGATGATTATCATTGACTTGTGTAATGCCGTTTGACATCTTTAATGTCTTTAATAAAATGTTATTTAAGTTTTTGTGAATGCAATTGACAGAGAAAACGAATATAAAGAGGTTGAGGCTGTAAAGACTGGAAACCACACCCTTGGCAGATGTTGACAGAGCATATAGACTGTCTACAGCAAGGGTGTGTTCCTCGTATTACAGCCTATTGATCAGTTATGTTTTTCCAGACTTCATTCATAGAAAAATTGGAAGCAGCTGCTCGATCCGCCTCCTCTGTTTCACAAAATCTGCTGAGATGTGTGCACTGAATATGTTTCTGGATTTAGGAGAAATGTCTCAACCACATTACCTTTGGATGGATGTCAGCTATCGTTCTGCACAGCTCTGTTCCAATCACGGTCAAGAGGCTGTCCACTTGTTAGCTTATTATTTACATTTTTAGGTGATTTAGGGTCTTCCTTCTTGGTTTATATTTCAAAACTTGCCGGATGGGGTTGACTATTATCATTCCACGCTCACATTGCCTGAGAAGATCACCGTGAGTTATCCAGCCATCTCTACCCAGGTTTTCCCTGTATCACAAAGCTCAGTTTGAAACAGGTCAGTTGCTGCAGTAAACTATGCTACGTCGCTAACCCATTGTGAAGCTTTTTAACTTCAGAAGGTCGGATTAGATACTTTATGACAGAGATACTTAAACCATCCTAAGACTGAAATCTAGGAGAAAATCCCATGAAGCAAAGACAGTGGTACAACATAATGTGGCATGTTGGGAGCAGCTAATTGTCTCCCATCATGCCTCGGGAGCATGTGTTGCCAGTTAAGACGTAAAACTGTGTATTTTGCTACGTAACTCTTACAACCAATCCTGTTGATATTCTGGTGTAAATTCACTGATAGTTGTTGTTTTGATGGGGGAAGATGTTACACCGTGAGTGAGTTCATGTGTGGGGTTGTTGTGTGACCTGTTCAATAAAGAGCGCCCCCTTCCTGCTTGGGGTGGAATAACAGGCTCAGCTCCTGTGTGCGTTCTCATTTGTTGAGATTCCTCAGCTTGCCACAATAACTTTCTTTTTGCAAGATTTTTGGAAAAGTTTTGACCCTCTCTATCTTAGCTTTTTGACAGCAGACATCTCAAGAGCAGACAGGATTGGACTATAAAACCAAAAGACACTGCACACACATGCTAACAACTTTGAACTAACCTGGTAACACACACTCTGCTTTACTGTCCTTCAGTCCTGAGAACTGTGATTTGCAAAATGAGCATCGTGCTGCAGTCAAAAAGGCGGGACACTAATGACTGAGCCAATAAAGTCATCAGGAAAATTTTTAATGAGGACATAAATCAAATAAACAGCTCACAGTTCAAGATATACAACAAGATATACAACTTGATGTCTTTTTCGGTCACGCCCCTGGCTATCAGAAACAATGCAGGTTAAGTTGTTCTTATATTTTTCAGCTAAAGTTGAGAGTTCAGGTATCCCAAAGCTCATACAATAGGACAGGTTGTGCACAATGATCCTTTAATAGCAGATATTGTTTGGATTGTATAGTTTAGTCTGTTTCACGACCAGAATAAGGACAGGGGAATGCCAAATTCTACCAAAAGACTGAAACTAAGAGTGGATGTCAACCTTCATTTCTAAAGTGGGTGTGAAATTTCATGCCCATAATACCCTGCTTTATCATCCACTTTATCTAAATGGGACCATAAATAAAAACTGAATATCATGCTTTGTTAAAAAGACATGAAAATCAAGGCTGAGACCATAAACTCAGGTCTACTCGAAGTAAAATTCCATTAGTGCTTTTCTTCTATCAGAATTATTAGTAAAGACTTCGGCTATCAAACTAGGACTCCATGTCTATATTTCATATACAGTCTATGACAGAGATAAAAGCGCTGAATTTCCAAAGTGGCTGTTAATTAGAACCATAAATAGTTTAATCAGTGGAATAATTTAGCTTTTCCAAGCTTTCCACACCGGTTTAAATAGTTTATTTACAATGCTAATACTTGTTTATTCACTCCAGCTTAAAATAAAAACTTGATGAGTGATGAGTGGAAATAAATAGCACAGCCTCTGCTATTGATTATAAATGCAACATTTTGGTCAGAAATGGCTTTTAAGGCATTATGTAGGCTTCTTCTCATCTTTTTTTCTCCTGTTTGCTTTGGCAATAGAAAATTGCCTCATGACAGAAGTCTGTTGATTATTACATTAAAAGGAAAAAAAGAATAAAAATGCTATATATTGACTTATTTATAGTATATTTAACCTAAAAAACAGTTGAACATCAGACTGAACATCACTTTTTGGTCATAATCAAAATTGGCTGTTCGGTCTTTGCGCAGCCAGGGAACCGTCAGCCAGAATTAATGGATTTTGGACTATACTCCTCTGCTTGTGTTGGCAATCTACAGATTTTCAAGGAGAAATAGTGGGTGCTGCTGTGATGTGACAAAACAGTGAGACAGCATCGGGTTGCAACGCAGTTGTCTGAGCGGCGCAGGCTTAAGAAAACAGACATGCACCTCCTGCTGTGGTCACATGTTTGGGCGCCACAGCGCTGGTTACCAGTTGTGATGATCACATGCGTCATTGTTCACACTCGCTTGCCCTCTCTTGGCTGCAGAGAAGCTCGTCTCACAGACCTCGTCAACGATAACCCGCTGCTTTGTTATGATAGCTTTACAACCTTGGCACTCTTCAATCAGCCATGAATGGATTATTCATAAGGGATAAAGCCATGACACATCAAAGCTGTGGACAAATTAAATATCAGGAAATGTCTTCTTTTGATCTTCGGAGCAGTGTCCAGAGCTCGGCAGGCTTAGTCACTGCCAGTAAAACCTAAGAACAGACACAGGCTGAGCAGTGAGGCCTCTTACTTCATCAGGTTATTGATTAATTTTATTATTTGGAGTGCCTCATGTACCATTCTAATAATATGAAAGTTAAGCTCTAACATTCATCATCTTTTAAGGGTGCTGTTATTTGAAAACACACATACAGTCATCAGTTTTCTGTGTGATTTTATCCATCTCTCGCAAAATTGGGAAGAAATTTTGGCCCACTCTCTTTCACAGCGTTGTTTCAGTTCATTATGATTTGTGGGCACTCGTTTGCGCACACCTCTCTGAAGATCCAACCACAGCATTTCAGTCAGGTTAAGATCTGAACTTTAACTGGGCCTTCGCAATACTTCGATTCTTTTTGTCCTTTTGACCATTGTCCTGCTGTATGACCCAGGCTGAATCAAGCTTAAGCAGTTGGACAGAAGAGCTCTAGAACACTTTGCTGTTCAGAGAAGCTCATGGTCAAATCAGGGACTGCAAGGTGCCCATGTCCTGTGGCTGCAAAACAAGCCAAAGTCATGACCTCTCCACCACCATGCTATTAGCTGGTATCAACTGTTTGGGTTTCTTCATTTGTGGCACTGTGACTTGTGGCCAAACACCTTCAAACGTGTCCAAAGGACATTCCAGAAGTCTTGTGATTTGTTCAGATTCACCAAATTATTATTATTAATTACCTTAGCCGCTTCGCCTTACAATATAAAGCACAATGAGACGACTGTTGTGGTGATTTGGTGCTATATAAAGTCAGCTGAATTGAATTGAATCCAACTTTTCAAACCTAAGTTGTGCTGTCATCTTCTTTTTAGAGAGAAGAAGCTTTCTCCTGGAAACCCTTCCAAACAAGTCATACTTGCTCAGTAATTTTCTAATTATAGCGTCGTGAACGTTTAACCTGTAGAGGCCTGTCGAGTCTCAGATGTAACTCTTGGGGATTTTTTTCTGACTTTCAGCTATTTGATTTGCTGGGTTATCTATTCCTGGAAAGACTGTTGCATTGTGTTAACACACACCTGAATGCTCCAGACCAACAAACTGACAAAACCTCTGCTTTTGCAGAGGTGCTCACACTTGCTGGTGATCAATTAATTGAGTGTCTTTGCTTAGTAGCACCTGGCTGCCACTTCTGAATTACTATTGCAGCAGTGAGGGTGTACTTATTTTTCACAGGCCTGGTCAGAGTCATGCGAAAAGGACTGTGTCCAAATCTCCACAAAAGTTCATCAATCTCCCTCTTTTTTTAATCTGTTTCTTGTCAAGTATTCCTCTGTTTTATTGCATGTTATCATCCAACACTGGCAAAATGATCAAAGCAGATAAAATACGGATGATCAAAGGCAAAGAAAGCAATACTGGCCAGGCCGGTAAAATGAAATTATCGGCTTCTAATATTAGACACGCTCAGCGAAAGAGATACAGACTTTGATGGTTCAATGCAAGTATAGTAATGTATATATGCCCCTTTCTTTCTGAGTGTATAGTTTCTTTTTGATTTTCTCTGTGTTTGGTTTCTAATGCTATAAAAGACCTGAAAAGAAGTTCATCGGCTGCTCTGGGACTTTCTAGACTTGACACATCTCGAAATAAGAGAAGACAGGGCATCTTTACAGGAAGGAAAACTGGCACTAAAGCCATTTCAACCAGCTGCGAAGTGATTAAACCAAAGGGGACTTTTTATAAGATGTGATTCAACCGGAAATTGCTTCTTTTTTTTTCCAGAGGCAAAAGTTCTTCTGTCTGTAGTAAAAGGTCACGTTTTTTCTGTGAAGTAATGTTTAGAAAAATACACAAACCACACATTTGGGGTCACTGACAGAGTTTTACAAGTAGAAGGATCATGAATGCAGGTAGTGCAGTAAGACTAACTGACAGGTTTTTCTGTTACTATGAGACAGAGACTATATTTGGATTGTAAGGTTTTCTTATAGGGTATAATCACTGAAACAGTAAGAAGTCAACATGACCTTCAGCCTGTTGTGAAACTGGTTGCGAGTTAACTGCTGTTAAAGGTAACGAGAAGCCCTGATTTGATTGCCCGTCATTTAAATCCACCACATTGCCTCGCTCAGCCATAGTAATGAGTGTGTGAGGCTCCAATGCTTATTGTGAAGACAAATGATGGAATTACAAATAATACAATGAAAAATTATTTGGAACTTTGAATTTATAATGAGGCTAGAGCAAAAGTCAGATGCATCATGACAGTTTACAGATTAATATGAGCACCAATGCACCAGGTTATCCATGTAGATTGGTGGTGTGTAAAACTAAGAGAATGACTAAGATGAGCGATCCTGTTGTTAAGTGATGACGTATGAAACCTTCTTCTGGGTCCAAACTACTCTGTGTTTATTAAGGCTGTTGTGTTTTTAACATGTTTTAATGCTTTGTATCTTGTTCTATTTCATTGTTTCCCAACCACCGTGAGAGATGATCAGGTGTGTCGTGGAAGATTATGTGGTTCCACCTGATTAGTATTCTAAGCGACCAGCGTGAGTAATGGGCAGAACAATTACATTTTTTTCCACTAGAGGGTAGTTTAACTACCTGCTCTGATTAAAGGGGTCACCAACTGACAGTAAAACAGAAGACGACAAAGACGAAATTACATAACAGTCATGCTGTGAGATGACGCAGTGCATAATAGCAATAGATACATATTTGAAAAGAAAGAGTAGTCAATCTGACCTGGGTCCTGGAGAAAATTCCGGGTCTTCTGAAATTCCGGGTCTTCTGAAATTCTTTTTGCTTTCTTCTTTCAGAAGAAAGCAAAAAGGGTATACTGGGGAAAAACTGAGCCAATTCCACTATACCTGGTGCATGTGGAAAAATTATCAATATCCTTTTTGTGACATTTCTGTTTGGTGGTGTGCCATGTGATTTTTCTAATGTTAAATATGTGCCCTGGCTCCAAAAGGTTGGGAAACACACTGTTAATTTAATCAGAACAAGCCCCTAAAAAAAGTCAGTGACGCTTTGAAGCATGTTCAGTTCAGTTTTTAAAACCTTACGATGTAACTTCAGCCCAGCCCATGCAGCAGTATATTAGTGACTGACCTCATATTGTGAAAGGATTATCTCGGTTGTTCTCCTGACGGAAGTTTGGTCCATTTATAGCATCCTGCCATGCAATTGCATTTATTGAGTGGAAAAAAGTTAGCGTTCATCCTCCAACTTCACTGTGTTTATATTATGCTATATTATACATGGTGTATCATCTTCATATGGAAACTAGCAATCTAACTCAATGCTAACGTCAAACTCTGTTAAACTTCATAAATTCTGTTTTCATGGATGCCTGGATGTTAATTGTTGCACCTGGTAGAGCAGCTACACTGATCGTTTTATTAAAGATGAAAGAATTTAGACAGTTTGTAACTCTCAGTGGTGCCGCAGGGTTTGTTTCACTTTGGGACCTGAAGCGGAGTTTGGACCCGGAAACGTCTAATGATGTCAGACTTAAAGACCGGATACTCCTTTGAGGAACAAAGAAATCTGAATTATTTTTGTAAAATAAATTTTTTTCTATTGAAATCCAACCTGTTTTAGATGCAAAGTGAAGGGACCACCAAAGTTGTCATCTGCAGCAACTTTTGTGGCCTGTGCCAATGATATTCCTAAAAAAAACCTTCATCAGCTGATTTCCACTCTATTTTTAGATCATGCTGTGAAGTCCTGTTCTGTTCATGTACGCCTGTCAATCTGTGAATTTCCCTGTGGACTTTAAGTTTTACAGCCACAACAACATAGTTGCTGGAGAACAACCATGACACTCACCAGGTTTGGCTTCTGTGGCTTTGTTCTCTTCCTTGAAAAGAAGTTCATGCGTTACACGTGGTTAGAATGAGACTTCCAGGGAGCAGTATAAAATTACCTGACACATCATAAGCACTGCCTACAAGGGGAGATCTGCCAACTTTAAATCAAGTATGGTTTTTGAGTTTTATGGGTGCAGTCATCAAACTTCATGTTGCACTTTTAGCCTACTTAAGAAAGGGCTTGAGTAAAGTGCATATATTTTTATTGAGTCCTTTAGGATTGCATTAGTACCCAGGCTTTGCCACAAGGATGCTTGGGAATTATATCTGATAACACCCAGACACCCAGTGTTATTTTTGCATGTGAGTACCGTTTTGCTCTCCAAGTGTAACACATGGCAGTGTTTGAGCTTATTTTCTTATCAGTCTCTAGAAGACTCTTTCAACTATATTAACATACAACCTAAAACAGTAAGCATAGGCAAGCATGAGGCATCTTGACGGTGCTCTTCTTTGATCGTGTCATACCTATCTTGTTTTTTCAATTAGAAATGGAGCCAAATATAATAAATATTATTTAGAAGAAATAAAGTGTTCATGAGTATTTTTTCTACCCCTTTTTTCCAGTGTCTTCTTACTCTTATCTCCAACAATCTGCTGGCTCAGCAGAAACCTAATCCATGTTTATTTTACCCTGAGTATTAGGGCGAGATTGTTTGTACCCGTGTGTGCTGGATGCTCTCTGGGTTCATAAGAGGCAGTCAGCAGAAGCGGACGCCAAGTTCAAAATCTTGCCAAGTTGAAAGTCATAAATTACAGTCCGTGCGATGCCGAAGCTGCTCTGTGCCGATTTCCATTCTGATACATTGCGGTTTTATTGCTTATCTCTTCCCTGCCTGGGCAAACTTTTTCCCAATAATATTTACATCAGTCCATAGTGGGGCATGTGCTTCTTTTTCCCTTTTGTAAATGTTATGTTTGGGTTAGAGGGGACGCTGATGATGAACCAGAGGAGGAACTCATCATGTCCCAGGATTTGGACGCACTTCCCCTCACGTGCAGACTGGTATCACTTCACAGTTATTAACACTGATACAAGAACACAGTGTTCTCAGATCTGTGTTGCATGAAGAGGGAAATGTAAGGCACATAGCTAACATTGCTGGAAATACTGAGTAATGTTGTTTGCACTGTACGTCCATGGGTGTTCACCACCCTGATGGACAAATACCAAAGCCTGCTTTAAAGACATACAGTGCAAAAGTCAACTTCATTTAAGAACAGGGTTTTTTTCCAGATCATTTTCTTTTCATCTGGGGAAAGTTTGTTTGGGCACCAGTGTCTCAGTTAGGTACTGTTTTGATAAGGTGTGGCATTAGTAATGTGCGACCTTCAGCCTTATCCTCTTTCAAATGATTACATGTTTCCAGCAAAGAATAAAGTGTTGGTGCATCTTACCTCTTTTCCTTTTTCTTAGTAATACCTTGGCTGTTAGATTTACTGCTAAGGCTTCTCAGCCACTAACTTTTGACTCCTTGCCTTTTCACACACCTAAGAAGTAGAAGCACTTTGATCTGGGCTTAATTACCAACCTTAAACATGTCACTTAAAAGAGAGAGCAGCATGACAGGGAGTGCATGAGAAGCAAAATCTGCACGAATAGTACGCACTTGGTGGAGGCCACAATGAGCCCAACAAGATCAATGGAGCTGCCTGTTGGGTGGAGGTAACATGATCTAGAGGTTCGTTTAAAAAAGATTGGCCCAAGCCTTTAAGACTGACTGTGCGCTAACCTCGGGAGAAATGGTGGGGATTTGGCCAGTCAAAACATCACTCCGTGATTATAGAGAATGAGGAAAGAGAGAGGAGAAAATGAGGGAGGATATATAATGTGCAGTATAGCACAAAACTGCCCTAGACAGAAAACCTTGCTTAAAAACTCAAGTGATGTGCTTTGTGACTTGAAACTTGTCCAAGGTCTCTGCTTCTTTTATAATTAAAGCTATGGTGGTCAGTCATGCCAGAGAGTATAGGAAAAAGCAGTCTGTGGGAGTAGGAGATATTTTTAAGCATAAGAATAAAAAACAAGGATACGTTTTGGTAAAAGGTCTTTGTTAATGTAGTAAAGCTTCTTGCCTGACAAACACATGTCAGAACTTAATATAGATACACATTTTTTGCAGGGCTTTTCCCTTAAAGTCATTTGTAGAATAGTATATAATGACAAAAGCATTCTTTTCCCAGTGAAACTTGGAAAAGACTTTCTGGTTCGAATCCAGGCTGACAACAAACTGTAAAAAATGTAGCATCCATCACATTTCTTTAAAGGTTTCCAAGTAGCTGTGAGACAATGCTTCACATGAGACTACATGGGTGATAAAATATGTTGGGATGTATTAAGGATTGCCAAATCTTATGTCAAACCCCTGCATGTTTTTAACTGTAATATTCTGGTTGGTCCACTGTGAGGCCAAATAAGTCACAACAATTAGCTCAGCCAACTCCAGAGCTTGTCCCATCAATAGAAAAGGTCATTTTTCAAAAAGTTGGGTAGCTCTCCCAGAATGGGATCCAAAATGTCAGGGAGCCAAAATCCTGAAGCCAAATTGGCACTGAAGTGAGATTTTATTGTTGTATGTTTTTAACAGGTGTGTGATATTTTCTCATTTAGCCTGATTCAAATTTCCAGTCGTCTGCATCCTTTGTGTTCTCCCCGGTCTTCTATTTTTTCCCTGCTTTTATTAGTGTCATTAAGTTTGTGAGTTGTGCTCATGGTATGCACTCTTGTGGCTCATCAAGTCATCCCTGTGGGGTATGTCAACCCCCTGCTATCACATCTCTCTGCCTGCTACTATAGAAGTTAATTAAGCGTCTTTGTGCTTTGCTTATTTAAACTTAAAGTTAAAGAATTTAACGTTTGTTTTTAGACTGGCCATCTCAACGCCTGTTAACTCAGGCAACGTTCCATTCACCAGATACTGACTGACTGCAGTCACTCTAAGACAGACTGGTGAAGGTGTTTTGAATAATTGCCATCTAATTTGTAAAACAACACTTTGACAACATGTTGCAGTCGATCTGAGTCAGTCTGCGCCTTATTTGCAGTGCGTCTCTTTGCAGGGGGCTCGACTCAGCTGATTGCCACTGCTTGTATTCCGATTATATTCCTATTTATTAAAGCATGGTCAGCAAATGCCTCTGCCATTTTGCAGTTAAATCACTGTCCTGCAGCAACGACATCACTGTTTCAGGACAAGCAAAAATAAATAAATAAATAAATAAATAATAATTGCTGTATTATCACAAATAACAAACTGCCAACTTGACTCTCAGCTGCAGACTGATGGTAGACTGATACCATCTTATTGCCAATTTATTTCTGTCTTTAAGAACCCTAAATTTCTTTGAAGACAGAAACTGTGAGAAGTCGCAGACCTGGTCCCCATCTTCAAACCAACCATTTCAAAGGCAATTCAGTTTTATTCTTTATAGCACCAATTCATTAAAAAAAAGTTGCCTCAAGGCGCCTTTTATTGTAAGGTAAAGACGCTACAGTATTAGAAATAAACCCCAACAATCCAATGACACATGACATGAGCAAGCACATGGTGACAGTGGAAAGGAAAAACTGCTTTTTAACAGGAAGAAAATTCCAGATGAACCAGGCTCAGGTAGGGACAGCCTGGTAGGAGGAAGGAGGGAAGAAATGACCACAGAGAGACAAAAAAAGACAAACTATAACAATGAGATCACACAGTGCACACAGTCTCTCTAATTATAGTCCACTGCTTTCTGTAGTGTTACAATAACATTAGGCAGGTGATTTTATTGATGGCGTTAGCCTAGTAATACACTGGATGTGATATCACATCTCTGAACTGGTTGTGCTTTAAACCTTCATGCAGGTTTAAAGCATGCTGTCCCTGTTAAGTATATAGTCTGCACACGGTCTCTTAATTTGAAAAATTTCCTGCATCTCTCTCCTATATTTGTGTATGACTTCCTGCTTTCTCCTGATGTCCTCAAAAACAGACTTGATGTGTATTTTAGTGACGTGTAACAATGAGTGCTTTTGGGAAATGGAGTATCAGATGGACTCAAAAGCATTAGCTTGAGTTGATGGATCCGAACCAGGATGCAACACAGCTGCTCTGATGGTTTTCAGCATTCAGCGTTCAGCAGCATGCATGATGGAGAGACTGGAAAAGAACGTGACCAGAAAAGCAGTATGTTTACAAAGCAGTGACATGGCTTTCATAGTAAAGGGGGTGTGATTAGCCTATCTTAAGAAGAAACAGCCAGCCTCACATTCTAGAGGCAAAAATACATCTAACAACATTTTGTCTCATATGTTTTTCAGGTTGCTTGCGTACAGACTGAGCAACCTCTGTGCCAACCAGGCTCTAGCTTTTTCTCTGTCCAGCTGTTAAGACATGTAATGGGCTAGTTACAGCAAGTCACAGTCTCTAAAAACCACAAAATTTCATTTCTTCTATTCAGGGACCACACAAATAGTCGATGATATGATAATTATTAAATGTGAGGTGTTCCTCTGCTGGCTGCTTCCCACCACTGCCAGTCTCTTTGCTGGGCTAGGCTTATTGCCAGCTTCCACCCAACTCTAGCTTCACACAGACAAGAAGAAGAAGAAACCACTTATAAGCTGGTAGCAGGTAAAAAGAACATTTTTAAGTGATTTATGCCTTTAATAAATTTGTACCTGATCTTTTGAAAGTAGTGGGTCAAATATAACTTTTATACAATTATCTAATGTTCTCTGACCAGTGCAATATTGTGCTTTATATCATATTTATAGTATATGATAAATGGGGCATATTATGAGACAATGTTATGAACTAATGTGTGCTGCTCCAGGGACTACCCTCTGATAAAATGAACTGGAATCGCTCCATGGAGCTTTTATATTGAACTGTCTCAGGATGATTCTCTGTCTAGATGCTCTCTTAAAAGCTCCTTCCAGACACTTTATTAATGATACTATAAAAATGACAGATGGCCTCCTTATAAAAATGTCACATTCCTACTCAGTCAGCCCCACTCCTGTTAGGAGTTCATGTTTAGCCACTTATACTCTCTGAATTTCCTGTAATATCTGGGACATCAACCAGCTTTCACATTTGAGTGATTCAGGAGATGATTGTACAGTTAAGCTGGCTTTGGATCAGCACCTTGTCAAAGGTTTATCTGGTTTTAAGATCTGAATGATTTTAAGTAGCAGGTGGATTAAGTCAGCTGTTGAGCTGGACCTTTGGATTAGGTTTGTTTTTTTATTGCTTGATGTATGGTGGCAGTCACAATGTGCAATCTTAGTGGATAAATAAATAGCTAAAGTGAACAGAGTAATGAAAGAGTCAGGGAGCAAGAAAGGGCTACATGTTGGTTTGGTATTTAGTTGCTGTGCCCTTGACCATGGCATGAGCTTTCCATGCAGCTAGAAATTACAGGAGGACATATGGGTCAAGATCCCCAAGTACCGATTTTCTGGGATGATGCATCATTGTATTGTGTTAAGCAATGAAATAATCAGATTTGCAAAAGTTATTCCCCCTCATGCACTTTCACAGTGGTTCGGTCCACTGCCTGCATTCGTTAAATGGGGTTGTCTCTGTGCATGCAAGCTATGGTTCTTCAAAATTCCCTTGTGATTCCATTTTTGCCTGTGTATAAGCTGCCAGTCATATCAAAAACAGGTGATCTAATGTTTACCGCATGCTGTTTATCTGGTCGGTCTGCTGGTGGCAGTTCTTGGCCTCGGTTTCATCCACATGTTCATCCACCAGCCTGGCCTCTGACTCCCCTTTCATGCACATCCTAATCACCTCCTCGAGGAACCACTGCTATGGGAGGAACCCCCATAGAGAGATTGTGTTGCAGAATGAATTACCATCTCAGACATGTGATCTTCATTAAGTGATGCTGACACATCTCGGTCCGTTTGGCTGTTTACATTGTCTTTTTTTTTTTTTTTAAGTGTCTACAGCAAGGCTTCTGCAGCAGTAAATCTTGCTACACTGGGCCTGTTAGCAATGGTTCACAGCCAAACTTTACAATGTAGTCTTTAGAAGTGGAAAATTAAAAGAACTTACAATTAAAATACAAAGCCTGTAATGTGGGTAGCCACCAAAACAATAAGATCGCATATACAAAAGCATGAAATTAGTTTTCTCCAAGCATGTCTGGGCTTTCCCTTAAAGATAGGATGAGGGGCTCGGTCATTTGTGAGGGACTCCACACAGTGAAAGAGTGAGCGAGGTGTTTTGGCATCTGACATCCTGGACACCTCCTAGATGAGTCATTTCAGGCATATCAAACTGGGAGGAGGCCAGGTAGCTGGGGTGATAGAGGTCTTTGCTTTAACTGTTGCCTTAATAACCACATGGATGGATGTATAGTTTTGTTTTGTTTTTAAATCTATGAAAAGCTGTAAGAGAAGTAATTTGACAAATTCAGTGACGAAAACATTATGACGATTAAAAAATCTACATAAATTGAAAAATCAATCACTTGAAGCTTATTAACAAAATTCATGATGTATTTGAATAACCAAAAGCAGGTCAATTAAAACAGAAAATACAGATAAAACTGAAAACAATGAAAAAATGCAAAAATATCAAAATTGAATGATAAATAGCAAATTCACGTAACAATACATTATATCCAAATGCTTTTGGATTACAAAGTATTTTCTTTGAATAACTAAGCACAAACTGTAATGAAGAAAACCTCTTTGAGGCTTTCCAGAAGCTTTTTTATCGACCTTGAGAGTACATCGACTACACTGGGAGGACTCAAAGAATAATTTCTGATCTCGGGAAAATATGAATTCATTTTTCTTTCTTACGTCTGCCAGAAACTTTAATAAACACATTACAGATTGTTATTTTTTCTTATCTAAAGCTCAAAAAGATCAGTCAGTGAAAGTTTTTTTTCCCCTGAGACTGCCTAAAATAACACTCACACTCTCAAATATTCTCTTCAAATGCTGAGTCAATTCATTATTTTGTGTCCACATGCAAAGACAGTATATGCACACACAGGCACGCAGTTGTTAGTTCTACTAATGTCATTAATATCCCCACGCAGTGAAAGTTCAGCATTATTAGTCTCTGTCACACTGAGCTTTGTTGCCTTGTCACACTCAGCAGATTGAATACAACTCATGACATTTTCCCCCGCTGCATAGTTCATGTAATGAGAAGGCGAGACTCTGATCTGGGTGTCGTCTCTGTAAACAAACTGTGCATGGGAGTAGCTTGTTATAGCCAACATCACTCCCCAGTGCTGCTGATGTAAGCAGAGTTATTTTCCAAATTTTCCAGACTCCCTGCTCGCATCTGTTTAGCCTTCAACGTGACCACATGACAGAGAGTCAATATTATTCAATATGTCTTATAATGACCATAATTTCAGCGTAATGATAACATGCAGGCAGCAACAATTTTGATTCTTGCCTGGGATTTTTTTCCTTGTCCTTGAAGCTTCGGATCGTGTGGGAATCAATAACCATGTCGCACCATATTCACTGTAGGCAAAAGCATATTATCCAAGACAAGAGCCGTCATTTGTTATTCATCCTTTGCTCTAATGAAATATTTGCTCACACCCATGGATGGAGGGGTGCAGTGATGGATTTATTGTCTCAGCAGGGACACCTTGACAGATTTTACCAGTCAACACATTGAAATAAGAAGGTAACATTTGACTTATCACACCTGCGATTTCTGAGGTTTGATTCGGGAGCGTAGGTCCATCTCTTCTGGTTTTACATTTTTGGAACCAGTAGGCAAATACAGGTCCAAAGGTTTAAGATATGGCGCTGTTAATTTTATGGAGAATGTGAGGAAGCACCAAATGTATGGAGTGGAGGAATTTAGGGAGTTGGTGAAGACATTAGTGGAGTCTTATCAGTGATGAAAAGAGAAAGAACAGAGCAAAAAGGGAATTCAGGTTGATACAGCTTGTGTGAAGCAACACAGTAAGAACAGATGAGGCAAAGTATCTAAGATGTGTTTTTGTAGCCCTTGTTTAGAAGATTCATATACAGTCAACGCTGAAGTGCCCTAAACCTGCATTCTTTTTAATGGGCACCAGAGGGTGATACCTGTGGTTGCAAAAAGGTCTCTATATGAAATCTATGGAAAATGGCCTTCCGTTAACATGTTTCTGACAAGTTTACAGGTTCAATCACTGGGTCACATTGGGGGGGGGGGGGGGAACCCCACTACATCCAAATGTTGGTCATTCTAAATGAGGATGGAGCTAAGGGATTGTGAATGATAAGCCATTGAGAAGCCTTGGATTGTCAGATCACCTTTTATTCCTAAGTTCTTTAGAATTGTCCTTCACATCTTTCCTTTCGGGAGTGTTTCAAACCGGCCTCGTGTCAAGCAACATCCACCCACTTAGATGTCCTCATGCTCTCTTTCACATGACTTTCACAGCCAGTGCACCTGTTCCCAATCCACCAGAATCATCTATATTTCCATTGTTCTCACTCACGCACCTTTTCCCAAACTTGGCTCAGAAATTCTGCTCTGCTTTGTTGTCTGATTTATGATTGTTTCCATTTTCTGTCTCCTGCATGCCTGCCTGTCTGCCAACCTGTCTTTGAGCATCTACTCCACCTTTTAAATAAACCACCTAAACTGTCTCTTCCTGTCTGGTTGTATCTGCACCTTCTTCCTGCTCTCATTGTGGAAAATGTGACAGGCTAGCTGTTTTTTCTCTTCCAGTATTTGCGCGAGGCTAACAGTCTCTCACGTTACAGCGGTTTCAGGCTTCTCATTTAACTCTTGGCAAAGCAAGAAAGCAAATAAGGATATTTACAGAAATGTTGAAATATTCCTTTTGAAAATCTCATTACTCATACGCCCCACTGTTATAATCCATTTTAAGTGTTCTGTAGCGCTACTATCTCCCTTTTTTTGTTTTGTCCTGTGAAAACTCATTTTTCATCCTCTGTTTGTTGTCTTAATTTTTCCTAAAGTTCCCACTTCACTTTTCCTTTTTGTTCAGCTTCAGTTCATTAAACATTCTTGGCGCTGCAGGAACGTACTTTTCCATTACTGCGCCATTAATCATTTCAGTCGTTCCTTCTCCCCAGCAGCATGCGGACACCCCCGCCCCTCCACTCCCAATTCAATTAGTCTTGTTTGACAGTTGTTATCTCGGAAAATGGCAGTAACGGCAAGTGCCACACATACAGAAAAGTACATGAAAGGAAGAGGAAAATTGAATGACTACCATCTGAACGCACATGCTGAATTACAGTAACCCATGACCCGTCACAGGATGGGCTTGAGTCAGAGAAAGCTTCAGGCCCTTGTAAAAACAGGACAGAGCGGATGAGGGAGCAGCTCAGTGGTCGGTCATATTTTGCAAGCCGCTGGATTCACTGCTGTAGTGGACACTACGAACAGATGAAACGCCTGTGAGTCATCTTGGCCCTTGAATTCTTAATGGAGCAAGAAACACTGACCATGTTAAACTGTTTTCAAAGCGTGTGTGTGCATATATTTGAGTGCTTTTATGTTTGTCTGCGATTTTTCATCCAAATGTTGTAACACTGTAATGATTTATTTTGTCTGAAACTCCACAGAGTTAACCCACTTGTGTTCCGAACCATAGTTTGAAAACCATCTGTGGGGTGCAAAATGGAGCGTTCCAGAAAAGCTGAAGTGATCAAACCCAAGAAAGCCCATTACCTGAACTGACCTAACGTAAATGAGAGTCCATCCAAAGCAGTACACAGGAATGACTGCCAGCCATTTGCAGAAATGCTGTAACTGAAGTCTGAGGTCCACGTGGAATGCACTATTAAGACTGGAGGAGCACCATATGCTATGTTGTGCGTCACTGTTGGCTAGCATGTCACATTTATAATGCAAACACTTCCTTGGGCACACATGCAAAATGCATGGTGATAGGAACACCAAACAAAGACTATAAGACACATTGTTTTGTTGAGCCACTGTTAAGGTCTCTGAAGGGCAAGCAGCTTTAATTGTAGAACAGTTACATAATAACTGGACCTTCTTGGGTGTCTGACCTTTACGTAAGAGCTTGATTAGCTCTGGTTCATATAGCTACGATATATCAGGTTAAGACATGGAGATCCAGCATTGGTTAGCATTGTGATAAGAAGCTTCTACCCTCTAATCTGCTGTTCTGATAGGGTCTTTGCATGTGGCTTCCTCTCAGACTCCAGTTACATGCATATTAGGCTATTTGATGTTTCTAAACTGGCTGCAAAGGTGTGAATGTGTGAGTGATTGGTTGCCTGCCTCTTTAGGCTCTTGAAGGAGTAGCGGCCTGTTGAGTATGTGTCCTGTTTTTCCCCCAGGATAGGGTCCAGCACCCTGTAGCCATTTACTGTATAAAACAGCCAAGGAAAGCAAGAATTATTGGACTGTGTTGCCTCTGTAGCAGCCAGAGCTGTACCCAAAAAGACACACACCTGGCATACTGTCAATACGAACATGTTTTATTAAAAAAAATGGCACTGTGAAAGCTTGCGATGAGTACCAGTTCCACTACATACTGACAAGAGCCAATGCTAATGCAGAAGTTAGCTTCTGTACCTACTGCAGCTGGCCAATAAGTGAAGAAGTCTATAAGAAAATGACTTATCCCTTCAACTCACTCATGGCCTTGACAAACAATGTACTGATGAGTTTACGGTCCTAATCATTAGTTTCAGGCCTTATCTAATACAACATAATAAAGCAAGGTGTGTTTTAGGCAATTTTGTGATTGACAACTTGCTACCATATCAACAAGCATTGTCCACAGGCATAGAGATTGGACAACCTTAGTTTTCTGATGTGTATTCTTTGACCAGTTGGTTATTGGAAGTTGCTGGCTGATGAATGGTGAAACTGGTCACAAGGAGACCTCCTTGTGATCACTTTGGTCAATTGCTGCAGTCGCTTATTTTTTGCATGGAGGATGCTGACTGCAAACATTGGCAAACTACTTGCCAAGTATTACTGAAACGTGTAACATAAATTGGAAACAGAA
This sequence comes from Oreochromis niloticus, assembly GCF_001858045.2. Taxonomy (NCBI): domain Eukaryota; kingdom Metazoa; phylum Chordata; class Actinopteri; order Cichliformes; family Cichlidae; genus Oreochromis; species Oreochromis niloticus. The sequence goes on from NC_031987.2 coordinate 6,334,937, forward strand.
TATGTTCACAAAGTAAAAATGACACCTTTTAAATCAGAATCATCTGTGTTTGGATAGGTGTGTGCACACAAACAGGAATCAGGAATTTTTGTGTTCATTTTTCTCTTCTGAATACTAAAAAACATTTCTTTTTTATGTGTGCTGAGTTGTAGTGCTAAGGCATAAAACATACTTGAAAGGTCTCTGTTTCCAGTTTATGTCTCACTTTTGCCCACACAAACATATTGGTCTCTCGGACTTTAGCAATTTATTTTACACCAACTGACAGAAGCCTCAACCAACTGCTCACCAACCACAGAATACAAAGTTTTCTCCAGTGACCAGTGGTTGCCAGATGGTTGCCGACTGGTTTCTATGCATCACTGGTAAATCCAGCCCTTGCTCATTGCTTCTGTTGAACGTCAACACCTAGGTTTTGATATTCAAGGAGCTCAGCTTCACAAAAAAATTGGTTATTTTATGGTGGCCACATCTTTTTGTTTTATACAGTCTATGACGCGTACACAGACAAGAAGCTTAAGTTCAGTTTTTTGAGGTGGAAGATTTGATTTTGTGGTCCTTGTAAATATTGAGTAGAGATTCTAAAGCAATGCAACTTGCTACTTATGTTATCTGTCAGACATGATTATGTTTATTCACAACCACTTTAAGTACACCCATGTCCATGTAAAGGAACATGAGCAAACCTCCAATGAACAGTAACCATATAGTTCATGTAAAGCATAAGGGCTGACTTGTTATGTGCTGGGTAAAACCTGAGCCAGACGGGTGCGGTGTTTCCATAATACTGCCGCATTTTCAATGAGACTCAAGGCGACTGCGTAGCAGGGCCACCCATGCTGTGCCGTGCTGAGGCTTGTACAGAACAGTAAACATGGCAGGGGCCTTTTGGACCGGCTTCTCAAGCCCCTGGCCAAGTTGTCTGTAGTGGATGCCAACCAGAACTGACTGAAAAAAGAGGCAGAGCTGTCCTATAAGTTAGCGCTGCCAGTGTATGTCAAGAGTTTCCCCAAGGGGATGAAATATTCACAGCACTGCCAGTGGAGATGAAAGTAACTGCAGACACGTCATTAATTTGTCATGTTGTCCAGAGGAAGCCTTCCTTTTATTCTAAATCATGGGTTTGCCTTAAGAGATCCTTAAATGAGTTTGTGATGGATTTTCCCAATAAAGAAAATTACTAAGGGCAGTGCAGCTCCAACTCTCTCAAGAATAATAATGATGATGAAATACACTGGTGATTCTCAGTTCATACAGAGCTAAATGAATCATAAGTCTGACTCTAAAACTCTTTTAGCTCAACTGAAACAGACCTCAGAGGAAACTTTTCACATCAGCATGAAAGAAACGTATGCAAGTCTAGTCAGAGTATGAATGTACCTGGAGCAATTTTGCACATTAACTATGAAGACCTCTTGGTGATTAAGATTGGATCCAGGGCTCCCATTGGACATCTTTCCTTTTTGTCACTGCCACCCAGTCAGCGTGGGAAACCATACAAGCTCCAAACTCGTGTAATTTCCTGCCTTTTGTAAACACTCCTTGGGGAGCTAGATATTATGCTGCATAGTCATAAATATATTGGTCACTGCTCTGGCCAAAACATTTGTGTAACACATGATAATGGTGCTCCATTAAAGAAAAGAAAAACACTGCAATCACAATCTTTTCCCATATCCCATTCATTCTTACAAGTGTGTGAATGTTCAATTTAGGTTTGCACCAGTTGTGCCTAGTTCCTCAGGTCCAAATGTAAATTTGTGATGAGCAAAAAGCTGATACCCAGAAGGTAAATTCAAACAGAGAGCTACATAGTAAATAGATCAAATAGATAGAATAAGACACCAAAGTAATAGATTTCAGGTATTAGGTGAATACTTCCTTGTTCTGCTAAAGCCAAACAGAGGTTGGAGGCCACCACATGATGAAAAGAATTGCAACTGTATGCAATGAACTTGCAGTCTTCTTGAATTGAAACTTGCTTCAAAGACGAGGACCAGTTCTGCAACCACTTGCAGACAGTTGCTGTCTTCTAAGGGAGTTTGGTGCTTCAATATGCAAAAAATGGCGATAAAGTGAATCAGTCTGTGATAAATCAGCCAAAAAAAATAATAAAAATCATCAGTTGGTTGCTATCTGCATACACAGAAATTCACATTTGCTACTTACATTCAGACTCCAGACATAAGCTTGTGAATCTAAAACAGAAATTCCTTCACAAGTGGTGACATAGTTGCCGTCTATGCTGTCATAGTTGCAGCTATTCATGTAAAATGACACAGGCGCTCGGTAGCCTTACTTTTATATAGTTATGTAACCATAATAAAACCAGCTGGCAACCACTTAGAAAAAGACATGTTGCAGACAAGTTGTGCTCATCAGTGCAGACTGACTCAGATTGATTGGGTCATGTTGGGCGTCTGTCTTCATTTATGAACTGGATGGTGATTATTTGCAAACCTTCACCAATCTGTCTGAGAGGGACTGCAGTCAGTCCAAGTCTGATTGCTGTTGTTTAAAAGACAGATTGCTTCTCCCCAAGTATCCTTTGTGACTGCCTTGTGATTGAAAGTGTGACCAGTTGGTCAACGCATTCACTTGCAAACAACGGGCAACCTCTGTGTCATTTTTGTATTATATTTACATTTACAGTTTGGTTAAATATCTGATTTAACCACATATACGACAGTCAGGTATTTAATATGATAAAGGTTATCCTGTGTTTCTGTTCCATATTATCTTGCAGTTGCGATGTTACATTTCAGCCATAGTGTAACTGTATTTATTTACTTAAAAAACATGTTTCTAAATATATATACTTTACCCCTTCCAATTAACAATTGGTCAAATAGCGCCCCCTTAAGGTACAGTGTAAGTGCGTATCACTAACTCAGTGGGAGAGAGAAGAGAGGACAGGCCAGCTGTCCTAACCAGTAAAATATTCAACTCTTAACAGGAAGAAAGAAGAGCTAACATTGTTTAATAAACTAACAAGCACGTGCTTTCAGATAGTGAAATTAATTAAGAATTAAAACAGACGTCGTGTAACCGGAAGTTAAACAAATGAAGGTAAATTTAGCACTGTTAAGCTTTTCTTCGATGGTTTAGAAAGTTAATTGTTTTGGTGCTCACAGCTACACATTTACCACCACAGAAGCTCCAGTGGAAACGTCTGGGTATGGATAATAAACATTCAGCTCACGGGGAAAAGGAAGACAGCCTTCAAACAGTGAGTCCCATACAGCTTGTTTGTCCGGCTTGTTTTTCTGGCCTTGCTTCGTTAGATTGGTATTATGCATATGAACGCTTTCTGAATGAGGAGTGCGTTTGTCTGAAGTGTGAGCTTGCTGTAAAGTCGTGTGCCTTCTACACAGACCCACCCTGGAGAGAGCTTTTTAAGAGCTGGTTTGTGCCGTTTTCCCATCTTGTAAAGGTCACCTGTTGGATAGAACACGTGTCAGAGTTATCTGCCATATTTGCTCACAGCTGATGTTTTCTGCATATGTGAAACGTGGCTGTGTAGAAAAATCATCACCTGATTTTGTTATATTTGGATTTTTTAAATATATATGTATGTATATATATATAGATAGATAGATAGATAGATAGATAGATAGATGTATAAAGAGAGAGAGAGAGAGATAAATATATATCGATAGATAGATAGCGATCGGTATGTAGATTCTGTAGCAGACATATATCTATTTCCACAGATTAGGCGTGGCACAGAAAATGTTGTCCATAATTCCACAGTGGTCATGCAGAGTGATTCATAGAGTAAATTAATAATAGCCACTATTTTTACTCGCGAATTGCAATCTTTATGGCGACATGGTTATTCATTAAATGGAGAAACATTGCGCATTTCTTAGATGAAACTCTCTCTTTTCACCTTAGATTTTCTTGAACTTCTGATACAAGTTAAAAACCAAACAGCTGGAGTGTGGTGTGGGACACAAGGTCCTCTGGTAGGGCATTAGGCCCGAAACACTGGGTGTTTTTGACCATAAAGACTTCAACTGCAGGGCAACTGGAGCTGCCTGCTCCCTGCTGCAAAATTATTGGCGGATCGGGTGATGAACCCTCCGAGATCTACTGACTAATCTGATAAGTATGTCCACTTGCAACCAGCCAAGATTAGATCCTAACATCTTAAAATCATAAGAGAAAGAAAATGGTCCAGCGTAGTCGGTTCACTGTGGTCAAACTGAAAAGTGCATTCCACAAACTCAATAAGCGCTGCTCTGTGACAGCCCGTGGTGACTTGGTTTCTTGATTAACTGCGTTCTGGAAAGATGTCATGTTGGTCTTAAAGCAGCTTTTGCGCAATACTTGCATGTCACAAAGCCACAACAGCTGCCTACAACTTAATATTGCTTTTGACGCTGTTCTTTTTCTGCCCGTTTTAATTATAAATCCAAGTGATGCATAAAAATCACCAGAGTCCAGAAGCCAAAGCTGAATTTTCATTATTGACTGAACTTTTTTTTTTTTCACAGCCATCAGTTTTTCTTCACAACTCATTTCCTTACCGTAGCTTTTTTGTGGTCTGATTAACTTGACAGAAACACTCGAGTGAAATTACAATGCGAGCATGATTTATTCATAGAGATTAAGTTAGATGAGGTTCCCAGAATTGAGACGTTTTAATACAGAGACATTTGCTTGAAAGTCACAAAGGCTACAGTAGAACTTTTGTTCACAGTATGTTGGATGACTTTTTCTTTCTTGTAATTCAGGTGATGTAGGGTATTTCAGATGGCTTTGCCCACTGGCAGCGCCAAGGCTCGATGGAATTTAAAAAAAACAAAACAAAACAAATCCCTCCAGTGAATTCTGAGTCTACCGTGTTTTGTCACAACTGTGCATATAAACAAACAGCTTGTGTCTAAGTGAGTCCACTTGGTCACCTGACGGATAAACAGCTTCCGAAATTCTTTCCAGAGATAGTTGAAAGTTTGGTCATATGAATGCTTATCACCATTTCTGCCTTTAGATCAGGAAACTTATATTTGACAAAGAAAAGAAGCTGTTTGTGACACGAGCAGGCCGAGAGGAGGGCTCCGGTGAAACGCCGTCGGCCTGCGAGTCTACATTGTTGCATTTCCTTTTTATTTGTGACCATTTCTAAAATGATTGCTCAAAGATCCTGCAGTCCAAGACTGTTCAAAGACCCCCTCTGAGTATTAGACACGATTTGGGGTCAAAATAAACAGCTTGTATTTAAAAATCTTAAAGTTTTGTACGTTTTAGAGTCCTTCTTGTTAATTAACTTTCCAATTTTCTGACCTTGGAGGGTCTTTAATATCTGGCATCAGCTGAACTGGGAATTTAGCTTATCATTTTATTTTGCAGGGACTGTTAGAGTAGATGCTTTTTATTGTGTGTTTACAGTAAATTACAGCAGCACATCATCTCACCCTCTGCTCCTGCTTCCTTGGAAGTTGGCATTTAAAAATGAAGAACCATCGATTACTTGCAGAACTGATGCAGTTCTCTAAAGAGCTGTTGTCTGTCATGGTCTTTATATCCAAGCTTTACCAACATGTGGCTTCAAATGTTTTCTCAGAGTGGTCATTTAATAAGTTAATTTTACAGAACTGCCAAGACTTTACCTAATGTGAACAGTGACTTTTGTCAGACTGTATTTTTATTTTTTTATGAAGAGACATGAAGAGATTAGAGGTTTGTTTTGAAGTGAAGTCCAATTTAAATTAGTTTTGTGCATTAAAACGCAGAGAACAGAGAGTTGCGGGGCTGTGACGTGTGTTGCTCTGGGGACATTGCTATTAGTCCACTGTGCACTCACTGCCTTTTGGTGATGGCAAAAATGGCTCTGGGTAGGTGCCAATAATCTAACCCGTATAGGGAAGAAACAGAATGCAACACCATTTGGATTTTTCCACTGGATAATGCCACCATATGATGAATCTCTGTTACTCTTGTCAGCTGTATACATAGCCAGTCTTGGAAATTTGTGTATGTGTTGCACCTGTAATAGCAGCAGCATGGTTGACTTCTCTTGTGAAAAGAGGTGCACATCACTCAGATGTGCCTCGCCATAGAAGCTTCACTACTGTTGTTTTTTTTTTTTTAAGCTAAGTGCATATGTACTAGTTTTTCTTTCCTTTTTTTTAAAGTTTTGAGCTGTTTAAACTTGAATGCAAAGGCCATACTGTGAATGTGTTAGATGTTTTAAATGTTTGAAGTACCAGCAGCTGAAAATGACTACACAAAGTACCATTTCAGACATCTAAGTATAAACATCAGCCTCAGTCTCAGGCATCAGGGTGGAGCAGATCGTCTGGGCTTAAATCATGCGAGTATAGTGCTGTCAGAAGGGTACAGACAGCATTCATCACATTCCTCAACAGATGCCACAGACGTAAGACCAGCACGCCTTAAATGCATTGGACCTGAACCTGGGGCAGGCAAAACCGAGGAAATCAGAGCTGACTGGGGCACTGACGGAGAATGCTTTGAGGTAAAAAAAGAAAAATACTGTTAAGCAGACTTCTTACCATTTCCTCGTCTGCTGAGCTGCACCACCCAAAATGTATAAACAGACCTGATGAATATGTGTGTTGATGGATGCAATAGCACACATTTCAACAGCAAATTAAACTGCACATGGCAGTATGGAATGTACTAGCATTAAAGTTTCCTATTGTGTCTGTTTCCAGGTTTCCCTTACAGTGCATGAAAAGGAGATGGACCTCACAACATCTTTATTTATCTCAATGTATCAAATTAAAGTACGAAAACAAAAAGATTTCCCACCTGGCCTGAAAACAATTCCCAGGTTTAGATGCACTTTTTAATAGGAATAATGTAAAATGTAAAGTATTTAATTTTTTTTGTGTGTAATAGATGATAGTAGGGTTATTGCTAGTTGTCTTCCTTGACCAGTTTTTATAGGGTCCATTTTAATATCCCATTGTAGAGAAGTAGTTGTGCTAGACCTTTGAAATGTTTTAGGGTAAATGTATGGACTCTCAGGAGTGTAGCTCAAGTTAACACAGAATGATGAATTGAAAGATGTCTCTGGCAGCAGATTTAGAGGCCTGTAAAAACCACAGCTTTGTAGGTATGGGACTGATTTTTCTTCTTCTTTTTTTTTTACTTACATATTCTCATATACATAGCACATTATATTATTTATAACAGTCCAAATCAGGTGACTGGTTTGACAGATATTAAAGTTTGAATGTGGAGGAAAAAAAACAGACATTTTCATCTAACTTTATAATAATATTGCCAAGTTACAAAGCAATGTTCCACATCAGAATTATTTTATTTGTAGAAAGGGCAAAGTTAATACTATGGCCAATATGCTGCTGCTGCTGCTGCTGATGATGATGATGATGAGGAACTCTCTCCAAGACGGAAAGTTTCCATGTAACACTTTTTTAAAGCAACTTATAAGATATTTACTGAAACACTTTTAAAACTGGGATGGTGAGAGTTAGAGCAGTTGAGCTCCACATGCAATCAGAAAAGTAAAGATTCTTGCTATTCAAAAAAAAAAACAAAAACCCAAACACCCCAAACAAAACATACCAGTGGCACAATTGCTGGACAACACACTCATAACTGGCTCTGTTTTAGTTTTTCGCTAACTGCTTTAACAACGGCCAAGGTCTTTGGACTGCTGAGCACAACATACCAGCACTATTACTTTTTCCTGACTCAGAACATGTAGCGGGCTTTAGCTTGTGGCAAAGATCATCAGCATACATTGTTTGTGCATTGTTCTGCTTTTGAAATGGCACGAATTTCTTTTAGCTTTTAAGAATTGTTTCAAAGTTTGGCTGTGATGAACAGCCATGCAGTTCTTTCAGGACAGTCATCAGATTTGTGTGAGCAGAATGGGTTTGAAGCTCTCCACATTTCTGCTATTCTTAATTGACCGGATCTAATGACATTATTTATGTTTTTTTCTGTGAATAAGGAGTATTTTCTTGTAATTGGATCACATTTGAAATATGTAATTGGTTGATGTCAGTGCTGGACATTCATTCTTTGCATAGTTCACAACTGCTATTTGTGGTATTTTAAGTTTTAAAGAGCTCATTGACATTTTGAACGACTGGGATGTACTGCCAAAAAAAAAAAAGTCCCAAATTCCAGTCTTTCATGTTAAGATTTGTCACATTTGTCAGTTTGGGATGTTCCCAGGAATTTTAAAGAGATGTCTAAACTACAGAGGAAAATCAAAAAAATGTAAGAACAGCACTGTGAAAAGACAACGTGGATTTTCTGCCATCATGAACAGGGATAAGGCGCACTGTTCTTAAAAGAAAACAACCCAAAGAATTTGCATGTGCAGAAACTTCCAGCTCCATGATGTGTTCCTGAGTGACTGAACAGGAAATCTTGGCTTGGAGCGAAAATAAGCATCTTTTTTCACATTTCATTTTTAACATTTTAACATTTTGTCTCCTTTTTCCTGTTCCTGTCTGCCACTGGGGCAAAACACCAGCAGGAGAGGGATTGTGTTTGATTGTGGTGGACCAAAACCCAGACTACTGACCAATACGCGTTTTGAATCGGGCTTCGAAGGATCAGATTCAAAGTGATGGAGTGGAGAAGGGAAGGAGGCAGATCTCTGTGGGTTGGAAGACTTTGTGAGTTGTGAAAGATTTTTGCCAGAGGACAGCCAAGTGGATGGCATCTGTGGTCAGCAAGGCATTGCCTTTATTTCCTTGGATCAAAGTTAGCCAGGACTTGGTCTGTTTAAAGTAGGCTTTCTAAAACTCTAACTTGGCAGCTTTTAACTTGGAATAATAAAAATACATCTGATTTGTAATGCACCTTTCATACAAAAATGCAGCTTTGTTGCCATGTTCCCAGTGAGCAGACATTTCTGAACCACAGTTTTTGTTATGTGTACCCTTGTGGGTCACATGTAATTTTGAATAGCTAAAGACAAGATGGAACTTAAAAATATACGAACGGCTTCCTGCCGACTGAAGAATTCAGGTCAGCTGCTTACATGGGATGTGATTTTATTCTAGTCTTGTATTTAAATGTCCCATCACATTCAATCAGAACAGTGTTAAATGCTTTGCATGATTCATGGTTCAAAATGATCCTTATTTTTCAGTCCTTCAGTTCATTCTGTCTGAAATAAGCTGTTTTAGCTCCTATCCTTTACGACCCCTCTCCCTTTAATCCAGCTTTGTGCTGATTAATTGCAAGAGGCAACCAAGGTGGGGAGTCGGGGGCAATTTAGACTCTCTAATTAACTTAACAAGCAAAGAGAAGAAGCCAAAGTGCCTGGAAAGAGCTCCCCCATGCACTGGGAGAACATTGAAACTCCATAAAGAAGGCCTCCTCAACTAAAAACGGTCTTGTTATGAGGGAACAGCACCAACTACCACTGCTACATTATTAAAACTTTGCCCAGGGTTCATGTTAGCACCCTCAAAAGGAAAAGCACAACATGTAAGATTTTACATTGAAAACAAACAGCAGTGAATCACATTAAAGCTCTTGTGTGGTTGAATTCTTCTTTGAATCTGTTTTTGAAAACATTTACTCCATTGCATTGAAATTCCAGCTGTTTATTCAGATTTAGGTGTTTGTATGGAGCATTTTTTTAATCTTGTGTTTGGTTTTTAAAGTGATTAGAATCGTTATACCACGCACCATGTAAATGTAGCTATTCTTCTACCAGCCGCAGGCCTTTTATTTACCCTGTAGTCAAATATTTTCATTCTAATTTTCATGAGTTGATTTGTAGCTTAGATAGCCTGACTACACTAGACTGCATACATGTTCTTCCCAGCTGCCTTTGCTAACCACGTCTCGGTTGTGTATTCTATTTATGCCACTCATGACACCAGAGAACCAACCAGCTTTGCCCGGGCTTTATGACAACACCTGGCTTGTATTTAACTGGCCTATAAATAGACTTTCCTCCAAATACAAACCACCTGGATGGGGTCAAACCACTGTCACACGCATCCATTTCAGTTTTGCCAGAAAGGGTTATCTGAGATGTAACGATGGTGGTGAACAGTGATTTACATAGATGATATCCATCAGAGCCTGTGGTCAGCCCTGTGGTCTGTGAAGACTAAGCACACACATGGAGGCTTTTTGGTGTCTACTCCATCATTGCTAACCAATGTAAGTTAAAGGGAAAAAACTTGATTTACTCTGAGTGAATTTTAATCGTCTTGTAATGGTTTTACTGCTTAGTCCCGCATAACTGATGGGTTTGGGATGGGCCTCACACATGAAATGTCTGTGTTTGGTTTTCAGTAATTGCTTTTGCATGACTTGGTCACAGGTGTCAGGCAGAGACTTTTGGTAAATGTTTGGCATGGTAGAGTAAGAAAAGTTTCAGGGCCTACCTGGAATAGTCCGGGCTTTAAATAGCGACAAGGCGTTACCCGTTTCCTCTGCCGGTTCACTCACAAACACACACGAACTGATGAAAGTTGACTGGAAATTATGAAGACTTGGAGAAAATAAGAGCAATTTTGCAGTAATTGCCATCAAGCTGTTAGGTCTTCCAGTGCAAAGGCTGCGTTGCGTGTTGGGAGTGTGAGTGTGGTGGGAGGTAGGTATTTTTAGAATCAAACTCCTCTGTTCCAATGGCATGGCACTCAAGCACAACATACCTTCTGTGCTGTGCTTTCCTCCTTAAGACGAGCACTTTCCCTTCTATGTTTTGTGTGCTGGGCCGGCGGCCAAGACGGTGGCTTTACAAAGGGTCACAGAGCAGGGGCTTTTAATATGACCGGCTTTTGCTGACTCAAAAAAAGCAGTCCGTGGAAGGATTTATGTAACTACATAACAGCAACAGACTGAACTTAGATGTTCCCTTTAAGGAAAGCTTATCTAAAAAGAAAAGCTTGCGAGGTTTGGAAAAATGTGTAGTTTGTGTAGTTAGACAGTTGTCTATCTTCATACTATCCTGTTGTCATCACTGATTACTTGGAGGCAATCTGAAAGCATCCTGTGGCTCATTGGCTGCTAATTTTAAATATGAGTCAGCGTCTGTCATCATTTTGGTTTTTGTTTTTTAAATAAAGGCCAGTAGATAAGAGTTTTACCAGCCAGGGAGGAAATTATTGTAATTACTTTATATACTACAGGATATTGCATAATTTAGTAGTAGCAGTCCAAATAAAATACATGTAGTCACGTACACCCTGAATAGAACAAGCAGTGGTGGCTGCTGTCACCCAGCCACTCAGTTGACAGCAGTCTAACAAATATGGAGATCTGATCCAGTGATTTCAAGCCCCTGATTCAAAGACTAGGATTAAAGACATTTGCACACCAGCTAAATTTAACTATTGCAGTAGGAGACATATAGAGTATTGATAAACAGGTTTTGAGGTGGCAGGTTCAAAGGACACCATAGCATTTTTGTCTTGATTTTATTAATAGAACCTATATATACACGCCCGATTGCCACTGTAGCTTCTTTTCAGGCCCACAGTTTGTGAAACTGGCTTGCAGTTTCTCAGATCATTGCACAGTCTGACCTTCAGGTGAAATTACTGGGACATCAGCTCCTGGGAAAAATGTTACATTATGTTAACACATGCCTGAGTGCACTAGATCAGCAAATTATTTAAAGTTCTGCTTTTATAGAGATGCTCATGCTTGCTGATGATGAATTAACCACATGCATTTTATTAGCAGCACTTGGCTGCGACTTACTCTCTTAATTACTATGGAAACAGTAACCTGTACTTAGTTTTTCACAGGTCATCAGTCCTGTATTTTTTTTTCCTAAATTCTTTTTATAGGGAAAAAATCTAAATGCTACTGATACAGATATTCATGGGAGCAATATAAAGTTGACTTGCTGAATCTTGAGAACAAGAATTCCCTGTTTCCTTCAAATCCCCCCCAAAAATCCACAAAAGCATCACATTCCCTAACTATGCCCAAGAGCAGCAGAGTTGTCTGTGATAAATGTGCCGTGGTCATAACAGCTGGGGGATGACAGAAGCTGTCAGACTACAGATTAACTCAAAACCCCACTGAAAGCAGTCATGTCACTTCTTACCTGATGTGCACAGTAGAGCTGATATGCACACACACAAACACACGCACGCACACGACTGCACACAGAAGCCCAAACCAAACTGCCAGCAACTTTGTTTTGTTGCACACATGGCTGAGATGATCTCTTATCATGATTTGCTTTTGCACACATGCACACACAAACACAGGCATGAAAGATCAAACACATGAGATATAGATCAGAGCATGGATGTGCACAAAGCATATACCGTACACCTCCACCCACTCAAATCACACAGGTAAGTTTTATTGTGTCTTGATGATAAGCCATTAGTGCTGCAAATGTTCTTTCTGATTTATTTCTCTCAAGCTTCCCACACAGTTTTTTTTTTTGTTGTTGTTTTTTTTGTTTTTTTTTTTAATCTCAGCAAGTGGAAAGAGGTGGAATTGCTTCTTGCATATACTGTGAAAAAACAGTGCTGGGCTCTGAAGTGATGGCACTTATGTGGAAGACTTTATTAAAGCTCAGATATAATAACTTGGAGCAAATGATATTGGTTTCATATTAAAACTTTAGTTGAGCACCTTAGAACACACAGTAACATGTGTTCCAGATTTCATTACTGCAGAACCCGCTTCTGTTCTATCAAGTGGATAAATATGCTTTATTTTGTTCTTACTGATGCTTAATGGTATGTAAGATAATACTGTCAGAAGCTGGCAGTCATTCACTGAGAGGCTGTTTGTCAAATTCCATTAAGCAACAAAAATGCAGGAACAACATGTAAACTACCAGAGGTTAGACTGATATCGGACTGCGTGGGTGAGATTACACATGGCATGCTTTTTTGCTGCAAACCCTACGACTAGTACAAACTTCAAAAGATTTGGAAAAAAAAAACTCCATAGAAATGAGGTCCAGTGTAAACTCTGCAAGACAACGTTAGCATGTCATAAGTCTACATCTACAATCATTCATCTGTGAATGCATAGGGCAAAAAGGTGATGGGTTCTCTGGAGGGCTGCTCAAAAAAGGGAAAATCATGATCACGAAAAGCAACATGGTTACTCATTGATTTTTAAATAATTGTGGATTCAAGTGCAGGAAAACCAAATCTTTTCATTGATGTGGCTTTCTTTGCGCTTTAACTATAATTCCCTTGAAAAACAAAAATAAATATGAACTTACTAATTTAGCCACAGTCATACTGGGAGTCAAATGAAAGGGCCATGCAGAAAAGAAAAACAAGAAAATTTATGCAAAACTGAAAAGATAAAATATTTGATATATTACTTCATATAAAGAGACTCCTTCAGACCCAAATCACACGCTCCAAGGCTACGTTCACACTGCAGGTCTTAATGCTCAATTCCGATTTTTTGATCAAATCCGATTTTTTTTGTCTGCTTGTTCACACTACAAATAAAATGCGACAGCAAATGCGCTCTAGTGTGAACGCTCAAAGCGGCCCGCATGCGCAAAAGAAGATGTCACGCACAACGCGCTCTGTTTAGACCCAGAGCAAACAATATTGTTTGACTGATGGCCCTTAATATAAAGACTTCGGACTTTACGTTTCCCAATTTTTGCTTTAAGTTATTTTGTTATTTACATAATAATGTAAATAACCTAATAATTATCCTTATTGCTGTTTTAGAGAGGAGCGGTGCTTCAAAGGATAGTTGCAGATTTCTTGTCTTCTCCGGCGCTGATAATTGGCGTCTGTCTTGTGTCAGTGACGTAAAAGACGGATTTAATGCGACATGACCGTTCAAACAGCAGTCGCTTTCTAAAACATCGGATATGTATCGGATTCAGTACCACATACGAAAGTGACCCAGATCGGATTTGAAAATATCGGATTTGTGCTGTTCACACTGTCATACCATGATCGGTTATGGGTCGCATAGGGTCAAAAAAATCGGATTTGATGCGCTTTCGCCTGCAGTGTGAACATAGCCCAAGAGACCAGTTGGCAATCATATGGGAGTCACTGGTCACAATGGAAAATTGTCTATTCCTTGACTGGTTGGTGACTGGTTACTGGAGGTTGCTGGCTGTAACTAGGTGAAATCTCCTTGTGATTGCTTTAGTCACTAGTAGATTGTTAACCTGTACTTTTCTGCAAACACTAACCAACTACTCATAGAGCAACCTAAAACCTAGAAAATGTGCGGTGCAAACTGAAACATTTTCACATTTACATGGTAAACGGTCCACATTTCTCTTTTGTGTCAAACTTTTCAGTGAAGCTACTTGTCAGGGAATACATTTCTTTTCTCCACGGGGTTGACGGGGGGGGGGGGGGGGGGTTGTTGACAAGTGTCTTGGTAGTGTGATTAGGGCCTAAACTTGTGGGTAGGGCTCTGAATTTTTAACCTAACAGCACCCACTTCGCTCCTGTAAAGACTGCTGTGTTGGGTTTGTTTGCTTTAGCTTATTGTCATAGTTCTGTTATTATTTGACTGTTGGAGAGATTCAAAGTCAGAGCAAATTTTACACAAGCCTTCACACAGAGAGTGATGCCTTCCTATAATGTTATTGTGAGCACACTTTTCTGAGGATTATCCCTTTGGACCACGCAGTGATTAATAGGCCTCCTGTACCTTGCAGCACCATTCTTACCCAAATTAATACATTTCTTGGAAAAGTTTGGGGCCGGTTTCAACCGTCTGTCATGCAGTTTCATGGAAACTCTCGAATCTCTGTGTGTGCTCCATGCAACTTGCAACTTGTATTTGGGCTTGCGTGTGCTTACATGTGGTTGGCATTGTATATGGCATTGTCCTATTTGCACTCCTAATAATTAGTCCAAATGAGTATCTACTGAAGCATGAGATGAAGACAAACGCACACAAAACGTCATTAATCATTATCCCATCATCCCTCCCATCAGTTTTTAAAGATATTAACTGTAGCGCCTCTGATTGTAGTTGAAGAATCACTAGAAGTTAAGCTACTTGTTGACAGTTTCTTTTTGCATTAGTAGTTATGCCAGTGTGGTTGTAAAAGCATCATACCATTCATAAAAGTACCCCCATTTGAGTCTCGATGTGCTGGCTGGTTATCAATTAGCAAAAAGAATCAACATGCCACATGAAAAAGATGAGGGGGATTGTTTTTGGCTATGAGGGTTTTTTTTACCCGCAGGCCATAAAATGATCAAGCAGTCCTTGGAATGCATAGTGGAACTCTTAAAACGTCCTTCAGTGCCAGAAGGCAAACCTAAAAGGAGCAGAAATATTGCCAGCTGTTGCAATCAGAATGGGAGGAGGTACATTTTTAACCTTTACAATATCACATCAGTTTATATTAATCCCAGAAATAAACGAAGGCTTACAGCAGATGTTTTCATAAGCCTGAATGTTTGTATATATATATACTTGCAGTAAATCATGCCACCTTACAGAGCTGTAATCAGTTTTACACGTATCATATTTCTTTCCAGTTTGTCCATTGACTATAAAGTATGCTGAAACAAAGTATAGGTTTTGTAATGAGAAAACAAAGTGGGAACAGTTTTAGTGGTTCATTAAATGGTTAAAATAAAGTTTTTATTTGTCATCATGGTAAAGGATGGTAGGGTTAGACATGACCAAAGGTTCAAATATTAAGGTTGGTGAATGTGCAGGTAATCCATGTGAGGAATTCGGGCTTCTGTCTACTCTAACCATCTGTGTTGAGTATTGTTTGAATACATTTGTACTTAAACCTTGTGATTATGCAGTGCATCCAGTCAGAAGAGAGTCAGCTTAATGGGAAGACCTTAAAAGGGATGAGCTAAAATTGCTTGTTTTAGACAGAGGATGAAGTGAGGGGCTAAACAAAGACTAGTACAAGCTACCAATGGACCCCAAGGGTGAGGAGCTGGATGCTAACATGTCCTTTTTAAGCTGGCCAGGGAATAGAAAATGTTATCTTGGGGTTGATAAAGTTTGATGTATCTATAGTGTGTTTTCTGTGAACAGTGTATATGTAAATATAAATGATAATATAACAGTAAAACAGTAAATATTCTAAGTGTTTGGTTTGGTTGCAAGCTTTATGCCCCAGGCACTTGTGTAAACTGCACTTAAGCCAAGCCGAACTGTCTTTTTGTGTGAACTGCTGTTGAATTCAGCTCTTGTCAAACACGGCTTGTCTTAATTACCGTCTCGTAGAGCGTCCCTGTCAGTCCAAACGAGATTGAGACGTCTAACAAGCTGACAGGGTCGTTTGTACTTTGAACTGAGCTCGAGAGTCTAGAGATGGGCCTCTCTCTCTAGGAGCTGAGACATGAAAGAATGAAGGTACACTGGAATGAATGTGTAGGTTTCTGCATATAGTGGAGATGTAAAATGGGAGGAAAGGAATGAATGCTAGCGTCTGCCCATGGACTGTGGCTCCTGGTACTTGATGCTTAAGTGCGATAGCGTGCATAAAGAATTTATGCATAACTGACTTAGAGACAGGGCGGGTCGGGCACAACATGAATAAATTGACAGACAGACAGACATATGACCTGCGAGTAGCTGTGGAGTCGTTTGTACAGCCTCGCCTTTTATTGGTTTCACTTTAAGCCGGTCTCCGAATCTACACACTGGTTTCATTTAGCCCAACTCATGCTAGGTGTGGCACAGTGGCAGGCGAAAGGAAACCAAAACCAAATGGGCCCCGGGCTTGGCCCCTTAGCTGAAGCCGCCGTTGGTCCCTCCAGGAGCTGGCTGCTGTCTCGTGGCTGCCCAGGAAGAAAGGAGTGTAAATCAGGCTACATAGGCGTGGTCCACCGCAAAGCACACCACTGCACAGCCAGCCACATTGTAGATTGGCAGAGGGACAGCCGGCAGACACAAGCCCCGTATCCTAAAATGCAGTGAGGGGTTCACGGGAGGTTGGAGAGGCCAGCTGTGTGTGTTACTGTTTCTGAGGGCATTCACTCTTAACGAAGAAAGACACCTCTGGCAAAACGGATCAAGTAAGTGGTGGACGGTAAGGGAAGAGGGCAGCAGGAACACAAGGGCACAGCGAGTGCACTGTGCCAGCACTGCTGCAGCACTAAGAAAACAAGCGCCATGACCAAACTTCATGAGGCGAGCAGTGAACATGCAGTCGAGGAGGAGGAGGAGGAGGAGACGACCGAGTGCCCTGCCAGCCCTCAGATTTAAACCAGAGCTTGAGTTTGTTGATTTTCTCGTAAGAAGGCAACAGTCATGCCAGCTCCGTTTTAATTCACATGGCTACTTTGCATGAGAGATGGTGAAAGCATACCTTTTAGGACTTTGTAAATGAGCCATTTGTTTTAATTTCACAGTTGGTGTGCGTGAGTGGCCGCGAGTGGTTTTGCTCTTAAATGTGTCAACGTGCTTGTCTGCAGAAACACTGTAAAATCTTATTTGTGTGACTAATGCAGCACATATTACATTATATTTGGATAAACAACACATGCTCATAACATCATTTATCCATTCATTCATCTCTGAGAAGTAGCACGTGAGGTTGTGAATCTCATTGATATGTTTGCTAGTTTTGCCTGAGCATAACCAGTAGCTTCTAGGGTTGGGTGATCTGCAGAACAGTCTAATGATCCTGTTCCCTTTGTGACATTGACAATAACCAATATCATCACTGCAGAGTGGTCACTACTACTACGTGCCTGTTTACACTCTTCTCAAAGCCCTACACACACATAGACACAGCAGAGTCCTTCGCCAACATACATACAACGGTGAAAAAGTGGTGCAAGCACAAATGTGGACACTCAGACATAGAATAGAATAGAATAGAATAGAATTCAACTTTATTGTCATTGCACATGCACAGGTACAGGGCAACGAAATGCAGGGACATGAAGAGTTGCCAACGTGAAAATACAGTGGGGAAGATTAAATTTGATAAGATGACCTGATGGAAGACTTTCTATTCCACTATGCTTACCCAAGCAGAGAGTTGCCTTAAAATGGAAAGCAG
Source organism: Oreochromis niloticus (assembly GCF_001858045.2). Classification (NCBI taxonomy): domain Eukaryota; kingdom Metazoa; phylum Chordata; class Actinopteri; order Cichliformes; family Cichlidae; genus Oreochromis; species Oreochromis niloticus. The sequence continues at coordinate 6,352,875 of NC_031987.2, forward strand.
CTAAAGCTAAATATTAACAAAAATGTCCATGGCCACAAATCCCTGCTCTGTGTGTGTGTGTGTGTGTGTGTGTGTGTGTGTACATACAGTATATAGGCCACAAGAAGACCCACATGCAAGAGTGGAAGAACATTGAAGCATCATTTGCTCTGATGCAAGAATCCAAACACAACAGAATGACAGCAGCAGGCTGAGCTTCAGGCACTGTGAAAACCGGACTAAACAAAGGTTAAACTGTATAACAATAAAAAGACGAATCAACAATAAAGGAAAAATGTTCAGATTAGATACACTACAACAGAAATGACATGAAGGTAAGTGCTGAGAGGGTCCACTCATCATTAGTTATGAATCCTACTTTAACCATGGCCCTAAGCTTTGTAGAAAGGGGGGATACATTTAACTTATAAAACAAGCCATTTTATTGTATTTAATCTAATCGTTACATTGTTTTCTTAGTTACTGGTAATCTTCAAGGAGAATTGAAGCTGCTGCAGGACAGCAATGTAACTCTCAAATGACAGAGAAACTTGGTAACTTTGCTTTTATGTAGGCAAACAGTTAAGCTGAGGCCCTTGCAAAGACACCTATAAAGACACAGACTAAACCAGATAGATTGTAACCTCTCACAAGGACGTTGCCATCCCATTTTTACTCTAGTGTGACTGAGCCGTAAATAATCAAAAGTTGTAATAAACCCGAAGGACCATTGGCTGATACCCGCTGATATGTTAGCAATACTTTAATGTGGTAGATTTAACTGCTATGGTCGAGTTCAGTATCCCTATCAGTAAATTGATATTCACTGGTCCCACTGATGCTGTGGTGCAACATAAACATGGGAGAATATATTGATATTGGTATTGGCCCAATTGTCATTCGGACCGTCCGTAAGTGTTCCGAGTAGTGAGATTCTACTTTTTAAATACTGTTATGTAAGGTTTTTGTAATCATGTCTTATGTTTCTGGTGTTGTATTGTGTTGGTGTATTTATATGTACACATGTTGTAGCTTTGTCTAGTCACCAGGAAGTCTGAACATGACAATAGCTAAAATTAATCCAGCAACATTTACTCTGAAATAAAGTGGCATAAAACTAAAACATAAGCACCTCAAAATTGTAGTTTCAGTTAAAACACTTGGGAGTTATGCCTCTGCCAACCCATCTGCCTCGTTATGCTGACTTTGTTCTTCTTTTTAACTGTAGGAAAGTGGAGTTTAGTTGAATGGAAATAAGTTTTAAAAGACAGGGTCGCCTGGTATTAATAAACCCGACAGCTGAGATCTGCTCACATTGTGAGTCAGATGACCTCCAGGTCTGGCCGATGCAGTCGCATTCCTATGACAGTGTGTACATGAAGTGTGTGTGCATTTACAACTTACATTAGTGTGTTTTGCTTTATCCAAGCTGGACTCTAGACTGCACATTAAAGGGATTTTATTAATCAGAAATGTGTGGGTTTTGATTTAGATGTGGAGCATTTGCTAGAACCTTTCAGATCATGTTTTAATTACTCTCACTGGATGCATCCTCCTACAAAATGCCAGAGCACGCAAGATTTCGTTGTTTTTTTTTTTTTTTAAAGCTTTCTTTAAACTCTTTATGTTCTTTCATTTGTCCTATTCTATGTGTGGGTTGTGAGTTTTGTGTGTTTTTGCATGAAAACGTGCTCCCTGTGTTTCTGTGGCCATGCAGAACATCTGTGTGGGAACTGAAAAACTTGAAGTAATAAAAGTTTTTATAAGGTTACCAAAGAGCATGTCTCAGCATCCTACACAGACCGCTTTTACAATCTAATCAATTTCTCATTATGAGGCTGGTTTTGATTTCTATGCCAAAAGGTTAACACCCGACTCCACACGTTCCTCCAAGAACTAAATTAATTTCTCTTGTTCTTCCAATACCACCAAAGGGGGCTTAAGCAGGCTTATTTCAATTATCTTCCATTAATGTTAACTTTTTGTCCCGAGGTTATTAAAAACTTAGGACTGTCTACTTTGATTTTAGCACATAGTTTAGTCTCCGTGGCAGTTTTGGGTTTTTTTGAATGGAAAAAAAGATCTTGGCTTTGGTGAAGTTTTTATTCTTGTGTACAAGAATGACAAAATAATTGCAGATCTGCACTGACACACGTTGAGTCATTCTGAATACAAGCTGAGAAATTATCCAATTGATCCTGACCTTTTGAGATGGGCTCTCTAAGACCAGCTCTTCCTCAGTTCCAGACATGGTCTGCTGGCAGCCCCAAAGCTCTGAACCGTGTGACTCCTACAGAGGACTGTCCTGCCAGGCTAAATTTCTTTCACCTGCTCTAAAGTTAGACTGCCCTGTCTTTGGCACTTCCTTGGCTCTACCTTAACACTTGGTTTCTGGAAGGCAGCTGAGCATACCGAGCATGTTCCCATGTGACTTTCTCTTACAGTTTTAACAGAAAGGTACTTGACTTTAAGCTACAGTGTGCTTATCTATCCACACATCTCAGGTGAAAATAACTAGACAGACTCAACAGCTGAAAGATTTTTGGTGTCTGCTACATTTCCATAGAGCCATCTTTTGTAAAGAAGCACGACTACAGAAGTTGTAAAGCTCCAAACTACACTATAATCTGTTTAAAGAGGGCAGCCTAGCAGATAAGACTTGTGTAAATATTGTCGGAGTAGATTTAGATTGTCGTGTCGAATGAAGGTACCAGCATACTAGCAAGCTTCAGTGTTGGTGTAAGACATGAATGAAAGCCCTATGTCGAGCCTTTAGAGAAATGACACTCAGACTCACCATCAACAGCTTAAACAGGAAACATATTAGCTGATGACATTTTTCACTGAAGTCTGTTCCCATTAGAGCTTTTGAGCAGATTTGGCCTTGGGGTTGGAGACAAATCTGAATGTGAATGTGAATGGGATCTGTTTGGTGCAAAGACTCTGGGTTGAGTTTTTAGTGAAGCTGTAACGTGAAACTTTGCACATTCATATTAAAAGCTTTTATTTGCTTTTTAAAGCATTCTTTGTCATTTGTTTCGTCATAAATCCACACCCGCTCCCAAACATAATGGCTTGAGCATCAATTTATCTCAAGTGTCAGTGTTAATTTTCTGTTGACAGAATAATGACTTAATCAAATAAATATGGGAGGGATTTCTAATGAGTGAAACAATCATTTTAACTTTCCAGTAATATCATCAAATAATTCTGGTGTTATGTTTCTGGGAGGTCTTTTCCCACTCCCAGTGAACTTCTGATACCCTAATGACATAAATCCGAAACGTATTATCTGTAAGAGAGCCATAAGACAGTCGTAATTCTTTTCTCAGTTTTGTCCACACTGAGCGGCAACGAAAGGCAAAACATGTTCCCTCATGAGATCAAATGTTTCTGTTTCCGGCTGTGCAAAAATGCAACTTTTATCAGTTACAACAATTTTGTGTGTGTGTGTGTGTGTGTGTGTGTGTGTGTATGTGTGTTAGGGCTATGTTGCTGTTCAGCCCATGTGGCCAGTTTTCAGTAGAAGCCTCACTTTTTCCAAAATAAAGGCACGTCAGAACAATTAAATTGGCGATATCAGATTATGTTTTCTAGCTACCTGCGTCTGAGGAAATAACTCTGATTTAATCTGAAGATTTTTTTTTTTTTTTCTCTGAGTGCTAATAACTGTTAGAGCAGTTACTAATCTCTGTGAGATGTTGTCTGAATGGCTCTGTTGTTTTATTTCAAATCTAAATACCCTTTATTTTCCTTTATTTCAGTATTTTTTTTTTTTTTTTTTGTTCTGGACTGGAAAATACGCTGTAATTTACTGAAAACCTCCCTTTAAGTCTCATGTCTTATCCAATTTACGTTGTATAAAATCATTCTAGATTTTACGTGTCGATAGGTCTTTGTGCGCTGTAGCTTAGTTTCAAGAGTTGATCAGAGTCAGAATAATATATATTTTAGGTTCAGTGGTATTTCCCTTTAGAGCAGGCAGTATTTCTTTGCGTTCTCTTACGCTTGTTTGCACTGGCGTCATTCTTGTATTTGTCTGACCACTGCATGACCACACCGGAATAAAATGTCCTCTGAGCCGACCTGCCTCGTGCACAAATGTAATTATCATTATTTGCATATCAGTTTGATCTCATCTCATGACATCACTCAGATTTCAAAGGTGGATTTTGAAATACAAGGAAGGAACAGTGGTCATTAATGACAACAGTGAGCTGTGGTGTAATGGCTCAATTACTAATATGAAAATGTATTTCCAGGGTTGTCAAAATAAAACTCTGAAACAGGAAGGAAAAAAAGAATTCCCCTTCCAATTTAGCTCATAATGTGATTTAAAGAGATTATTTTACAGCAGATGTCTCCCTTTTGAAAAATAAAATGACTAAATGATTGCTTGATAATCACATAAGTGGTCTTATATTTGCATGAGTCCTGTTACAGTATTGATTGGGAATCCGATTCTGATGCGTCTAAACTTCTCCTTCAGGCAATGTGTTACCTCAAATGACCTCACTAGGAGGCGAAAAAAAACCCCTCATCAGCGCTATCAGGTGAATTTAAAAAGCATGGAATTTATTCATTCCATATTTAGTGGTGACTGTTAATTTCCATACTGGTGATTTGGGCTGTGACACATGAAACAAATGGAAACAGAGAATGTAACAAGACATTTGCAGGAGGATGAGGAATACAAAAACTAAAAGATCGTGGATTCATAAGAACTGGTTTTCAAAAACATAGAGATGTTAATAATCGCTCTGTGTGTGTGCGCGCTACAATCATGAATGAGTCAATTTGTGTTTGCAATTTATGCCACACAAGATACTGCAATTCTATGCTGTATCCCCCCACCCCAGGTTTTTAACATGGCAGCGTATGGGTAGCATATGGGGACTGATTCACTTTTGGATCCAGCCTCTAGTGGCCAATAGAGGCTACGTTGCTGTGCTGACGAGCTAGCAGGTGTGCTCCCTTCCGTTTTCAATGAGTCCCTGGCAAAGATAGTGGCTTCAAAATGACCAAAAGCATCTCAAAATGTGCTTCTGGAATGGCTTAGACCTGCGTTGTCACATGCAGTGTGAAACAAGTTTAAACGTTCTGCTTTCTCTTGGAACTGTAGAGCTATGCTTGTTCCTCACTTTAAAGAATGAACTTGGGTGTAATATGTGAGCAGGCCTCTATCCCAGACTTCCATCAAACTCTAACACAGCCAGTTTGCCAGCTTTTTATGGAAGGTCAATCAACACTCCTCTGCACCCAACCGCATGACAGAATTGAGGGGCAACCAGAAGCATCGCTGCTCGACGCATGAAACGATGAAAGGGCCTGCTCGATGTAAGCCAGTGGAAAAAGTACTCGAGTGTATTTTTTCCATCATCAGTCTTGGATGTTTTGAAAAGCCAGAAAAATACAAACCCACTAGTAGATATGATTCTTCTCTACAGAGTAGCATTTTTTTTCACTTCTGTTCAGTTAATTTCACTTTACTGTCTGATGGCTGTGCTTCAAAGGGTACCTTCTTAACTGTCTGCCGTACTGATGTTCCGGGTCAAAGCATCATCACAGACCTCTGGCTCTGTGTAGGAATTAATGCTTTACAACTTCTGTAGTTGATTTAGTCTTTTCCTCTGCAGCCCTTTCATATGCTCAGTGGGTCCTTGGACCTCACCCAGCACAGGAAGCTGAAGTTCTTGTGTGCACCTTTCATGTTATTCCAGACAACAGGGAAAGAAGGACACACACACACACACACACACACACACACACACACACACACACACACACACACACACACACACACACACACACACACACACGGCTAGGCAAATAGAAAAAAAAAAAGAGTTGCAGCTAGCTGTAGAGCAAAACCGATTCCAAGGATAGATTTCATTATCTGTGTTTGGCGGCTTGAATTTCTGACCTCTGCAGCTGTGAACACTGTGGCTTTCTGACTGTTTTGGTGCCGCGTCGGTGAGGAGTGCGACTTAAACGTTGCCCTCAATGCTGTATATTTTGACCGCGTCTAGAATCTAATTATATATGCCATGTGTTCATACAGTAGCTTAGACTAATTTTGATTTTGTTTTGCAGAAAAACAAAATCTTAACCGTCAAATCCAAAATTCTCACAGGAAGTAAAATAAAGAAGCTATTTTTACTGTCTACATTAACGTGGCACCATGACACGAAAACAAGATGCTCTGAATATGTTTTTCCTTCTGTTTTGTCTCCTTGCTCCTCTTTGTTCCCTCTTGTGCTTTCCCCACCATGCTTTTTTGCCAGTGCTTTGCTCCTAATGACAGTCCCAGATGTGGCTTAATAAATACACTGTTGAACCCCAGATTAACTCTGGGAAGTTCACTGAAGACGCATGTTTCACGGCACCGACAGATGAGTCCGTTCATTCGAAGTTGGAAACTGTTTTTACTCTTGAAGAACAGAGCATCCAGGAGGCTTGGGGGAGGTGGGGGAACCTTCCTCCCTGCACGCCCACAGAGTATGTTTCACATTAGGGACACATCATATTTCATGTCATTTTATCAAGAAGATGGTCAGGAGTACAGGCTGTATGGAGCTAGTGAAACCGCAAGCTAAAAATATATTTATGTGCCACGATTGAGGCTGCAGCAGTACGCCCATTGCATGCATTGAAATGATTTTGTGTGGATCAATGTCAGCAGCTTCAGCAGGCTTAAAAACACACACTGTGCGTTTATATGGCCATATGTTATAAAAGCCGGATGTATCCGTATTGGACATGAGTGACAGACATGGAATAAGCAAGCGATGAGACGGCAACTGGAAAAAATGCAAAGAAAAAGACTCTGAAGACCTGTTTGTCAGTAACTAGTTTAAAATAACTTTTCACCTTCTGTGCTGGCAGACTGAAAATGAGCCTGGTCCTGAGCCAGGTCTTGAGTCTAACGTGTTACATAAAGATAGTTCTAACAAACCACTAGCAACATATTTGAACACACTGGATACAGTTTATGGTATTAAGCCTTTCAACGAGCATGGTTAATGTTGAGAGTGAAACGGAGATATCCAAGCATTAGTGACTCAACCTAACCAAACAGTCTGTGACAGCAAAACTATACACATACTGAAAACGAATCAAAACTCCCACAGAGGACACAAACCGTTGACTCGCTTCTGATTTATGCCATAACCACTTCTCTTGCCTCCCTATGTGGACTTTTATTGCTCTTTTAAATAGGAAGCTGTAATATTTTCGGGATTCAATATTGCCATGGCTGATGAATCAATCTACCATCACCTGGGGACACCTTAAAACTTCCTGTACTACCTGTCGTCAAGTTCAGATCCAAAGAGTTGTTATAGTGCAGGTTTCTGCTTACAATGGCCCTCCAGCTCCAGAGCAGAAGGTGGACCAGCCAATGGCAGCTGCAGTCCAAGAACGCTGCAGTACAAAAATGCCAACTTCTCCAACATGAGAAGGGAAGGGACGGGGCTAGGTGGTTAGCATCAACTGAACTTTAATAAGAAGAGATTATAGCTGGCCACTAGCAAACTGATCATGGATGTTTTCCTTCTCTTAGACAGATATATTTAAAAAATCCTTTTAGTCTGTGAGAAACCCTGTGTTACCCACAACCAGGCAAGCATTTGGCATTTCAGTATTTGCATGTGAGGGGAAAAAGACAAACTCTTGCCATTCTTGCAGTATTAGAGCTGGCGCACAGTAATTGGTCAAAAACTTGACAAAAAGATGCCAATAATTTTAGACACGGACAAGCTTTAAGTCTGCAATCTTGCTCAATTAAACAATTACTTACAAAAATTGGAACTGATTAAGGAACTTTCTGTGATGACTATGTAACAGAAATAATGGGGGCGTGAGTGACTTTTTCCAAATTGCTTTAAGTGGTTGTTGAGCAAATGATTGAGGACAACTACGAGGTCTTAAATCTCTTTATGCTTCTGGCCATTTGATAGGTCCAGCATGGACTCGTGTTCCTCCAGCTTGTGAGGAAAAAATGTCTCCACAGACTGATGTTCTACTGCACCGACCGCTCATTTGCTTTGGAAAACCCTTTGACAGCTGCCTACGCTGGTATTTGGTGGAGCTGATGAGAGTGGCGAGAATGAACAATATAGTCTATGTGCGGGCCGTGTAGCCAAAACAATGAGCTAAAAGCAGTGTACAGATCCAGGGTTACATGTACAGGAAGTCAGATGGAGAAAATGCACGTAAAATGCTTCATCAGTTTAATTTGAAAGAGGGTTGCATTTTGTATAACTGTTGTCAGGTTACAATGGGAGTTTAAGTCAATGATGGGCTTTAAAACTCTTCCATCACCTCTCGCTCTTCTCCCTCTTGGCTGTGAAGCACCATAGCACATCCATCTTCCTGTCTCCCTCCTAGCTGCCATCTCTTTAACACCTCTTTAACACCACCTGTGACTCTCTCACCAGCAGCTCTGGCCCAGTTTTTTAACCACTCTCTCCCTGGCCTCTCACTTAATGGGCTGTTAGTTTGGGTCAAACCTTCTGATGGAGGATGGAGATCCATCAGGTTCAGTGCTGAAAACTAAGGTAATGTAACATTCATAAAGAGGATTGGATTCGTCTTGCACAGTTGAGTTAAAGTGTTGCTTTCACATCTTTTGAATACAAAACCTCTGCCTCCTCTATTAACATTGAGTGTGGTCAGCTTTACTTCATGGAACTTGCAGTGGATTTTTAATGACTGCCAACTTTTTATGTGGAAAAACAATCTAACCATCATTGGAAACCTCTCGGATAAATTTAAATGATGCCGCCAGGATACTGTCTTAAAATCACTGGTTGATATTAAGCAGATATAAAACTGTAGTTAATTCACAGACAAACCTGTATGTGACTCAGTAAAAAGGCAGTGGAATATGTTATGTTACTGTCATTGGTTTTGTTGTATATCCAAAGGTTGGGATGAATGTGTTTATTTGGAAATTAAGGGAGATGGCGGAAAGGTTTTTCCATTACATTTGTTCATCTGTGTATATCTCATTTTTCTGAATCGCTGTGAAAGCAAATGGGTTTATAATCTACGAGTTCATTTGACAGCTGCGTACAAAGTGTGTCATTTTTGAGGGCATATAGAGTGACATGGTGAATATTTGAAGTCAACAGTAACCACATCAATTTAAGACATAGACACCACATCCCCCCCATGAGACATGTATTCACATCTCTAATATCCTTTAATTCCTACTAAACTTTTTCTGCTATTAGCTAGCTATTAGCCAGTGGCATTGCTGTTATTGGTGATGACACTGAAGACATATAACATCCTACATCCTCTGTGGTCAAAAGAGCATTCAGAGTAACCAACTGTTAGGAGTGTAGCCTAACAATGAGTCCTCACAACACACTTCACATCTTAATATATATATTGGAGGGGATGCGACATCACCATCACCCGATATTTCAAATATGTACAAAATGGGATCCCCAGTATTTTTATACGAGATTAAAAAAATGGTTTGCTAAAAAGTGTCAGTAACTTCGTGCAGGGGAAACATGGTTTGTTTTTGTTGGTAAAAACTGACTTATTTTTAAAAATGCTAGTCAATTAACTTTAACACTAGCTTTTCTAACTATGTTATCCATAAGGTGATTTAAATAAAAGTTCACCCTGGGATCAAGAAGTGCCAAAAACTGCTGTTTCTAACGGCCTCTTGAGCCTTGCTCCAAAAATGAGTCTGTCACCCCATGTAAAAATTAGAGAATTTTTGGGGAAAGACATAATTTGGGCCATTGTGAGGTTTGTGCTTCTTTATTTTACTTTGTAAAGTGAAATCCTAGCATCTTTGAGTGGCTTGGTCTGTTATATAACACTGATTGGCAGCTATCTGTAGCCAGACTAACCAGACTACCTTATAACTCAACACTTCACCTTCCCATCCAAACATGGTCATCTCCATCTCAAAAACTCATTGTTTCCACTTTGGTGGCCAAAGTGGAAACAATGAGTCTTCAGAATGTGCAGACCAAAATCAATAAATGACATCACATATGCAATCTTTCGTGATCAAGAATGATGCTCACACGTGTATTCAACTATCCAAAATGGCCCTAGAGCCCCAACACCCTGACTAAGATTTGGTTTTCTCAAACTCGAATCCAAGGCTACTGCCTTGCTTCACATAAACTGTACCTGTCAGTGTAAATGTGCTTTATTTCCTAGATTTAGAATAAAAGGAGGGGTACCCCGTGGAGATGCAAAATTAAGCCAAGGCAGAAGTGGCAAAAACTGCAGTTCAACTAAGTGCCATTTGAAGCTGGCTTCAAAACTGAGTCCCCATAGAGTCCCATGTTAAATCTTTCCAACTCGACAGTATTTGCTCCTTTATAACAACTCTGAATTGTGATAAATGGGGGATGAATTATTTTATAACTCATCCAGTTGGATAATCAGTTTGGGGTGTGGCCCCGACGATTGGCATCACTACTTCATTTTGTGTTATTGGACCTCTTTACTGTGTACGCTGTTGGTGCTTTTAGGGTTTTTTTTAATGGGTTATCTGACCAATAATATGGCTTCCTCTGAGTCACAAACCATCCCAATGTCTGTGCTCAAGGTTTGATGAGTGGAAAATAAAGTGTCACTAATTAGCTAGTGATGTGTCTGTGTTATGAATGCAGCTTGCTAACCAAGTTAACTTCTGGCTTAAAAAACAAAAAACTAAAGCCACCATGGCATTCAAAGCTCTTAAAAATGCAGAGTCTAGTGACTGCCTCAATGTTTCATACAATACAAATTTTTCAGTATCACCCAGAACCAGAATCCTAGCTTACTTTGCATTGGTCAGTGTCCTTTCACATGCTTTGTGGGATGATAAAAGCAAATACCAACTATTGTGCAAGTCCTCTTGTGCATTCACTGACACATTAGGTTATTTATTGAGTTCCATGAGCCATTCCTGAGTAGTTTTATGTGGCATGTCCACATGTTGTGTACAGATAGGAGTGGCTGCACCGCTCTTGTGCATAGTGTACTTTATCTTTGACAATGTTTAACTGTTAAATTTAAGTAACTTGTCATAGTAACAGTCACCTTAATGCTGGGACCCATTGCAATGAAGTGATTAATTTTATTCAAAGACAAACAAGTGAGTGTCAGCCAGGAGAAAATATCATTCTTCCTTTGCACAGCAACATCACTCCTCCTCTACAGACTGATTTACGTGTTTATAAATGTGTCCGGGTTGGTAGCCATGTGTTTGGTTGCAATAGTTTGTGCTTTACATAAATAAGAAAGGCTTTGCATGAAAAGTTGGTTTTGTCTCGGGGAGACTTTCAAGGTGAGGTTGAAACGTAGCATGGCCTCGTACAGTAACTGGTCTCGACTTAAGAGCGTGAACACAGATTAATGTGACCGTGTCCCTGCATGTGCATCGCAGGGTCAGATGTGCATGCCTGAGTCTGTTCAAACACAAACTCTAACACCCTCTTAAGTAGATGTCAGTGTTTATGTGGGCGTGTGTTTGTGCAGAGCTCATACACCACACTGACTAAAGAAAGAGGAGGAGGAGGAGGAGGGGGGGAATGTTCCCATGGAAGTGCTGTGAGCTCCATGATGCCCTCAATTTGTTTGGTTGCTCCTGTCAAGCTAATGAGGTGAGTGAGTGAGGGCGGCCCGGTGGAGGCAGAGGTCAGCCAAAAGCCAGCGCTGCCTGCCAGGCTGCTGCGCTGTGAGACTGTAGCCCAGGGCCCGACTGAGACTCTGGTCACGGCACAGCTCCCTGGCGAGGCTTGGCACACAGCGTGCCCATCTGCCACACATCAACACACTGCATGGCAAAGGCAGGTTTACACCGTTGCATGAGTGGGCCACTTGTCCATGTAGAAAGTATGCATATTGGCACATCCCGTGAAACACACAAACACACACACACAGTTCGTTTTTTGGAGAGAATCTTTTCTAGCCCCCGCAAGACCGCCATCAGGGTGGACTGCCCCCACCAGCTGCCAGTATAGCACTCAGAGTGGATGCTTCAGTGCATGCATCAATATGAGCAATTCTTTTAATTATGGGTGTTGTGCGGCCGATGCCGCTGTGTTTCCTGGACACAGTTCCAGTTATTGGGTCATTCGCACAGACTGAAATCCAATCTGTTTACGATTTTAAATGCCTGCAGAAGTTAAAATCTATTTTTCCTATCTTGTTGGTCTTTATGTGGTATGAGCATGTGTCTAAGTAGGCATACTTAGTTTTACAAATTGGAGCTGTCCGCTAATGGAGCCACATGTTGTGCTCAGATGCCATGGAGTATAAATGTCAGATTAAACTCCGTAGAGGGGATAGCATATCTTGTCCATTACACGAAACTTTATCCTGTGTATAAAGCAGTTTATTGCAGCTAGAAAATGTACTTTTTAAATGTTTATGTAATAATGTGCAATTGCCTGCTTAGTGATTAAGTGCATTAAAGTGTATTTAATAAGGACATCCTGCTGGACAGGTAGCAGTTGTTTATATTAATTTGCAGGAGGCTCATCATCCTGCAGTATTTTGGAGCCACGTGCTCGGACTCTCAGTGCCTCTGCAGCCTTCAGAATTGCAGCTCTAAGCTGAAATCAAGTCGCCACACCTGCCGGACGGTGCAGCTGCGGCTGTGACACGAGTCCACGGAAATGGAGAACAAGTCAAAGGTCGTCACCTCCCCTCCTCCTCATCTCCACTGCAGCACTTGCCAACCCCGTGACCTGTAGGCCCTTCGGGGTAGTGTAGCAGCATCAGTGGTGCGTGTGTGTGTGTGTGTGTGTGTGTGTGTGTGTGTGTATCAACACACTCGCTCACAGCTGAGGGTGATTCGACACAGGGGTCAAGGTCAGGCAACAGATGGGACTCTCTGTCACAACCTCGTATGGACAACAGCAGTTTGATTAGGCCGTTTACTCGGTCCACCCTGTGAAACTCAGACTGGGCTTAAACCACTCACAGCCACCTGCTGAGTAGAATTATGGCCTGTATTTCTATCCCAGTGAATAGAGAAAATGCGTCAAAATCAGGCTTAAGCGTTAAGGCTGATCAAGATAACATGCAGACATTAGTACCCCAGGAAACAAGTGATTGAAATGGGGAAATTGATCAGTTATGATGAAGGTGATGATGGGATTATTATGGACATCCCGACTGTGACCTTACAGGCCCCAGACACACAGGTCTAGGGTCTGGCCACCACTGGTTGCGAGGGAAATTTTATATGCCCTGACCAGTTGCGAGTGGTTGGTGGGATTTGCTCGCAGTAACTGGGCTGTTGCCCATCTCGTAACCACTTGTTGCTAGAGAAAAGCGGGTGTCCTGAAACCAGTTGGGGAGTAGTTGTGGGAGGTTGATGGTGCGCGGTTGGGCCTTCTGAAATGTGTTGACTTCTGCACTAATACATATCTGTTACTTTAAAATCAAACATTTTCTTTTTCTGGTTAGAACTGCATTTCTTCTGCGAGTTTCACTACAATTTAAAGTAAATGGCAGATATTTGCAGACAAGTTGGCATTTTCCATGCAAATTATAGGTAACCATGGCAATCTGCTAGAAGCCAAGTGGTTTTGTAAAACCTCCAGCAGCCACTTGCCAACTGGTTGAGAAATGCAATTTTTTTTTTTTTTTGGGGGGTGCAAGCCTGAGATTGCCAGAGGCCTGAAGACTGATCTTTTAGCCTATGTAACTGAGCTTAAAGTCTTAAACTTAAAGTCTGAGCTTTCAACTCTCAGGGATTATGTGACCTCTAAGCTACTGCTGACACTAATAATGTTATCTTCTAATAGTAATATCTTCTCCACAACTGCACCAGGCTAGAGGACCTCCTATAAATCAACTTTAATCTCACCACAATGTGCTCCAGATTATTGGGCAGTATAAATAAAAGCCAGCTTTAAAAATGGGGGATATATTGCAAATGACTCTGACAGACTTGAGTAGGCTGAGCCGATGTATTGGACATCTTATAACTAATGTCACTCTTACCGAGCTTCTAAAACGAGGACATGGCAGATGGCTGGACTGGCACAGTGCTGGCTAGAGTGTTAGCATTAGCTTTATGAGGTTACATTTTGCACTTTGTTTCAGAGAAAAATCAATATGCCCTTAGGTGTTTATACAGTGTATTGATACAAAATGGAACAATCACACTTGTTGCAGTCTGCATCAGTGACGTGTAGTTAATACTCCTAATAAAGGAGCAACAGCACACACTAATAAATCAATAAGAAAATAACTGCTACTCTATTTTTTTCCTGAAGCATTTGATCACATTTATTGTCCATGTGCAAGTTGCTGGTATCTCGTGTGGTGCAGCCTGTCAAAGGATTTAATCTCTCTTCTGAGACATACAATTTGACAATTTTTTTCCTAAAATATGAAAATCTGTACTAAAAACAAGCTACATTAGAGGACACTGGTCAGGCATTCTTCATTCACATTGTTTATTTTGTTTTGGGGCTTTTCAGAAGAGAGACATCAGACTATCCTCTGCTACAGTGACAACTTTAAACTTGATGTTTTATGTAATATTTGGATGGAAGGGAGCAGTATGTAGCTGTTTAGAAAAATGAGAGGGGAGACAAAGACATGGAGCTTGTTAACATAATGAAACCCTAACAGGGTCAGTTGTTGTTTCACTGCGGTGGGAGCCAGAAACCGAGCCAGCAAGTGGTCTCGGGTCACGTCAGGGTCTCGTCTCTCACAGCATAAGTGCAAACGTGACAATGATGCCAGCTTCCACTGTGAGCGGCAGTCTTCTGCCTCAAATTACTTATTGTGGGAATTGTTGCAATCAGCTATTGGACTGCCCGTTACAGTATGTGATGTTATGTAAAACACTGAATATTTTCCAGGACATTTGTTGACAGTATCATTGTTTTTTCATTTTTAAGCAACTTCTCTTTTGGAGACCGACGTTTCTGTTACTGCACACGTCTGGGTGCGCGGGCGTTACGCCGCCTCCCGAGTGTTGATGTTAATTCAACAATTTATTATTTGTTGGCCTCTGTTTAGTTTAAAGCTCTGAGACTGATTGTGTTTTTCCTGACCTTTCACTCCAATGTGAGCCAAACTAATATAACCAAATTGTACTCGCGTCTCACGTCACAGGCGCCCGTGCGCACGCAGTGCTGTTACAAGAAATATCTGGACTATACTCTCAGCTGGTGACGGACATAGACAGACACATGCGCTGGCACGCAACAAACATGGGAAGTGGACAGCGAAAGAGGGAAGAAGGAAGAACTAAATACCAGTAACTGTTTACAGTTGCCCACCCCTTCCCCACACAGACGCACACATCCCAACGGTCCCACCAGGCAAACGCATCTGCCAGCGAAGATCCGGCCTGAGAGAGAGAACACTTTCCCAGAGATATCAGTGACGTACATATGTGAGCAAACGCACTTATAGTTTCTCTCTCTCTTACTCACTCACTCACTCACTCACACACACACACACACACACACACACACACACACACACACACACACACACACACACACACACACACACACATACTGATGTCATGTCAGTCACCGTCAGGTTTCATTGTTTTCGTTGCTTGCTGGATTGCCTGTTTATATTATCAGCCGATCCCCAGGGAGCCGACAGTGAATCATAGATTCTGGCCGTACCCTTCCTTTACAATGTGAAGGTCAAGACATAAATAACTACATAACATGATAATTTGTATCTGTGTCTCAAGTATGCATCATTGAGATCTGAGAACATTTGTTGTATTCAGACTGTTTTGTGTCTGTGAGTTGGAAACCTCAG
Organism: Oreochromis niloticus; assembly: GCF_001858045.2. Taxonomy (NCBI): domain Eukaryota; kingdom Metazoa; phylum Chordata; class Actinopteri; order Cichliformes; family Cichlidae; genus Oreochromis; species Oreochromis niloticus. The sequence goes on from NC_031987.2 coordinate 6,368,625, forward strand.
TCGAGGAGGCCTAGAGAACAGTCAGCAACTCCTGTCAACCACCAAGTGCTAGGGTAAAAATGTATATTCTTCCACCCATTGGCGAGGAGTTACATTACGACAGTTAGATAAAAACTGTTGCAAAAGGTTTGCTTCACTGGTCGCCACGGTGGCTGGTAGTTTGCATGGAAGACGCTTGCCAGTGATTCATTGAGCTGCAGTGAAACTGGAAAAAGTACCAGAAAAAAAGACTTCCTTCAGAGTTGCTCCTTTGAAAACATGTTGGATGCAGCAAAAAGGCATAACTTTTATTCCATTTTTATTTTGGGTCCTAGCAGCTTTCCAAGTTTCATGACCGCATGGTGAGTAGTTGGTATTCGAGCTAAACATCTTGCATGAAAACTACAGGAGAACAATGAGGGTTTCAGTGCAGTACCCTCTTTGTGATCTATTTCCCCCAGAAACGGCCAACAACTATTCGCCAACTGGTCAGAGAATACACATGTTGTTGCTAGGGCTTTGCGTATAGGCCTGTGAGACCTAGCTGAGAAGCAATAGGTTATTGTGAATTGACTTCTAGGGATAAAGTCCAATTTTGTGGGGCTTTCATTACAGCCAGTGGATGTTAGGTGAAGATTTCAGTTTCCATCAGTTGTTTTTTTTCTTCTTCTTTTTTTAACTTAACACAAAGGGTAATTATTCACAGATGCATTTTAGGAAGCTAAAAGGTGGTTGGTCATAAGAGAAACTAGCAAGGTTCTTGTGAGAAAAAGTGTCGCTTGCCTACAAATACAGACTCAGTTAAGAGATTAGAAAATAACAGACCCCAGGGCCCTGTACTAAGGAGCAAGTTCAGCATACCCAGGATATCTTTTCCTTATTCAGCTCCGCTCAACATCGTCAATCACAGTTGACATAAGTTAATAGTTTTCAGTATCGCAGCTCTATCATTAAGACACAGGAAGAGCAAACATATGATTACGGTTTCCTATTTCGTGAAATTAATCTGATGTTTAAATGTGCCCAAGACAGTTTTAGTCTCGTTCATTCAGTCGGAGCCCTGAGAGCGTGTAAAGAACATAAGCAGAATATAAAAAGAGAATTCAGTGTACTTAACCTCCTTGGTTGATTTATGTAAGGTCAGCAAGTACAAGTCTTAGGCGCCTTATTTTAGGATTGTATATCACTTTTTGATGGCTTATGGAGAAAAAAAATTGTTTTAAAATTGCTTGGACAGAAAAGTTGTCATGGTGATGAACCCTGAAGTTGCCCCACTAAGACCCAAATTCTTTATAATGCAGGCTTCTCACATCAGTTTATTTTATGTCATATCATGGCACATAGTCTGGGTCTGGTGTGTTGTAATGATGGACAGACAGGAGGGTCAAGTCAAGTCAAGTCAAGCTTTATTGTCACTTCAGCCATATACAGTTTGTACACAGTGAGGCGAAACAGCGTTCCTCCAGGGCCAAGGTGCTACATGCAACAAATTTACAACATAAATTAACAGAAAATCACTAAACTAGCTAACTAGAGACAGGACAGACTGACCTAACATAAATTACAACATAAATTAACAAAAACTAACTAGCTAAAACTAACTATCCAACTAGGTAGGTAGTGCAAAGGAAACCGTAAACCTACTTGGTAGGTAGGTATGTAGGTAGTGCAGGAACAGTAAACATAAAAATATTGTGCAAAAAGAGCATTTACAGGTTGATGTGTAAGTCCAGTCTCAATGCTTTGAGGTAGTTGAGTTAAGCTGAGTGATAGTGTGTGTGTGTGTGTGTGTGCGTGTGTGTGCGCGCGTATCAGTCCAGTCCCTTTTTGTTGAGGAGACGGATGGCTTGTGGAAAGAAGCTGTTGCACAGTCTGGATGTGTGTGCCCGAATGCTTCGGTACCTTTTTCCAGATGGCAGGAGTGTGAAGAGTGTGTGAGAGGGGTGTGTCCAATCAGCCACAATGCTGGTGGCTTTGCGGATGCAGCGTGTGGTGTAGATGTCCTTAATAGAGGGGAGAGAGACTCCGATGATCTTCTCTGCCCCTGTGGGTATAAGGGTTCACACTCAGTTTGTAGACCGGGCGGTGATCGGAGTCTAGACGCCTTGTAGGCAAGACGAGTGGCCGGGTGTTTGCTTTCCAGCTCAGAAAATGATATTGCCGGCTCATGTTCCTTCACTTTTTCACCCCCTTTTCCTCTCTCGCTCTCCTCACCTCTGAGTCTAACAAAACAATTTGCACTTTAGGTCGCTAAATCTGCATATGGACCCGAGGCTGTTTTGGCCTCAATACAAATGTCTAATTTTATGAAAACTACTAATCGCATAATAATATTATCCAATTTGTGAGTGTACAATGTGTAATTGGGGAAATATGTTTTCCTAATCTGTGAAGTGATTACTGTGACGGTGCAGACTACTTCATTTGTGGAAATCCTATACTAAAGCAGGATAAAACTTTAAACAAGGAAAAATACATTTAGGAAGAAGAAGAAATTCGAGCCTAATTTTAAATTTCAGCTTAAGAAGTTATCACTACATACAAAAATGTAAAACACATTTCCACCTGGAAATTATGCAGTGTATATATTTTAGGCCCCTGACTAGAGCAGGGCGGTATGACCAAAAATATTTATCACGATATATATTTGAAAATTTGCGATAACGATATAACTGACGATATAATTGACACTAGACAAAATACTTTACAACTCCACAACTTTGATGGGGTTTTTTTTTTTTTTTGCACTAATAATCTATTTTCACTTAAACAAGCAGCTGTTTTTTATGTGCATTAAAGACAGTTTAACCAAAATGCATTTCCAGTGGAAATTGGCCGACATATCCTCAGCATCATGTATAATTACGGGCAGGGATATCTCAGTAAGCTCAGTAGGTAGAGTGGTCGCCCCATGATCGGAAGGTCGGGGGTTCGAATCCACTGAACAGCTACCCTGAGGTACCCCTGAGCAAGGTACCGTCCCTACACACTGCTCCCCGGGCACCTGCTTAGTGGCTGCCCACTGCTTCACTGAGTGAATGGGTCAAATGCAGAGATAAACAAGTAATTTCCCCATGGGGATCAATAAAGTATACATCATTATTATTATTATTATTAATATCCACAAAACTTAAAAAGAGGTTATACACACACAATACGGTAATATTATGTTGAAGCACAGTACGTATCACTCCGCGAGGCTCCTGCCTACGATAGCTGTAATGCTCTGACAATCCATCAAGCAGTGTGGCTTTGTAGCTTAGCAAAGTCGTACTGAAACATTTGACAGCTTTTCGAACGCCGTGTACCACATAAAATCGTTTCGAGGTCAGTAAGCACAACCAGAATTCATACATAAGGCACACGGGATTATAAGGGGCACTGTCGATTTTCAGAAAAATCAAAGGATTGATTTGAAGTGTGCCGTATTTTCCAAAAAACACGGTAATAACGACGGCCCGCTAGCATGCTCTACCAAAAATAGTGCTTTGTTGTGTATCTGACAGACGAAAGCTAAACCAGTTCCACACCACTGAAGTTGCAGCATTTTTACAAACCAATTCTGGTTCATCCGTTTCATTCAACAGTCTGCTTTCGCCCTTCTCATTCTCCGTCGCTGCCATGCTTTTTCCGCCATGTGTGTATGAAAACAAAGGCACTGCGCATGCGCATTTTACCCACATTCTATCGCGATATTTCATTTTCTTATCGTTGCCCAACATTATACCGGTATTACCGTGAACGGTATGATATGGCCCAGCCCTAACACTGACTGGTTTCTCTTCCTCCTGAATTTTTAACGCGATCACCAAAGTTCAGTTTGTTCCCTTTGAGTTCTCACCAATGGCATAAAATCGAGAGAAGTTTATGGAGTAGTCACACTAATGACAACAATAATTGGAGACTGTGGTACAAACAAAGTAATCCAAATTGGTCACCCAGAGGTTGAGTGTTCCACAGCCAACTTCCGGATGACCAGCTGGTCACTGCAACTACTTGTAATCTGTTAGTACTTGCAAAAAGATTCAGTGTAATTACTGATCAACCACCATTTTTTTTTATAGTTTGCAATGAGGCTGCTGTCCTGCTTTTACTCAAGTATGAATAATCGTGATTTTATGGATTGGTTCTTATTTAGCACTTTTCTACTCTACTGGAGCGCTCAAAGCTCTATATAGAACTGGTCTCATTCACCCATTATATTTATTCACACACATTCACACTGCTGGTTCATCGGAACTGCATCCTTGCCCAAGGATACTTTGGCATGCAGACTGGAGCAGCCAGGGATCGAACTAGTAGATGACCTGCTTTACTTCCTGAGCTACATCCACCTTTTAAAAAAAGTCTTCAAAATTAATTGTTTGCTAGTGTTGGCTAAATATTTAACTTCTATACTGTCTTATCTTATAAACTCAAAACTTTCTGAAACTTTCCACACAATGTAAGCGAGCCACAGTTACATACTCGTGTGCTTCGTGATTAAGCATGAAGATCAATCTTAAATAGACCAAGAAGGGTCAGGGGTCTTTTAGGGTTAAAGAGCACAGATTAATCAGAGCACCATGCTGTTCAGGTTCAAGTCCTTCCTTGTGCTCTTGTGTTTATTTTGGCCACCCCCACCCCCCACCCCCTCTCGACTTAGCCCTGTACTTTTCCATAGCAGATGCAAGGGGGTGCTGAGTAAGCTGAACGCGTAAATTTTTGTGCCTCAGTCTGGGATGACCACTGAATCTCTCTGTCCTGACTTCTTGACCTGCAATCAAAGCCCTGACTTTGGGAGAGTATGGGGTAGAGGAGGGGGATTGGAGGCCACATGCTACTCATCCACCTGCACACTGACAGGCACACAAGCCATCTGACAAACACCCCTGCGCCCTGGCTTAACCTTTGCCCACCTCCACCATACCCCACTGCTCCCCTGGTGACCTCTGGAGCCATCTGTTAGAAGGATCTGAGATGTGTTGAGTGGATGGAGGGCGTGGGGTAAGCAAAGGGGCACCAGTAGGAATTGGGCCTCCTCGTTGGTGATTGAGAACTACGAGGTTCAAGGGAATTTGTACACAAAGCATTGTGGGGTTCAAAGTGACACCTTGTAATAACAATACTCTGTATTTATTTTGGCACACACAAAGGCTGTAATATATCTCAAGGCATTGCAATGGTGCCTTTTGTTAAGGACGAAACTTTTTAGCAGCTTGGTATACAGCGCTGGGTCATGTTACAGTGTCCTGCACAGCCTTTCTACACGGCCGCCATCAGCGCTGCTCAAAAACACTCGAAGGAGGGCTTCCCACTATAGCTTTTGCTACAAACAAGCAGTTGGCCAGTAATAATGAAATGGTCTTTTTCAAGATCTGTTTGTTTTGTTGTTCATATTTGTTTATTAAAGAAAAAACAAAACAACTTGTGTACTATCTTGTGTGTGGGTCACACTTTCTTATATTCTATATTGTAGAGGTTTTGCTGTGTATTCTTTCCTATGGCTGGAATGCATATTGACTAGGATAAATAAGCTTTAAAGTAGTGCCCTTAAAAACGTATGTTTGTCCAAATGTGGCTGTGTTGAGTCTGGGTTTTCAGTCCAGCTATTTGTTTGTTAACAATTGAGATTTGAGTTTGTGATGGTTGTTGTCCTCTGGAGCTTTCCGCCAGAAAAACAGAAACCAGAAGATTCTGTTTAAACCAAACTTGTGAGCAAGCCTCCAACTTTTTTTTTCCTACTGAAAAGCTGGAAACTTTTTAGTCTACCTGCTGAGAGTTAAAGAAACAGGATGTAAAATGAAACAGCCATGGAACAGGTGGGTCTGCTCTATTATGCAGCTAACTCTCCCACTGCTGGAGACATCAACCACCTGATGTCTTTTTCTGGCTCCCCACTTTCTGTCCTCTTTTTTTTTTTTTTTTTTTTTTTTTTTTGGTAACTGTAGTAGTGTAAGTTCTTCTAAGGTCTGTCCTTTACCACATTTCCCCAGGGCTGTTTTTACTGGCACATGCTTCACATGTACCAGAGGCCAGGGGGAAGGAGGCATTTTTCTGGCCTATGCTGTGATGCTTTTAAGCTGTAATACAGTATTCGAAGTCATCAATGACTGTTTAAGTAGCCTGTAATCATACTCAGCCTTTATAGTTTGCAATGATACAGTGGAAAGAAATGCATCAAATACAATGCTTTCCACGCACAGGCTTTACTTGTTTGGCCTCCCAGGTAGATTAATGACAGTCAAGTATACTTGGCAGCTCTTTTTACCATTTATTTATTTTTATGTGAAAGAACAGTATCACTCTCAATCATTTTACTATCGCTGGGCAGCTGTGGTTGGGCGTTTGGATTGATCCTCCATTCCACGTGTCGAAATGTCTTTGGGAAAGATACAGAACCCCAAACTGCTCACAATATAGCTGTGTGAGTGTATTAGAAAGCACTTGGGCATGTTAGTAACATCTTGACGCCAAATGCCACAGCACAGCTCAAGTCCAGCTTCCTATAGTAGCATCGAGCTACGTGGGGAACACCTGGCATCCTGGTGCCAGGCACCAAGCACCTTCTTCTATTGCTTAGTGGTCCAATTCTGATGCTCACATGTCAATTGTTGGAGCTTTCAGTGGTGGACGGGGTCAACATGGACCCCCTGACTGGGACGCACTGAGACACCTTTGTATTAGAACCAGCTTTAAATATTTCTGAACTACAGTAGCTCATCTATGATCGGAGCACACGGGCCACCCTTTGATTCACTTTGTTTATTTTCCACTTGTGAGTAAAGGAGGGGAAAAAAGCGCAAGATGCTAAAATTTATATTTACCTTTGTCTTTACTGGTGTTTGGTATGTGTAATACATCTCTACTGCCAGACTGTGGCAGCCAGAAAAAGTTTGCTGATCGCCAATAAAATAAACAACACAAAAGAGCACAATGCTAACTTCTAGTCTCCACACTGTAAAGTAGCACCTAATCTAAGTCCGGCACACAGATTTTATCAAACAGAAGAAACATGCAATGCAAGACACGGGCACAGTCATCAAATAGAAACAAAATAAAATCTAGTAAAAAACAAATCTGCCAGGTAGAGCTGACACAGGTGAATGAGGGTGATCTTCCACTGGGAATGGTTCCCATTGAAAACTTACAAACTTTTAATTAAGATTAATTACCCATTTATTTGTGCCATGTTTATACATGCTAAATGGTCATAAGACTGTCCGAGCCAGGCCTTGAACCGGCAACCTTCCGATTACAAGACGAACTGCCAACTCTTAAGGCCACGATCGTCAGATATTTATTGTGAGGCATTTCTTGGAGCATACACTGAATGCATAGACTCCAAACTGTAAGGGTTGGTGCTTGTTGTTGAAAACTGTCAGTTGCAGGTCGATAAGAAGGGATTGGATGGCTGAAAACCCCAGAGCTTTATAAAGGAAAAAAAGACTTCATAGAGCCACAGTGGTCAGCAATAATTTAAGTAGGTTTGTCACTACGTGAAAACCCTGTCACATTTAAAATAAGGTTTTAAATAGGCCTCAAAAATCCACCATAGTAACTTCTTCAGGAACTGCCTGTCGTCAGAGCCATCACATGCTTATTAGACTGCATTATTACTCTGACTGATGTGTGTGAGCAGTTTAACCTTTGTTATTTATGGAGAGGAGACAGAGACATCAACTGCCAGGTTCAGAAAAGAAATCCAAGGCAGTCATGTATCGGTGCCTTTGCAATAACATCCTGAAAGTTGTATTTTTAGTTGAAGTCTTTGAGTCAGGGACGCGAGGCGGGCAGCCCAGGAGGGCCCTTACCATCCAGATGGTGACAGCACTCGATGGTTTTGCCTTTGAGGCGCCAAGATGGAAACATTTGGAATAGGAGTGAGTCACACACACCGGTCACAGGATGGACAGTCAGTCACGAGTCCAGAAATCACTCACACATATACACAACTTTTGTGTACACACACAGGATGCATACTGTATTTCTATTACATGTTTGTCCTTTCTGTACACCAGTGAACTCCAGCAGCCACAAACATCCTGTAAAACATTTCTAGCATCTCAGTCACAATTGTCAAGATGAAAGGACAAATTAGATGTCCTCCTGTTTGTGACTGAATCCTCGCCAGATCTGGAGATGTGGCGTAATTTACACGATTAGAGCAAATACATTATCGTGCATGTATGTATTTTCATTCTGCTTTTAAGGTTTGCATGCCATCTGGCAGAGTGTAAACTTCTCTGCGCATCCAGTTGGAGCCAGGAGGCCTGACACTCGTTTCTCACTCCAAATGGTGACATGTTTCCATGTGTGACGACGGGCAGCAGGCTTTAGCAAGAAACAAGACACCTGTTGCTCTGGTCAGATTACCGTGCTTTGCCAAGCAGACGTAATATTGATTTTCACATTTTCCCTCCCATTAAGTAGCATGGTTGCACTTTCCAAAAGAGGAAAAATGATTGGAATAGGTACTCTGATGGTTAAATCAACATTTATTCTAAAGTTGTTTTGGTAAATGGATTCAAACTGAGGATTCACCCACTCCCACAGGACTATTCTGGGCTTTTAGGTTCTTTCTAACTCTCGTATAGATACTTAGAATTTAGGGTTCAGTGTCTTACTTGGGGGCACTTTGATGCCAGGTAGAACGACCCAACGACCTCCCGATGAGGAAATGTCTGATCTGCAGCCATCTTTGATTCAGTTGAGCTGGCTCCTAAATGTTCGCGCTCTGTAACTCGGGCTGTTTTTTATGTGGCAGAAATTTAAATTTGGAACTTAAAAAGTAACTTCTCTTAAATAAATAACTGTAAACTTAAAAAGAAAATCTCCAGTGCTTTGCTGTTAGTAGGTGTAGGTATGTTGAGGTTTAGTAAAGCAGTGCAAAACTGCTGCTGTGTGAAGCAGATTTGGGCGTCAGGTTTTCAGAGTGACTGTTGGAGCGAAGCCCTGCATTCACTGGTCAGTTGCTGAAAGTAGTTATTGAAATTGGCTCCCATTCAGATTTCAGTTGTGATTAAAGCTCTCAGTCCTGAGCTACTGTAAGCAGGCAGCCATCTTACGTGTAATACTAGAGAAAGTAGCGTCTGCCCCAACTCTTACGTCACAACAAAAGTGGTCATTTGTTATGCCCTGTGGTTTGTGTGTAGTTATGTTTGGATGACTTAAACTACTTGTGGTTATGGGAAGATCATGCATATAGTTTGGGTAAGTGATGTCATTGTTTGCATGACATAATGATACCTATCGGACAAGAATGGAGTCAGGTAAGGTTAGACTTCTGGCTACAAACCAACCAAACCAACCCAGCCCGTGGATAAACAGGCAAATAGGAGGCACCGGAGGGGCCTCGCAATCAGGTGATCAAAATCAGTATTTGGTTTGGCGAGCCAGAGCTAATTGGCCCATAATTGTACAGCAGTTGTCTCTCCACAAAGCCAAGATTATATGTCTGAGTATGACAAAGGTGTCCAAATCGGAGCCACAGAGGAGAGAAACTAGCAGGCGAGAAGGCTAAACAGAAGCAAACGCAAATTAAAAGTATTATCCACCGTCAAATCAACAACTGATGCTCCTGTCGTGTCATCTGGACGCCATGCGGCGAAGCGACTTACCACTTGCAGAGTCGCAGCTCTGGTATGAAGGAGATGAAACGACTGGAATTCTGCTCATGAATCCTCTATGCACGACTCAGAGTGGTGATAAATTTTCCCGTAAACCGAAGGTTGAACTTGGTGGTAAGAATGCATTTAGGGAGAATGCTGAAGAGAGATGTTGCTTTAACTCTGAAAGACAAACTTGAGCTTTAATGTGAGATGATGATAGAAAGAGTTTTATACACAATCACTGGCCTGCTTAAAAAGAAAAAAATGCACCAGTCCTTCTCTGAATATGACCCACACAACAACAACTGTTCTAAATTTTATAAAGCCATAACAATTCAATGTTGGTATGAGAAATAGATCTACCTGTAGGGGTGGAATCCATAGAAACACAATGTACAGCTTGCGTTCACTGAGGTGAGATGGAAACATTGTGCAGAATGCAAATGTGAGCAGCTCTAGACAAACGTCTGTCTGGAAAGGAAACACTGCCATCAAGTGGGCGGACACATTATTACAGACCACTGCTGCAACCGCAAGTCATACCACATTAAACTGAGAAGTCAGTGTTGCTTATTGGATCAAAAAAAATCTGTGTACTATTGATGGATTTGTCTTTAAGCAATTTTGTCTGTACATTTGATCCCTCTGTGAGACAGATGAAGGACATCCGTTACAGCATCATATAATACTGGATTTGTGCTGAATAGTTAGATGAAAATGTTTGGTGTTTGTGGCATAAATGATTCTGTAGTGAGAAAAACACCTGCTCAGTTGCCTGGAGTTATCTCACCTGGTTTTCTGTGCTGTGTGGGGAGGAGCTGCCTGAACCCCGCCCACAGAGAAACTCAGAGACGCAAATGATTTTAAAATATGATCTAAAAAATAAATACCAAATATTATCATAATAAAACTCCTTTTGTTATTTAGTAAATGTGTAACTATTAGTGTTCTTATTATTGTTGCTATACTAAATATTTTGTGTTGATCAGAGCCTTCATCTATATATGTTGAAACAGATTTAATGGTGTCACTTTAAAAATGTCCTCTCTTTCATGAATGACAAAAACATTACACTGTAGGATAACCGCAGAATGGTCGGACTGTGTTCACACTGTTTGTGTGAGTTCAGACATGTCAGTCAAATCTTATTAGAATCTGTAAATTCTTCCCTTCTGCTTCCTTGCTGTCACATGTCATAAATGACTTTGAGCCAGAGCTTAGACGTCAAAAGCAGAACTTGGCACGCACATTTTCTGCCTTTCGCCATTTTCCCAGATGGCCAAGATTTGATAAAACAGGCTTTAGGATTCAGAAATATTCGTCATTATTCTCCTCGTGAAGAGATGGAGTATGTGTTTGTTCTGTTTGTTTGTCTGTTTGTTAGCAGTCTAGTGTCCATAGTTCTCAAGCTTTCATGTTTAATTTTTGTGCGATTGTATGCCTAACACCTCGAGCTGATTTAATTTTGGTGTCAATCGGATGGGCTCAAATTCTGGTCATAAATATTTTGTACTTGTAAATCAGACTGAGTAGCTGTGAACTGAGTTTTGTAACCTTGTAAACCAAAATATATAAAAATTTTATGTTTGTGCATCTATAGATGAGAATTTGTGTGTGTGTGTGTGTGTGTGTGTGTGTGTGTGTGTGTGTGTGTGTGTGTGTGTGTGTGTTTAACAAAATTTGCATTTGTAAAAAATAATTACAGTTACAAAGTAACATTCTTTTTTTTTTTTGTTAAAGTCTGTTTACAGATACAAAGCAAAAAACTACATGTAAAAGTCTGCCCTCAAGTGCGCTTGTGTGTGAGTTTCAACTTGCAAGTACGAATTTTGACCAGATTTTTCTTCCTTTCACGTGATTGGTCAATGTCATTTCAATCACAAATTTAACAATCCAATCAGAGACCAGATGGATGTGGCTGCCAGAGTGGCCCTTTACTGAGCTTCAGGTCCTGGAAATTTAATACGGTTTGAGGGTGGAGAACAGCAACAGCGCTTCTGCGGCGCAGGTAAGCATGGTTTACCTGGTTTACCCATGGTTGTGGTTTAGTGGAACAGATATATATTTTTAAATATCTAGATTTTGTTTCTGTTCCACTAAACCATAATGTTTACCTGTGTGGCAGAAGCGCTGTTGCTGTCTTCATCTTCAAAATGACTACCTAGGTTGGCTAAGCATTGAACTCGACCTTCATCGTTTATGAATGTCAATAAATCATTGAGTAGTATATTGTATGAAAGGGCAACACTCTTTATGTTTTCACCCTAAGTCTTACAATGATTCCATGACGTTTCTCAAAATCACACACTGCACAAATATATCTTATGGCTTATAGAAGATAAAGATTTCATGTTTGACGGTCAAAGGTCAGACATCCGTGTATTATAAAAGCAGGTTGACGTCAAAGAAGTTTTCGAAATATCTCACTAGTTTGTGTGTGTGTGTGTGTGTGTGTGTGTGTGTGTGTGTGTTGTGCATTTCCCCACTAGAAGAATTTGGTACTTTTTCTTGAGCCTTTGACTTCACAACTAAAACACGCAAATTTGCAAAATTCAATGTCGAGTTCTCTCTGCATTGCTTTTGCACTGCTGTACCCCTCTATATGTATATATGGAGTGATGTGCCACTCTTGACTGACCCCCGTATTTGACCCATTACAGTTTGCTTAAGGGTCAAACCGCTCTACAGAGGACGCCATTTCCTCTGCTCTCCACCGGAGCTTGGCATTGGTACGTGAAGAACATTCACGTACCAGTGCTGTTTGTTGACTTCAGCTATGCATTCAAAACGATCATCCTCCAGCAGCTGGTGAGCAAACTGACCTCCCTGGGTATCAGCAGGGGAGGTCAATGATCTTCTTCTGCTGAGAAGATCATTGGGACTTCTCTTCCATCCATCCAGGATGTCATCCACAGATGCCATCTCAGTAGAGCCCGCATCATCATCATCATCATCATCATCATCATCGTCAAAGACTCCGCCTAACCCCATCCTACGCTGTTCTCCCTGCTCCCGTCTGGAAAAAGGTTTTGCAGCATCAGCATAATCTATTCTATTCTATAAGGACTCCTTGTCATCTCATTCTGAAGTTTGATTTACTCTCCAGCTTTTTCATTTAGTATTTATTAAGGACCTTCTTGAAGCCTCTTTGTTTTATTTGCTTTTTGAGTTTGGTGTTCTCAGGCGTGGAGAAACTGTAGACTCGTGACATCATTGAAATAACACAAATGACATTAATTGCACAAGTTTTTATACTGTGACATTCCATTACCCTGCTCATATTAACTGTCTGCATTTTTTCATAATTTTATTAGGCTAGTAAGGCGACAGAAAATTGCTGTGCGTAAAACTTTATTATAACAATTGAAGAATTTAATAGACTAAAGCAATGATGTCATGAGATTGCCCTACAAATAATCCCAGTAGGTGCAGCTAGACTTGGCTGTGGATTTTAATAGAAAAGCCATTTGTCGTCGTTATGTTGTAAATCATGCGTGCGAGCAATAAGACCAAGAACTGTGTCATCCTAAAATGACACACTTGTAATAAATAAGCCATGCTTATTTCGGAAATCTAGAAGTTACATTTTGATCAAGTGTTCGGTTCGCAGTGTGTCAATCTGAAGTGGAAATGATCACACGTGATTTTATTTTGCGATTATTCGAATGATGTAATTGATTATTCTTGTGTCTAAGCAAATCTTCGCCTACAAAGTGCCCAGAACAGTCCCCCACCTGTGTCCTGTTTACACTGGGTTTAGGATTCAATTCAAAATTTTAGGGATCATCTTCAGAGCTCATCATGGCCACGTGTAATAGTGTGCTTTAAATTGAAACACCAGCCCTGACCTGATAACCAACCCAGCCACCTGAGCTGCAGCCACTCGGTTTTCAGTAGTTGGGTAAAATAGTTTGAACTTTCACTTTCTTTATGAAAAATATAAAGTTTTTGTTTTTGAACACAAGTCCATGGAGTTTGAGGCAAAAAGAGTTTTGAATAACTAGGATTTTTAATGCTTTAACCACTTTTTTTTACACGCTTTGTTATATTCAGCATTCAAGTTGATTAAAAGTGCTATTTTCCCACCAGTCTACACCCAATAACACGCTTTTAATTTTGGCAAATTTGTTAAAAATGTAGAATTTAAGTCTGTCATTTACAAAAGTATTCTCATCCCGCTCAGTGTTCTTTAACAGTCCCTTTTGCGGTAATTACAGTTTTGAGTATTCTTGGATAAACGGTGGGTTTCCTGGATTTGAGCGGGTTGATCCAATTCTTCCTGTCAAAGCTTCATCACACGGCATGGGAAGCATCTGTGAACTTCAGCTCTCTCAAAGCAGGGTTCTGAGGGGTTTAAGTCTGGGCTTGGCTGGGAAATTCTGACAGTCTGAGCTGGAATCGCTCTGCGATATTGTGTGGGCAAAAATATTGAGCCACACCTCTTAATCTTTGAATTCAGGGGTTTTCAGTCCCATTACCTCAAGTTTATAAAAAATCAAGCACCTATGCATGCAGTCTGCCTTTGCAAACGTTTGTGAGAGAACAGGTTGACTGAATTCGAATGTCATACTGTAATTTTCTTGGTTACAATTGATGGTGGAATATCTAGGAGGAAAGACATTTCTGACTTGTTGCAAAGTGGAAGCATTTAGGTAACACAGCAATCCAGCCACCACAGCAGGCCATGTAAAGTTACAGAACAGGGTCGCCAAGTGCTGAGGTTTGTAGTACCAGACCTGCTCTGGCATTAACATCAGACTTTCCACCAGGAGCTTCAGGGTTTCCATGTCTGAGCAATTCATGCAATGTAACGGTAATGTGTAGCTGACCCAGTGCTTTTGTACATGTAATGTTAATCTTCATCTTACCTGTTGATCTTAGCTGCATTTACCTGCTTTCAGTCTTCCTTCTGTTCTGAAGAGTATCTCTGCCTTTGCCACTGTGAAGCAGCCATAAACTGTAATTTATTCAAAAGATGAGCGCAGCCACCATAATATCACACATTGATTTTAGACATTTTGAAGTCTAAGACTAGTCCAAAAGTCTAAAGGCAGAAAAAACATCCAAAACTAAACAATGAATATGATCTTATATGAAACAATTTGATTGTTTCAAATTTCACTGAGTGTCAAATTAGTTTTATTCAGTATGGCTAATGTTAGCAGTGCTAGCACCAGTAGTCTTACTTTCTGCAGGCTATTGTCCACATACCTGTGTAAAATGTGGTTGTACATTGCTTTGGCTGTGTGGGTATATGTCGTAGTACCCTGACCCAGTCTATATAGGATTGTTCATTTTTCTGTAACTGGTTACCGTCCACCTCACAGGGTGACGGACACACTTTCGTCTGTCTGCAGACCCGATTAGAGTCTTGGAAGCAACAGATAAGGCCAGTTGTGCTCCAGTAAAATAATACATCCGTTATTAATCTTACTTCTCATCACAGATGTCATTTATTTGAGCATTTTAACATGACAGACTATAGAGATTGACACGAGGCAGACTGAAGTGGAAATGAGCAGAACTGCATTTCTGAGTTGGCTTAACTTTCCACACTTTGCAACTTTGAAGTATCATCACTGTAGCATCAGCTGGTGAGGAGCAGTGTCTGGTTTTCACCACAGTAGAGTTTGGTCTAAAGCAGGGGTCCCCAATCCCAGTCCACGAGGGCCGGTGTCCCTGCAGGTTTTAGATGTGTCCTTGATCTATCACAGCTGATTTGAATGGATAAATTACCTTCTCAACATGTCTTGAAATTCTCCAGAGGCCAGGTAATGAACTAATCATGTGATTCAGGTGCGGTGATCCAGTGTGAGATCTAAAACCTGCAGGGACACCGGCCCTCGTGGACTGGGATTGGGGACCCCTGGTCTAAAGTGCTGTTTTGGTTTGAAGTTTTTTTGGCATGCTCACATTGTCCTTTAAAGGATAGTTTGTAACAACAGGTCTGTTGTGAGCAGTGCTTTCAGTTTTAGGCAATGTGAACTGTGAGACCTTATGTACTTGGGTGTGTGCTCTCCATTGATGTCAACTGGCTAAATGGCTGTTATCAGTTCTTATCAATCCCAGACCTGCTAACAGGCGGATATCAAATCATTCAGTGGCAGTTGTCGCCCTTGTTAAATAGAAATATTAAAGCAGCATTTCTGTTTTAAAACAATGGACTTCTGTGGCGTGAGTTTGAGGCCAGGCTCTTTGGACTTTGTTTTTGTTTTCTTTAAATCACTCTTCACAAGTTACTCAGTTACGTTATTCAGTTCCATCACATATTCAGTTTCAATATATCTTTTTACAGCATACAACAGACGCTTCAAAGCTCCATTTGCTGCAGCAACTTGTACTACTGGAGCATCTATATTTATTGCTTCACACAAGTGCTAGAGTCCTTCTGTGTAATCTGTGTTGCCCTGTGGTCTTTTCACATTCCTCTTCTTCACGTCGTTTCCTTTTTCCCTCAAGGTCGAGTAAAACTGTTCTGAAAAGATGAGGGACGCATCTATGGGTGAATCACATCTTTGCACGTCGAGCCGAACATTGTGTCTCACTTTACCGGGACGATAAATAAACCTGTTTTTTTGCAAGTCTGACTTTACAGACATCCTTTGTCGTCTCGAATTTCATAAACTATCCTTTAATAACAACCATAATCCACCTTTTTTTTGGACTCCTCCCTTTATCTCCCCCTAAGCCCCATCATCCCCCTCTGTCACACCAGCGCTCTGCATGTTCTCCTTCACTACATCCATGAATCTTCTTTGTGGTCTCCATATTCCACATCTTTGTTCAGTACGCCCACGCTCCCTCTGCACGTATCCAGACTATAGCAATTTTGTCTCTTTTCAAACTGCTCGACATCTTCTCCATCCTGGTCACTCCCAGTGACAATCTTCTGTCAGCTCAGCCTCCTGTCTTTTGTCAGCACCACAGTTCCTGTCTCGGCACACTATCAGACGTTTTCAGTGAAACTCATTCTGACCTCCTCTGTACTCCATCAGCGCTCTCAAAGCAAACGTCACATCTGTAAAGCTCTTTCTTAATATGACGTTTCGCTGCTGCTCACTGATATTCACCACTCTTCTTAACCTAACAACTCATTCTAACGTCTTTATTGTATAGTCATCAGCTTTATCCGTGTAGTTACCACAGCTCTGCAGAGCACCTTTATTCTTGAAAATCAGAACCTGTACACGTCTCCATTCCTCAAGCATCGTGTCATTCTACAAGACTGTGTTAAACAGTCTGACTTAAAAAGCCTTCTCTCGTAGACATCTCTATATCTCCATGGGAATCTCATCTGAGCCTTTCTACTCTTCATAGCTGTCCTGTCTTTACTCATCTTCTACACTTCCTGATTCACTAACCTTACTCCACAATCCACCCATCAATTTGGTAATACGTTTTAAAATGTTATACCCCCAAAAATGCAAAATTGTAATATTTTATGCTAAATTAACCTCAAATCTTCAGTTTCTGCACAACAAAGCCAACCTGCCAGTTTAGTGAAAGAAAAATCAGACATTTTTGATTTGTACTGCTTTTTAATGTGTTTTTTTCCATCAGAAATAGTAAAAGCCATACAATGTAGCAAACCAAAACAACATGACAAAGCTCTATACAGGAATAGTAGCTCATTCACACACATTCTTGGGTCCAGACTGATCTGTCTAGAGTGGGCAGGCGCCACTGGAGTGTCCATCTTGGCAAACAAACAAATGACTGACATTCAGTTTCATGGTTAGGAAGTCTTTTTTTTTTCCCCTCAAGGAGTTTGTAGGCAAAAAAAAAGCTTATTTGTCTTATAAGCTTAGCCAAGAGGCAGTCGTCACGTGAAACTCGCACTGATATCTTTCTATGGGCTTCTCTGCGCAAAGGCCGGTTTAAATGAGACATGAAGATGCTGTGCACAGATTAGTCAACAGGCCGAAGGTTACAATTTGAGTCGAGCATGCAAGCTCCTGCTAATAAATAATGGAACATTCTAGTCAGGTATAAAACTCCTGGAAGTGCTGCATTGCTTTTTTTCTTTTTGGACACGTAGGTTTGAGTCCATATAGGCCCCCAAACTAACCCTTATTTATTTTGCATCATGCTGCCATAGGTGGGAGTTTTCCTTGCTGCTTATTCCTTTAATTAAAATTGAAAAAGCTAAATAATTTTGTTTGTCAAGAAAACTACAAAATCATTTAAGTTTTGTCAGTGATCAAATTATGTTAACTCAATATTTCACAGCTAAAACACTGTATTAGAATAAAAGTAGCTCCTTTGTAGTGATCCTTTTGCGCCACACGGGGGAAGCAGCTACTTACTAAACTGACTTGGTTTGGCTGTTAAAAGCCTCAGACCTACTGTGAGGCGGTGTGAACGTAAGGACCCCCGACAGTCTGCCTGAATACACACAGGGACATGACACAGGTCTGTCAACATCTACCCTCCACTCGGTTGACAACAAAAACACGGATAATACTTCAACATTTTAAGTGCTCTAAACTTGGACAACGTATTTTCTCGGCAGGTTTTAAGTTAATAAAACAGCGGCGTTGGCGTCACTTTAGGATAACTCCAATTTGGACTTTAGTAACAACAATTTTTCATACAAAATATTTCCCCCAAGAAAACAACAATAAGAAAAATGTTAACAAAAGAAAATAATGCTGTGAAAAAAAACATTCAAAAACAACAGTGATACACCTTTTAAATGCACACACTTTACACCTTTATATACGTCAATGCACTTGACTTTAGCCAAAATAAAAGCAATCTTTTCTTCTTGCTTTCAGTAATCTTGATGTATACTTTATAATACAAGATAATATAGAGCAACAAAGCAACAAAAATAAATATCTTAAGTCACTGTTTGGAAGTTTATATATATATATTTATATCTATATATGTATATGTATAGCTTACTTTTGGGTAGGGTGAGTGGCTGACGCAAAGAGCTTTCATCGATGGAAACTTTGAGCAGAGAAAAGTGCAGAGCAGATTTGGAGGACTAAATCTTTTTTCTTTCTTTCTTAAAATAAAGATCGTCCTCAAAAAAAACTGCCCTTGGCCCTTCAATCATGAGTGAACGGTGTGGCTATGTGCTGCGGAGGCTGAACAGAGGATGGCGGCAGACAGGAAGCAAACCCTCCTCCACGCTTCTCTGATACAATCAATCCCTTGTGGATGCAGTGATTCAATGACGTCTATGATGTTTTTTCTGTGGTCTCACTGAATGCAAGATTCAGCTGATCTCTTCAGGCTCAAGCTGCACATCAGTCGCATCTTTAGCTACACTACGAACAGGGAAGGACCTGTGGTATTTTGGCTATTTGCATATATTAAGACGGCGTGGATATGTTTTAGGTTCTTCTTTTTTTTTTTTTCTTTAAAAGCTCTGCATTTAGTTAAGAAAGTCAGGCACCAAATGTTATCTAGAACAGTCCTACTCAAAAAAAGCAATCTAGAGTATTTACACAGCCCTTACCAGCTGCAAAAAATCTTTTTTTTTCTTTTTTTGCAAGATGGCAACGGTGCAGAATTGACCTACAGTATCAGTACATACAGAAAGAAACAGTATTTTTTGTTTAAGCAGCCATATTTGTTTTACAAAAGAATACTTCCGACCCTCATCGTCAGTGGCACGCTATACCCGCCCTGACTGCTTTTTTAAAATCTTTGGTTGACCAGTCAAAAAAGCCTGATAGATTCACAATCCACCTTTTACATCACACTACTTGACTTCTTCTTTTTTTTAAAAAAATAAAAAACGAAACAGTTGCTAAAAAAATAACATTTGCACACAATGTCATTCCCTCTTCCTGTTCATGAGTTAACCCTGCCCGGGAGGTTAAAGTCGCCTCCCTTCCCCATTGTCACACACAGCCACGCCTCATCCTGCACTTCCTCTGGTCCATTCTGGAGTCCATCCAAGATTATAAGCAAACGCATGCAAGCCGCGCACACACGAACACACTCTCAACACACGTGCACGCACTCATTCTTTCACAACTACACACGCGTTGGCTTAAATGTGAAAGAGCAGGAAAAATAAAGCGAAACGTAAAACTGAAAGCGTCTGTGAGGTTTAAAAGAAAAGGAAGGAAAATAACCAAAGTTATTTTTAAAAAAGGCGCCAGGGGTTTTTGCTGACAGCGCTCATCGTTTCTGCGAGGTGATCATCTTCGAGACGAAGTTGACGATGGCGCTGGCAGGTTGGTCAGGGTCCAGCTCGGCGAAGAGGTGGCTGACGTTGTCTGTTGTGCTTCCCTGCTTACGCGCCACAAACCCAAACAGCCTGAAATGCCAATGTTGGAGATTTCGTCATTACTGCTGCCATTTTCACTCATCAACGACTTAAAGCAGATTTACAGATACTTTAAGGTATTTTTGTAAATGTGTGTTTGGTTTTGTTTGTTTAGTTTAAACTCTTCCCAACTGAAGCCATCGACAGGAAGTAGTTTTTGAAAATACATTACCTAAACTATTGCCAGGATGTACTTCGTGAAAACTGAAAATTTTTGTTCCTGCTTCCCATGGAGGTGAGGTTTTTACCAGTTACCAGAGCGTTATTACAAAAAGTACCTTTTAAGTAGTTCACTTTAGAGCCCCACTGACATATCAGCGGATAGCATATTTGACGATATATCGTTATGTGTTTGTAAAGGCCGACTAATCAAAATTTAAAAAGGAAGGAAAAGATGGAAGTAACACCAACCATTGTGTTGATGTTACACAATCCACAAGAGGGCACTGTGTAACTTCTCTGTTTGCAATGTGTTTGAAACACTACAAACACAAGCAAAGTGTGAACGAATAATCAGCAGGTTGGAAGAGTAAAACAAACTGTTTCTTTTCAAACTTCAATGGCATATCATCTTAGTTAGGACTCAAAAATTACTACATGAAACAACTATTATGGGTGCGTCTGACAGAAACTAAATATCGGCATCGGTCAGGCTCTTAAAAAGAGTACTTTCAAGTATCAAATGTTGACTGAAAGGAAAGTTTACTTACTTGGCTGTTCCTCCCTCAGGCTTGTTCCATCTGAAATGATTTAAAGGTATTTTGTTTAAGGTCTTAATTAAACAAAACCAATGTGCTACTTGGACTAGCTGAAATCATGGGGCAGAGACTTTAAACACACTTGAGGAACTGAAAACAAGTCGCTAATATTGTTCTAAGTATTTTAATGGCTCTCTGTACTCACTTTCTGTCCTGAGGGTCTATATCGCAGAACGTGACAGTGTTGGTAGGGTAATGGCGTCGGAAGAAAAGCCTAAAAAAGATGTAAATGACACAAAACTTAAAAAGTGAAACGTGCATTCTGTGCAGTGGCATGTCATATACTTTACAGAGCTTTTAAACAGAGCAACCATTGATGATATAGACTGATTTGGTCAATATGAACTTCAAACTCAGACTGTCACAGTTAAGCAAGGGCTCTACTTTTTCTCGCGTATCACTACACATCGGACTAGTTGTCAATTGTTCATTCCATTAGTATCAGTAAGCTATCTCTCTTTGTCAATGCTAGCATGTTTTTCCTGACAGCTAAAAACATGAATGTAAAACTCGTGGAAGCTGAGCTTCTATGATAATGCTGAAAGTTCATATTTTCAAGCATTCAAGTAGTGAACTTGAATGCTTAAAATCACTCTTCCTGTTAAAAATTAGTTCTTCTTCTCCGCAGTCACCAAGTGCTTGATCACTAAGTTGGAGTTTAGGGTTGCTTTGAGAAAACTGCTGCCGTGAACTATCACTACATAAATAAAACTGAAACGTATGATGCACATGTCCACCCTTTTTCTTCCGCTTATCTAAAGTGCTTTTGGTATGGTCACAGGCTAAAGGAGAGAAAGAATTCCTTTCTCCCCAAGATCTTTTTCCATCTCCTCCCAGGGAATGTTGAGATGTATAATCGTTCCAACAAATTCTACCACGGGCTCCCGTCCCAGCAGGGTGTGCCCTAAAAACCTCAAAAGGGAGGTATCCAGGACGCATCCTGATAAGATGCTCAGATCACCTCAGCTAGCCCCTTTTGACACACTCCAAGCTCTCTGTGCTCCTCACAGTATCTGAGGGTGAGCACAGCCACTCAACAAAGGAAACTCATTTTGGTCGCTTGTATCAGCAGTGTCATTCTTTCTGTCACTACCCAGAGCTCATGACCATCATTGATGACTGAGACATAGAGCCACTTGGTAGTCAAAACCTTGGTCTTCTGGATTACTGGCCTACTATAACAGTACGTCTGCTTCACTGTTCCCTGACACCGTTGCAAAGCTCAGCACCCAGTGAAGATATGCAGATGTAATAATGGGAAAGCTGTGAAATAGTTAATAATATAGTGTATAAAAATATAATACTTTAATTTTCTCTATTTTCTGATTGTGTTCAGTTGCTCATATTCATTAATCCCAGCCCTTTAAAGACATGTTTATATCTTAAAATGCACTGAGATGTCAAAGGCTCGTCAAAAACATGTCTGCAGCAACATCTCCATATGACATGCAACGTCTACACTTGTGAGACATCAAACACCTCATGTTTTAATGGGACAGTCGCGGTTAAGACTTACTTCCTCTGGTTGTCAGTGAGTGTGATGCCTTGTGAGGACACCTTGAAGTGCACAATGGTGGCAGTAGGTGGAGAAGCAGCAGCCAGTGTCTCAGATATGGCCTTAGCGACAGCCTGAGGCCCCGTCAGTGATTCCATCTCCACTGAGTTGATGTAGAGAACATTGCATGCTGCAAAGAGAGCAGACATCCCAGCTGGATAAATCGTGTCAAACCCAATTGTGAACAATCTGTTCATGCAATAATGTTGACATTGTCCTCATTAGAGTGCATGCTTTCTGCAACAAGGCTGGGGTTTTAGAAACCAAACCAAACAGATCATTCCACATAAAACATTCTGTCTGTTATGGAGGGCAAGCTGGACGCTAGTGTTAAAAGACATGTTCTGGGGAAATCTGTCACACAGGACTGTTATTTATTCGTCTTCATTTGTGGAGCATACACGGACAGACAACACACAGACACGATGCACATTCCAGTTGTAGGTTTCCAAATGAAAGTGCAGAGGGTTTACCATGGGAATCAGCAGGAGCCCTCAGCACTGGGACAACAAGAACGTCACGTTGTCAGAATGAGTGACAAAACACACTAATGACGCTGACAATTATGTCCAAGAACCTCAAAACTTTGCTGGCTGTCTTGGAATGTTAAACTTAAACAACCTCATGACTTTTAATACTTCGGAGGAGGTTTTACCTGCTCCTTGTTTCAGCCTTTCAGCCATCGGGTTTGCTGTTGTGACCTCCGGTACTTCCTCAGTGAGATCTGATTTACAGGAGAGAAAGTTTAAAGTTTATAGTTTTGGCATGAGGACTCCATTAAGGGTCAAATTTTCAGTTCATATGACTTTTTTTTTTTTTTTTTAACTGTAAAGATTTGCTTAAGAGTAACACAGAAACACTCTTAAATGGAATACATGTTACACAGAACACTTATTGCACATACCTGTGGTAGGGATGACTAGTTTGCATGGGAGGGCCAGTGGTGTTATAGCATGTTGGTAGACCAATGCAGACAGGCAACCTGTCAAAGAGAAACAAACTTTTATAAATGTTCAGCATTACTTAGATGGAGTTTTGAGTTGCTCATGAGAAGGTTCTGCTGCTTGGTAGTTTTTAAATGCAACTCAGTTTTATTCTTATAACCCCATTTTCTTCATATAGTGACTGGTTGAAAGTGATGGGGGAAGACAGGACGGACTGTGGAAGAGAGGCAGAGATCAATAATAACTAATGATTAAATGCAGAGAAGTGTATAAACACATAGCGAGTAAAGAAGAAACACTGCAGTGCATCATGGGAAGCCCCCCAGCAGCCTAAGCCTATTGCAGCGTGACTAAGGGAGGATTCAACATCATCTGATCCAGCCCTAACTCTATGCTTTGTGAAAAAGGAACATTTTAAGCCTTATCTTAAAAGTAGAGAAAGAATCTGTCTCCTGAATCCAAACTGGGAGCTGGTTCCACAGAAGCTCCCAGTTTGGGACTGTTGTTTTCTTCAGTTATAACAACCATCTTGACACATGGTATACATGACCTGTAGCTGGTTAATTGTTTAACGGAATTGCTGCCATTATGGAGACCCATATTAAAATTATAAATAAAGAGGTAAATGTATGTGCAGGTACTCCTCCCTGAGCATTTTGAGCATTCTGAAGCATGAGCTTTTGACTCTTATAGTGACTTTTTCTTGTAGGTTTTCTACAATAGATAAGCCCCATCTACCTGCTGTTCAAACCTTCTGTTTCCATTGGGCAGCCAATCTGATGAAAGCTAACTTAAAGGGAGGCGAAGGGAGTTAAAAGGCTTCTTTTAGAGAGTGTATGAACTGAGGGGCTGCATCATGGCCAAGGATTACTGAAAACTACTCTATTAGTGTCAAAGACTAAAAATTTAGATTTTAAATTAATCACAATGGATTCCTCGTTAACTAAATCTGTAGTACGCCTGACTTCTTACATCTTTTAATTGGAGTTATTAATAGTAGTTAGTTTTTGTTTAATGGTGGAGGATTATGGATAAAATTCACGAGCTCTGAAAGAGGGATTCAAAGGACTCAGGTTTAATTGTTGGATTTATTCAATAAAAGGCTCTTGAACCCCAGCATTCATTGTTGGCTGTAATGTCACACTGAAGTAAATCATTTTTTTTTGACAGGTGATGACAGGAAAAACAAGTTTTGTGCTTGTGTTAGTTGAAATTTAAAGAAATACAAGCAAAAACTGCACTAAATAATAAGAG
The DNA here is from genome assembly GCF_001858045.2 of Oreochromis niloticus. Classification (NCBI taxonomy): domain Eukaryota; kingdom Metazoa; phylum Chordata; class Actinopteri; order Cichliformes; family Cichlidae; genus Oreochromis; species Oreochromis niloticus. The sequence goes on from NC_031987.2 coordinate 6,392,993, forward strand.
TGATAAAGTGAGTTACAAGCTGAAGGCAAGACTGGAAGAGAAGAAATGAGGAGCGCGAAGGCAAAAGTTCACAGAAGTTGGCCTGCCCCTTTAGTGCATGCAGACACACACACACACACACACACACACACACAGCCGTGTAGTGTAATTAGTAGGGAGAACACGAGTGAGATCACGTCACTCAGTACTATAATTACAGCAGGATTAGATGTTTTCAAACTTGGAAAGGGGCTCAGATCTTCAACAGACACACAAAAGAGAGAAAGCGCTTGTGCTTGACTTTTCCTTCAGACTCGTTATGTCACTGCTAAGCTGTTAGTGTATGTTTTAGAAATGAAAGACGGCAGCATGACTGCTTCCACTAACCAAAGTAAGGCTCGTTGGGGCAGCCTTTCAGCTTCACTCCTTTAGGGCTGCTCTCGATCAGGAAATGCCTCACCAACTCATTGGTGATGTCACCTGCAACAAAAGAGAAGTCGAGCAGTGCGTGAGTCTAGGCGGGTAATACACCAGCTGAACCACATTCAGACATCGCCTCATATCGTTGGTATTAAGGTGCTAACATTCATGCTGCCTCCACCAAAACAAGAAGAGCTGCACTAAACACAGGAGTAGTGTGTGTACTGAATATTTGGCACATTTGTAACTGCTTTGATGTAGCTATTCATACTGCCCACCGTCCTGCCCCCTACCTTTCTTGTTCGGATGCACAGTGGGTGGAGGAGACGCCACCTTCATGGCTAGGCCATAAGCTCCTTTGAAGGAGTGACTGTCCCGGATAACAAAGGCTCCAGGCTCCCTGTCCTTCAGCAGGCTGATGGCTGGAACACAGAGAGTTACTTTAGAACATCAGGAATCTGGGAGGTGATACAATAGCTGACATGAAAAGCCACAGTTGCAGCAGAGCTGCTGAGTCGGTTTATGGACCAACTTGGATGGATGGATGGTTCCAACACTCACCTCAAGATAAATTAAGATCTTTTAACATCTACTGACTGTTAATCTGGCATCGTCAACAAGCCATATTTCATTTGTGCCTTCCTCAACAACCAAAACTTGAATGTAAAAACTCCTCAGCCCTCCGTTTCTGATAGCATGCTGTTGCTAGCAACCCACAGAACGACTCGCTGTGCCTCATTATGGCCTTACAGATGAAATAACAGAGTCGCTCTTTACTTTTGCTGGGTTCAGACGACACAACAAAGATGTAAAGCAGCACCAATCCAAAGATTTGGGCTATAATGGATAAGAGAGGCCATTAACTGCTGCCATATATCAGTAAAAGCTAGTAGTCTTGGGTACAGTGTAATGCATGAAGTGAGTCATCGGCCAAAGGACAAGCAGTCCAGATCTGTCCTCTTAGTATGATCTACTGTTTGTTTAAATTCTTCTCTTTAGTTGTAATTCTCTGGCACCTCCTTCCTGATGATATCAAATAGGGGCAAAAGGCAGCAAAGCCAGATCTGGTCTATGTTTATGTAGAAATGTATGTATCCTGGCCAAAGTCAGCAAGAATCTTTGAGTCTACAGTCACCTGATACCACATGGTGACCATCTTAAAGGCCTAATTGTCATATAGAACTAAATGAACCTGGCATTAGTTTTGTTATTTATCTGTTACATGCACTTTCCTCTGTGTTATGCCAATAAGTTGTAACAAAGCTCAGTATTAGATTACATTGTCAATGTGCAGGCCACTGGCAGGTTGTTGTTAAAACATGGAGAAACTGCATACTACAGTATACAAACCACATGTTACACAATTATGGTTAGAAGCTTTATTTGTTAAAATAAGTACTTAACAAAAAGAAATGCATTTGAGGGAAAGAAAAACTGGACAATATGTCCACAATGAAAAACCTCTTTATATTCCACCAGCTAAATTTAGGTGATGGAATTTGGAGGTCGGAAAAGTCATTAAAGAATGAAGGTAAGCCAAGGAAAAAGGTGGCATCAAGTCAAAAGTAAAGCATGAGTAAGAGTAGGATGAAATGAGTCCTGACCCTTTGTTTAAAAAAAAAAAAAAAAAAGCTGCTGCTGGTCTGCATTTTATTAGAACTACAACTTCTAACATGACACTTTGCTTCAGACACTCCATTGTTCACAGAGAGGAGCCTTAGAACTTTTACTTCACTGTTTAGTTCAATGCCCAGGCCTGTCCACATGTGACAGTTTAAGGAAGGAAGATGGATGAGATGAGCAACACATGCAGATGTTCCCTAATTCTCTGCATATGGTGTGGCTTTCTTTCTGGGAGTGCACTGCACTAAGTATAAACTCTCCGTGTGTCTGATGTCATCGCAGTTGAGCATGTGCTTATGTTTAACATGATATAATCCATTACAGGGCAGTCACTAGCCGCTGACCTCACAGCTAAAACACACGAGGACAGAAATGTATTGTGTATGGTGCTACATGCATCGTCAGTATTGTGCATATGTGTACGTGCATTTATCAAAAGTGATGATGTTGCCGGGTCCAGTGGCTTACATCACTGACATTCAGAACAATGACTTGAGTTTCAACAAAGACTCCTTTTAGTCCAACTCAAAGGATTCAGAGTAATACTCAATTAAACCATGCAGCCCAAGTCATTTCTATAATATGCTCTCCATGTTCACCACAATAACGTTTGCAAAAATACTGCACACAACACACCTGATATGTTACGCTGCTAATGATGACAGCTGCTTCTGTTCCTTAATGTTTGTCTGAATGTTTGAAAGTATGATGTAAATCCACCCACTTAGATCTATATTTGATTAATATAATAAATTAAGTCTTTTGGCCTCCTACCTTGCTCTCTGGAAATGTCAGGTTTGTACCAGAACTTGGACGTGTCTTGAACAAACTTGACGTTCAGCCTGCTGTCGGGGCTTCCGTCTGCAACAAAAATCCAAAGATGTAACAGGAAATCACAAAAATATATCCTCTTTTCCTTGACTGTGAACTGGATCGGCCGAGGTATAAAACAGATGTCACCCCAAACACTCGAAACTCCTCATTTAAAAAAAACAAACAAAGAATCAATAGCATTAATGCTGATTTGATTCTGTTTTTGAAGCCCTGACTTCACCATAGTGAAACTGTACTAATTGGCTAACTCTAGAGTTAGCTGGCTAGCTTGCCAGCAAGATCATGCAAGCAAGCAAATCCATAGTTTACTGAGATATTACAGCGGATGCTAATTTTACACTGTTGACAGTTGATCAGTTTAAATCAGGTAGGTCATTTTCATTTTTTTGGTCAGAGTCTGGAAAATTTTCCATCGCACTTTTATATACAGTGTATGGAATGGGCCCCTTAAGAATCCATAAATTGTATTTACTTACCAGGCATATTGAACCTTGAAAAGTCAGAAAGGGTGTGGAAGTAGCTGGGATTGCCTCCTCCACTCATTGTGGACACCATCTTCCCGTTCATCGTGCCATAGGATAGCGCTCCGTTTGGTCTATCGCCGCTTGACATGCGCCTCTTTTCTGGAAGCTGGGGCTGGAATCCAGGGGCTGGACTGCCCTGCCTGAACCCTAAACCCATCCCCATCATCCCTCCATCTTGGTAGCCTGCAGGTGAGATGGGGAACGAGGGAGTCGGTGGTCCCTGGTAGCCCGAAGAACTGCTCTGTCGTGACAGATTCCCGTGTCGTTCATCTGGTGTCGTGTAACCACTGTGCATGGGGTGACGGTCTAAACTGGGGCTTCTCTGGGACATTTGAGAAATGGAGGGGTGACGGCCCAACACCGGACTCCCTTGAGCGTGTGTGATCGATGGCTGTCGGCTGAGCACAGGGCTGCTCTGAATAGGCTGACCGAGGGACGGCTGTCTGCTGAGGACTGGGCTCTGCTGAGGCCCTGGCCCCATAGCAGCCTGTCTGCTGAGGACTGGACTGCTCTGCGCTCCCTGAGACGGACAATGACCGAGGACGGGACTGCCGCTGAGACCCGACACGCCCATTTCAAAGCCATTAGTTGGTGATGTCTGCTGGCTCATGACGGGAACTTCCTGATTACTACTGGGGCGCTGTTGGAGGACGGGATTGTTGGTAGAGCCAATGATGTTGGTCTGGATCTGTGTACTGGGGCTTCCATGGCCGAGTGTGGTCTGAACTGGTTCTGAACTGGGTGGGCTGGGCTCTGAGGATGCATAGCTTGCTAACAAGGTGCTGGGACCCAGGTAGGGTGGTGTGGGTGTTGCAGTGCCAAGGTAGGAGGAGGTTGGAGAGCTAGAATCCAGGTAGGATGAAGTGGGGGTATTCAGGGCTTGATATGATGGAGTAGGAGTGGGGTAGGCACTCTCTGTAGGCTGGGAGCGGAACCCGGAATCAGTAGTGGGATGGGACAGAGTGCTAACGCTGCTCTCTGCTACAGGGTGATCGCTGAAAGAGAAGCAAGAGAAGTAAATAAGCGTGCGTAATAATGCAGTATAGCTTCTCAAGGAGGAGTACAAGTACTCAAGGAGGAAGCTGAACATGACTTTATAAGACAGGCCCATCTTACCCCTGTGAGCTCTGTATGGGACTGCTACTGGACAAAGGTGGGTTCAGTGTGTGGGTGGTGGTGGGACTTGGACTTCTCTGCTTGGTTGTAGCGTCTCCCAGCGGAGTAAGGCTTCTATGTGATGTGCATGGCTCTCCTCCTGCCACTGCTGACTTGGCGACAGACTCCACATAGCTTCTTGGTGCTGCATATGAAAAAAACGCCTAAATAAATAAAAGCTCTATACTGGGTTTCTGATGTTCCAGGGTGTGGTGCCTCATTATTGTCCATAAGGGTGATAAAATGCAAACAGTAACACTAAAGTGGTACTTAAGTAATAGTGTATGCTCTGTTCGGAGTGGTCTGAAGTTTGATGGCAACTAAAAATGGGAATGGCTTTGCCGAACAGGACACATGGACGGAAAAAGACTAAATATGTTGAGAAAAATGGGGTGGAGAGGGTTAAAGTCAATGATGATATGTGGCATTATACTGGCGCTCTTACCTTCCTCACCCTCACTGCTTTCATCATCTGTGAAGCATCATTGGGATAAACCAAAGAACAAAATGTTGTAAAAAAAAAAAAACGAGACGTTGCATCAAGGGGGTTGGAAACTTTAGTGTTTTTAGGGAAAGAAATATTACCAGCAGTTAAATGTTGTCTTGTCATTCTTAATCAGACTCCTTTTATTTCTGTTTCTCAGCTCATCTGAACTAAAATGTATGCTTATAATGATCTTCAGTTGTATTTATCTGACGTCATAAGAAAGGAGTGGCAACTTGACTCTCATTTATCGATTACCAAAGGTGTTTGCATCACCAGATTGAGCACAAAAAATTGAAATCTAGAAAATGTGTTGCAACCAACCTGAGCCTGTTTGATTGAGGAGGATTTCTGCTGGGTTGTGGGGCTTCAAACCCAGGGCTGACAGTGGAGTCTTGGCAAGACCAGGAGGGGAGCGACCTGAAGAGATACCAGACATTTATCACCGTGCACCATGGTACATTACAGACCTCTTGACAGCTGCTACCTGCTCACACAGTTTAACACTAACTCATCACTGGTTTTAGAAAATTCTGAGGGAATCTAATTAACTTAATTTAACATTAAGAGGTTTAAACATTAACAGGTGAAAAGCTGTCAAGACACAGTATTGCATTTCCATCAATTAGCACACACGAGTGCAGTGTTTAGAAGGATGTGCCCATGCCTCATGCTCTGATGGAGGGGCAAAACATGCATGTGACCAGTAATGGGGTAAAACACGAGCTTACACAGTCTCTGCTGTACTGACACTGGAGGGAAAGATAAGAAGAGGAATATGTTACTTCTGAGGTTTTAGCCATTAGACCTGTGTTACTCTAACAACAAATATGTAATACTCCTGTTGATTCTTTCCAAAACATTACCTATCTTACATCTGTTTTTTTGCAATGCCCACTTCTCTTTTTTCCCCTCCAGCGCAAATTAAAATAATAATACGCAGCAGGAAAAAAAACTCAAGACAACAGAATTATCAGGACAAGACAATCTAGCTGGGTAAGACTGACAGGGGAAGGGAGACAATGCAGTGAAATAAGGCAGCAACATGACCCCAAACATGAATGATAACAACCACACTGAGAGCAGCAGCTCTAGAGAGTATAAAAGTTCATGATAATGGCTGTGCTGTGTGTGTGTGTGTGTGTGTGTGTTTGAGTCTGCATGTCCTAATCTGCAGAGTTTTAACTGAAAGTGCTGCTCTCGTGTGGTTCTCATGCCAAAGCAGTGCAGGACTGTAGTACATGACGGGTAATGGGGGCGAGGGGGTCGTTATGGCTGACGTTGTGGGACAGTGGAACTCCGGTAGACCCGTGCATCCTCCACTTACCAAAGAATCCTAATCAATTCTTTGTACTTGAGACCCTGATGCGTCACCTTTAATCAGTGGTTTTGGTGTGTGTGTGTCTTTAGAGCAAGGGAGGGACAGATGATTTGAAGACACACTACTCAGAAGACAGCTTGGTGGGAAATAAGTCCGATGTCACGTGCGCTCATCATTTAGCCAACCATGCGCTTTCAGCAGGTTTTGCAAAGGACTTGCAAAACTGTTCTCAGTTAACTGGTAACCAGTTAACTCCAGTTTGTGCACAGCTGGAGAAAAAAAAGGTTTTCTGGCCCACGTTCATGTTTTTAAACCCAGTCCAACTATTTTTTTTCTCCCTGTTTCGCAAACATTTAGGTTTGCTTTGTCCAAAAAATGTGCAGCTCCATGTGACTGAGAACGCAGTGTCCCCTAGTTTAAGTGGAAGGAAATATCTTCTGCCACAAAATAGGTGTTAAAAATACAGTGTCTGCATTTTATAACTAACTTTTATGGGAGTGCCCAAAGGGGAGATACGCAAGAGAACTGGATGAGGTAATTGGCAGAGCTGGCTAAGAAACTGTTATGTAATGCATGACCTTTTTTGTGGGGTGTATGAGAGACTAAGAGAAAACTCTGTCAAAAACTCTGTTGTCCAAGTCACAAACTCATTTGTCTTCACTAATAAAGCTTATTCTGTTTTATTATCTTTTTTACTCTAACTGGAGAGCATACTTTGCTAAACAAACCTCGTGTTCTACTGAATTCAATTTGAAACTGTTGGTGGGGAAGCTAAACCGATCAAGTGTTAACTGAGGTCATAGACTGAGTGCTAAGTTGGGTTATCCTCTCACAGAATTCTATATGTTCATTTTGCGACCAGGAGAGTCGCCCTCTGCTGGCCATCAGAAAGAATGCAGGTTCAGTGCTGGATTGAAAAAGGCTAAAAATAATAATTTGTTAAATTCCAGGATATAAATCTTGAAAAAGTAATTACACCTGAGCTCCACAGTGCCCTCTATCAGCCAGAGGGGGGACTTACATAGGTTGAAGTAAGGGGTTTGCGGCGAGACGGGGAAGGCAGGGGTTTGGGGAAACACCTCACCACCAACTGTGGGTGTAGGACTGATGTGACCTCCTTCCAGCTCCTCAAAGGCCTCTCGATAGCTGTGCATATTTTTCTGGAGTAGGAAAGAGATGAGATGGGAAGAAAAACAGAAACTGTCATCGCTGTTCGAGAGAAAATGTGAAAAGTTGTTCTAAAATGTGCGTTTTCTACCTCCTTTGGCCGTCCACCGGGGTTCATCGCTATGGCGTTGACAAACTCTGGTGAAACACACCGAATAGGAGAGCGAAGTGGGACATCAGGAGACGTACTGTCATCTGGTCTGTTCTGGCCTTCGCTGGTGATGCGGCGGCGGGGAGCAGCTGTGGGCTCATCCAAGGATGACGCACGGGCCTGGACACCTAAGAAAGGCAAGTGAGTGTTACAACTTGGCAAAAGCTTGCTGCTTCTCTTTTATCCGCCTTCACTCCATCACTTCCATCACCGCCAATGGATGTTAATGGTTGTCAGCTATCGCTGGTGCTCAATGCACAGGCCACTGTGTGCGTTTTGCAGACAATCAAACCAGGCAAAGCATTGGCAGGAGCCCATGGTCCTTTCAAATTTAACATGCACACACAAAAAAAGTTAATGGATTAGCTGCTCATCAGAAGAAGAAGCCTGAAGGTCAACAGCATTATTCAGAAGAAACCCATCCACACCATGTTGGAAATGTGGCACACAGAATGATACTCCCGTCTTCTATGCAACAATTCTTTAATACTGGGACAAAATGTTCTGTCACAAACTCTTTGATGTGCTGGTGCAAACTGAATGTTTTGGCTGAACTTCAGAGCAGCCAATAAGCTGATTTTTCCTAATCTCATTTGAACTGAGAGGCAGAGAGAAAGCCAGCAGCATAAAACAAACGGGATTGGAGTAAAGAAGCTTTGTTATGCTAATATTCAGCAGCATTGACTCAAGGGATTGAGGTAGCAATACCTGAAATGCTGGCCAAAGCAGAAAAAGCCAGTGTGAAAGATTAGCACTGGCTGCCCAGTGCTTTGAAACTAGATGGAGGTTAATGGGAGGAAGGAAAAAACAAAAAGAAGGAAAAAACATTAAGAAACAAAGAGGGGAGCAGGCGGATTATAAATTCTGTGGTGATGCTTGTTCTCAGGCGGCTGTTTACACTTTTTAACAGGTATCCTGTTTCAAATTCTGTCACCAACTCTTCTCCTGCTTCTACCTTTATGTTTATTTATGTCTCTAATTCAGACATAAATGAGATGATGCCTTGTACAGGTGGAATATCCTTACAGGGAGATAAAGGTTTAGTCCTTTCTTTTGGTATGTTTTTAAAGTCAGCACTAACCAGCGAGCCCCAACTATTCGCAGCCTATGTACATGTTCTATCAGCCACTGGAGCCAATTTTTTTCTTGACCATCTTACACTGCAGCTGCTGGCAGATCATCTTCTGCTCTGGAGATCAGGTGTAAGCTAACCAGAACCCAGAACCTGCAGCAGGTGTACAACAGGTTAAAAAAGAGACTCTGGATTCTGTGCACTCAAAAAGCTGCAACAGAAAATAATGACTGTATATATACAGCATATAGAATTCCTTAATTATTATAAGAAAGCACACACCACCCTGCTGCAGATTCTGTGGGAAACGCTGGTGTAACCGAGCGCTTCTCTCATCTGAACACTGGCAGATGTTTGTGTGGACATCTTGAAAGCCTGACTGTTGTGGAAACCTAAAAATACTGATATCCCCTTCACTCGGCTTCACTTTGAAGTGAGACAAAAAAGACTTGGCCAAATATTTTAGGAGAAAAGTTGGAGATAGCGGCTATAAAAATGTAGCAGTCAGACAGTCGGGATTAAAGTTATCACTCACTGCTTTTACCAAAACCCAAGGTGTTAAAAAGAATTTCCTATGAGTTATCACCAAAACTGAATAGAACTTTCCAAATGCATGTGTTTCATTTTCCTGTTATTAATTTATGTATCTAAGTCATGCATCAATTTTAAAAGGCAGAAATCGGTGCCGGCGTAGGTGGAATGCCTCAGATATTTCAGCACTGGCCAAAATCTTCATCCAGACAGCTTTAAAAGTATGCAGTCTACACCCCCAGAACAGAAACACATCATCGCACTGAGCCTGGAAACTGACAACCAGATGTACCCATGATACACTGCTCTACAGCGGAGCACTGTCAAACACCATGCCGTTGCCTTAGCGACAGCTAATAGTTTCCAGCTGGGGCTGCTGGTAATCCCTTGAACTGATTTTTTTTTTCTCTCATCTCCTATTTCTGAGCTTTTGAAAGTCCAACTATATCATGGCATTGATTCTAAAAACATAAACTTGATCGGTGATCCTGTGGCGTGCTTTTTTCTTTTCTTTTAAAGTGAAAAACGCCATTTCCATATGTGCACACCTGCAACTAAGAAAGGGCATTTAAGGCCAGACTGAGCAGACTGTATTACTGGGAAACTGTTCAGATCAATAAGAGAACTAAGCTGTCTTAATGATCTGCATTTTGACATTTGCGTGAATAGTTCTGGGAGTTTTTTGTATATAAATGTCATGGCTGTAAATATGATCTCAGAGATTATTCGACTTCAATCCTAGATCATTTTAACATTTAACTGTGACGCAGTGTTGCATCACTGCAAAGGATATTACTGTCTGTGGTGGAGAGGCCAGACTGACCCCTTACACAGAACAATCCTGTCTGCATTGTGGTCACTAGTTCTCAGGGGACATATAGCACTTTAGTGATGTTTCCAACTAGGACTGTGGTCCCTCTTTTACATTCAGTGTCTTTTGTCTGGCTTTGTAAATCTTGAAAGTAGCACAAGAGAAAAAACGCAGCCTTGAATGAGCCCAGTGTATCCTGGCCTTGGTATTGTTTCCCAAGTTTGGCAAAACGGATCTTGTGACATGCACTCTCCTGGCAAGGGACAGAGCCTCCTTTGTGCTTCCCCTGTGTCGTTCTTGTGAAACTTTAACATTATCCAATTGAGGGTTTTTTTCCCCTTCTTTTTACGCCACAGTTGGGGCAATTCCCTAACCTTGAAGAAGAAAACGGCTCAGCAGCTCAGAACAAACATAGATGAAGGGTGAACGTGTACGAAGAAAGGAATCAGTGGTTAGTTTGATGATGATGCTCCTCAAACCCGATGATGACAGAGAAACGTATAAAAGGGAGGAAGTGGAATAAAAAGACAAAATGAGCAGATGGGGGCAGTCTAGTATTAAACAAGAAAAATGGTTAAAAATGCAAACCAAAGCCCACATCAGTCAAAGGCAAAGCAGATACAGACTCGGTTTGAAGCAACACTTGCAAAAAAAAAGAAGAAGAAGGGATCTCCTTTTCTTTTTTTTTCTTTCTTTTTTTTTTGAAGTGTTCCTTCAGACAGGATGGGAGAACCAACCCGAGAGGGAGTGAGAACGGCGGTGCTCAGACTGAGAAGAGGTCATGCTGGGGATGACACTTTGGACACGAGCTGAGTACTCTGGGTAAACAGATGAATGATGAAAGAAAAGAATGATGAGGAAACTGAAAAAAGGAAATGGGGGATGAGGGGTCTGATAAGAACAGCAGAACGAGGAGATAACAGACATTTTCTGTTCGTATAAAAGATGCTTTTTCCTGAAAACAAGAGTGAATCACATACAGACACATAAAAAAAACCCCCAGAGGTTACACAATGGTGCCTTCACAGTCCCCAAACAAATTACATAAGTTTATTTCTGTATTAAAGAAAGTCAAAGGTATTTTTAACTCCTGATGTTACAAGTACAAAAACTAGCATTTTGTGCTCCTTAATGTAAAAAGTGTTCTACATTCAAATGGCAGCAGAATGAAGTATTGTTGATTCTGGAAAGCCTCATGTATGCTATCTGAGGTCATGGCTATCACACTTCATCATGTTGACTTTGTTCCATTTCTTGCCATTCTGCAGGATGTCTCCCAAGCTTATCTAGGGATAGTCAACCTGCTGGACTGGAGAGAACACTTCCTGTTTGAGCCTGAGTGATGGGGACTGATGATGTGACATGCAGGAAATGAGATAAAGGCTGAACAGTGTTTTCCAAGAGAGATGTGTATACAGTACACAGATGATGGCATCAACTCTACCCATCACTACATTATTGTACATTTGCTGCCAATTATGAACTAAATGTACAGTGACGGTCATGTGAATGAGTTTCCATAGGACTCCTTGATGTCCTGTAAAAAAAAAAAAAACTAACTACAGCCCGTGATTAAGTAGTATCTAGACCCACCTTTAGCAGCAATAAGTTTAGGTAATTATTTACTGTGTGAGTTTATTAGTCTCACACTTCATTGTGGAGGAATGCTATGCTTTAGTTCATTGACGTTTGCAGGCATTTATTCTTGCACAGCCCTCTTAAGGTCCCACTACAGAATTTCAATCAAGATGCCAAGGTCCTGTGGGTGCAAAACAAGCCAAAGTCATCCGCCCTCCCCCACTGTGCTTCATAAATGGTATGAAGCTTTTGTTGGTTTTTGCTCGACATGCTGCCGTGCATCATGGTCAAACATCCGCCCAAAGGACATTGTGCTAGAAGTCTTCTTGTTTGTTTAGATGCAACTTTTGTAAAATCACGGCATGCCGTGATGTTCTACCCTCTAATTTCCTATGGAAGCAGTAAGGGTGCATTTATTTAGGACCGCAAAGTGTCCTGTGAAAACTTTTCACATGACTGTAACGGGGGGGGGGGTGTAGTCTGAGAGTTTGGCCTAGTCAGTTCTGTGCCAGTCCTCATGGTAGAAATTTGGACAATTTTGTAGAAAGACACAACGTCAGGTGCTGAACTCTTTGCTGGGCTCTGTCAGCTGTTTATAAAACACTAGTTAACGAGCTTTATGACGTAGAAAATAAAGTGAGGCTCTTTAGACAGAAAGCTCATCATATTTTTTACTTTCAAAGACATCCACAGTTTGCTAAACTGGAACGAGCATAAACTTCACAGACTGTGCCACTTCAAGCTTTCAATTTATTTTTTGCTGAATGTCATATCAAATTGACTACTTCATGGTTATCGTGGCTGAACAAAAATAGTAAGTACATTGATTTTAAAGTTGTTGTTTTTTAACATGCCAGAAAGAATACAGAAACCTGTCAGATCATATACAATAAATACCTTTGAAGATACAACGTGCAGCATTATAATAAATTTTAAAATCTATACATATATAAAGGTCAGCGTAAAATAAACTGATCTTACCAGCCACTCTTTGGGCAACCAGACCTTCAACGTTGAAGACCTCATCGGGCTCACTGTCTCTTGGCTGGGGTGATGCCGAAGAAGCACTAGGGCTTCTCTGGGGTTCAGAGGCCTCTGCAGACTGGGGCAGCGTTGTTGGTGGGTAAGTGTTGACTGTCTTGATCTGGCCACTTACAGTGGGGGGGGCTTGTGAGGAAATACTTGTTGCAGCTGTTCCAGAGGTGTAGCTCAGAGATCGTTGGACAGGTGCAGGTTCTGATGTACTAGGCTTGACAGGTGGTGATGAGTGGCTGGACACGGGGCCTGAAAAGTGGGTGTGAATGGTGGAATCAGGCAGGCAGGAGGGCCTGGTTTGGTTCTGAGAAAAGGATGGCTGTGTGGTCACAACAGTAGTGTTTTCCCGCAATGGAGCACTTTGGGACTTTGTCACCAGCGAACGGCCTGGCTCCAGGTCCAACATGAGGAGATTGAGAGTTTCAATTGATTGCTCAATCTCTTGTTGCGAGGCGCTGTGGCGATGAGGGAACTGTGGCAGGCTGTGGTGGCTGGGCATGGTTGCAATAGTGGGAGGCGGACTAAAAGTGAGGCCTTCAGTTACTGGCTCTTCTGGCACTCCGAACCGCTGCCAAACATTGAGACCGCGCTGGACGGCATCCCTGCTACTAGTGGTGCGAGTGGGAGCTTGTGGCATTGACTTTGACTCTGCACCAAAAGACTGAGAGCGGTACAGACTGCCATTCTGAGTAGGCATGTAACTACCAGAGAATGGGGTAGAATCGCTGTGGGGCAACGTGACAGACTTGCCAGATATGCCAAGCTGTGGTTGGACGGTTTCCAGAGGCTTTTCTGGGACGTTGCGCTCCAGATATGGCACATGGTCCTGACCATTGATAATGGACTCAGACTGATAGTAGAGATCAGCTGGTGTAGCCCGCCCATCTGTGGAAGAGAACGTCCCAAGGCTGTCAACACTGTTGCCCTCTTGACTGGTAGGAAGCTCATCATCTAGAATGTCGGTCTCACGGTCAATGTTACCATGCCCATTAACGTGGACCTGTGCGGGCACCAGGTGAAGCATCCCTCCAACAGTGGATGCCGGAGTGGATAGGTAGGCCTGTCTGTGCATGGGCCCCTCCAAGCCACTCAGTAGCTGCTCTAGCTCCTTTTTCTCTTGCGGACTGATGGACTGTTGGGCAGGTGGAGCGTGTTGATGGACCGAGGGTAACTCCTCACCCACAGGAATGTGTGTCTGGTTCACTGTGGAAGCTGGAGGGGCTGCTGTTGCTTCATCAGTTCGGTCGGTTTTGATAGAGGCAGTAGAGTTTCCTGAGTCACTGCTCACAGACAAGGCATGGTCAACCGCAGGTAAAGCATGTTCAATAGCAGAGGGTGGAAGGCCGTTCGATGTGACTGCTCCATCAACAGATTCTTTTTTGCGAACTTTGGCGTAGAGGCTGCCATCCAGGGGTCCTTGGGTATGAATGACTTCTAAAAACAAAAGTATGGAAAAGCATCATTAGAATCACATTAAGCCAAATACAACTATTAAAGATGCCTACATTTTCCACAAACCTTCAATTTTCTGTTACCCAAGTATTTTTAGAGCCACAGCAATTTAACAATTACAGAAATAAATGTGCAATCTTCTAAATATAAACACATGGGATTCATCAAGACATTAAGAAAAAAAACTGTGATGAACTATCAGAGAGATGCTGGATATCAAGAGGTTCTGTGGGTATAGCCAAAGCAGCTGCAGTAAAATTAAACACTGGCTCATGTCCACCTATTCTACCAGCTTTAGGAAATGAGCCGGGTCTGTGGCATGTGCTGTGGAAAAAACGATGAAATCACGAGGGCCTGCCTTGCACTTTCTCAAGCCAATTGCATTAAATGTGTCACCTGAGAAATGCTGGCATATCAGCAGATGAACTGGTGGTTGACTTGTTTTTTTATGATCCCCAAAACCGCAAACATGATGGGCTGATATAAAATAAATAGATCTCTATACACGGCAGATGTAACCTGCTGAGTTGTTTCTGCATAAGCCAAGATTGAAGTACTGCTGCAAACAAGCACAAACGCATGCGCGCACACACATACTCGCACAGTATATTGTACATCCACACTCAGCCACAAGTGTAATGAAGAGGAAGTAGGGTGCCCTAATCAGAAAATTTTAGTCATCACTGGAAAAATCTGCCTCACTGAGTAAGGAAGTCCTGCAGGCTTTTTCTGGCCTATGCAACTGAAAGCAAAACAACAAAAAAAAAGGCTGAAAACACACGTGTATTTATACACGAGCTTACATGCTCGCTTTTTCCCCTCTCTCATCCAGCCAACTCAGTAGCCCAATGCCAACTGAATTAGCAACATTTTCATGTGATCCATAACAGGAATCCAATCTTCAAGAATGTAATGCCAACAAAAATCACAACCGACATCCTGCACACCATTTATCGGCAGCTAAACACACTTCAGGAGAGTAAAGAGAAAAACGGTACCTTCTCAAACAATTCCTCTTCCACTGTCTATGAAAGTTCCTCATTCATAACGCATGAATCGGCACGCCCTGATAACAAAATCAGATTTTACAGCTGGAAAAGGAGCTGCACAAAGACGCTGTCTGTATCTCGGTACCTTATAGATATCTCCATCTCAGCTTCAGTGAATACGGGGCTCTGTAATGGAGCTCAGTGGGCGTACACAAGCCGAGTACTGCAAGGTCTCCTTGACTGGCCAGAGGCAACTTGCCAAGGGAATGGCACACTGTCAGGCTGCTGGTGGAAACAAATCTGGTGGCTCCTGGTCACAAAAACATAGGTTTTCTCCTACTAAGCCACTAACGAGTTCGGTAGATTTTTGGGGCACATGCAGAGAGAAAGACGTTATGGTAACCACTGTTATAGTGTTTCTGATATGGCCCGCTGCAGATTTACGACATTTGGAGGCTTATATTTGACATATACAGTAGCAGCAGTTAAGTCAACCCACTGTATGAATACTCAAAGCTGTTGTCATAGTTACCATGCACAGTACATACCAATTAGAATAAGTGTTCAGACTTCTGGTGGTTGTTATTCTGAATTATTCCATTAAGTCTCTACTGAAAAGTTCACTGGTAAAACGGGACACTCCAAATCAAGTCATCATGACACATTTATGTAGCCCATGAAACTACTTGGGTATCAACCTATTTCCACTGACATGAGCGCACACACACACGTGTGTGTGCGTGTGTGTGCGCGTGTGTGTGTGTATATATACATACACACACACACACACACACACACACACACACACACGCGCACTTTTAATGCATCAGTCATACCGATAAACATAGACATAAGTCATGAAAGAAGAGCCCTCCTCACTTTCTCCATTTCAGTGCCTTTAAAATCACCTGCCCTGTAGCCAAATGTGACGCCAGCACAGCTAATTTGACATCCTCCCTGCTTCAGCTACAGCACTTTAACAAGCTACCTCAAAGTTAAGTCACAGTCTTGTCAAAGGAAACGGCGGAAAGACCTTAGCAGGAGGTGGTTCCCCTACCTGTGTGATCAGAGGATGAGAGTACAGTCCCAAACTAAGCTGGGAAAAGCCCTGCAGAGTAGCCCCCGGGGTGGGACGTGAAGGATTACAGCAGGAGTTGGGGGAGTTGGTTTTGGCTACTGTTCCTGCTCCTCCTCTCTCTCCTGAATAGCTCGCTGTCTGGGTGGAGAGCGGCTGCTGCTCTTGCTGGCTGCTCTGTGGCGCGCACTGGTCTAAAGGCTGCTCGTGCTATGTGTGCGCATGTGGGAGGTCTATCACAACAGACTGTCTGACGGTTTATATGAGAGGTGGAGGGTAAGGGGCCACTGAATTCCACTGCATAGAGTTTGATCAAATGACATCAGTCCCTTTAGGTTAGACTCTCTGAAATGTATGGCTTGTTATGAGTTATGGGCATTTATTTTCTAATATATAATATATGACACTTGTCCATGCCAATTAATGTTATAAATAGAAGAGACAAGCTGAATAACATATATAAACATCCAGTAATATACGTAGAAATAAGCCATTTTCATGCACATCCCTCAGTCCATCAGTGTTGAAAACACTCGTGTAATGGAAAGAGCTACATCGTCCAGCAGTCGTTTAACAAGCACTCAAAGCTAGGAAGCAGGGAGTAAACTCCACCCTGGTGCAGGCAGATGGAGAAAACAGAAAAGCTTAGTGGGTAAAAACAAAAAAAACCCAGAAGAGCAAATGCTGATCTGATTTATGTAGTTACTGTCCAGCTAAAACAACAGATAAAGAGTGAAGCAGATGAGTCACAGTAGCTGTTTGTTATATCTTCTAACCCCAGCATGGGAAAAGTATGTGGTGCAATTCATATCACCTAGCCATTTGTATTTATTAGCATGCTGGACAACCACTATTATTCCACAACATAATCCAGAATAATGGACAAAAACCACATGCGTCACTATGACTGAAAATAAAAACGTTATAAAAACTATATATCCACATTTAAGGGCTATTCAGTGGAAGCTGGACTACTTTGAGTGGCAGATTGTCACCAGTTCCCATCTTCTTTCAGTCTTCCTTCCTCATATCCTTCCTTCTGGTCTGTTCTTTGAGTAATGTTGATGATTGTACTGATTGCAATGACTCCAGCTGTTCCACTGTCACATCCAGTAAAAGCCCAGCATAGTCATCCCTCTTTAATTAGCTTGTGTCTTCACTTTAGACACGACGTGACTGATCGGCAGTATTTGTACTACAGGAAATCTAATCTGTCACTTTACACTTGTGAGACTTTTCTTAGCGGAGCAGGACTATTTATGTTGAGGCTGCTTCTGTGTGTGCTGCTATGTCTGCTGTTTTCTTTTGGTTGAAATGAACCAACGTGAGCCTCTACAAATAACCTTTGACAGGGTTCCTTCATTTGCTAAGAAAGGGCATGTGTACGTATGACACTCCACACTGTGTGTGTCCACGCTGGTGTGTTTTTACATACTCCCTAGGAGGTAAATACTTGCTCAGTGATCCCAAGCACGGTACTCTGAGGAGAATATCTGCAATCCAGACCTCGTAGCTTTAACTAATTATAACGCAGCAGGAGAGACTGGACCAAGTGTTACCAGTGTGGAATGACCAATTAGACTACATCCGCTCCATTAGTGACAAGACTGAGTGTGACAAACACTTCATCATGTAATGCTTTAGAAAAAAGCAGGAGCCAGACAACCAGACCAAACAAAACAAAAACACCATCACCAAGAGATACAGTTGAGTCTATGATGTATAGTATTGTGCTAATGTCTTGAGCCTCTCCTCTTTTCTTCATGTTTTGCTTCCAAGGAGCGAGACATTCTTGCAATTTTTTAAATGATCTTGAGTAATAGTTGTCCAGGATTTTTGAAGATCTTTCAGTTTTTCTTTGGAGATTGTTCCCATTTTTGTAGTTGAATATATGAAAAATGCTGAAAAGATAACACAGTTTGAAGGGTATAAAATTTTATGTTTGCACCGACAAGGTAATTCAGGAAGAGCCAAAATTATGGTACATCTCGGGATGATGTGCAGTGTGTCTGTAAGAAATCTAAAGCAGATGAACAGTATCTGAAAATTGTGTTTCTAAGAAATAGGC
Source organism: Oreochromis niloticus (assembly GCF_001858045.2). Lineage (NCBI taxonomy): Eukaryota > Metazoa > Chordata > Actinopteri > Cichliformes > Cichlidae > Oreochromis > Oreochromis niloticus. The sequence goes on from NC_031987.2 coordinate 6,411,262, forward strand.
TAATCCATTGATGCCTCATCAGAAATGGTCTCAGTGGAAAGGTGGCTGTGAAGAAGCCATTCTTAAAGAAGGGAAACAGGAAGAAAACAGCCTTGGCAACAGTTTCATCTTTCAGAATGACAATGATTCCAAACACATTGCCAATGCAGTAAAAGCATTCCTGGATTGGAAGGCACACAGCAAAACACTATCAGTTATGGACTGGCCTCCCCAGAGCCCAGATCTCAAAATTATTGAAGCAATTTGAGATCAAAAGATGGCCAACATAAAAAAAAAGAGCTCTAAATGTCCTTCAAGAAGCCTTGAGAAGAATTCCTGAAGACTACTCAAAGAAAATACAAGAAAGCTGTCTAAGAGAGTTCAGGTTGACTAGAAGAATTGACTTTCACCCCCGTTAGAACTGTACAAAATCTGTTTTTGCCTTAGATACAGTATTCCCATGTATGTTTGCACATTTCAGTACATTGCTTCATCTTTTTCTCCACTTTCTTCTGATAAGAAATGAGCTCAAGATTTTTTACAGTACCGTATAAAAACAGATAAATGAATAAAGGAAACTGAGAAGACTTGTAGCTAGAAAGTGGTGCCAGATATTTTGAGGTTCTGTGGGCCAGATGGTGCAACTGTGTGACCTCCTAATCTCTGAACTCTGAGCTATGACCCTTGTGGCAGTAGACCTTCCCTCTTAGAGCATGTTTCTCCTCAAGCTTACAAGTATAAACATACATGTGGCCGTCTTGAGAGGAAAAAAGTGTGTGTGGGCGCTGCTGCCTAAACCAGTCAGGATGGGGGAGTCCATGTTTTCTGACCCTAAAGGTTGCATTAATAAAAAGCGATGACGAATCGATTTGACAGTATATAAGTATAGCCTGGTGCCATTTTTGGTCAAAGTTAATGGCTTAACTATTGATTTGGCAACAAAGTCCCCTTTTATTGTATGACTGGGCTCAAGGACACAGATTAAAGTAATACTGCGGTCTCGTAAATGATCTACGCTCAAGAGGATTTTAGATGTCCTAGGGTGGATTAATTGGACTTGTGAAGACTAAAAAGAGTCAGTACAAGTTAATATAGCTGACATGGGACAAAAACAAAACAGCATAGAAGAAATATTGTTATTGTTATTATTATTATTATTATTGTTATTATAAAGAGACTGGATGCACATGTAAGCACAGTTTGGCTAATAACAACACTCACAGTGGCCAATCAAATATAAGTACAGGAACTTGTTCTTGCTAAATGAACACTTGCCTTGCAGCTCATTAAATATACATTAAAGATCACTGTGAATCAATCTGCGTAAGTGCAGATTCTCCGAGTTGGAGAAACAAAGGGCACGGTAATGGATGGTCTTTTAGAGTAGTCAGGAAAAACCTATCGATCACCTCAGACTGGCAAACACCGTCCTGATTACAGGTAGTAATGTTTGTATTCCAAAAATAAACTATAAAGATAAACAAAAAGTACATTAGCATCAAAAAATATTCCTCTTATCTAACCCTATCCAGGTGTGCGGTAACCTGTAGCCAATGTTGGTCACACATAGTAACTATATTTAGCACAAATACTACTAAAAACAAACCCAAAGGCACAGCCACAACCTACGCACGCCACAAGCTATAAATCAGCCCAACAGCTCATCTTCGCAGAGCATTGTTTCATCCTGGATGAGGCCGTGTCTCAGGAAAAGTCATCAACGGTCGTTAGCAGCAGGGCTGCAAAAGGAAAAATCTTGAGGGCCAAATGAGGAGAGCGTCTGATGAGCTGGCTGCAGCTATCTTACTCCAGAGGTGAAGAGAAGCTTTGATGAGCTAACTCTTCATACCCATGGTCTGGACTTACTACAAAGACAGAACCGCAATATTTGCCTTAAAGCCTTGATAGTTTATGCAGATCTTCCTCAAAGTGTCTCTTGTAGGCTCTTGTTTTAGTCAACATCCTCATAAATGCTTCAGACAGAGACCGGTCTTGCTCCTAACTGATACTTCCTGCTATTAGAGCTGTGTCAATAAGATGTTATTTTTGGGTTAAACTCTCTCAAGTACGTTCAGCCAAAAAAAACCCCCCTCAGTTTATTGTGATGTATAATTTTCCAGTGTCCCAAGTGACTGCTGTTGCTCTTTACTTTTTAAGACATGAGACAAGAAGAGAAAAAGCAGGGCACCTAAATTTAAAAAAAAATTACCATAAAATCATGACCTTTTTTATTTTGGTGGTATTTCTGTAGCATACTACCCAGCAAAAATACCAGCTTTCAATTTTTTCACAGATTTTGATTTACAAATAACCCTGTAATTACAATCATAATCCATTATATTGGCCTCCACGTTGTGTCACTAGCCACTTCTCTGCATCTGTCCAGGATGGCAGAAGTAGTTACCGCTATTCAGAGGCGCCTCCAGAATTTTTTTCATAGGGGTGGCCAAAATTATCTCGGTGGGACAACAGGAAATTGTGAGGGACGTACAAATTGTATATGCAGGAATAAATAATAAGTTCATGTTTCAACTCATTATAAGGTGTCCTCCTCTGTCTTGTGCTCATGTTTATTAAAATTATTACCAACATAGGACAGTCTTGTAAAGTGCCCTCCACCCCCACCGGCGCCCCGATGCCATTCCTATCCGTGCCAGTCGGCAACCTACACAACCATTCTTTAGTGCAGCAGCAACAAAGCCACAGTCCCTCACTGGCTCCTTCCCTTTCTGGCTTTGTTTTGGTAAAAACACATAAATCTGAGCTACTGCTATCAGGGACTGAATCTAGACAGTGATTGTGCCAAGATCTGCCCCTCAGGAATCCTAAACTATTGATAGCACTCAGATGAGAAGAGTGGAAGTTCCTTGATGTTAATATAACACTTTTTTCCCCCAGCAAAGTGAAGAATATTGTGTTCTGACAAAGACCAGGAAAAGTCTGTGAATAGACTTGTCTTTAGGCATCAAATAATAAGGCAGAGGAGAGGCCAATTAATCCCAGTGGAACTGAAATGAAAGTGAGATCTCCTGTGCTTTTACACCTCTATGGCTCAAAAGAAGAGAAAAGCATGACCCACAGGAGAGTGTGCCAGGCAAGTAATGCAGTAAATAAGAAGGTGGCATCCAAGATGAAAACATTTTGTGCTGCTCCGCCTATTTTCTCCTGATCTGGATTAAAAGAAAGGTTTGCTTTGAGATGAACATAGAGCCATTGTGAATGTGCAGCAGGTATTCCATCACCTATGTCAGGTCTGAATGGGCATTCGACGTTCACTGGGGAACAAGGGGAGTCTTCTAGACACAAGGTTATGTATAGGTTAGCTATTTCAAATGTGACATCCACAAGAGACCAAGATGTCCAAGATGAGAGTGTTACTGTGTGTCCATTTACAGTGCAAAGACCTCAACAGCAGATAAAAGACAGAGGGCCCTATGAGAAGAGTCTATGGAAAGTGATCATGATTAATTATGTCCTGACCCTTCTGTGGCACTTTTAGCCAGATCAGCTGTGTAAAGATGGGAATGGAGAGAGAGCAGGAGTGTCCGGCCCACAGCTGGACTAAATCTGTGTCCATACGGACTAACAAACCAGTCATTCATTCCCACACATTATGGAAAACCAGCATTCACTCTCTCAGGATAACCATAGAGTACATAAGCTGAAGTATTCCTATGGGGATTCAGCGTGCACTTGACTTATAAGTCAAGTGCACATACTCCATTCTAAAAATCTTAACCAAACCCTAAGTTCACGATGCTTTCTCTGTCACCTAGCAGACGTCCCTGTCCCTGTGCCCCTGTAGTGTCCAAACTGGGACACTCTACAACACAAGGCACTTGTTCTCTCTTTGTGTGCCGTGCAGTCTTAACTAGAGAGGCCTTTATTTTTCTGTCTTGGCTGTTACGCAATAGGAGCTGTGCAAAGTTTGGAGTCAAAGCAGCCTAATCCGCCCAAAGCCTTGGACCAGACTGAGGGATTGATAGCATGGAAGCCTGTTGCCAACACAAAAGGCCAGAGATTTGACCTCTGCACAGCTTGACACTGTCTCTGTGCTTCAAATGAGATCACATTTTTTATGGAGGAAGTTGGATTTTATTTATTTATTTTGCATCAGGGAAACGGTCATTAGAGTGGCTAAAAAGTGGCAGATAAACAGGTGTTCAGGCCAAGTGATATGAGAAGAGGTGGACAGCTGCTGTTGAGACCAGTCGCATTTAGGGCACTTTACAAATATGTGTACACATTAGTCTCATTTCCATTTAGTTATAATACAATTCATCTGGAAAAACCTGGCTTCCATAAGAACATCTGCAGGAAAGAAAACTTGGGAATCCAACCCGGTGGAAATATGGACCACAATGTTAGAAAGTATCTAAGGCTGCTGAAGGACCAGAACTGTTCAAGGATTAATAAAGGGGTAATTATTAAGATTTCAGCAATATGACGTGTCATTCCAAAGAATAAAAAAGCAAGAAAAATTGTGATGCCAATATTTGAGTATTTGAATTAAAGGGACAATTGATCATTTTAGTGTGAATTATCCAGTTCTGCAGATATCTGGTTTAAATATATGGTGTACTCTTAATGTGCAGTGGAACTAAACGGCAATTTACGTCATCAAAGTGACAAGAAATGAACTCAAAACAAATTTAGTCACCAGAAAACATCCAATTTGTCAAAAAAAAAAAAAAATCCACAGATTCACTTAGAAACTACTTTTTTTCTGCTGACTACACCTGTCAACCTTTACACTTTGTGGGAGGAACCGTGTGCCAGCCTGTGACTAGAGGCTTTTTAGCCAGACATTAATGGTGTCCCCCTGTGCGGGGCAGTGCTGGTAGCTTGCTGTATGATTCTTTTGGTAGCTGGATGTACATGACATCCAAAAAAGTTGACAAAAGTTTCTTTTTTACATTTCAAGGGACAGCAGAGAAAACTACCAGCAATATCTCTAAAACTACACAATTCAGAACAAAATATTCTAGACGGATAAACGGCACTGTAGGATGGAGGGAGGATGGAAAGGAGGGGGGAAATTGTTCATTTGTTTTGGCGATGAAATGTCCCTTTAATATTTAGGTATTTCTTTGAGCTGAGAGAAACTGAAAAAATAGATGCGACTGGAATTTGAAGTGTCCTTTTCTATTTTCTGATTTATCCACAAAACAAAAGAAGAAACTGCATTCTTTTAGAACAAGTAATGGCTGCATGTCACTGTCTGGGCTAATTTACTGCTCACCTGGCCAACACACCATTTGAATCCCAGTCATCCGTATGAGCCCAAACATAGTCTCATAGCAGTGATATCATGCTGTTGCATCAACTTCCATTTCCACCAGACTTATGTAACTCTCCCAATCCCACCCCGCCCCAGTCTGTGGCTCACAAATACAGACTTAACTATAAAGCCCTCTCTATTGCTATAAGAAGTTACTAACAAATCGTCTGTGCCCACAGGGCAGGCACGATCCACCTCTGCTGGACTCCGAGCTGTTGGTCCGGGAACACAGGTCTCTCCCTGTGACTAATGTGCATGGGATCAAGGAGGAAGCATTAACCTCCAGCAGAGAAAGTACAAAGTACACAGGGAAATGCTTATTTGGGCACTGGATAAAGTGCAACTTTACAGCATCAGAAAAACACGCTTCTGCAGACAAATCAAGGACACTTGAGTCCTCTTGTTTCTAGAATTTGTTATAGTGTCTCAGAGCCTCCAGGCAAAACATGTAGTGTCACCCTTCATCTTGAGACATTATTGCAGTCATACAGTTTTGCTGAGATGTGGGAATGCTACAATGTAACTGACCAGAGAGGAATGAGAAAATCTGTTTCAAGGATGCTCATCACCCCCTCTTAAGTTCCATGATGATTTCTCCCAGTAGGAATCATTCATAAATTCCATAAATGGAGAGCCAAAAAACACACAACTTTCTATTGTTGCGGAATAAAAACATTTGTAAAACATTAAACATCAAAACATTAGTTTCCTTGTGAAGCTGAAGAACTAAGAAACATTAACAAATAGGTCACATGGTCAAGTGTTTGGATAATATATAACCTGAGGGCAATAAGTATCGTCAGGAACTGTGAAAATCAAATCTCTGATTCCCTTCAAATTTCCACATTACTCACATGTGAGAGACGTCAAACTGCTGAATTAGTAACAACGTTTCACTCTGGAGTCACCCGAAGAGCAAACTGCACACAGGTTCACGGCTGAACTCTTCAACAGCTATCAACGCTTGAAAAAAGGCGTCACGGTGAAGGGAAATCGAAGAAGCACCGGACACAAATTCACTGTGTAACTCTTAGAAAGTCTCTCTGCTGAGCAGCAGCGTGCACAAACCCACACTGACATTCTCTGTCACTCCTCCTCCTGTGAATGTGTGCACAAAAGAGCTTCACAGTTGAGCTGAAGAGTCCTGCCCTTAACTCCTCCAACTCCTCGGAGGACACGGGGAGAGAGAAAGTGAAGACTAAAAGGGCCAAAGTTTGGACCAAATGACTGAACTGCGGTTCACAAGCCTACTGGAATATATGCAAAACGGTTTTCTGAGGCAAACCCTAATCACACTGGAATCCCTCTGTTTAACTTTTCATCCAACACTTCACTTAATAAACTGTTTTTTAACGGTCTCGTAAAAAATCTCTCTCTTCAGCCTCATGCAGTTTTTACTCTAGATACATCTCTCACGATTTCTTTTTCTCCTTATCACTCATCTCTCCCTCCTTCTCTTTCCGGTTATTTCAGAAATGTAGCAGGGTTGGCCAACTGAGGAGACGAGTACTTCAGAGTAAACAAAAAATACAAAATGTCCGTCACACCGCAAAGGACTCTCAGTACAAAAATAAATAAACAATACAATCCACCCTTCACTGAAGCTGAGAGTTCAGGCTGTGCTGTACATCGGCTCCTCACACAGATTCCTGAAGTAACGAGACAGTTGCAGAGCAACAAGCTCGCAAAGAATTCGAGCAATGAGGAAAAATCAAAAAAAGTAAAGTATCAAGTCTCCCTGGGTTGGACAATACTCATGATATGGTAGCCAGACAGCTAATGAATGAGCTAATGAATCATTGTGGAGCAGCTAAAAAAAGTCACTTCTGACATGCACAGTCTCCAGTCTACCGGTTTACTTAATACTGCTTTGTGTAAGGATAATGCTGTTTGTGGCTGTTGTAGGTTGCTCTGTTTGACTTCACTGACTATATTTTACCTAATCGTGAACACCAGGATGCATCCGAAGACACCCACACAAACAAAGCTGTGGCTGAGAGCTCATGATGACCTGAATGAAGGGGTCAAAGTCTAAGATTAAAAGTTTTTCTCATCTTTTTCTTGGATCTCAGCAATGCCTGAGAGTAGATAAACCCCAGTGTGGTCACAGCAGCTCCACCCATCTGCTGTTAAAACCTTCTGTTTTGCAAGGAACAGCCAATCGAAAGGAAGCTGGCTCAATGGAATGTGTCATCCAAAGGAGAGGAGTTTAAATGGCTTGCTGTAGACCAAAGATAAACTGAGGGTGCATTTGAATTATTCAAAGCCACTTTAGCAGGTTCCAGGAATAAAATATGGGGCTGTAAATGAGAATAATTCAAGAAATATAACCAGGAGACTCAGAACTTATCCCACCATGACTGAAATTTGATTGGCACATTCACATTGGCACTGAACCACTGAAAGAAGGCAAAATGTACCTTAGTTATTGACATGCATGCTGTCCAAACTCATCATCCGATGAGAGACTGCCTTTCTAATATTTGACCATACTTTTTTAACTAGGCTATGTAGCAACACAAACTGTGTCCTTTCCAAACTCTCATTTACCACACACCTCTATAACACTGCATAACTAAGGGAATAAATAACGAAAGAAGGAAAAACTGAAGTCACAGTGGTGTAGGCTAGCACAGGAATTTGCATGGGAGTAAGACCACAGATGACCGTTGACTTTATTACAAAGTATTCAAGGTCTACAGGTAATACTACTCATGTCTAAATCGGGCTTTTGAGTGTACGTACTGTTATAGTTGTGTATAGTCAGTTGCGTAAGTGTTGTGATGTTTTGGATGTTGCGTGTTGTGCTGATGCAAGGTGCAGGCATGACAAGAATCCCCGAGTTAAAACTAACCCAGAGCAGCTGAAAGTGTTTTTATGCAATAAACATAATAAAAGTCAACATCAATCTTTGGAAACTAACAGCCACAGAGACACCACTTACCCAAAGTTGATCCCAACAAAACATCAGCCCTATAATTTGAAGCTTTATGCAGTGCCCTAATAAGCTAAGGGTTCATGCAAGTAGCCTTGTGCTTTCCCAGCAGTGATCCCGACAGCGTGCAAACCCAACAACTCTTTTTCTTTCTAAGACTTGTGGAGATGTAAATCCAGAGCTATTTTTCCCCTCGGCTCTAAAAGTCACTCTTTCAAAGGAGTTAATTGCCTTTTCAGCACCAACAAGTGTGAAGCCAAAAAACAGTGGAAACACTTTGATTTATTGGAAACACTTTTTCCTATCTAGTCTGCGAATTATTTTTTTTCTTTAATTTAAATGCTATTTCCACACTGAGCCCATTTTAAACCGTGCATCAGTCTGACGGTGCTGGCCGAGTAGTCACAGCACAAAAGGCTATTAAGGGATCACCTTTGAAGTCTTATCGACTACTTCAAACTCGAGTGGCTAAAAAAACAACTTGTGACTGTGTGTGTGTGTGTGTGTGTGTGTGTGTGTTCCACATGTGCAGATGCTTACTTATATCATGCGCGCGAGTCTGTGATCTCATTAAATTCTAATTCAGATTTGACCACAGTATCATCATCAGATGACAGAAGGCAAGATGAGACAGACGGCTTGGACCGGACTGGTCTGGACACACAGATAATTTACACACACACCTTCACTGAAACAGAGTGAGCGGACACTTACACCTGTTCTATTTTAGCAGGGCCTATTTCAAGCTGCCGCCAAGTGTTGGGTAGACACTTTATGAGCAGTGATAGAAGGAAGCCAATTGACCTCTGACCTTTAACTATTTGGGTGACTAATAAAAAAAAGGCAACCTTGTTTAAAAAAAAAAAAAGCTGGAATGTTGTATAAAATGTTCGTTAAAACAAAAAGATCTTTTTTAGGATTTTTTAAATATGTGGTAATTTTGAATTTGATTACAGCAACATGTTTCTTCTTTTAACCACACTAAGTTAGAGTTTTAGAACTGTGGAGACTATGTGCTGTAGTTCTGAAAGCCAAGTGCTCTGCTACTATTGCTTGAGATTGGATTATGGCTGCTCAACAGTCCAGGACCTGCTTTTGTTACACACTACATGGACAGAAGTTCTCGCCCCCCTACACATTACGCCTACAGGAGCTGCCACGAAGCACCCAGAAACAGTTTTTATGCTGATGTTAATGAAAGAGAAGATTTTGAACTACTAACCTACATTCTGAGTCAGCAGAATGTTGGTGACTTTTACACACGATGATGTTCCTCGGCATGTGGTGACCCTATCTATAACTTTATATGGTCTGCCGCTTCCTGGTTAAGTTCCTATGTCTCCTAAACGCTTCCACATTGGAATAATATTGCTTACAGTTGAGCCCTGCTATTTAAAACATGCAGAAAGTGATTTGGTATTGTCTTGCTGAAGTATGCAAGGGCTTCTTTGAAAAAGACACCACATGGATGGAAGCATATGTTGCTCCACATCATTCTGCTTTAATTGGGACCTCAGCAGATAACAAGCTGGATGGTTCCTCCTCTCTTTGAAGGACTTGGCGTTCTTGGGGTTTTTTGTTGTTTGTTAAATCAGAGACAAACCCTCCTAACGTATGGTGCCGTTTCTAAGGGCGTAACATTGCTTCCTTTTTTGGGTGGCATAGAAAGCAGCACTTTGGTCACAGAGTGACCACGGCTCCCTCAAAAGGAAGCTTCTATCCATGCCTGTGGCTGAACTCAGGAATGTCTCGCACTGTGCTCTGGAAAGCGGTTGAATTCGGTCCCAAGGGGGCCTCGGTTTCTCTGTGGTGATAATTTCACCACAAATGAATTCGGCGGTAGCGATGCCTCTCCTTCCTTTCAAAATACAATCCAACATTTACATTTACAACCTAAAAACTTCATAATGCAATTTTAGGGTTATTTTTGGTATTTGTAGGGCAAAGTTTTGTAGGGCAAAATGTCTGAATGGAAAAGATCTGAATGTGTCCTCTGTATCTATATGGTGGGTTCGGCACATGATTTACTCCATGACTTTAATCAGCCACACAGTTAAAAATAAATTAGAAAATTAGTGTAAGAAAATCATCATATAACTCTCACATGAATGAAATCTGACTGAGAAACTATCATATGGCACATCTATAAAGAGTCAGTGGATCTGACGCATTGTAACACCCGAGTTCTACACGGTAAAGGTTGAAGGATAAGCATTCCTACCATTTTCACCTTCTGTGGTGTCCTCACAGTTCTGATTGAAGTTTTCGTAGGAGTCCCAGCGGATCAGGGGATCTTGGGTGTTGTAGTCGACTGAGACACTCGGCCCGTTCTCCAGGTGGTCCACACCTTGACCAGAAGTACAAAGAGGCAGAGCAGAAAATGTGAATGTCTTTACATCCGGAAAAGGGAAAAGCTATTTTTATCAGAATCAAGAAAAAAATTGAGATTCAGAATTTATATTGAGATAATTGTTTTCCCTATTCGATTACATTCAAGACCCTTGCGCTAAAGTGACAAGATTTTTTTTTTTTTTTTAAACCTGGCTGGATTCTTTTGCTGCATGCTATCATCCTGTCTCACTTTTCTACTTGAAACCGTAAACTACACATGGAAGAAGGACTGGTCTGAAAGGTGAACTCTCTCCTGGTTTATCTGGTGGTTGCCCTTTGCTGAGCCTGTTTCTGCTGGAGGTTTCTTCCTGTTACCAGGGCTATCTTTTTCTTCCCACTGTCACCAAGTGACAGTTCCTAAGGGATCATAGCGTTGTTGGGGTTTTCTCTCCAACACTGAAGGATCTGCATCTTGAGGCAAGGTGACAGTTTTTGTAAATTAAGACAATATAAATAAAACTCTGCTGAACTGAGCTGCACTAACAACAGTCTGGCAACCTGTCCGAATTGTACCCCACGTTGCATCCTTTGACAGGTGGAATAGGCACCAGCCCCAAAGCAACCCTGAATTAGATAAGCACTAGAAGACAGATGGATGGTTCCATTTACAGTTCAGTGGAGTCACTGTTGTATGGGGCGTATAGTAGTAAGCTCATTTTCTCAGTCATGCCAATTATGTGTAAGAGTGTAGTATGGTTATGGAAAATGCTTAGTATGGCCATAAGACCCAACACATTGATCCCTTACCATGTATTTTCTCTGGTCCAAAGGAGAAAATAAACTCCACTTTTCCATATTCTGGAAATCTATCATCTGCAAAAAAAAAAAAAAAAAGAAGAAATAGGGAGAGTTTTCTCTTTATATCTAAAGATGCATACATTGTTACACTAGCAAACACATGCAGTTTTTAAAGATCATACGCCCATTCAGATGTTCAGGTTTTACTTATTACTAGGTATAAGTTCATTGTTTGCAGGAGCATTATAATGTTGTTGTCAGTAGTATTTCAGAGTTTCAAGTCTTTTACCTTTAAATGTCTCATCTAGCTCATCTTTCCCAAAGACAATCCCCAGGTCGTGAACAGCGCAGGTGTGGAATTGTACCCGGAAGATCACGTCTCGGCATGGGCTGCGGTAGCGCTTGTGGTAGCACTTAAGCTGCAGGGCGATTTAAGGGGGGGAGAAAAAAAAAAAAAAAAAAGGTTTATGTACATAAATCTCTTTTAGCAGATCATAACTGGGTATCATACCAAACAAGCAAAAGTAATGCTTCTTTATTAATAATTTATAATAAAACAGTATTTTTATATATTAGAAAAATACTGTTTCACAGGATGTAATTCACAGGATTTTAACTGAGTGCAAGCAAAGAGACACAGCAGCCTGATTCCCTGCTGGCTCAGGTTTACTCCCTTTTTTTTTTTTGTAGCTCTATGTTTATTTTATTTTATTTTTTTATCTGTTTCCCTTGTAATGGAAGGCCCGTGCACAAACATTATTATCCAAACTGGTTTTCCAAACACAGCAGCTTTAAGAGTAATGTTAAAACCACAGTGAGGAAAATCGGCTCTCTCCCTCCTGCTGCTTCCTGACTGGCAGCCTTTTTTAAACCAAGGCCTCATTTTTACATTCACTGAAAGAAACCAAAGAACTGTAATCATTCCTTACTGTGGATGTAAAGAATAATAAAACTGACAAACAGATTATTGCATATAGACAAAGAAATTAAAAAGAATTCAGCTGCAGCTAAAATTAATGATTTTTGCTAAAGGACTGACTGACTCGACTTTCTGACTGTGGGGTTAACCATAAAACCAAAATGTTTAGGGCTGAGGAATAAAAGTAAAATATCCTCTGGTTTTGTGCAGCTTTTTGGGATATCGTAAAGGTCCTGCTGAGTGGTCCATTACCGCTACTGAGCCAAGTTTAATTACAAAATATTATTCTGCTAATTTTATGCTAACATGCCTTAGGGCTCGACCAATTTTCATTTTTAGGCAGAGGCTTTAAACATCCCAAAATTGTTCTTCCCTCATTTGTGAAAAGGTTATTTTTTATGTGCAAAGAAGAGTTTGACATTTTGGGAAATTGGCTTATTTGCTTTCTTGTTGATAGTGAGAGAGGCAAGGGGATCAGCTAGTGCCAGGAGATGGTTAGCTTAGCCTAGCATAAAAACAGGGAGGGTTAGCTTACTTCTTTCTGAGGGTTAAAAAAGCCATATATAATAATCAATATTAAAACTCAATTTTTTTTATCATAATGACTGTATTTCTTCTTTCATTTGTACAAAAGTGTCATATTTGCACTGAAAAGTCTCTGTACTCAGAGACTAGCAAACTTTTTCTAAAAGCAAACGTTTTTTAATATTTAGTTTTGTTCCTGTACCCTCATGACACTCTGCAGGCCTGTGAACACCTTGCAGGTTTGCAGAACCACTGTTAATAGCAATAACTTGAAGTTATGGTTTTCTGCATAACTTCTCTCACAGGGTTGTGGAGGAACTCTTCTTTACAGCATTACTTCAGTTCATTGTTGTTTGAAAGCATTTGTTTATGCACAGCTCTATGAAGGTGGTCTGGACTTTATGCATTGCCTGATTCTTTTCTCTTTTAGCAATTCTGTTTTAGATTTGCTGCTATGCTTGGGATCATTGTCCTGTTGCATGACCCATTTTCAGTCAACTTTTGGCCACCGGACAGATGGCCTCAGATTGCCACTGCAAAGTGTCCAGGTCCTGTGGTTACAAAACAAGGCAAATTATCATTCCTCCACCACCATGCTGACAGTATGAGGAATGTATAAGGGGTGTTGTGCAGACATGCTGAGTTTGGCTTTCAACACACATGCTCCAGAACACCAAAGTTCTGGCAATACGTCTGCTTTTGAAAAAGTGGTCATATTGGCTGATGATCAGTTAATCAAATGTATTTCATTAGCAGCAGCTGGCTGTTATTTACCTTCTTAATTCAGATGGAAGTAGTGATATTAGTCCTGTTAAAATTTACTTTTACACAGGGCTGTACATGTCATTTAATGACCTTTAGCAGTGCCAAGAGGTGGATTTTGTTACACTAGGGCAGACACTTTTTTGCTAATGCAATTTCTGTTAATGTAACCATCTGCTGCTCATTTACGATACAGAAATTAAAGAGTGGCTTCCATCTTCTCCATTCTCCAAGAAAGCCACTAAAGATTTTCCCAAAATGTTGAAATGGCCTAACTTGTTATGGTCTTTTAGGTTTAAAGTTTAATTATAAACCCAAATGCAAACTTTAAAAAGATAATTAAAACAATTAACTGACCAATGCGAGGTTCTTCTCTGCAATTATCTTTAATCTGACCAATTAGATATACAAAACCATCACAGTTAAAAATGCAGGAGCACTCTGTGCTAATGTCCCCTCAGGCAGCAGTTCAAATTCTCCCTGTTATTTGAAAAATAACAAGCATCAGCAAGCAGTGTCTCGGCCTGACGGTGCATTCAGCAGAATCCATTAGTCTGTGTTAAATAAAGGATGAGATATGAGTTCAGCTTTGAAGGCCAAAACAGCCTCGGGTACAAACTAAGTGCTCACTTTCTAATTCTTCATGCTGACATTATGAGCCCCGAGGACATCCCATGGATAACATTATGGTTCGAATGACAGCAGAAACTTTGCTGATGTGTGCAGTTCTTCTACAGGCACATGAAAACCAGAGGCTCTCACAGGTGCTGCTAAACTGAGGATCTTTCAGGAATGATTTCATAAAAATTCCCTGAATCTCCCTGAGAGAGTTGCAGGGATACGTCTCACATGAGGCTTTGTTTGAAATGATTATGTCCTGTTATATCGGTACCTCATGTATCCTTAAATGCTGTTTGAAAGGAAGTACACGGCCTTTTTCACGTCATAGTTTCCAGCAACATATTGTGTGCTAATGAGGGCCTATAAACCGAGGTACAGGACTCAGTCCAACTGTCTTTCCCCAAGTTTTTACAGCCCCATTTCATCTGTAAATGGCTACTATAAACTGCTGCAGCACATGCATTCAGTACATTAAGCCAATGTTCAATTGGAAACACACACAGGATTCCCTCATTATTATTATCCAATAAAAAAGAAATAAAAAAATCTGAATATCCTGCATGTATTTTACCCTTATCGTCATTTGGTATCCATATATTTTTCCCTTTTCTTCTGGCAGAGTTAAAACAAACTTTCAGTGTTACTGGCTTCACACTTTTGAGTTTAGCCAGTGATAAAATGTTGAGATTCGGTTCCTTTGTTTTGCAGTAAAATCCACGGAAGCCAAATGATTTAAATTTTACAAACAGCTGAAAGATTACTGAGGGTTTTTATCAGTCTATATTGTGCGGCACTAGCTTCTGGGGTATGCCTCGGCTGTTCTTACCAGGATGTCCCCCTTCAGAAGGAGGCCAGGTTCAATGGTGATGCAGATGCTGGTCTGGCTGTCGCCCTGGACATTACTGCAGAGAAATAAAAACACAACATGTCACATGACAGGCCCGCTTTTATCATTCCTGGTGTGGAAATCATGACAGCAAGTCCACTGTATCAGCTTTTGTTTCTGATGCTACTTCCCTGGATAAAACCATGTGCCAACAACAATCCCCCTTTTTTTCCCTTTAACAGTGGCCCTTCCAGAGCGTAGCCCGTGGTGTTTTGGGGTATTAGTGCCTGCCTGATTGTGTTGTACGGAAAGAAGGATCAAAAGGAGGAGAGTGCCAAAAGGGAGCATGTGAGAGAAAGTGAAGAGGAATGTGATTTCACCCAAGCTTTAAAGAGTATGGAAATGTGTCTGCACTGATCATTTCACAGTAATTGTAGCGTCATTGTGCAACCATCACCAGGCTTTGTTGTTTAGAATAAGAAGTGCAGTAACAGTGAAAAGAACAAAGAGTTTAAAACTGAACTAATAAATATTGTATCCAATGACCATTTCAGACAAGATGATCATAGAGTCCGAATATATATCGATAAATCATAGTTGCTGTCCTTTTACGAGGTGATGTAATGGTTGTTATTCCTAAACAACCTTAATTCTATACTTTTTGCTAAACCTTTGAATCAAAGTTGAAAGTCTGCACTGTCCCTACTGTCCAGATACTTATAAAAACAAAAAAAAAGCACATTTAAGTACAGAAACTAACTTCTTCCTAAATAATAATGTTTCCAAACAAGGTGTAAATGCAGAATGTGTGCCTGCCTCACCTCTCAGAGGACAGTACAGCTTTCCCCGCCTTTTTCCTAAACTCCCCTCTTTCCAAAAGCAACAACAGAGAGCCACAGAATCCATTGTTTCCTGTCTGGCCCTGGGAACCAACAGGGTCCTGTGGCATGAAAACCCTGCAGGCGTCCACACAGATGCCTGTCTGCCTCTTTCATTGGTTCTCCAGTCACCAATAACACTAGACGTGATTACGGGATCTAAAGTGGGGAAACAAGAACCTGCAGCTGGGG
The DNA here is from genome assembly GCF_001858045.2 of Oreochromis niloticus. Classification (NCBI taxonomy): domain Eukaryota; kingdom Metazoa; phylum Chordata; class Actinopteri; order Cichliformes; family Cichlidae; genus Oreochromis; species Oreochromis niloticus. Next base: position 6,427,309 of record NC_031987.2, read on the forward strand.
AGGCTAGCTAAATACAATAATGTGGGCCGAGTGAGAACTCTAAACTGGAGAGAGGGGTGCTGTGGGTGTGTATCGGGGGGCAGGGGGGGAGTAAGAGGAGAGGCAATAAAGGAAAATCAGCGTTTTTATTATTGAGCCATTACGAGCTCGCTATCCCTGGAATCTTGTAAAAGCAGTTGAGCGTGAGTGCTTTTTAAGACTTACTAGATCCCAGATGTGTAGATGGGCTGCATGGCCTGGTAGATTTTGAGAAAAGGACGACAACCTGGGAGACAAAAAATGCATGTAAGTAAGGGGCTCAAAGCTAAATTATGCGTGGTATATGTGTGGGTGAGAGCTACTCGCCTCCCTTGGACTCAAAGTTGGGGATGCCGTGCATGATGACGTGATGGAGGAACAGCGGCTTGTTGTTGATCTTGATGTGTCCGGACAGCAAGCCGCTAAAGTACTCCACATACCTGAGTGAACAGAGGGAGAGAAGCGGCAGGGATTAAAGTGATGCCCAGTGTTTGACCACTAAAGGATGAACATGTAATCCAAGACACAAGCTTTCACTTTGACCTTTAGCTTGTCAATCATGTCAAAGGAGCCAAAAAACTTGCATGCATCAAACGGTTTAATGTGCACTAATCACAAACTATATTTACTGACACAGATCCAAAGACAATTGCCACCCAACTCTGCATGTTCAGCCAATTATGAATCTTAGATTTTGGTTATCTGCCACCCAACGAACACAACTGTGAATCCACCACAGATCATCTTGTAGCAGCTAAAAAGCCTTTTTTTTTAAATTTGTGGTGAATAAGACTGACCAAAATTCATAACAGGGCAGAAATGTGACTCCAAATGAATCTTAACGTTGACTGATGAATGTCTACACGTGCAAACGATTCTTGAAAGTTCCCACTTTGTTTACGGTTCCTTCTACTGTCCCCCGGAGGCCATTAAAATCAATTAATGCAGCTTTAAACATTTAGTGAATTGACACAAGCGAGAGAGTTCACTCAGGGGTCAAACTTGAAACAACATTGGAGGGAAGACTGACCTTTTCTGAGATGGCTGACCCACAGGAAGCACTTTGTCTTCATAGAAGCGTTTCATGGCAAACCTGTCCAGAGCCTGGTCGGCGCTGCATTTCAAAATAAAGTTTCGTTAGAAAACATTTTCTAGTCCATTTCCATTTCAGTATTTCCGGAATGTTTTTTTATACTTTATTTAACTGGGAATTCCTTTGATATAAAAAGCTCTCAGGAAAAAAAGGGCACCCAAGAAAGGCCAGGGCCATAAGGTTACAAATATTAGAAAGTTGAAAATAACAAAAACAGACATGAGGAAAAAAATGGAGAAGATCAAAACAAGCAGTGAATGCAACACAAAGTTCAGCTTAGAAATCTAATTTCGAACTTTCTAAATTATCTATTGGTTTTCTATAAATTAACCTTGTTTAAATTCCTACAAGTCATGGTTTGAATAAATAATATATAATAATATTAGCTCGATAACTAGAGGAGAGAAAAGCAGAAGTAACCACAGTAGGTCCATTCATGATTTGTTAGAGATCAGAACAATAACAGCTGTTGGAAATGTGGATACCTTAGAATAAGTGAGACAACAAATAAAAGGATGAAGGAAAAAACAAGAAAAATGTTTTAATGACAGTGTACTAAGCTATACATCCCACAGGAAACTAATGACAGCTGTTCTACTTAACCTCAATGCAGAGAGTCAATCAAAAGCTTTGACCATAAATTAACATTTCCCTGCACATCTGGCACATCACAATTTCACAGTTGTTTTCTGTTTGAAGCTCTTTTACCTTAGCCTGCAGGATAACGGAATAACAAAGGAACCTGACAGCTGTGCAGGAAAGTACGCCTGTTTTTTAAAAAAAAATTTTTTTATGACCAATCAGTGCTATTTTAAAAACAACGGTGAGTCATGTGCTCGTCTGGTTGTTTCTTTACCAGGAGGTCATTCTGTTAGTGGTCCTATCTAAGAAACAAAGCCAACACAGAAAACGAAAAGCAGCTCACTTATAATCTGAGTCGCATGATGCGGTGTCTCTTAGAACTTAACTCACTTTAGCTCACTTTTATAATTATGACATCAGGAACTCTTCTTTTGATTTCCCAGAATTAAACTGGTGGTCTTCAGTCTCGTGTTCTAACCCCCCTCCCTCTGCCTCATCACATCTTTAACTGTACTTCAGATGTGGGCTTCAAACCTGTGATGAACAATGCAGGCTTATCGAGTTTTTCCTCTTAAGCCTGTCCTCATGTAACCCCACCCCCGTTTTCCAAAAATGCCAGATTTCATCTTCATGCCTTCTCTTTCTGACTTTCGCTCCTCTTTTTAAGTGGCCAGGACATGTGACTTTAGCTCCAGCTGCAGCTGGGATCAGAGACCTACCTGGCAGATATGTTGCTGTAATGCATGTAAGCCGCCACCACCACTCCTGTTCTGCCTCGATTGCCCTGAAAAGACATCAGTCAAGCACAAGTAAGCTAAGCATTTTATCTTCATCTCATGATGGTCAAGCATGCAGAAAACAATATTGTTATGGATTTCTTCTCTAGGTATTTCAGGCACTAACTGTGTAATGTCCAAATATGTTTAATGGTTATTTTAGTCATGTAGAATATTAAAAAAAAAAAGACATAAAAATAATTCAAAGTTCAAAAGAAGCAAAGAGGTACAGATATCATTCCCAGGTTAATGATAGCCATCAAATTTACACAGTAGGGAACAGATGACCCTAATTTTTACCGGAACTGCAACATTATTTAGTATCACGTTAGATAAGGGTGTTGTCTTTTTAAAAGTAATTTTATTTTTGTTAAATTTCAAGAAGGGCGTGTCCTTATTTACAGTTCAGTTCCACCACAGGGTGCTCCACTTACACTGAGGTCCAGAAGTACTTGAAGAAAGAACATTTTTTGTAGTTTTGGAAATTTGGGTGTGACTGTGTGTTAAAACGTCTGAAATTCCTAAATACTTGTGCAATACTTTTGTTAGACACCTTGAATTAAAGCTGAAGGTGTGCACATACAAAGTATGATATATGCACTGTTGCAATCAGACAATTATGTTTGATGTAGGCTAATTGAAAAGTTGATACAGAATGTTAAAAGTTGCTTTATGCAGGTATATGTAACCTCAGAACACATCAACTTTATGCATATTGAATGTCAAAATTTTCCGATAGAAAGTTCTTATTTGGAATCAGGCTCCAAATGACACTGTATTTAAAATAATCTATCATATTATGTTTGACTTAAATAAATTCATTAAACCATGGCCTTCTTTAAAAAAAAAAAAAATGTCAGGAATGCAGAGATTCAAAAACGGCTATTCTCTTCTGTCATGGTAGATTCCTTGGATTTAAAGTCTCCAGGCCCCAGCCAAGAACATTCGGACTCTCCAGAGCCGCAGAAAACATTATACAACTATTTTCACAAGCTGAGCCCTCCGCATGACCAGTAAACGGACCGTTTTGTGTAAAACTGGTGAAGTGGCCCACGTCTGGTTGTAAAAAATGTCTGCATATTTGAGCGTGTATATGTGTCCAGGCACGTGATACTATGTCAACAGAGACAGCGTTAATTTTAGCCCATCTATCAGCCTTTAAAATAAAGCTTGTGGTGGCGAATGAGTGAGTTCCACATTATAAATATCGCGGCAGCTTTAACATTGTGGAGCCCAGTGGAAATGATTTGTTGATTTGTGGAAACCAGCACGGTCAGCTTCCTTAGTGACCAAACTGTCTTTACTCAACTGGTAGAAAAAAACAAACAAAAAAACAACAGCGGTTGCTACGGCAGCCGGCTTGTTAGTAACCTCCCTGTGGGAATGTTTTAGGATCGCATGGTTAATTCCTATGTTGCAAAACACAATCAGGAACAGAGCGGGGTTAACGTGAAAATGATTAGGTATTACATTTGGGACGGCAGCCTAGTAGCTGTATTGGATATACTCTTTATGGTGTGTGTCAGCATACTGAGGCTTCCCACAAGTGCATAATGTGATCCAAGTAAGTTTAGGCAACAACAGGAAAATATCGGTCACTTCAGTTTTTATGGTATTGTTAAGGGTAAAAGGGTAAATAAACCTAAGTAGCCATGATGACTGGCATGCCTTAGAGCCTTAATTTGTGTTTTCCTAACCATCATCCAGCCCCAACAAGCACACAAAGAGACGCACTCAGTGTCAGTGTTTCACTCAGAAGGAACATCATTAGAGGCACACATGCACAAACAGCTGCAGCCTCCGGGGTAAGCAGGGGGTCGTGAAAAGAGCCTGAGAGCACCCTCTACTGCCTGCAGAGATCGACTTCTTACAGCATCCTCTCGTCTTTCACTCTCACCTTATTGTGTATAACCACAACATTGTGGCTGTCCGCACTCAGCCACGTGTCCATGGCCTTACAGATGCTGCAGATTTTGTCCAAGGCTGGAGCGTGGTGGTCGGGCCAGCCAAAGTCCAGAACCTGAGAGAGGAGGAGAAGAAAGGTTGCTGTTCATACTGGTGGTCATACAGTAACAAACACAAAGAGAAGAGCTGTTAAGCAGGCAGTTGTACCTTTGGATTCAGTTGGCTGATGTCATAGCGCTTCTCACTGAGGTTGAAGAGCTAAAGAAAAGTACAAATAAATATTACAAGAAATATTAAATGAGAGAGGCAGGGCACTCTGAGATTCCTGAATACGAAAATATTAGGGAATTCGTATAGCCAAGCCAGTAAGCATATGAACCAAACATGGGGGTTCATGATATGAGATGTACTCATTATCACCTCAGTCTTTGGTTATCATAGTAAAGGTGTGTTTGTGGGATGAACCAAAGGGAATGATACACCACAAATTACAGCTACAGGGCCATGGAGCTCCTGGTGCACAGCTTCAGTGCTGATGTTCATCCTAGAGGAGGTTTGGAGCTCTGTAGTTCTTGGCAGTTGGCAACTTTTACGCATTATGCACCTTGTGTGTGAGTTGCTGATTCCTAAACACTTCCACTTGGCAATAATAAAGCTTAAAACAGATTAAGGAATATTTAGCAGAATGAAAAAACTAGAAAGTAGAAAGAGAAATTGGAAGAAAACTCAATTTCTGTCTGACTTTAAAACATTTCAAGCTAAATAAGAAAGCATCAAATAAATCTTTATAGTCTAAATCTTATTAACAATACTACCATGTAGTTTTGTTTTACAACTAATTGTTGTAAAACAGGACAGAGCTAGCTAGCTCTATATTACAGTGCAACATAATGTTAGCTTTGTGCTTTAATGTTTTTCATTTCAAAAATCATGCTTCACTAAACCTCAGAGAAAAGACGACTACATTTAGCAGGGTCATCGTGGTTCAATGAATAAAAATCATGTGCTTTTAACATCATCCAAACTCGAACAAAGCCATTTTTAGCATCTGGCAGTGGTGTTAAATTAGCCAACACACCATGAATGAGTCGGTCCTGAACAGAGCTTTTTGTAACTCAACCTCTAATTCAATAATGTAGTTAGCTGTCAATGAACTAGCTGTTGCCCTTGCTGGGAAACCTCTCTATTAACTGGCTGGTTGTGCTAGTATTGGTGACTAAAAGTGTCTCCATTTCCTCCCGTTCACCCCTGTTTGTTTGGATTTGCAAATGCAGTAAGAAAGACTTACTTTAAAGATATGATTGACTCTTAATAGATAACAGATTAGCAAAAGATTCAATGCACACATTGACTGAGGGTGTGTCCTTACTGCCCAGCATGGATTATATCCTACACTGCTAACAGATACAGTAAGTCACAGTTTTGGGGTGTTTTCTATGTCGAACCAACAAAAAGCAAGAATGGTCAATAACAGGAGCAATGCTTTGAACAACGAAGGGTGAGGCAGGTATCACATGTAATATAAAGTATACAGATGCAGATGTTATATAAAAACTCTGTTAGGTGAATTTGTGGTTACACCTTAGGTAAATGAGCTGGTGATGACTTTTGAATAACTATTCGGTTTTTCTGAAACCCTACCAGGTAGTTGTTCCCGTGTTTTGATCGCAGCATGGAGGCCACCTCCCTCAGGTTGGCAGCGTAGCTCTGCTCCTCCACATTGCTGGGGAAGGAGACGGAGATGATCCGCTCTGTGATGTAGATCAGGTCCAGCTCGTAGCTCTCCTCCAGGGCCTGCAGCAGACTCGCACTCCTGCAGAGAAAAAGACAAGAAATAATTCTGACTGTCAGCTGATAGAAAAACCAATGCAGGTCACCGGACTGCAAAAGATAGCTTTAATACCCCGAAGTAATGCAGCACATGTGATTTATACACTGCAGCTGAATGGCTTTAACCAAAGACTGCCAAAAGGATGAAAGCTGGTCAATTTTAATTAGGTAGCAGTTTTTGTTTAATTTATACAGATACTGGATACACATCTGTCCCGTTCATGCTATATGGGCAGAGAGGGCTGCTTTACTAAAGATGGTAGCAGTCCCAGTTTGTTTTAGGCAATAAGATTATCATGGACACAGTCATTTCTTACAGAGAAATGCCACAAGACACGTCTTCTTCTGATGTAATTTCAAGTTTGTACTTTAACTTCACATTTTCAGAGTCACATATTTGGAGCCCAAGGCAATAAAAAAAAATATTGTGGCTTCATACATCATCTGTAAACTGAATGTCCGCAGTGTTGCAAACAACATTTCAGAATTACTAGAACACAACATTCTTTCTTCAAGTCAACATGGAACAAATATCCTAATATGGAGAAGGCAATGCACCATATAAATACCAAATCCACAATGACATCACTAAATCTCAGCAGGGTTCATGCTCTCCCTGCTGCATTAAACACAAGTCATGTTCTTAGACTCTGTCTGCAAAGAAAAGCAAGCGAGGAGAAGGTGACGCATCCGATGAACACACCGGGGGGCTGCGGGATATGTGGACCACGCAAACTGATGATCAGTGATGAGCAAAAGTGTTTTGGTTGTTGTTCTGCTGACTCTTTTTTTCCCCTCATTTGGTCAGATTAGATCTAAAAGGAAGAGATTAAGGAAGCCCAGATGAAAGGGATGTCAGAATTCCCTGATTGATTCGTAATTTACTCTCAGGCTCTTGAGAAAATGAGAGCAGGTGTTGCTCTTTGACTTTTCCAGATGTCTAAACAACACTGAGATTTAGTTAAAAGCAAAAAAGTAATTTTTTCAGTAATCTGAGGAGATTAGCAGAAAAAGATGTGCTTTTACAGCTAAATATTGGAGAAAAGTCCATTTAAGACCAACATGCAGCACTCAATGAGTCGTGCTTACATGAAAGAAAAACGTGGCATCAACTTGCTTTTATGCTTTAAAAAAAAGTTATCTGTGTGGCTGGAGTGGCTCTCCACCAAATTAAATGTCATTTGTATTAGTGGATGGTTTACTAACTTTTGAACCATATTTAGTCTTTTTTTTAATCCCTCTTTTCAATGTTTGCTAAAAGATGACTTTTACTTTACAAATCCTTCTTTTTAAAGGTCAGGACTGATCAGATTTACCCCAGAAACAGCATCCTTGTAATTATTTTTGTGTACAGCACTTTGTTTCTGCTGCGTCCGTTTTTAAAATGTTTACTAAATAATTTTGGGATAGTATGATACTGTATGGTACCAATGGACGTCTGGTGCTTGGGCTTGTCCCCAAATGTGCTGCCCACAGTGTGTTTATAAGAGTCTTTAGAGTGTAAAATATATTTCATTGTTACTTTTACATTTCTCACTCATATTGCTCTGAAGAAGTACTTGAAAAAATGTTCTTGTCTTTATTGATTTGTGACATTTTTCTGTCAAACTCACTTTTGGGATTTTTACTTCACGTGCCAAAGAGCTGTTGCAACGAGCATTGTGAGGTAAGTGCAAGCACACTTTTTAATGTTTAGTTTAGTTCTGTGTGTGTGTGTGTGTGTGTGTGTGTGTGTGTGTGCGCGTTTCTCCCATCATTTGCACATAATTCCTGAAATCTCTCTTGGAAATTAAAAAAAAGAAGATTCACCTAATTAGAAACACATGAACAATGTACTGTACCAGATATTCATCTGCAGTCCCTAGAGGAGTCCATGAATGACATGCAGATAAAAGATAGCAATCAATGTCATAAATCTAAAACTGACACATAAAAAGGATGTATACAATAAAACACCTTAATAGAAAAAAAAAATGAAAAAGAAGAAGGGTGGATGGGAGAAAAACACAGCTGTCTGGTGATTTTGCAATATGCCACACCCCTTAACTCTAGGGGACCACTTTCATTTGTGATGTGATTGCACAGGTTGCGCGGTGGGAGGCAATCTGTCTGCAAACAATCACAGACTGACTGCATTCACTCTCAGACAAATTTGCAAAGGTTTGCAATTAACTGCCGTCTAATTATTAAACATAGATCGCCAACACATTGCAATCAGAGTTGATCTGAAATTTGTTAATTGATATATTCTGTTGTATTGCCAAATATTTGCCAAAAAGATTGTTGATCAGGTTTTGTGGGTTTTCATTAGACAGATCATCACATGCAAGATTTATGCAATATTGCTGTGAATATATGCAAGTTACATTTTTTTCTAATTTCCTTGCAGATGTCTGGATTTGGTTTAGTTATATGGGCTGAAGTCATTTTGCAGGCTGAGATGTAGAGCCGTACAGGCGTCCTCTGCGGCTCACCGTCTCACTAGCAATAAACAGACCTCAACTGATCAAGCCTCTTTCCGACTTTTGGCTTTGCAAAAAACTATCAACCATAAAGAGGCCATAAAGAAGTGAAGTGGGTGAAGTGAAGGTGGGGAGTGAGTTGAAGAGGTTGCACGAGAGGTGTCTGGAGCCAGACTGCAGCATATTTCCCACATTTGTCAGCTGTGAGTAGCCCCTGAGGAAATTGCTCACATGTCTGGGAGAGGGGATCGCTCCAGCTTTACTGTTCAAATACTGTAACCTGCTCTTTTCTGTACATCTGGAGCCACTCAAAACATGCTTACTGGAAATTATTCATCACTTCAGATAAAAGAAATTGATATGTCGCACACGTCTCTACTGTGCTGAGACAGAAGTCTTATCAAGTTTTTGAAAATATTTCTTTAAACCTGCATCTCCTCTTTCCCACCATTTCCTTTCCCCTCTCTTGCATCTCCTTGTGTATGCCTCTCACCTCTGAGTGCAGTCAAAGCCAATATACTGTAGACCTGTGGTTTGGTCCCATTCCAGATTCACCAGCATGTGTTGACCGGCTGAGTGCCAACCTGCTTCTCATCAGCTGAAGAGATTAAGCGATTGCTCCTTTTCTGCATACCGCATTTGACGAATGACGCATTATCTCTGCATGCTCAATTTCAGTGCTGCAGTGATCTCGTTTGTCAATTCAGACAAACACTGAACCTTTTTTTTTCTTAAATCAAGAAACCTTAGACATTTAACTGTTAAAAAAAAAATCCCCCAAGATATCTGCAATAAAAGTCAACAACCAGGATTTCCATGGTTTCTTCCATTCAAAATACGGAGCAATATTTGACTTCAGCTTATAATCATACTTGTCATACTTCCTGATGGGTATAAACATATTACCACATATTTTCTCATGACCCAAAAGGTCAGTTGGCTCGTCCAAGTTAAACTCGCTACTGAGACTGATTTGACCTTTTCTATTATTAATATTTTGAGTTTCTTAAGCAAACGACTTAACACCATGCGCTATTCATTTTTTCTCTGCATTAGCTACAGATGCTTTTCACCTCTATATGTTAAATATTATATAAACGCGATGCAGAAGGAATAGTTCACAATGACAAATTTTAATATAAGACCGTCAAGCTCCCAGGGATTTAAGCCCATTTGAGCTTGTTTTGTTTTTCCAGTGACAGGCAACTATTTTCAGGAGAAACTTATTGTATATTCCCTTTCCAGCACCAAACACTAAACAGATAAAGGTAATGGATATTATTTACCAGTTAAATATTTCAATGCTTCCCTAGAAGGTGATGAAGACAAAAACAGAGCTGAAAATGGTTACATTTGTATACCTATACCGATAAACCATCGTAAATCCCCAAAAGTTGATTCCGGTTATCTGGACGTAGCATCTTCAGTCTCTGAAGAATTCACTTGGATGAGTGATGAAACATTTCTCCCACTCAAAATGCTACATCCAGATGAACAGAATCAACTTTTTGGGATTTACCGGATTTATCCTAACCGGGATGATTCAGCATGGATCAAGACAAACCATCTGAAAGTTAGGTAGTTTGTTTTCTTTTGCTCTCATTTGAAGCAAATGTTCAAACTCAGTGCTTCTTTTTTGCAAGTAGCATGTCTAAAAGTTTTCAGTTGATAGAGCTGTGCACCACATTTCAGAATCAGAGAACTTATGTAATAATATCTGCAATGTTGCATGACCACAGCTGTCAAATTAACCTGTCACTGTAGATGTGTTATGATATGTTTTGTTTACCACAAGTGAGAATTGTGGTTTTCTTTAGCTTTGATTAGAAAAAAAAAGAAAAGAATTCAAAACATGTTGTCTATACTACCTAGTTATTTAAACTAAGTAGGTAGGTAGTATTACCCAAGTACTTTTATTTGTAGGCTTAGAGGACGGCGTAGCAACACAAACCTGCACACAAATAACAAGTGTGATCATAGGAATGTACCAAACCTGTCTGAACCCAGAGTTTGACTGGATTAGTTAATTTACCGGGAGGATTACATCAGACAACTGTCAATGATTCTGATGTTAGGCGCTTAAAAATGTTTTCCTTTATATGGTTGGAAATCAGGTGTAATCCTCTCAGTAAATGAACTCACACATTCTCTGCATGGGCTGTTAAACATGCTGATGTTCCAGATGTTGAAGTGTTTTTATTACCTCGTATCATCTAAGTGAATTGCTGCGAGGGAGCCAAACTGTCATTCAAGCTTCGCACAGCACACAGTTGTGTTGTGCCATCAAGTCTGACACATTAATTACACAACTGACAACATGTGTGACTCCCTGAGGACCGAGGCTGACACCAGATATCTTTATGTCCAACAACACATCGAGCGGTCCAGTTCAACAGCGGGGCATGTTGCTTTAACAGAGTCCCCTGGTAAAAATCGGCCAATATCACGTTACATCTAAACTTTTCATTTTCAGATTCCTCACATTATCAAGCAGGATGCAGACAACGCACAGAGCTAAGCCTGATATTTGTTTCACCCCCCCCATCATTATAAATCTGCACTTTTGCTGGAAGCAGGGGAGATCATTTTCTAAAATAATTAAACAAACGCAGCCCGATAATCCAAATGAAGCCTTTTATGGGAAACGTGGAGAGAGGGGAGGAAACGGCAGGGAAGAGGAGAGGAAAAGTAGGAAAACTCAAAACTGATGAGGAGGAGGACAGGAGACAAGACAGAAGGGAAGCTACCTTGATGGTCTGCGCCGTGACTCCATGCTCTTTGAGGATTTTGTTGAGCCCTGCAAATCACAAAGAAAAACTTTATTAGTATTCTTTACATGCACACAAAGATGTTTCTCAACAAGCTGTTAAAAACATTCATACACCAAATAAGGAAATCAGTTAAAGAGACGTTCCAGTTATTAAAATGACTGCTTCACAGTCATCCATGTAACCAGCTCAGCCTTGCTGGTAAATTTGAATCATCTGAAATTTGGAAAATAATGCAGCCTTTGATTTTACAGATTACAGTAGAGCATAAATGTTAATCATAATTACTGTAGCTGTAGCAGAATCACAGACTGGTTAGGGAGGTCCGTGGGGTGCATCTCAGTGAGAAACAGAAGAATGCTGCACACTCAACAACTTGTCAATCACTAACTAAAGCACTACCTACTTCACCCTCTTATTTTCCTCTAATAGAGACCATAATTTACAAAATAAGCATTATGTTGTACTGAGTAAGACTTGAAACTAGTGGTTGAGGTCATAAACTCATCAGTAAAGTGTTTACTGTGGTCAGCAATCAAGAGAGTCGAGCATAATTTTCCTCTACACTTTTATATGACCAAACATTTGATTTGCAAGCACAGGAGTCTCTCCCTAATGGCTTTTAAAAAAGTGTGTTTTTTAAGACCTGGATATATATATACCTTATATTTAGAGACAGTGTGTGATATCTGGACTTAATTTCTTTATTATTTAAAAGAAAATTGATGCTCGATGTAATTTACAGATGTGTTAAAGCATCATTTACACTCCCCTCAGCGCAGTCCGCAGCACTTGTAACACGAGCAGCAACACAACTATTTGTGGAAACCGAGGAAAGAATGACTACATCACTTCCCCTTTTAATATAATTTCAACAGACCGCATGTTGATCTTTAAAGAAAACAACCCTGAAAATCCAGAATCAGCCAATCACTGTGGAGTAGCTGAGGTAATGATACTGACAGAAAACTCTGACGACCTTCACCTCGACACGGCAGATCTTCTTACTGCTCAAATAAGACTGTAAACGCGTGCTCGAGCCAGCTGTCTCCAGTCCTGTGATGTTATGCTGTCTAACAGGCAGTTAGAGTTTGAAATTGTTTTCATCCCTTTAGAGAATAAACACTCTGAAAGACAAAGATCTGATCACTGCTGCAGAGTGTGTATTATACCTTAGGAAGGGAAGGAGGGGGGAGTCTCTTATATCAAGCTGTGTAGCGCCATGTGAGAACGGCTTCACATGGCACCTTCACAGAGCAAAGCAGAGGAAGTGTGGCTGAAAGTGACCGGCTGTGTTTGGCTCTACTAAGCCTGGCCCGCCTCCCCCCCCACTCAGACCAGCTTGAGGAGGTGGGTCAGAGGGCACGTGGACTTATTCACTCTCCTGTGATGTTTGGGTCACATGTACACAGGAAGGGGCTGTTATCCGTCATCATCCATTATATCAGATTGGCTGGCTAACCATCAGTGTCAAGAGCACCACTGACCTCCCTGTATGAGCACTAGTCTGCTCTGCTCTCCTAACAGCCGTCTGTCTCTGAGTGAAGAACTGACACTCTGTTAGAAATGTGAAACCTTTTCTCAAGTTTCATATAATGGTCTAAAAAGTTTCTAAAAGGGAGACTCAGGTGATGATTGTGCTTGTCTGTTTATGATTTTTTTTTTTTTTAAGAAAATCTTTATGAAAAAGTATCCTGGGCCAAGATGGTACAGGGAACAGATGGAAACTCCATACAGAGGACATTCTTTCTATTCTGTTCGATGAAGTTTTATTTATATAGCGCCAAATCACAACAACAGTCACCTCAAGGTGCTTTATATTGTAAGGTAAGACCCCACAATAATACAAAGAAACCCCAACAATCAAACAGCTGCCTATGAGCAAGCACTTTGCTGACAGTGGGAAGGAAAAACTCCCTTTTAACAGGACGGAACCTCCAGCAGGATTAGGCTCAGGGTTGGCGGCCATCTATAAGGCAACAGCTAACCACTGAGCCACCATATCAGATATGTCAATAGTCAGGGCTAAGCATGACCTTTTGCTCCATTTTTCCATTACTACACCTTCTGCTGAGGCACAAATACTACACACCAGTAGAATTAAAAACAACAGGCTCATAAAAATACACATTTAAGAAAATTTAAAAAGTAGCACTAAATAAGACCAAGGGTAGAAAAACTGAACACAACAGATAACTTCACTTTCAGAGATACTGGTTCCCCCTCATAGCAGCTTCCACGTCCCCGTACCAGGGCATTTAACCGGGAAATTGCATTTTTATCACTGTGGAAGGCTTTCACTAGATCAACTGGTGATAAATGACATTAAAGCAGCTGTGGGGAGGTTATTTAACTCTGGTCCAGCATTAAAACCTCCTAAATTCTTGGGAAATAAAAGTCGAAATGTTGAAATGCCAGATAATAACTGTAACTGTAAGGTTTTTACAGTTACAGTTATTATCTGGCATTTCAACATCCCACAGCATCAAATACCAACGTTCTGCCAGAAGTGGCTTGCATCCTTCGAGCCTGAATATACCAGCTGCAGCAATATTATACACAAAGGGAAAAAGTCCCCTTTGAAAGCAAAGACACGCCTCTGCAGCGTCCTTAAAAAATTATGCTTACCGAGTTCATTTTAACAAGACAACCTTTACGAGCATTCAGATGTGATGAGTTGGGAGTGAGATCCGTCTCTATATTGCCACAACCTGGTGTGTTACATCACCAACACTAAAAGGCCAAGCAACTTTGACAAAACAACGTTATTGGACACCCCAAGACAGAGTTTAACCATTATTTGCTGAATCTGGAAATTCTAACAAATATCTGTATTAATTATGACATTTTCTGGGGGGCCGTGAATGCGTACGCGTACATAGGCACAAACACAAACATATGAGACAATGGGGTATTTTCCCAGAACGGCCCGTTTGTTTTGATAAATGCTTTGCCTCCCTCCCCTCGATTCTACAGCCCAAATGTTCACATGAGTCAGTTGCCCAGCTGAGGTGACACAAAGCAAATCCACCTCCCACCCCCCCATTCTGTCTGCACTTTGGACTAAGTGCTTCAACATGTTGCAAGGGGCTCCAAAGCGCAGCGAGTCACCAGAGGAGGACAGAGATGAATGAGTGAGAAACGACCCAAAAGAGAGGGTTCAAAGACAAACGCAGAGCGTGAAGAGGGCTGAGTGTTTGTGCCGAGCGGTGCTGAGGGAGTTTACCGCGCATCAGGGTCAGGAAAAGCCCAAGCGTTTCTTGAGGTAAAGGGACGCCAACATGGGACACGGAGCCACCAGCATGCAAGCGAAAAAGTCTTAATTAGAGACTGCCAGAGAGCTGTCGTTTATATTGTGCTGCAAAGACGGCGGTTAATTCATAGTTTTTGCTTCAAATTAGTCTGAATTGTTGTGCAAAGGATTTTATGAGCCACGAGATTTAAGTTAAACTGCAACCATCTGGGAGAGTAAAGGCGCTGCATTGAAGCCAGGGTCAGCAATAAGACAATAACTTTCACTGTGGTCACATTGATGTTTCTGCCTCTGAAAAACTCAAAGACATCATGATGTGTGACGAGTTCATGAATGGAGGGTCTGCAGGAGCACATTGGAGTAGCTTAACAGAATGAAAGAAGAAAAGAATCTTAACAAGCAACAGTTTCCCAAAGTTAAAGACATTAAGCTCCTAAACACGACACAATCCGCATCCCATCTCCTTTGGGAACTTCCATCAGGGAGGAGGGGGAAGAGGCAAGGTAGTGGGTAAAGAGGAGGAGGAGGAGGTGGGAATTGGAGTGGGGGGTCCTCCAGGCCTGTTTCCAGATGAAAAACATCTGGGGAGGTTGACTTTACAAGCAGGCCATACAAATTAACCATCTGAGAAAGAGTGAGGCAGTAAGGGATGAAGGGGGGAGGGAGGGAAAAGACGTTGGGGGCTGGTAAAAGTCTGCGAAGGAGACGAAAAACTTTCTATGACAAAAAAAAACATCGAGCGTGGAAAGAGAAGAAGCAACAAGAGCCACTTTTAGCCAAATCCATCTATCATCCATCGCATCCTACCTTCCTGAAAAGGTAGCCCGTACTCCATCGCCATGCCCCCCTCAGAGAGGAGAGTCGCCTCCTAAAAGACCCTCCTCGGTTCATCTCTGGAGAGCTCCCGCTGCCTGTCCCTGCTCTCTGTGTCCGGCAGTGAACTTCCCTCTAAGAAACCTCTCCCTTTTCTCTGACAGCAAAGGAGCAGAAGAAGAAGAAGGAGAGCAGGAAAAAAAAAAGGGCTCTATTTTGGGCCGTTGCCTGCAGCGGGCCACTACATGCTCGAGGTCGGGGCAGACTCCTCCACAGAGCTCCTCGTCCCGTTCTTTCTGTCCTCTGTGTGCTCTCCCTTCCCTCGCTTTCTCTGCCGTTGGCCACCCTCCCCCTCCGCCTCCCACCACGTTATCTCTCTCTCCCCCCGCATTCAACTTTTCCCTCCCTCGCTCGCTCCCATGTCTCTTTCTCATCTTTGCATGGATCTAAATTGCTAAGCCTTTCCGTCTCTTTAGCCAAACATGTGGGAACTGATGCATGTTTGTAGACATAAACACACACAAGTCAGCTGAGTGGAGCTGCTCACTGCTGCACGTCCTAAGTCATAACCATGCAAATGTAGCCACGTGCCTTTTTTGTGTCATCTTCTCAACTT
Organism: Oreochromis niloticus; assembly: GCF_001858045.2. Lineage (NCBI taxonomy): Eukaryota > Metazoa > Chordata > Actinopteri > Cichliformes > Cichlidae > Oreochromis > Oreochromis niloticus. The sequence goes on from NC_031987.2 coordinate 6,443,425, forward strand.
TCTCACACGAAAAGCTGAAGATCGAAGGCAGGGGGATCTGTCGGGGAAGTGAAATCAGAAAAAGGGGGAAGTAAAATGATGCAGCTTAAATTCTTAATACTGATTAAAGAAAAACAGCTGATATGTTCATAGCAGAAAAAGAAAAACAAAGCTCAAGCAGAAACTGATGCAGGTCTTGTAGTCACAAGATAAATCTCTGTGATGCTCCGAGGCGATGAGGCGTGGCCAAACATCCGCCACACGTCACCGTGTAACCACACAGCAAATGCCCATGACAAGACAGCAGCAGCTGCACTTGCACACAGACACTCGAGCACATACAGTCTACACTGTACAGACATGTGATCATACAGTAAGCATAAAACACAAACTCGTCTAATCACACACTTACGCCAAGGGTGTGATTCAGACTTTGGCCCTCGTTTAAGGTGCTGACCAAACTGTGCCGGACTGGGAAAAACTCACAAGACTTTTAAAAGACTGTCTCAAGCGACTGTGCTGCAGAAAAAACCTGAGGGATAACATAGGAAACGCCAATATAAGCAGCCACACGCACCATTCCCAAAAAGGCACACAGCTCTGTTTGTGTGTATTTTTGGTCCTTGTGGGGAAAGCGGGCACTCGGCTTTGGGTGGCAACTCTAAATTGGTTACTCGATCCTTCCTTTCTCAGACAAAATACAACTCGCAGGAAGTCGTGTTGCAGACAAATAGTGCCCAGCGTGTCCAAAGCAAACATGTACCGCCCTTATTTTTGAGTGCTTTGTCAGAACATCGAAATTAATTTTTCTCAAGGAGTTGGCAAAAAGAACCAACAATCATATCAACTCTTCTGAAACTCTAACAATGACAAAAAAAAAAAAAAATTGTTTAAAATACATTACTACCAAATGCTACCTGTGGAGTCTGGGCTGAAAACCAACATGTCCAAATACTCCAGCAACTCAGCAGTGACAGACAGAAACGCAAGGTTTAAAAATACTAGAAGTTGTTCATATCTGCTAATGTAGCTGCAGCACTGAGCCCAGTGTTGCATGAATGCATAGACATTAGATGGTCATGCCTCAAAACTTCCATCCAGTGCACACACTGAGCCCCCAGACAGGATGTTTGTGTCAAACAGTGTATGCAATGAAAATTGAGGGTCTCCTTGTTTCACACATGTCCTTACTGATTCATATTTAGCGCTTAGAGGGGGTGAAGGAGGCATAAGTCACACTTTTGTTGTTAAGTTGTGACCATTTATCTCATTAACCCTGTAAGCCAGAGTCTAACATCTCATGTGTAAATGAACCATGCCAGCACCTTGCATAAAACAATGCAAGCTACAGCTCCACACTTGATACTCAAGACAATTTATTAAACAGATAATAATATTTATCTGATCCACAACTCATTTTAAAAACTCACTTTAGCTGCAGATGCTTCAGTTACATTTTAAAGGAGTTTATACTACAATAAACAGACTAAACCTTTTTAAAAATAGTTAGCGGGCCACGCAGCTGCCTGTGCTGGGCTTATCTCGCTCACGTAAGCTGAACATCACTCAGATGTTGTAGTGGAGATGAAGGACACCAGAATTCACGTGCCACAGACATTTGTCTTTTCACTAAACACACCCACAATTTTTCCCCCAAATATTTCCATGTCATGTTACCATCTAGCTTTACTCCAGAATATTTCCGATGCAAATATTGAACTTTGTAACCTGCATCATAAATTTTAATATAAATCGACTAATATTCGATGGTGCAGTATTATCGATAAAGCTACAACGCAATATAATAAGATTTTAAAATCATCTACAGCAGGGGTCCCCAATCCCAGTCCACGAGGGCCAGTGTCCCTGCAGCTTTTAGATGTGTCCTTGATCCATCACAGCTGATTTAAATGGATAAATTACCTTCTTAACATGTCTTGAACTTCTCCAGAGGCCTGGTAATGAGCTAATCATTTGATTCAGGTGTGTTGACCCAGGGTGAGATCTAAAACCTGCAGGGACACCGGCCCTCGTGGACTGGGATTGGGGACCCCTGATCTACAGCTTCAAGATTAAATTGATTAAACACATTAAATCAGCAATTATGATTCAATAAAAGCACGGACGTGAGTCAGAAGAAAGTACTTTTACTTTACGTACTTTAAGCATAATTTGAAGCTCAAACTTGTACCATTCAGTAGAATTAAGACTTTTTCTTAAGGGGCCATAGGCCTCTGCATGAGCCTCAAAAAAATGCATGCCTGCTACACTCCAGGTGCACAGGAGAAGGTGCAAACAGACTTTGCATCCCAGCACACTGGTCACATTAGCTTAACTAAAGTGCTTCCTGGCACAGGTTGCCAATCGACAGCCTTGCAGGTAACCGCTCTGGGCAGTTTTTTGTTCTACTCCAGTCATACTTGTGTCAGTCCAGCAGCTAAACTGTCTGAATATATTATTTTAAAGAAAATAAGCAACTACTTGGATGTACGGTCGAAGGATGTGTCATTCAGACGCCATCTTTGGTGTTACGGGGGTCTCCAATAGATTTCAACTGGGTATTATTTAATGTTTCTGTTTTGATAAATCAAAGACAACCAAAAGCAACCAAGATTAGAGTCCAATTAGCTGTTTGGTACAGTAATGTGACTTGATGCCTAGCAAAGAACTTCCTGTTTGATATGATTTAATGTTTGTGTTCTGAAAAGATAACGTGATATCATCTGGCGCAAATATGTGTTTTTGTTGTGGACGATGGATGTGAGATATTGTTTAAAAATATCTCATGAATGAGTGGGAGTTTGATCTCAAGGGCCCTGCTGTGCATCAAGTGTAGACTTAATCTGGCTTTTCTGAAGTATTTATTATAATGAATGTCCTTCACGGCACCTGGGAAACCATCCACTCATACTTCATACCTTTTCTACATCAAATATGTCTGACCTCTTAGCCAAGGCTGCAGAGACAGATCTGTCAGCTCTTTCGTTTCAGCAGTCTAACCAAGCAAGAAGAATGTACCTGAGAAAAATCGGCAGGTAAAAAGTGAAACTCACCATGGTGTCTACATGTTTGAGAGGGAGGTCACTGCTCGGCGCCTGTTCAGAAACGACAAAGACAGACAGACAGTGAGATCAACACCTGCCGATACGCTTCACATCTCAAACAGTTGACTTCGTGAGATGTTATGTTGTGTCATCGCGTGTTTACGCTACGCTCAGAGCCATTCCTTGCCCTAATGTGGCCTGGAGTGGAGTAGGACTCCACCTTGAATGCGTGGGACCATCTATAATCCCTCTGTGCAAATATTTACAGAAAGAGACAGGTCTGCTTCCATTAGCCAAGACCAGAGAGTCCAGCTGAGGAACTCTCTTTTTCAACACCATATACAGCTATAGAGAGAGAGAGTGTGTGTGTCAGGAAAGACAAAGGAGAGGAAAAAAGGGGCAGTGTGGGACAAGAAACCAGAAGAAAGTGGTGGGAAGGGGTTGATGGATATGCTAAGAAAAAAACAGGAACAATCACACAGATGAAGAGGCAGGATTTGGGGTACAGAGAGGAAAAGATTGCAGAGAGCAGAAGAAGAAAACAACAGAGCAATCTGTGACGTCATGAGTTTGTGTGGGCTCCACTAACCTCAGCCTAACACACACACATGCACATGGAACTAAATGAGGCCTAAAATGAGTCATAGCATTTGGAGATCCACGCTGCTGTGGATTTTTATGCAGAGATGTTTATTACCTGAAAGTTAAAACACAAGTTAAAAAAAGAAGACTCCAAAGTTTCAATACTCTGCACTGAAAGTTGGGTTTGCTCATTTTTTTCACCAAATATTCAGGAGATCAAGAGCCTGTTCGGACTTTGGACAGCATTATGGTAAATAGGAGGAAGATCCGAACTTGTAATCCTGGCTGTACCATTTGCTGCATATAATTCTGCATCTCTGACTACCTAAATGTCCTCTTTCTCTTCACTCTAAGTATGGAAAATTATCTTTTTTAAATCCTCAAAACTATGGAAATAACCTAAAAAAACAAACAAACACCCACATATTAGTCGTGTTTTTGGTAACAGAGCTGATACCAGAGAACAAAAAGCAATCTCCTCTCTGTAAATGCCATTAAAAGTCAAGAATGAAGAAAGATACGACTAATTCTCAGTGAATTACAATAAAAAGACCAAAAGTCCATCTCTGTGGGCTTTGTGAACATCTTAGCCTGCCTCGTGCACAGGTATAGATTCTCTTCATCACACCGAAGACACTGAAGTTCTGTAATATTAAAGTCTGCCTTTAGTTTTATTGAAATTATATTTTTTTATGTAACTATTGTAAAAAATAAAATTGTGAAATTCTGGCCCAAAGTTTAAAATAGGAAACAGCTTTATTAGGTGACCAACGCGTTTTTGCTTGTGGCCTTCATCAGGGTCCAAGTTGAAGGCCAAAAGCCGAAGCGCGTCAGTCACCTAATAAAGCTGTTCCCTATTACTTTAAGTATCGCTGGAGTCTTCACGTCATCAGATCTTTGTCTTCTTCATGCACCTTGGAAGGAGGTTAAGTTGTGTCATGCCATTATGTGGATAACATAATATATTTTTACTTTTTATTTTGTTATTAGGGCTGTTCGATATAACGATATATATCGGATGACGATATAAAAACGTCTATCGTTTCATTTTACGCTATCGTTTGTTTCGTGGTGTCGCAAAATAAACTGTT